>NC_092371.1:162008980-162638604 GCF_030028105.1 Mobula birostris
CCCTGATCTCATCCTTAATTAAAAGTGCTATCCCACCTCCCTTACCTTCCTGTCTATCCTTCCGTATTACCTGATATCCTTGGATATTTAATTCCCAATCCTCCCCACCCTGCAACCACGTTTCTGTAATGGCTACTAAATCATGACCCTTTATCCTGATTTGGGCCACAAAGTTCACTGAACTTGTTACAAATACTACAGGCATTCAGATTAAGTGCCCTTACACTCATAAAGCCTATAAAATTTAGTGATCTTTGTCTCTTACTTGACTTTTCTGCAATCCACCCTTACTTTTCTCTTTTTTAACTTTTACTTTTACCTTAGGATGTAATGCAGAGGCTTTTTAAGGCACTGGTGAGGCCTCACCTTGAGAGTGAACAATTTTGGGCCCCACATCTTAGAAAAGATGTGCTGGCATTGGAGAGGGTCCAGAGGAGGTTCACAAGGATGATTCCAGGAATGAAAGGTTTATCATACGAGGAATGTTTGATGGCTCTGGGTCTGTACTCGCTGGAATTCAAAAGGATGAAGGGGGATCTCATTGAAACCTTTCGAATGTTGAAAGGCCTCACCTAGACAGAGTAGATATGGAAACAATGTTTCCCATGGTGGGAGAGCCTAGGACAAGAAGGCACAGCCTCAGGATAGAGGGGCATCATTTCAAAACAGAGATGCGGAGAAATTTCTTTAGCCAAAGGGTGGTGAATTTGTGGAACTTGTTGCCACATGCAGCTATGGAAGCCAGGTCGTTGGGTGCATTTAGGGCAGAGATTGATAGGTTCTTAATTGGGCATGGCATCAAAGGTTACAGGGAGAAGGCCAGAAGGCCGGGAGCTGGGGTTGAGGAGGAGATAGAATAAAGGATTAGCCGTGATTGAATGGCAGAGCAGATTCAATGGGCCAGATGGCCTAATTCTGCTCCTATGTCTTTCGGTCTTTATCTTTACCCACAACTTTCTCTTTTACTTTATCCATACTTGGATCTGTTGAATCCGCCACCCCCCCCCCCCCACCCCCCGGCTATTTAGTTTAAAGCCCTATCCACAACCATAGTCATGTGATTCACCAGGATTCAAGTCCTGTCATGGTTCAGATGGAGCCTGTCTCAATGGAACAGCTCCCTCCTTCCCCAATACTGGTGCTAGTTTCTCCCACACCAACCCTTGAGTCACACATTTAATCTTCTTAACCCTATGGCAATTTGCCTGTGGCTCAGGTAGTAATCCAGAGATTACCAGCTTTTTGGTTCTGCATTTTAATTCAGTCCCTAGCTGCTCAAATTCCCTCAGCAGAACCTCTTTTCTCATTCTACCCACATCATTGATACCCACATGGACCACGACAACTGAATCTTTCCCCTCCCACTGCAAATTCCTCTGCAGGTCAGATAAGATATCCCAAACTCGGGCTCCGGGTAGGCAACAGAGCCTAAGACACTCTATCTCCATGACAGAGAACTTTGTCTATTCCCCTGAGTTACCACTACATTCCTCTTCTCTCTCCCCCTGCCTTTTGAATGACTCCCTGAATGCATTGTCTTCAGAAGATTCCTCCTGCAGGAGGCTAGTGTCCTTGATGGAGCTGGCTGAGTTTGCAACCTTCTGCAGCTTTTTCTGAACCTGTCCACTGGCCCCTTCATACCAGACAGTGATGCAACCAGTTAGAATGCTCTACATGGTACATCTGTAGAAATTTCAGAGAGTCTTTGATGACATACCAAGTGTTTCAAACTAATGAAGCCTACCCACTGTTGTGCCTTCTTTTTAATTGCATCAATATGTTGGGCCCAGAATTGACCTTCAGAGATGTTGATACCCAGGAACATGAAACTGCTCAGCCTTTCCACTGCTGACCCTTCGAGGAGGACTGGTGTCTGTTCCCTCAACTTCTCCTTCCTGAAGCCCACAATCATTTCCTTGGTCTTACTGATGTTGAGCGCACATTTGTTAGATCTTGATTGTGAATTACTTATGGCTACATTAGACAATCTTAAAAATAAGAATAAGGATCCTTATTTGGCCTATTCATATAGTATCATCTGAGTAAAAATGTCCCCACTCATGCTCGTGTTCTGCTTAAACATTTCACCTTTCACTCTTAACCTATGACTTCTTATTCTAATCTCACCCAACGTCAGTGGAAAAACCTGCTTGCATTTAATCGATCACTACCCGTCATAATTTTGTATGCCTCTGTCAATCTCAGTTTATTCACCTATTCTCCAGGGAATAAATCCTAACCTATTTAACTTTCCCTATAACTCAGATCCTCAAGTCCTGGCAACATCCTTGTAATTTTTTCTGTACTCGTTCAATTTTAATTTTACCTTTCCTGTAGGTAGGTGACCAGAACTAAACACCATACTTCAAATTAGGCCTCATCAAAATCTTATACAAATTCAACATAACATCCCAACTCTTGTACTCAATAATTCTTGCATGATCTCTTGCCAGTGTAGAGAATGCAAGACATGTAAAATGTTTGTTTGGAGTGAATTATGTGTGGCAGAGGGGTAGTCTAGCAGGGAGGCTGAGAAGAGCTGGTGAAAGAAACTGAGGGATAGGGTGTAGAGAAGATTTCTGGGAAGTTTGATGGGAGGCGTGGTGATTTGGCAAGATATTGATGGGATGACAGAGAGGATGAATGTTCACAAGTTCAAAGGTTCATTCTGTTGTCAAAGTATGCATGTACAATATAATTCTGATATTCATCTTCTCCAGGTAGCCATGAAATACAGAAAAAAGAAAAGACATTAACCCCACCCTCCACAGAAAGGGAAAGGAATCAAAATTCGCACTCTCCAAACACCCCACATCTCCCTCGCACAAAAAAACTAACAGTTCACCCACATGGAAAATGGTAACTGGAGCCTCAACCCCCCCCCCCAACCCTCCCTCATGTAAAAAAGTAACAGATTGCTCACACAGAAAACAGTGGGTGGAACATTAATCCGCAAAGCCCCAACACTCCCTTGCAAAAAATACAGTGACAATATCATCAAACCTCCAACCCCCTCCCTTGCAAAAAACAGTAACAACAGCATCAAAGCCCCTGACCCTCCCTTGCAAGAAACAGTGACAACAACATCAAACTCCCGAACTCCTCTCTCATACACAAAAATTAACAGATCACCCACATAGAAAAACCATCAAGAACATCAAACCCCAAATCCCCAACCTGTCTCTCCCACAGAAACAAATCGCCCACCTGGAACTCCAATCGGCAACAAGAAAGAAAACACAGAAAATGGAATGGGGAGATCAGGATCAGAATCTGGTCTATTACGCTGTGAGATTTGTTGTTTTGTGGTAAAGGAGAGCAAGAAGGGAGGTAGTGTCCATGGGTTCATGCTGAGTTCAGAAATTGGAAATTGACAGTTGGTGGGGAAAGAAAGTCTATTTCCAAGGAGAAGTCCAGCAAGTTGGTTGGTTTGCGAACATCATGTGTAGATGGATCTAATGAGGTTGATGGGAGAAACAGTAAGAATAAAAAGTCAATAAAGGAATTACCTTGATGAAAGTCACAGTCAATATCAGTAATGCTGTATCAATGCACAGTTCGAGGCTTTGTTGGTACAGAAGAACTTTGCACAGGCTTTGTCAATAGAACATTTTATACCAGTTGACATCAGTGCACCTACTCAGCAGGCTCTGAAAATGTATATACGCGCCCATAACTCATTAACCCCCACCGTACATTTTTGAAATGTGGGCAGAAACCGGAGCATCCGGAGGAAACCCATGTGTTCATGGGGAGTATGTACAAACTGCTTACAGACAGGGGCAGGAATTGCACACTGCTGGCACTGTAAAGGGATTGTGATCAGTGTTATGCCACCGTGTCCTGCAACAAACACATTAGCAAGTAGATGCTTGATAAAATCCTTTTGCATAGCGTATATAAGTACTGTATACCTTTAGATTATCTGTCCTGATATTGTTGCCAGAGGAACAGAGGGCATTTTGAACTTGTAATGTTGAACTGATTCCACAACCTATGGACTCACTTCCAAGGACTCTATACCTCACATTCTCAATATTTATTCTTTATTTATTTCCTATTAGCATTTTTGTTTTTTTTGTATTTGCAGTGTGTTGTTTTTTTGCACATTGGCCAGTTGTCTGTCTCTGTTGAATGCGTTTTTTCATTAATTCTACTGTGCTTCTTTGTAAATATTCTGAATGCCTGCAAGAACATGAATCCCAAGGTAGCATATGGTGATATATATGTACTTTGAATAATAAATTTGCTTTGAACTTTGAGTTACTATGAGCTCTAACAATGCTAAAAGCACAGAGTCACCTTCTGCAAAAGAAGGAGAAACTGTTTTCATTGGTTCTGGCTTTGTCCCAAAATTAACTCCTTCAGAAAAATGTTTTTTGAAATGTAGTTGACTCCATCTCAGGTATTAGCCCACAAAGTACCCCGTATATCTTCAAGGAGCAGTGTCTCAGAAAGGCAGTGTCCATTATTAAGGACCTCCAGAACCCAGGGCATGCCCTTTTCTCACTGTTACCGTCAGGTAGGACGTACAGAAGCCTGAAGGCACACACTCAGTGATTCAGGAACAACTTCTTCCCCTCTGCCACCCGATTCCTAAATGGACATTGAACCCGTGAACACTACCACACTTTTTAATATATATTATTTCTGTTTTTTTGCACAATTTTTAATCTATTCAAGATACCCCACACTTAATTATTTATTATTATTATTTTATTTTTTTTTCTTCTTCTATATTATGTATTGCATTGATCTGCTGCTACTGTTAACAAATTTCACGACACATGCTGGTGATAATAAACCTGATTCCAATTCTGATAGTTGTTGTCATAATATCTAACACGTAGCAACAAATGTGAACAAAATTCACGTAACAAGATGTTAATGATCAGCTAGCCTCTCCTTTTAGTTGAGAGACAGCTGTGGGCCAGGAGATCAGAGAATTTGGACCATTGGATCATAAGACATAGGAGTAGAATTAGTCCATTCAGCCCAGTGAGTCTGCTTTGCCATTCTATCATGATTCATTTATAACCCCTCTCAACCCCCCTCAATTTTTCTGCTCTTCAAAATATTGTTGTGGAATCTTTTGCACACCCTCTCCTCACCTTGAATGACGCACAGGATTTTGATTTAATACTTATCTGAAGATGGAACTTCTAGCAGTCCAGCAGGTTGTTGGGAAGAAACTGTAGAAGGCTGAGACTGCAACATGCATGATGCAGATAAAGCTCATGCCCCCACCTTGCAGCACTTCGCAATGCTATCCATGCAAATTCCCACTTTTGTGGATGTTCAGTGGTCTCAGTTCATAAGTGCAATTAGGTACTGAAGACGCTGTTAGCATACAGTCGGCCCTCCTTATCTGCGAGGGATTGGTTCCGGGACCCCTCGCGGATGCTCAAATCCCTTATTCAACCCATCTCAGTGCGGTGGACATTAGGACCTGGCGGCGGAGCTCTGAATCTGCAGTGTTTCTGTTCATGAAAATAATCACGATCATGATTTAAAATAAAGTGGAAATAATAAAGTGATCAGAAAGAGGTGAAACACCATCGGTCGTTGGAAAAGTGTTAGGCTACAATTGGTTAATGACTGGAACAATTTTAAAGGATAAAATGAGAAAGGTCCTGCCCCGATGAAAGCTACAATTATTACTAAGCAATGCAGTGGTTTAATTATTGGGTTTTGGGGTTTTGGGTTTTTGATCCTCTACATCAACCCGGTAGGGATGGACAGCATGCTCAGGAGCAATCTGTCACTGGATCGAACTCGGGAACGATCTGTCACTGGATCAACTATATACTAGAACAAACGTTTGACTAACTAAATAATACCGGGGATGTACCTGTTCCGACTTACCTAGTAAGAGAACTTCCGTTTTTTTTTATTCTGATCCACAATAACCTACGCACGTCCTCCCATGTACTTTAAATCATCTCTAGATTACTTATAATACCTAATACAATGTAAATGCTATGTAAAATAGTTGTTAGACTGCATTGTTTAGGGAATAATGACAAGAAAAAAAGTCTGTACGTGCTCAAACAGGAAGTGCTGGAAGAGCACTACTGGGTTTTCTCGATTCACAGTTGGTTGAATTCGCGCATGCGGAACTCGCGGATAAGGAGGGCCGACTGTACATTGCAGTATTTTCAGGAGCAGACTGAAGCCATGTGTGTACAAATTAAGGAGCAGGTAGTCAATGTCTGAAGGAAGTCATTGCAAAGAGTTCTGAAGGTTGGAATAAGCCTTGGGAAAATGCAGGAGAGAGCAGGTACCCTTTGCCTGAGGCCAGTCAAATGGATTTTTAAGTGGCAGTTATGAGATGTTTGTGAAACTTGGCACATTGGTAAGTGTGGAGAGGAAATTGGACTGGGGAGTTTGGTGGTCAGTGTCAGGAATGAACCAACAAGTGAATGATTGTAGAACTGCAAATAACAAAACAAAAAAAAAGCTGCATATTTACGATCAAGACCAATGAAGGCTCATTGTATTCCTTTTTCATGCAACTGCATCACAAAGTACACATTCTGCTCCAGGCCATGAACCTTGTCATTCAGTAAGCAACAGTCCCCATCAGTCAGAGGCTTCTTGCACCATCGCACGTTCTTGCACACTTTCCAGTACTCCAAGCCTCACCAACATCTCACCATGGCAACACATCAAGGGTCAACTTCATTTTCCCTTGCGTTTACAGTGGCATGCAAAAGTTTGGGCACCCCGGTCAAAATTTCTGTTACTGTGAATAGTTAAGGGAGTAAAAGATGAACTGATTGCCAAAAGGCATAAAGTTAAAGATGACACATTTCTTTAATATCTTAAGCAAGAAAACTTTTTTATTTCCATCTTTTACAGTCTCAAAATAACAAAAAAAGGAAAAGGGCCCGAAGCAAAATTTTGGGCACCCTGCATGGCAGTATTTAGTAACACCCCCTTTGGCAAGTATCACAGTTCGTAAACGCTTTTTGTAGCCAGATAAGAGTCTTTCCATTCAAAAGGTTCAAAGGAACATCTAAGCAAACCTGATGCATTTTGGAAACAAGTCCTGTGGACTGATGAAGTTAAAACAGAACTTTTTGGCCGCAATGAGCAAAGGTATGTTTGGAGAAAAAAGGGTGCAGAATTTCATGAAAAGAACCCCTCTCCAACTGTTAAGCACGGGGGTGGATCGATCATGCTTTGGGCTTGTGTTGCAGCCAGTGGCATGGGGAACATTTACTGGCAGAGGGAAGAATGAATTCAATTAAATACCAGCAAATTCTGGAAGCAAACATCACACCGTCTGTAAAAATGCCGAAGATGAAGAGGATGGCTTCTACAACAGGCTAATGATCTCAAACACACCTCAAAATCCACAATGGACTACCTCAAGAGGCGCTAGCTGAAGGTTTTGCCATGGTCCCTCACAGTCCCCTGACCTAAACGTCTTCGAGAATCTGTGGAAAGACCTCAAAAGAGCAGTGCATGCAAGGCGGCCCAAGAATCTCACAAAGCTAGAAGCCTTTTGCAAGGAAGAATGGGTGAAAATCCCCCAAACAAGAATTGAAAGACTCTTAGCTGGCTACAAAAAGCATTTACAGGCTGTGATACTTGCCAAAAGGAGCGTTACTAAGTACTGCCATGCAGGATGCCTAAACGTTTGCTTCGGGCCCTTTTGCTTTTTCGTTGTTTTGAAACTGTAAGAGATGGAAATAAAAAAGTTTTCTAGCTTAAAATATTAAAGAAATGTGTCATCTTTAACTTTATGCCTTTTGGAAATCAGTTCATCTTTTACTCGCTTAAGTATTCACAGTAACAGAAATTCTGACCAGGGGTGCCCAAACTTTTGCATACCACTGTAAATGTATGAGGAATTTGCTGCGGTGTGTTGGTGCGAACATGCAACAAAAAAGCAGGAAATTTCAACAATGATAAAGAATATGGTATGGAAACCCCAATGCCCAAGAATGGAAAAGCCTGCAAAAAGATAGTGGATAGATGCCGTTCAGTGCATCACAGGAAAATCCCTCCTCACCACTGGGCACACTACCTCAAGAAAGCAGCATCCATCATCCAGGCCTTGCTCACTTCTCGCTGGTGCAATTGGGAAGGAGGGATAGAAGCCTTGGTTCCCAAATCATGAAGATCAGGGACCATTATTACTCTTCCACCATCAGGCTCCTGAGTGTGTGGACAACTTCACTCATCTCAATGCTGAACTGATTCCACAACCTATGGACTCACTTTCAGGGACCCTACAAGTCATGCTCTTAATATTATTTATTTATTTATTATCATCTTTTTGTTTGTATTTCAACAGATTGTCTTCTTTTGCACATTGGTCATTTGTCAGTCTTGGTTTCTGTGCAGATTTTCATAGATTCTTTTAGTGTTTCTTTGTTCTACTATGAATGCCTGCAAGAAAATGAATCTCAGGGTGGTATATGGGTACATATACATACTTTGATAATAAATTGACTTTGAACTTCAAATAAAGAATTACATAAAAATAAAGTTAGAGGTTAAATTATGGATATGGAATAAAGTATGCATAAATACATAAATACCAGCATGCACCAGGATACTAAGCATGATTAACAATGTAAACAGCACTTTAAAATGCTTACAGTGCATTGCAGTGGCTAGGGTAATGGAAGAGGCATGAGGTCACTAACTAGAATGGTTGATTAAATTAACTAGCTGGGTGAAGAAAGTTTTAAGATGGCGTGAAGATCTTCTCTCAGCTGCAAATGCAGCTTCCCATTTATCAAGCTGGATCTTGCTGAATGTTACCCCGATCCCTCCTTCGTCAAGCTGCAGTAAGGGTGGGTAGTCAGCCCTTAATACCCAACTGAGACTGCCTTATGTTGGCACCTCCTCTTTATCTTCCTCCCCCTCCTCCTCCTCAGGTAGTGCCACTGTGTCTGTTTGATCGACAAGGTACGCAGGGTATAAAAAGAAACCTTGGCACTACAGTAATGGATACGGCTGGAACCCAGGCAGAAATGTAGGGGAGCGGTTGGGGGTGGGCAAAATTTCAGCTCATCAGATTCTTAGTCATTGCTTTTTGATTTCTGTCTGGACAAGTTGTTAGCTAACCCGGCTTGGACAATTTGTGAACCAACCTGGCTCGGACCATTCATTAACCAACCTGGCTCGGGCAATTCATTTACCAACGGCTCGGGCAATTCATTAACCAACCTGGCTCGGACCATTCATTAACCAACCTGGCTCGGGCAATTCATTTACCAACGGCTCGGGCAATTCATTAAATCGGCCCAGACAATTCATTAACCAACTCACCTTGGAAACTTGTTAACGATCTCCAAGTCACCAAGGACCCTTTTCAATAGCACAGATGACAGATCTTCCTGCAGTGAAGTGCCAGGATTCTAAGCATGATTAACTAATGGAGTTAGTTGAATCATTGAAGTCACTTTAACAGGGCCAACATACCATCACTTTGGATCAGTACTGATTATATTCTCCAAATTTTTGACATGCACTGAATGTCTAAAGCACTGTACTAACTTGATGAGTAGGACAATGCCAGTTAATGGGGCGGAACAGTAGAGGGGCAATTGGTGCAAAGCTGTTTAGAATCAGAATCAGGTTTAATATCACCGGCAAATGTCATGAAATTTGTTGTTATACAGCACCATACATTGCAATACATAGTAATAAAAATTATAATTTACGATAGTTATATATACGTGTGTGTGTATAAATATATATGCTGTGTACATACATCTATTGATGCTTCCGGACACATCTTCAGTGATGCTCCTGGAATCATCGGGTGTTTCGGGTCTTTCAACATCATACAACCTCCTCCAGGTGACCCAGCCGGGGCTGATCAGACCCCAGCTTGTGTCCAGATGGCTAGCTGCTTATGACTCCATGGCTCCCCTCTTTTGAGCCACAGTCATCTTGAAGCCCTCTCTGCCGCATCGGTGGTACTGCGGATGGCTTCAGCATTTATCAAGGCTCTATAGCCCGTCCTTTAGTTAGGGCCTTCAGCATTTTGGGGATCGAGGGAGAGAGGAAGAGGAGAGCCATCCGCAGTACCACCGATGCGGCAGAGAGGGCCTCAAGATGACTGTGGCTCAAAAGAGGGGAGCCATGGAGTCATAAGCAGCTAGCCATCTGGACACAAGCTGGGGTCTGATCAGCCCCGGCTGGGTCACCTGGAGGAGGTTGTATGATGTTGAAAGATCCGAAACACCCGATGATTCCAGGAACATCACTGAAGGTGTGTCCGGAAGCATCAATAGATGTATGTACACAGCATATATATATAAATAAATCATATCAGGTAAGTAGTGCAAAAAGAGAGCAAAAACATATTGAGGTAGGGTACATGGCTTCATTGTCCATTCAGAAATCTGATGGCAGAGGGGAAGAAGCTGTTCCTAAAAGGTAGAATGTGTGTCTTCAGGCTCCTGTACCTCCTCCTTGATGGTAGCAATGAGAAGAGGGCATACCCTGAGTGAAGGGGATCCTTAATAATTGATGCCACCCTTTTGGGGGACCACATTTTGAAGCTTTCCTGAATGCTAGGGAGTCTAGTGTCCCTGATAGAGCTGGCCAAGTTTACAGCTTTCTGCAGTTTTTTTCCAGTCCAGAACAGTGCCTCCTCCATACCAGATGGTGATGCAACCAGTGAGAATGTTTGCCACTCTACATCTGAGTGATATTGTAAATACCAATTCTCCTGAAGCACTAATAGTTACTGTTGT
Organism: Mobula birostris; assembly: GCF_030028105.1. NCBI lineage: Eukaryota > Metazoa > Chordata > Chondrichthyes > Myliobatiformes > Myliobatidae > Mobula > Mobula birostris. The sequence goes on from NC_092371.1 coordinate 162,019,705, forward strand.
GCCTTCTTTGCAATTGTATCAATATATTGGGCTCAGGATAGATCCTCAGAGATGTTGACACCCAGGAACTTGAAACTGCCCACCCTTGCCACTTCTTATCCCTCGATGAGGACTGGTGTGCCAGCGATCACCTACTGGGATTCAACTATCACTGCTGTCTGTAAGGAGTGTGTATGTTCTCCCTGTGAGCATGTGGGCTCCAGTTTCCTCTCACATTGCATAGACATACAGTTAGGATTAGGGTTAGTGAGTTGTGGATATGCTCTGTTGGCACCGGAAGCATGGTGACAATTGTGGGCTTCCCCCGCACAATCCTCAGACTGTCAGACTGTGCTGGTAATTGAAGCTAATGACTTATTTCACTATATATTTTGATGTTTTAGTGTACATGTGACAAATAAAGCTAACCTCTCATCACCAAAGCTGAAGCCCAATTAGTATTTATTCATCTAAGAATACATAGAACATAGAACATAGAACAACACAGCACCGTACAGGCCCTTTGGCTCACAATGTTGTGCCGACCCTTAAACCCTGCTTCCCATATATCCCCCACCTTAAATTCCTCCATATACCTGTCTAGTAGTCTCTTAAATTTCACTAGTGTATCTGCCTCCACCACTGACTCAGGCAGTGCATTCCACGCACCAACCACTCTCTGAGTAAAAATCCTTCCTCTAATATCCCCCTTGAACTTTCCACCCCTTCCAAGCCATGCCCTCTTGTATTGAGCAGTGGTGCCCTGGGGGAGAGGTGCTGGCTGTCCACTCTATTTATTCCTCTTAATATCTTGGATGCCTCTATCATGTCTCCTTTCATCCTCCTTCTCTCCAGTGAGTAAAGCCCTAGCTCCCTTAATCTCTGATCATAATGCATACTCTCTAAACCAGGCAGCATCCTGGTAAGTCTCCTCTGTACCATTTCTAATGCCTCCACATCCTTCCTATACAGAGGTGACCAGAGCTGGACACAGTACTCCAAATGTGGTCTAACCAGAGTTTTATAGAGCTGCATCATTACCCCGCGACTCTTAAAGCTAACACTCCATAAGCTTTCTTAACTACCCTATCTACCTGTGAGGAAACTTTCAGGGATCTGTGGACATGTACCACCAGATCCCTCTGCTCCTCCACACTTCCAAGTATCCTGCCATTTACTTTGTACTCTGTCTTGGAGTTTGTCCTTCCAAAGTGTACCACCTCACACTTTTCTGGGTTGAACTCCTGCAATGCTGGCCCAATTTATGCTTATCGAAAGCGCACATAAGGATTGGGCTATCGGTAAATAATGCCAAAAAATACTTAGTTCAAATTCCAGGTAAAAGTATATCTACTACATTATATCAATAATGTGCTTAATATCCATTCGATTCTATGTCCAAATTGAAATGAGTCACCAAGGAATTCCCAATTTACACCAATAAGATTATTAGTTCTCTTTTAATTCTTAAGGGAATCTCCATTTTAATGAGAGCAGCCAGGCCTTGTAGATAACGACTTCCTCAGAATGACCTGAGTTAATTAACAGTTTCAATTTCAAAGTTCTTCTAATTAACCAAACTCATTAAGGAAAGAAGCCAGGATTTTCCTTTTGAAATAATAATTCTCATTAGGAGTTGCTGGTTCTATTGTAAAAATCACGATAATTGAAGCCACATTGCATTCAAACTGTCCAAGATACTTGTTCAGGAGACTGACAGTCTTTCACATCTGGGCATGTGAATGAAAATAATTAAATTCGATAATAATGCAGAAAAATATTCACAACAATCCTTCTTGTCACCATCACTGCACAGACAATGATGCCTGGCTGAATGCCAATAGGGTAGTTCCATAAAAATATGCCAATTATGGGGGAAGTAATAAATTCTGTGCCTCACCGTGATTTAGAAAGGAAACGAGAATCATTATTCTCTGGTGATAATAAAGCTTATCAAAAAGAAATGAATATGCTCAGAGTTTATGAATTTTTTTGAATAAGTTTCAGTTGAGCTTTGTTGGTCATTTTTTTTAAATGGAACTAATTAATCCAAAAACAAATCATACAATGTACCATATAGATTCCATGCATTCAACTCGGCAGACAACCATTCTCTTCTCAAATTATTCAGGACTATGTCAAATACCACTGCAAAAAACCTCAAAACTGGCACTAGGTGTGCTCAAATTTAAAATTTGTTGATAAATTTTACTTCTCAACAGACAACTAATGGCAAATAAAAGACCTTGCATTTCTGCAACTATCTCAGGATATCATGAAACACTCTTCAACCAATGAAGGTCATCATCGGTGAAACCATTATAATATGAAATTCCATTATTTATTTATTTCTTTAGCGGTGCCGTGTGGAACAGGCCCTTCCAGCTGAACAAGCCGCACCCCACAGTAACCCACCTATTTAACCCTAGCCCAATCACAGAATGGTTAACAATGACCAATTAACCTACTAGACGGTCTGTCTTTGGAGTGTGAGAGGAAACTGAAGCACCCAGAGGAATCCCATGTGTTCATGGGTAATACATGTAAACTCCTTACAGACAGTAACATAGGAACATAGAAACACAGAAAACATACAACACGATACAGGCCCTTTAGCCCACAAAGCTGTGCCGAACATGTCCTTACCTTAGAAATTACTGAGGGTTACCCATTGACCTCTATTTTTCTGAGCTCCATGTACCTGTCTGGGAGTCTCTTAAAAGACCCTATCTGCCTCCACCACCATCGCCCGCAGCCCATTCCACGCACTCACCACTCTCTGCGTAAAAAACATACTCCTGACATCTCCTCTGTACCTACTTCCAAGCACCTTAAAACTCTGCCCTCTCGTGCTTGCCATTTCAGCCCTGGGAAAAAGCCTCTGACTACCCACACGATCAATGCCTTTCATCATCTTATACACCTCTATCAGGTCACCTCTTATCCTTCATCACTCCAAGAAAAAAAGGCCCAGTTCACTCAACCTGTTCTCATCAGGCATGTTCCCCAATCCAGGCAACATCCTTGTAAAAGACTTGTGAAAAAGACTAAGGAGCTGGTGGTAGATCTGAGGAGAGCTAAGGTACCGGTGACCCCTGTTTCCATCCAGGGGGTCGGTGTGGACATGGTGGAGGATTACAAATACCTGGGGATATGAATTGACAATAAACTGGACTGGTCAAAAAACACTGAGGCTGTCTACAAGAAGGGTCAGAGCCGTTTCTATTTCCTGAGGAGACTGAGGTCCTTTAACATCTGCCGGATGATGCTGAGGATGTTCTACGAGTCTGTGGTGGCCAGTGTGATCATGTTTGCAGTTGTCTGCTGGGGCAGCAGGCTGAGGGTAGCAGACACCAACAGAATCAGCAAACTCATTCATAAGGCCAGTGGGGATGGAACTGGACTCTCTGACGGTGGTGTCTGAAAAGAGGATGCTGTCCAAGTTGCATGCCATCTTGGACAATGTCTCCCATCCACTACATAATGTACTGGTTGGGCACAGGAGTACATTCAGCCAGAGACTCATTCCACCGAGATGTAACACAGAGCGTCATAGGAAGTCATTCCTGCCTGTGACCATCAAACTTTACAACTCCTCCCTTGGAGGGTCAGACACCCTGAGCCAATAGGCAGGTCCTGGACTTATTTCCTGGCATAATTTACATATTACTATTTAACTATTTATGGTTTTATTACTATTTAATAATTTATGGTGCAACTGTAACGAAAACCAATTTCCCCCGGGATCAATAAAGTATAACTATGACTATGACTATGACTAAATCTCCTCTGCACCCTTTCTATGGTTTCCATGTCCTTCCTGTAGTGAAGCGACCAGAACTGAGCATAGTACTACAAGTGGGGTCTGACCAGGGTCCTATCTAGCTGTAACATTACCTCTCAACTCCTCAGCTCAATCCCACAATTGATGGAGACCAATATACCATACGCCTTCTTAACCACAGAGTCAACCTGCGCAGCTGCTTTGAGCGTCCTATAGACTCAGACCCCAAGATCCCTCTGATTCTCCACACTGCCAAGAGTCTTACCATTAATACTATATTCTGCCATCATATTTGACCTACCACCTCTCACTTATATGGGTGAAAATCCATCTGCCATTTCTCAGCCCAGTTTTGCATCTATCAATGTCTGACTGTAATCTCTGACAGCCCTCCACACTATCCACAACACCTCCAACCTTTGTGTCATCAGCAAATTTACTAACCCATCCCTCCACTTCCTCATCCAGGTTATTCATAAAAATCACAAACAGAAGAGGTCCCAGAACAGATCCCTAAGGCACACCACTGGTGGCCAACCTCCATGCAGAATATGACCCGTCTACAACCATTCTTTGCCTTCTGTGGACAGGCCAATTCTGGATCCACAAATCAATGCCTCCTTACTTTCTCAATAAGCCTTGCATGGGGTACATTATCAAATGCCTTGCTGAAATCGATATACTCTACATCTACTGCTCTACCTTCATCAATGTGTTTAGTCACATTCTCAAAAAATTCAGCAAGGCTCATAAAGTAGGTGCTTGGAAGTACAGAGGAGATGTCAGGGGTAAGTTTTTTACGCAGAGAATGGTGAGTGCGTGGAATGATCTGCCAGCAGCGGCGGTGATGGTGGAGGCGGATACGATAGGGTCTTTTAAGAGACACCTGGATGGATAAATGGAGCTTAGAAAAGTAGAGGACTATGAGTAAGCCTAGGTAGTTCTAAGGTAAGGACATGTTTGGCACAGCTTTGTGGGCCAAAGGGTCTGTTATGTGTTGTAGGTTTTCTATGTTTCTATGTTTCTCTGTAAGGCACAACCTGCCTTTCACAAAGCCACGCAGACTATTCCTAATCATATTATGCCTCTCTAAATGTCCATAAATCCTGCCTCTCAGGATCTTCTCAATCAATCTGAAGCAAGAACAGTGTCAGAAATAAACTCTGAACTCCGACGTCTGAGCTGTTACAGCATTGCACTAACCATGGAGCTACATGGCAGTCAGTTTTTCACAGCATTGTCCACCAAAGGCAATGTGTTAATTGACGAAATATATATTTTAATATCAATGTTGAGTGAAGTGCACCACAGTAGCGTAGCGGTTACTGCAACGCTATTACAGCTCGGTGTGTCAGAGTTCAGAGTTCAATCCCGGCATCCTCTGTAAGGGATCATGCATGGGTTTCCTCCAGGTGCTCCGGTTTCTTCCCACATTCCAAGTTTGTACTGGTTGTAGATTAATTTGTCATTATAAGTTGTCTCATGATTAGGTTAGAGTTAAATCAGTGCTTTGCTGGCAGTGTGGCTCAAAGGGCCAGAAGGGCCTATTCTGTGCTGTATCTCTAAATATTAAAATATAAAAGCAAATAATACCGGGTAAGTAGTGGCAGCAAAGCGATCACTTGGCTTGAGTATGATGTTCTCCTAAGGGTTGTCTATCGGTGGCTTGACAAACTAATCCGAGATCCACATATCTCTGGAATGTTAATGTGGATTCCCTTAATGGAGAATGCCTCTGAGTGACTCTGAGCTACTGTTCATTTACAATGACCCCTTGAGTGCACATTTGTCAGAGTATGGTCTAAGGTGTGGTGAGAGGGTAGAATGAGCTGCAAGTGGAAGTAGTGGATCTGGGTTCGATTTCAACATTTACAAGAAATCTGGATAGGTCCATGGAAAGGAGGGGTATGATCTGGGTGCAGGTTAATGAGACTGGGCAGATTAATAGTTCAGCATGGACAAGATGGGCTGAAGGACCTGTTTTTGTGTTGCACTGTTCTGTGACTCTATGTTTTGCAGATAGAAATGAGAACTTATCTAGATTTAAAATACCTTGCAATACATGTAGCTTTATAATTGACTCAAAAGTTTTTATTTCCCAAAATGAAATCCAATCACCACGCGCCCAAATTCTGTACTTACTCCAATTTACTCCTGTAAATAAAAGCACTGATAAGATCAATTTTGTCAAGATGGTAATAATGCAATCTGTTATCTTCAGTGCAACTTATGCACTGATAGACACAAATGCACATTAAGGCAAGTTTCTATTTGATAAAAGTCAAAATCTGTCAAAACCCAACTTAACAGTATTTCAGTTAAGAGTTTCACCGACTGAATGATGAAAGAAGATATTAACAGAGCTGCTAAGAGGAAGAACATTTCAAGATGAAGGATAATATGTATGCTGCAGATCCAATTACAGTGCAGAAGGGAAGCAGTTTCAACTCCTGTCAACAAGAAGCTGAGTATTTCTGCAACCTCCTTCCTTAAAACAATCACAAGTATATAAATCACTGTCAGTTTCTTAGATTACCTTGCTCCATGTGGATAAGTATAAACCAGCTAAAGTTACTTTAAGAATTTGCTCCTCATGGCTATCTTGTTTGCATGCACCCACCTCAACCTGTGGGAGAGCTGTGGCTAATCCATCGTGCCAGACATCAAGGCCAAAACTTCAGTGTGTATCTTTTGGTCCTGGAGGGACTAAAGAACAGACCCACCAGGGCGATACTGGGGTTAAGGAACAGACTAACCAGATCAATACTAGGGCTAAAGAACAGACAAGCCAGATCAATACTGGGGCTAAAGAACAGACATGCCAGATCAATACTGGGGCTAAAGAACAGACACGCCAGATCAATACTGGGGCTAAAGAACAGACCCACCAGATCAATACTGGGGCTAAGGAACAAATCCATCTGGTCAAGATTAATAAATTGGCCACTGAGTGTATGTTCATAGTCTTCTGCTTCTGTAGCCCATCCAGTTCAAAGTCCAATGTGTTTTGCATTCAGAGATGCTCTTCTGTATATCACTGTTGTAACATGTTTTTATCTGATTTACTGTCGCTTCCTGTTAGCTTGAACAAGTCTGGCCAAGTTCCTCTGACCTCTCTCATTAACAAAGTGTTTTCAGCCACAGAACTACTGTCCATTGGATGTATTTTGTTTTTCACATCATTCCCTGTAAACTCTAGAGCAGGGGTTGCCAATCTTTTTTGTGCCATGGACCCCTAGCATTAACTGAGGGGTCCGTTGAACCCAGCATGGGATCCCCTGGTCTAGAGACTGTTGTGTGTCAAAATCCCAGGAGATACTCAAACCACCCTGCCTGGTACCTACCGTTATTCCACAGTTAAAGTCACTTAGATCACGTTTCCTCCCTATTCAACTGAACCTTCTTAACCATGTCTGAACGCTTTTATGCATTAAGTTGCTACCACATGATTGGCTGATTAGATGTTTGCATTAACGTGCAGGTGTACCTAACAAAGTGGCTACTGAGAGTATATGTGCCAGGTCTTAATTCAGTGTGTTCTGGGGTTCTTTCTCTAGACTAGTACAAAAATGGGTTTCTCATCTAAGTTTTTGACTATTGGGAATTACAAATCAAGGCTTCTATCTACTGGGCAGTTGACTTTGTGCTTTTCATGTAATGTTACAGTGAAACTTGCTTTCTTCACTATTATTATTTTCATGTTAATTTTATGTTCTGTTTGCTTATTTTGTATAAATAGATGCCTTTTATTGAAAGAAATTTGTCTGGCTTATCAAAGTTCTAAGATCAAAGTATAGACAGTATATGACATGATATACTACCTTGCAAGCAATCACAGTAGAACAAAGAAAGACAAACAACCAACGCGCAAAAGAAGACATACTGTGCAAATTAAAAAAAAATATATGATAACAAGAACATGAGTTGAAAGTGAGTACACTGGTTGTGGAATCAATTCACAGCTGAGGTGATTAAAGTTGTCCATACTCGTTCAGGAGTCTGGTGGTTGTTTTGTTTTGTAATTCCAGGAACTAATCAAAAGAAAACCACAGAAGCCAGAGAAAAAGTGCCTACTTCATTATACTTTACTAAGGTGCTGAAATATGACATGGTGACATAATGCCTTATCCCATTCTTACATACGTAATACCTGTAATGAATTTTGTGAACAAAGAATGCTTAATCAGATACTATATTTGCACTATTACTCAATGTTACTGAAATATTAAATACACCACTGTAGTAGGTAACAATTGCTTCTAAACCTGGTGGTGTGGGACCTAAGACTTGTGTAGCTTCTTCGCAATAGCAGCACCGAGAAGACAACATGGCCTGGATAGTGGTAGCCCATGATGATGGATGTTGCTTTCTTGCAGCAACACTCTTATATTCGTGCTCGATAGTAGAGAGGGCTTTTCCTGTGATGGACTGGGCTGTGTCCACTGTCCAGTAGCACGTACATCCACCCTGATGAAGTACTTTGAGAACAAATGATGATGATGATAGTAGTAATAATAATAATAATAATAATAATCTTGACCTGAAATAGATCTGGAAAATTTACAAAGAAAAGTAAGAAATGAAATGACAAATTTCAAAGAAAAATGATGTATATTCGCATATGCTTAGATTAATACTACCTACGACCAAAGGAGGAAGAGGAATAACTGACATTAAAAATCTACACAACAGTCAGATCAAACTTATAAGGATATACTTTCATCAGCAAAAACAGGAATCAGCAATCCATGTAAGCATATGCAATTCCACTAAACTTAAATTAGAACACAACTCAGAAAAGTGAAGACATTGTCACTATTGAAGTTAACCAATGGAAGAGCATGACCCTCCATGTAGCTGCACATCCCCACAATCTGAGCAGACTAGATGTCGACAAGGAAGCGTCAAACGCCTGGCTCAGAGTTGGAGACCTCTTCACAGAAACAGAAGGCTTCCTTGTCACAATACAGGACCAAGTAGTTTACACAAAAAGTATCAAAAATACATAATAAAAGACCAACAAATTCAAGATGATTAATGTAGAAAATGCTGAGAAAAACCAGAAATAATCCAAAACACTACAGGATCCTGTTGCAGATTAACGGAATCTGATTACTTACACGTGTAAAATCAAGAGACAAACATCATTCATCAAAATCTTGCTTTAGGATACAAACTCATGAAAGAAATCATACTTACTATAAATACAAGCCTGATCCAGTTTTAGAGTCAGAATGCCACCAATTATATTATTACCGATTAGTAATTACAGATAAAACAATCCAGAATAACTGTCCGGATATAATAGTACAGAATAAACAAACAAGAACAACTTATTTAATGGTTATAGCCATTCCAAACATTCATAACTTACAGAAATCAATGTGAAAAACACCAGAAATATGCTGAATTAGAAGAGGAAATTGAAAGCCTATGGAACATTGTCCTGATAGTAATATCTACAATTGGTATCACCCCAAAGGCACAACACAGTAGCATTAAACAATGAGGGCTACAGAGCAATATCTATGTAAATCTTCAGAAAACCACAATACTAAACACCTTGAGGATAGCCTGAAGTTTCCTAACAATTGACAAATAAGCGACCTTGGCTGTGGTTTTACCAGTTTGAACTGAGAAAAAAATAAATAGAAATAATAATAATAATAATATTATATTATATTTATGTCTGTTATTCCTCTTCCTCCTTCTATCTGAGGTAGTGTTAATCTAAGTGTGTTGGGTGTACCTAGTGTTTTCTAAAATTTGTCATTGCAATTCCTATTTTTCTTTGTAAAATTTCTAGATTGGTTTTGGACCAATATAAGGACAAAATAATACATTAGTGAAAGTGCTTATAGCCTTTGTTATATTTTTACTATAGCAGATTTTTTTTAAACCTTAAAGTAAATTCTGTCAAAAGTTTTTCCTTTATCACACTATGATCTATTTTCTTGCCTTGCTGATATGTCAAATAATTGTATGTTTCATATTCAGCCTTTGGTTGTACTGTATCCTGCTCCTCTGTTTTAGATTCTATTAGCTCTATTGCACCTTTCTTTATGTTTATTGTTCTGCACTTATTGAGTCCAAAGTTCATGTTTATATCTTTTGAAAATAGTTCTGCTATTTGAATTAATTGCTTTAGCGTTATTGATGAAGGAATATATAATTTCAAATTGTCCATGTATAGAAGGTGTGTCAAGGTATAATTTGTTTGGTTGTCTTTGATTTATAGTAATAATATTATTGTCCATACTGAGCTGAGAAAAATATATTCTCAATCTGATTACTTGCACAGGCACAATCAAGTGGCAAACATCATTCACCAAAATCTTGCTTTAAAATACAAACTCAGAAGAGACACCAGACCTCACTATAAATACAATCCTGATCCAGTTTTACAGTCAGAGTCTGGCAATTTATTTTACAACCAATCCATTATTACAGACAGGACAACCCATAATAACCATCTGGATATAATATTAGAGGACAAACAAGCAAAAGCAACTTACTTAATAGATATAGCCAATCCAAACACACATAATTACAGAAGTCAATAAGTGATAAACACCAGAAATATGCTGAATTAAAATAGGAAATTGAAAGATTAGGGAACATGAACAGGGTATACATTGTCCTAATAGTGATATCTACAACTGGTATCATCCTAAAGTCACTACACAATAGCATTAAATGATTAGACCTACACAGCAATATTTATGTAAATCTCCAGAAAGCGACACAAATAAACACCACTAGAATAGTCTGAAAACTCCTAGAAATTGAGAAATGAGTGTGCTTGGCTCTGCCTGTACCTCAGGTTTTACCAGCTTGAGCTGTGAAAAATAAAAATACAACATTAATAATATAAAAATTAGAAAATAAGTAATACTGAGAAAATGAGTTGCCGAGTCCTTGAAAGTGAGTCAATAGGTTGTGGAATCAGTTCAGTTCAGTGTTGAGGTAAGTGAAGTAATCACTCCTGTACCCCCTTTCCGATGGCAGTAGTAAGAAGAGCACATGGTCTATCAGTGATTTTAAACTCACAACGATGTATTTAAATCTCTATTCTTTGATATAGGCTAGCGGCCACACAGTTAGTCGGAGTGGGCAATAGATGCGGATGTAAACTGTCATTATCGTCTATGAAAAAGTTAAAGAAATCCACTGGAGCCTGCCTAATTTCTTTTTTTTTCAAACCACTTTACAGGTTCTTTCCTCTTTAAGAAGTACCACTGGTGATCGTGATGCTTTCAGACTTTGACAGGACAGGGAGAAAGGATCACCTGCATGGATGAATTCATACCGCTTGTGAAGTTGGTTTTGATTGGAGTTAGACATTCCATTCTTTTTCTGAGCCTGACACATGACAACATTATCCAGGACGGGGGCTGCTAAGGCAATTACTCTGCACATGACTGCAAGAAACTGCAGAGGGATGTGGGCACAGCTCAGCACATCACGGAAACCAGCCTTCCTTCCTTGTTTCTGTATATACCTTCAATGCCTCAATAAAACAGCCAGCGTAATCAAAGATCCCACCCACACAGGTATTCTCTTTTCCCCCCTTTCCCATTGGGCAGAAGATAAAAAAGTTTGAAAGTACATACCACCAAGCTGAAGTACAATTTCTACCATCTTGTAAAATTATGAAACGGTTTCCTAGTATAATAAGTTGGACTCTTGACCTCACAATTTTTTCATTATGATCTTGGACCTTATTGCCTACCTGCACTACACTTTCTCCATAGTTGTTACAATTAAAATATTGTATTGTTTTAAGCCATACTACCTCAATACACTGTGCAATGATCTGATCTGTAGGAACAGTGTGCAAGGCAAACTTTTCACCATATTTCACTGTAGATGAGACAAAAATAAACCAATTCCTCAGAAACTCACTCTTTGACGAAGCTTTTGCTTCTTTTGAATCCTAATAGCTATTTAAATAACTCTGTTCAAATTCTATTCTTTTTAGCAATGCTTCATATTTTTGCTTTGCTGCCTCATTTGATTGCAGAATTCATTTGTGCAGTTTGCACTTAGCATTGAAATAAGCTGATTGGCTCCCATCGCTGCCACTGGAAAGAGTTATTTCCTGGCAATCACTGACTGATCTGGTCTCCTTGTTACCACAAGCAGGCAGGTTCATCAGAAAGAAATGGCTGCTAAGAGAATGACCCCCATGAAGGATGTTCCCTGGCCAATGTGATTTATGAGCTCTGCTTTACAGTGCTTAATTAATGGCATAATAGCAGTCTGAAACTTCTGCCCTGGAATCAAATGCTCTTGCCAAGGCTCGCACATTTCTTCAGAGAAGTACTATTTCTCACCTGAGCAGCACAGACCTGCCAGGACTCATTCTGGGAAACCTGCCCATTTGGCCTAACAATAACCAGCACCCTTATTAAAGACAGTGAGAGCGCAAGAGCTGGGAAAAAAGAGAGTCTTTTTAAAATACTTTACTAAATTTGGTTTCAGCATTTTATTTATTTATTGGTGACTGAATGAATTTTCAGTATTAATTGTTTAGGAAGCTTTTAACTAGTGTTTAACTAATTTAACTTTATTTCCCATAAGTCACTGGAACATTTATAAAGGTCAAAGATGAATGGTCTGGCTGGCTGGTCGCTGGTTGTCTTGGGGCTGGACTTGCTGAGGAGGTGCTGGAACTGCTGGGGTGTTGTGGGGGACATTCTGTGGGAATATTGACCGACAGCCTATATAGGTCCGGAACGATATTCGTACATGGTTCCTTGCAAACTCTGATAGGATGACAGGGAGGGAGACTGATGGTGACAGTAACAGCATGGAGTTTGAGTGGGAAGTGTTGGGGAGAGGGACTAAGAATAGGAAAGTGATGGGTCGGAAGAGAAGAAAGGAGGTGGGTGTAGTGTACGTGGATCAGAAAGTGAGGGAAGAGAAGTTGAGGAGAATGCCTGGAGGGCAAAATTGCTAAATGTAGTGGTAAGATTTGAGGGGGAAGGGGGAGTAAAGAAAATTGATCTGCTTAAGCTAACAAAAATCATCGGAGGACAAGTAGGGGAAGTGAGCCATGCGAGAATTTTAGGAGATGGAAACCTGCTGATAGGATGTAAAACTGAAGAGCAGATGGAGAAGGCAATGAAGGTGACTAATGTTGGGAAAGTCAAAGTGTCTAGGGTTGTAAGAGTTGGAGCACAAAGGGTCAATGGTTGCAAGGTGGTGATCTCCGGGGTTCCTCTCAATGTTAATATGAAGGAGCTAGTGTGGAACTTGAGGGTGAGGAATAGTTCAGTGGAGAGTGTGAAAAGAATGACAAGGGGAGCAGAGAAAGGGGAGACTGAAACTGTTCTGGTGGAATTTGAGGATAAGGTGCCTCCAAAGGAGTTATATTTTGGATTTCTAAGATACAATGTAAGAGAATATATACCAAAACCTATGAGGTGTTTCAATCGCCAGTAGTATAGGCATGTGGTTAAAGTGTGCAAAGGAAAGAGAAGATGTGCAAGGTGTGGTGGGGAACATGAATATGGAAAATGTGGAGAGGGAGTGAGACCAAAGTGCTGTAATTGTGGAGGTAACCATAGTGTAGCGTACTGGGGGTGTGAAGTGTTGAAAAAAGAGGTGGAGGTGCAGCAGATAAGGGTGAAGGAAAATGTCTCATATGCTGAGGCAGTCAAGTTGGCAGGACAGAAGAAAATGAATGAGGGAGGATGTAGCAAAGAGCAAGGAGGGAGCTAAAAGGGTGTGATAGGATTAAAATGGGAAGAAGTAAACAATGAACTCAGGGTACAGTCAAGTTAAGAGACAGTATGTGTGGGTTGATATTACTAATAATGCTACTTCTTCAATGGAATGCAAGAAGCCTGATTGCTAATGGACAAGATTTCAAGCAGTTTATAGCTAGTAGGAGAGAAAAGCCAGATGTTGTGTGTATCCAGGCGACCTGGTTAAAACCTAATTTAGATTTTGTTTTATATGGTTATGAGGCAGTAAGGCGAGACAGGAGAGAAGGGGGGGGAGGAGGAGGAGGAGGATGTGCAACTTATGTAAAGCAAGGTATTCCTTATAGAATACTAGGTACAGCATGGGTGGGGACCAAGTATGTCCAGAGGGTCAGATAGTCAGACAGTGTATACATATCTTGCAAACCCTTCAGTAGTTGCATAGACACCTGAAGAGTAGACTATCTGTTGGATGGAAGTGACCAACAACTCTGATAAAGGCAGATGCCAAGTTTTTCAGCTCACCAGTGGGAGGTGGTGCTTTAGCACTGCTGGCCCACCACCTTGAGGGAGTCTTGATCATAAGCGGGCCGAAACTCCTGAAAACAGGTGGCAGATCAACTGATGATCCCACTGGTGATAGCACAGAACAGTTAACATCTTAATCCACGTGTATTTTGTAACTCTAGGAAGTGAACAAGAGTATGTGGTAGTAAAAGTATGGGCTGAAAGGAAAGAGTTGGTGATTGTGAATTATTATAATCCATGCAAAAGACTAGAGTTAAACAAGCTTGAGGAGATAAAAGGGCAGAATAGGAGTAACGTTGTTTGGTGTGGTGATTTTAATGGACATAATGTATTATGGGGGAGTAACAGAACAGACATCAATGGTCAGGAAATAGAGGAGTTGCTAGATGAGAAGTATTTAGTGTGCCTAAATGATGGCAGTAGTACTAGAATTGATGTTAATACAGGTAAAGAATCTATGCTTGATCTTACATTAGTATCAAACTCCATTGCATCAGTGTGTGATTGGTTAGTGTACCAAGAAGGAACTGTAGGGAGTGATCATTACCCAATCTGGTGCAAGATAAATATTTCTGCCTCATTGGTCACAGAGAATACAGGTGGGAAATGGATCCTTGAGAAAGCAATTGGGAGAAATTTCTGGAAAAAATTGATAGATATCTAAGTGAGGTCAGTGATGTCAGGACACAGAAACACCTGACAGCATATTAAAACAAGGTATAATATCAGCTGCATTAGAATCCATTCCTAAAAGTAAAGGAAGAACAAAGAAGAGAGTAATACCATGGTGGGATGATAATTGTAAGGAGGCAATGACAAATAGAAATAAGGCATTTAAACTGGTTAAAAGAACTCATAACTTCCAACATATGATTCAATACAAACAAGCTCAGGCAGTAGTAAGGAGGACAATAAGACATGCTAAAAGGACGCTCTGGAGAAAGTATTGTGATTCAATCGGAAACGCAACTCAAGTAGGAGATGATAAAAGGGATGGGAGGGGACAGCAGAGAGTGGAGGCACCCAGTTCTGTTTGATAGAAATGTGACTGCGGTAACAAATAAGGAAAAGACAGAGTTGTTGGCAAACACTTTTGTTATGGTACATAGTTCCGATAATTTGTCTGAGAAGGGAAGAAAAGGTAGAGAGAGAACAAAAGCTGAAAATATGGAGGCTTTATGTAGGAAAACTAACCTTGACGGTGGCAAGATATCCCTTTCAACGTGGAAGAATTAAGAAAGGCATTAGATAAAACAAGAAAGACTGCACCAGGTAAAGATGAAATAGGTTTTAGTATGATAAAACACTTGAGTGAAGGAAGTCTGGAGAAACTACTGCTTCTGTATAACAAAGTCTGGGATGAAGGGAGAATACCAGGGAGCTGGAAAGAGGCAATAATTATTCCAATAAGGAAACCTGGAAAAGATGCCAGCAGGCCAGGAAACTACAAGCCAATTGCCTTGACGTCACATGTATGTAAACTTATGGAACGTATAATAAATGAGAGATTAGTATACTTCTTGGAAAGTAGAGGTATGGTGGCTATGTATCAAAGCGGGTTCAGGAAAGGAAGGAATACTATGGATCCAGTATTGTGTCTAGAGGACAAAATAAGAAAAGCTCAAGTAAATGAAGAGACAGTGTTTGCAGTTTGTTTTGATGTTGAGAAAACTTATGATATGTTATATGGAAAGAAGGGCTCCTAATCAAGCTACATTTAATGGGAATCGGGGAGGCAGTGTTCAATTGGGTTAAGGAGAACTATTCAGGTGAAGGTAGGATCAGAGCTATCAAGCCAGTATGTTGTAGAAAACGGGACACTTCAGGGGAGTGTAGTGCGTCCAACTTTATTTTCCATTTTGATAAATGATATATTCGTAAATATTCCAACAGAAGCGGGGAGGTCATTGTTTGCAGACAACGGGGCTTTGTGGAAAAGAGGGAGAAATATTGAACATATAGTTACTAAAATGCAAGATGGAATTAATCAAGTTGAAGAGTGGAGGACAAAGTAGGGTGTTAAATTTTCAGTGGGGAAGACAAAAGCCATGTTCTTTACAAGGAAAAAGCTCAGGGGACTTAATTTGAATCTGTATGGAAGTAACTTGGAGAGAGTTGAAAGTTTTTGGTTTTTGGGAGTGCACATTGACTTGAGATTAACATGGAGAGAACATGTTAGATATGTAGTTAGTAAATGTAAAAATGTGATAAATGTCATGAAGTGTCTTGCTGGATTGGAATGGGGTGCTGATTTTGCATCACTGAAGTATATTTATGTAGCATTAATAAGATCAAGATTAGACTATGGAAGTATTGTATACGGGTCAGCAGAAAAATCTGTGCTGGCAGAGCTGGATATCGTGCAAGCTCGGGCTCTAAGGGTGTGCTTGGGAGCAGTTAGAACTTCCCCCGTGTGTGCACTCCAAGTTGAAGCAAATGAAATGCCCATTGGGGCTGCGGCGTAAACAGCTGGAGGCCAATTATTGGATTAACTTAAGGGGGCATGGTGATAGTCATCCTACAAAAAGGGTGTTGCAGACATGCTGGGAGAAGGAGAGCACACAAAAAGAAAGTTGTGGCTGTTCAGGAGAGCAAACAGCAAAAGATATGGGTGTATACGATAAAGAGTTTTGTCCAAGTGTGGTGTGGCCTGTCAGGCCTTTCTGGGTATTAGAAAATCTCTCTGTAGATTTGGAATTGCTTAAGATTAAATGCAGTAATAAAATGACTGATATACTCACTGAATATCATAGTTATAGGGAATGTAAATATAAAGACATATGGATTTTTACAGATGGATCAAAGGATCCAGAAACAGGTGCAACAGGGTCTGCAATTGTTGTACCAAGTTACCAAGTGGAAATTAGCAAGCGAACACCTGATTGCTTGAGTGTATATGCAGTTGAAATGTTTGCCATATTGTTAGCACTAGAACGGAGTGAGCAGGTTGATTGCAATAATATTGTAATATGTAGTGATTCTGTATCGGCCCATGCAAGCATTAAGGCGGGCACAGCTAGAGGTCACCAGGATCTGCTTTATGAAATCCTGTTTGCAAATTCAAGACTGGCTAGACAAGGCAAAAATATCACGTTCATGTGGGTTCCAGCACATTCAGGTATTATGGGAAATGAGACAGCAGATAGGCTGGCAAAAGCAGCAATCAAAAAAGGATCTATAGAGGTCACTATTAAACTATCAAAATCAGAGGGGAAGAGCATAGTGTGGAGAAGGATAAATCAACAGTGGCAGCAGCATTGGGATAGAGCAATAAGAGGAAGACATTTACTTTCAATTCAGAACAGAGTAGATATGGGAAGAAGTAGGGGAGTAAAGCGGAAGGAGCAAGTAATTATAAGTAGACTGAGAATTGGGCACAGCAACCTTAATGGCACCCTGGCCATCATAAATAAGCATCCAACAGGTTTTTGCGATCTATGTCAGGAGACTGAAATAGTAGAGCATATCCTTATTTCATGCAGGAAATTTTGCACAGAAAATACAACAAATGTTACAACAATTACGCAAAATAGAACTAGTAGAGAACAGTGTTCAAGCTTTATTGGAATGTGGGTAGAGTGATCAGGGGAGGAAATGGTTTTTTAGTTTTTTAAGGGCAATGGGACTGGAAAGACGGCTTTAAAGTGAATGGACAATGAGGGACAATAAATCTAAAGATGGCAATAATGCAACAGTGTGGGTGCCAACTGCCGTAAAAACTCAAGGAAGAAGAAGAAGAAGAAGAAGGACTGACTGGCACTGCTGAGTTCTGAATTGAGGGAAGGTGTGCAGGAGCTGATTGGGGTTGGAGCAAAGGACTGAGCCCGCTGTTGGGAGTTTTCTCTCAGGCTGGAAGGTGGATGGAGATGGCAGGAAGGTGGGTAGAGGTGGCACAAAGGTGGGTGGAGATGGCAGGAAGAGGATGGAGATGGCAGGAAGCTGGACAGAGATGGCAGGAAATGATGGAGATAGCGCCAGGAGGTGGTATTGGGTGAAAGGAGTGGTGTGGAAGAACTTGAATGGCAGGCTTCTAGGAAATGGAAGAATAAGTGGCTGATGCAGTAACAAAGGCAGTAGACAGGATTTAAATGTAAGAAGGAAGGAAGAGTTTAAGGGGGTGTTGAGTTTTGAATGTGGATCTGTTTCTGATATCAATCCATTTAGACCAACTAAGAATTTTAAAAAAGCATTAAGGGATGTTGTGGGTGCAAAACCTTTAAGTGATGGGACGCTCTTAGGTTTTGTAAAGATAGTAAGCAATGTGAGACAACTTTGGGGTTAACGCTGTAGGAGGAAGGAGAGCAACACCAAGAAATTAAATTGAATGACAGTGGCTTTGGGGAGTGATCTCCGGAGTGCCTCACAGTATATCCATGGACAAAGTCAAAAAGTAATTTAGTTAGGGGAAAAAGTCATTGATGCTAAATGTTTAAAAGTGGTTTGTGGTGGAGTTAGAACAAATAGCTTATTGGTGTTAATTAAATTTGATAGAAAAATGTTGCTGGATAGGGTTAATTTAGGTTATATGAGTTATATGGTTCAAGTCTATATGCCACCCTCTCAGAGGTGTTTTAATTTCCAGAAGTTTTGTCATGTAGCAGCTGTGGATAAGGGAAAAAGTGGTGTGGTAGATGTGGTGAAGAACATAATTATAGAATTTGTGGAGAAGGCACTAGGCTAAATTGTAGTAACTGTGGACAAGAACATAGCTCTGCTTATGCAGGATGTCCTGTATATAATAAAGCTGAGGAAGTGCAGTGTGTTCGGGTGAAAATGGGCATATCACATGCAGAGGCTCTGCAGAAAGTACACAGCACAGTGTCATTGGGATCTATTAATATCCAGAACAGAGATAGTTTACAGTGCGTAAAGTACATGATTGTATAACAAAGGATTCTCTGATTGTTGATAAACTAAAGTTTGTCATTTTCGTGGCAGATATGGTAAATTGTACAGCACAAACTAAAAAAAGGACAGAAAAAAATTATGTTAAAAGCTGCAGAAAAAACATCTGGAGATAAAAGACTTAACTCTGGAAGTTATTAATGAGGCTTTACAAGGAAAAGTAAATAATGTTCTGAATTCAAAGGAGAGTTGTTAATAGTTTTTCTACTCTTACAATGGAATGCTAAATGCCTGTAGCTAATGGTCAAGAATTTAAGAAATTCACCGAAGAATTACCAAATAAACCTCATGTTATAATCTTGGTTGAAATCTTATCTTGCCTTTTTTTTAAGATACAAGGTTATGTTGATATATGATGTAATTGGAAAATGGGCAATGGAGGAAGAGTGGATACCTTTGTCAAAAATGGGTTAGCACATAGAGTTTTTGAGATTGGAGTTGTTTGAGTCAATTGTGGTTGAAATTTGAGGAAAGAATAGTAAAGTACAGATAATATTTTTTATAACCCTTATGAAAGGTTACACCTAATATATTTGAAAGTGTGGGTGGAAATGGAAAAAATAAGGTTACAAGGTGTGGGGATTTTAATGCCCATAATACTATGTGGGGTTGCAGTGACAAATGTGAATGGGGTGGTGGTGGAAGGCTTTCAGGAAGAAAAGTGTTTGGTATGCTTGAGTGATGGTAGGAGTACAAGGATAAATCTATTTAACACTGTTTCTGCTGTATATCCTACACTACTTTCTGCGGATAGAGCAAGGGTGTGTAACTGGGAAATGTATAATGATATGACAGTGGGGAGTGATCATGTCCCCATTATTCGAACAAGGGGGATAGATGTGTATCAGAGGAAAGATTTTCATATCCCCAGATAGAATTTTAAAAAGGCAAATTGAGATGTATTTGATGAGTTATGTAAAAGTAGATTTCCTGATCATTTGGTTTTAGAGGATATTGAGTTGAGTATTAATACATTGTGCTCTGAACTCAACTCAGTAGCTATGGAATCAATTCCCAGGTCATTGGGAGATAACAAAAGGAGAGCTGTTCCCTGAGAGATGGATGAATGTAAAAGAGTTGCAAAAGAGTGGAATAAAGCTTTTAGGAAACTTTATTTTAGAAAACTTTTTTTAGGAAACTTTGAGGCAGCGTTACTCCTATTCATCTTTCATACTATATAAAAGAGAGCAAGCTATAGTTAGAAAAGTAGTGAGAAGGGCAAAGAAAATATATTGGACAACTTACTGTCATAACATTGGGAAAGAGATCCAGGTAGGGGAAGTTTTGGGTATGAAACAGAAAACAGTGGGAGTTAGAAAACTTGATACGTTACCGGTTTTGTGTGGTGGGGTGCAGTTTGTTGTCACTGACTGAACAAAGCAGCTATTAGGAAAAACATATGCCAATGTACATAGTACAGCCAATTTAAGTAAAGAAGAGAAATCTTGCAGCAGGAGTTTTTGCAAAGAAATCCCCAGATTGCCAAGAAAAGATACTGTTACAATTCCTATCACAAACAAGAGAATATCTGCAGATGATGGAAATCTAAGTAATACACACAAAATGCTAGAAGAAGTCAGCAGGCCAGACAGCACCTATGGAAAGAAGTACAGTCAATGTTTTGGGCTGAGACCCTTCGGCATTCAAAGGATATCAGGCCGAAACTTCAACTGTACTTTTTTCCATAGATGCTGCCTGTGCTGCTGAGTTCTTCCAGCAGTTTTTGTATGTTCCAGTTCCTGCTTGGACGTCAAATTTACATTATTTGTTCTTAAGATAATATTCGTTATATGTTTACAAAGTTATCAGATTCAATGCGTATGTTGGTTTTGATATTCGTTAATACAACACCGATTGATGGGTGGCTTCCTGCATCCTGGAAATTAGCAGGTGTTAATCTTGTATTGAAACCTGGTATGGATCATTCAGATCTTTCCAGTTATAGACCTATTTCACTAACTTCACATGTATGTACGATAATGGAATCAACGGTTATAACAAGGCTTTCTTATTTTGTGGGAAGTAGTGAAATATTAGCTGTATACAAATCTGGATTCATAAAGGGAGAATAACCATGCACTCGGTGTTAAGTTGAAAAAATGATATTCGTAAAGCTAAGTGTGATGAAAGAGGGTTACAAAAGTACACATAGACTAAGATGTTAACTGTCCTGTGCCAGCACCAGTGGGATCAACAGTTGATCTGCCACCTGTCTTCAGGAGAGAGAGAGATAAGTAAGACAATGGAGCAGCATTTGGAAATGTTAATGAAGAGATGAGAGAGTTTAACAGAAGGAGACACCGGTCTGAGTATTGTCAAGACTGGTCTGAGTATTGTCAAGACCGGCTCCTTTTGAACCCTGAACTGTTTGAAGTGTAATGGACAGGCGATACCCCAGCAGGGGGATAAAAAGGGGCAGGTTCGCTAAGACACCACACACGACACCACGAGGTAACGAGACCCTGGAAGCGGTGTGCCCCCACAAGTCGGTGGGAGTTTTTGGAGGACTGATTGCGGGGCCAGCCATAGACGCACAGGGTGGAAAGGTACGATCGGCGGGAACCAGGTGTGTGTGTCCACCCTTGCCTGGGTGCTGGGTTCACTGCAGAGGAACGATCGTATCTGAAACGGAGGGGTCACAGTCAGTGACCTCAGAAGACATTACAAAGGGCTCACCCGAAAGCTAACTGCGAGGAATATCAAAGGTCTGTTGAATTCGATTTGAATATCAGCATTCGCTCTCTCTCTCCCCAACGGCATGGCGGCGATTACTGCGAACTGAACTAAACTGAACTCTGTCACTTGTGATTGAACATTTTACCCTTAGACTGCGATAGAGCTTGATTGACCCTATTATCCTAGTTCTGTGTACATGTGTGTTTATTCATTGCTAACCCGTTGCATTTACATCCTTACTATTAGAGTACTATGTTGCTTCTTTCTTTAATAAAACTTTCTTAGTTCCAGTAATCCAGACTCCAACTGAGTGATCCATTTCTGCTGGTTTGGCAACCCAGTTACAGGGTACGTAACATAAGTTAATGAATGGTAGCAGTTTTCTTTGATGTAGAGAAAACTTATGGTATGTTATGGACACAAAGATTGCTGCTTAAACTGGAAAAGATGGGAATAGGTGGTAAAATGTTCAATTGTACTCAAGATTTTTTTCTGTGATAGGAAGATACAAGTTAGGGTGGGAAAAACTTTCTCTAAAGAGTATGAGATAGAGAATGGGATTCCATGGGGGATTGTGTGTAGCCTACTCCTTTAATATTATGGTTGATGATATTTTCTTACAAGTTGGCTCAGTCATTTCCAAATCATTATATGCTGATGATGGTGTAGTGTGGAAGAGAGGCAGGAATATAAATTATATGCCTGTAGTTAGGAAAATGCAGGCAGCTATTAATGAAGTGGAGGAATGCCGACTTCGGTGGGGGTTTAAATTTTCTGTTACAAAGTCTCTAATTATTATTATTTGTTTTTAGAAAAGGAATGTTACGCCCTCAATCGATCTCAAGTTAAATGGTAAGTCTTCTAAACAAGAGTCAGCGGTGTAGTTTCTAGGTCTGTGGATGGACTCAAGACTAACATGGAAGGTGCATGTGAATATAATTCTAAAGAAGTATAAAGAAGCCCTTAAGGTGCTCAGGTCTTTAGTTGGTGTGATTGGGGTGAGGGTAGGAGGTCACTTAAACAAATGTATATTGCTTTAATCAGATATTCTTTTGATTATGGATGTGTTGCTTATAAGTCAGCCTCAGCGGTGGTCTTATAGCCCTTTGATGCAGTTCAAGCTCAGACACCGAGAATGTGTTGTGGTGTTACTAAATCATTCCCAATTTCAGCATTACTGGCAGAAATGGGTGAAGTACCCTTAACTGTATACGGGTTACAGTTAGCATTGGTTTATTGGGCTAATGTAAGAGGACATAAAGTTCATCATCCAGTATTGCCAACATTAATAAAATGTTAGGAGCACTGCACTCGTAAGTTTTGGGTAAATGGGAAATGAATAGGCAAAAAATCTTGGGTTGTTAAATGGGGATTATGGTCAGAGAGTACCTCTTTTTGTCACTTCTCCTTGTTTTTTCCCTATGCCTTTGGTTGATTTGGGCCTTCAGGAAAATATCAAGATGAGGAGTGATTGTTTATCAGTGGCACAGGAAGTTCAGCAATATATGCAAGGCAAATACTGTGGATTCTTACATAACTACACTGATGGATTGAAAGATCCAGTGACAGGTCATTAAGGTGTTTGTTTATGTTTTAACTGACTATTAAGAACAAACTACCAAAGTATCAGTATTCGTGTCTGAGATGGTTGTTATCATTTTAGCCTTGGAAAGAGTTGAAGAAGTATCCCCTGACTATGTACTTCTGTGCTTTGATTCTTTCTCACTCTTGACATCTATTAAAACAGGTACTTCATTTTGTAGGTCTCACATTCTTCTTGAGATTGGATAACATCTATTGAGGCTGCAGGATCTAGGCCTTTGAATACATTTCATATGGGTTCCTGCCCATGACGGGGCTGAAGAAAATGAGGTGGCAGATATTCTTGCCGAACAATCACTTAAAATTAAGGTTAGAAGGAAAAGGTCTTGGTGATGGGGAAGGTTAGACTACACCAGAGCATCTAACTTCTCACCTCTGAAAACTCTAGCTATCTGAGCAACTCCTCCATGGGCTTTTGACTGCTCATGATAGAGATGAGCTGCTCCTGGACCTTGATGCTGGAGTTGGAATTTCAGCCCACTTCCTGTGCCTTCTCCTCACTCACGCTGCTCATGAGATTGGCAAGCAGCAGAGGCAGTATGGATCTTCCCGAGCCACCTGGGGGCTGAGAGCCAGCAGTGACTCCTCATACAATGGCTCCTTGACACCATTCTCAACATCCTGTGGAAGGACCTTGGGAGGAACGGTTTCATAGAGACAGTCAGGCTAGGATAACAAAACATTGCATGCAGCTGGCAGCCATTGCATTTGAAAATGTAATTTTCATTCTCCTTTGGCAAGCCCAGGAGATCAGGTGCTAATTTTGGTGGGGATGAGCTCCTCTTTGTCCCAAGAGCAACAGCAATAACTTATAATGGTGCTGCACAAGGGCATTAAGAAAATATAGTGGAATTTGGACAAGATTGCTTTAGGTTCATAACCAGTTCATAACAACTACGAACTATGACTAGCTTGTGGAAATGGTATAGCCACTGCTTGTTAGGATGGAGGGACCTGTTACTATAAGATCATGGGACCATACGATATAAGAGCTGAATTAGGCCATTTGGCCTATTGTGTCTGCTCCACCATTTCATCATGGCAGATCCAAAGTTCCTCTCAGCCCCAGTCTCCTGCCTTCTTCAAGTATCCCTTCAAGCCCTGACCAATCAAAAATCTATCAACTTCTGCCTTAAATATACATAAACACTTGGCCTCCACATCTGCCACCCTCTAGCTAAAGAAATTCCTCCTCATCTCCGTTGTAAAAGGACGCCTCTCTATTCTGAGGCTGTGTACTCTGGTCTTATACTTCCACCTTAGGAAACATCCTCTCCACGTCCACTCTATCAAGACCTTTCACCATTCGATAGGCTTCATTGAGGTCACCCCTCAATCTTCTGAATTCCAGTGAGTACTGGCCCAGAGCTATCAAACACTCTTCATATGATAAGTCATGGAATCGTTTTCATGAAACTCCTTTGAACCATCTCCAGTTTTAGCGCATCCTTTATAAGGGGCCCAAAGTTACACAAGTGAGGCCTCACCAGTGCTTTATGGAGTTTCAACTTGCTTTTATATTCTAGTCCTCTTGAAATGAATGCTAACATTGCATTTGCCTTCATCACCACAGGCTCAACTTGTAAATTAACATTTAGGGGAATTCTGCACAAGGATTCCTTTGCACCTCAGTATTTTTTTGTTGTATTTTCTCTCCTTTTAGAAAATAGTCGACCCTTTCATTTCTTCTACCAAAGTGCATGGTCATACACTTCCTGACACTGTATTCCATCTGCCATTTCTTTGCCCATTCTCCTAATCTGTCTGTCCTTCTGTAGCTTCTCTACTTTCTCAAAACTACCTGCCACTCCAACTCTCTTCATATCATCTGCAAACTTTGTAACAAAGATATCAATTCCATTATCCAAATCATTGACATAAAACGAAAAAGAATCAGTAAAAGGACTCGTTACTGTATTACCATGGGCTCATAGTTTATTAAACAGCCTCATGTGTGACACCTTGTCAAAGGCCTTCTGAACATCTAAGTACACAACAGCAACCGATTCTCCTTTGTCTATCCTGCTTGTTACTACTTCAAAGGATCCCAACAAATCTGTCAGGTAAGATTTCCCCTTGAGGAAACCATGCTGACCAAGTACCCTGAGACCTCATTCTTAATAATTGACTCCAACGTCTTTCCAATCACTGAGGTTGGACTAACTAGCCTATAATTTCCTTTTTTTCTGTCTCTTTCTCTTCTTGAAGAGTGGAGTGACATATGCAATTTCCAGTCTTCTGGAACCATTAAAAATGTAGTGATTCCTGTAAGATCATTATTATTGCCTTCACGATCCCTTCAGCCACCTCTTTCAGTACTCTAGGATGTACATCATCTGGTCCAGGTGACTTATCAACCTCCTGATCTTTCAGTTTCCCAAGAACCATCTCTCTAGTTATGGTAACTTCACACACTTCATGCCATCTGACTCCTGCAGCTTCTGCCAGGCTGCTAGTGTCTTCCATGGTGGAGACTGATACAAAATACCCATTCAGTTCATCCTCTATTTCATTGTCCCTTATTACTACCTCACCAGAATTGTTTTCCAATATCCACTCTTGCTTCTCTTTTACATTTTATGTATCTGAAGAAATTTTTGGTACCCTCTTTAATATTATTGGCTAGCTTACTTTCTAATTCAATCTTTACCTTCTTAATGACTTTTATGTATTGTATCTTCAAATAAATGAATAAATAGATAATCAATACAGCCAAGGAAGTGTGAGGCCAGGATTGGAGATCTCAAAGGACTTTCCAAAGTCTAGAACTAGAACAGGTTACAAAATCTATGATAGACAAGGACATGGAGGGATTTTATAAAAAGAATTGGATCCCTGCATTGCCGGAAACATAGAAACATTGAAAATAGGTGCAGGAGTAGGCCATTCGGCCCTTCGAGTCTGCACCGTCATTCAGTATGATCATGGCTGATCATCCAACTCAGAACCCTGTACCAGCCTTCCCTCCATACCCCCTGATCCCTTTAGCTACAAGGGCCATATCTAACTCCTTCTTAAATATAGCCAATGAACTGGCCTCAACTGTTTCCTGTGGCAGAGAATTCCACAGATTCACCACTCTCTGTGTGAAGAAGTTTTTCCTCATCTCGGTCCTAAAAGGCTTCCCCTTTATCCTCAAACTGTGAACCCTCGTTCTGGACTTCCCCAACATCAGGAACAATCTTCCTGCATCTAGCCTGTCCAATCCCTTTAGGATTTTATACGTTTCAATAAGATCCCCCCTCAATCTTCTAAATTCCAATGAGTATAAGCCTAGTCAACCCAGTCTTTCACTATATGCAAGTCCTGCCATCCCAGGAATCAATCTGGTGAACCTTCTTTGTACTCCTTCTATGGCAAGGATGTCTTTCCTCAGATTAGGGGACCAAAACTGCACACAATACTCCAGGTGTGGTCTCACCAAGGCCTTGTACAACTGCAGTAGTACTTCCCTGCTCCTGTACTCGAATCCTCTTGCCATAAATGCCAGCATACCATTCACCTTTTTCACCGCCTGCTGTACCTGCATTCCCACTTTCAATGACTGATGTATAATGACACCCAGGTCTCGTTGCACCTCCCCTTTTCCTAATCGGCCACCATTCAGATAATAATCTGTTTTCCTGTTTTTGCCACCAAAGTGGATAACCTCACATTTATCCACATTAAATTGCATCTGCCATGAATTTGCCCACTCACCTAACCTATCCAAGTCACCCTGCATCCTCTTAGCATCCTCCTCACAGCTAACACTGCCGCCCAGCTTCACGTCATCTGCAAACTTGGAGATGCTGCATTTAATTCCCTCATCTAAGTCATTAATATATATTGTAAACAACTGGGGTCCCAGCACTGAGCCTTGCAGTACCCCACTAGTCACTGCCTGCCATTCTGAAAAGGTCCCGTTTATTCCCACTCTTTGCTTCCTGTCTGCCAACCAGTTCTCTATCTACATCAATACCTTACCCCCAATACCGTGTGCTTTAAGTTTGCACACTAATCTCCTGTGTGGGACCTTGTCAAAAGCCTTTTGAAAATCCAAATATACCACATCCACTGGTTCTCCCCTATCCACTCTACTAGTTACATCCTCAAAAAATTCTATGAGATTCGTCAAGCATGATTTTCCTTTCACAAATCTATGCTGACTTTGTCTGATGACTTCACCGCTTTCCAAATGTGCTGTTATCACATCTTTGATAACTGACTCCAGCAGTTTCCCCACCACCGACGTTAGGCTAACCGGTCTATAATTCCCTGGTTTCTCTCTCCCTCCTTTTTTAAAAAGTGGGGTTACATTGGCCACCCGCCAATCCTCAGGAACTAGTCCAGAATCTAAAGAGTTTTGAAAAATTATCACTAATGCATCCACTATTTCTTGGGCTACTTCCTTAAGCACTCTAGGATGCAGAACATCTGGCCCTGGGGATTTATCTGCCTTTAATCCCTTCAGTTTACCTAACATCACTTCTCTACTAACATGTATTTCCCTCAGTTCCTCCATCTCACCGGACCCTCTGTCCCCTACTATTTCTGGAAGATTATTTATGTCCTCCTTAGTGAAGACAGGGGCTTCAGGCTCCTGTACATTCTCCCTGATGGTAGTAATGAAAAGGTGTTGTCAACAAATAACTAGACCCAGAACACACACATACTTGACCTTAACATACTTCATTTTATTTGTACACGAGGAGAGTCTGCATGGCCCCTGTCACCACACTGCTCAGAAGCCAGGACAGAAAAATGCTATTTTTATACAGAATTGTCTTAATCAATTACGGATATTGACCATATGGAAAACCATGTGTTTGAATTCCTTGCTTGCAAGATCAATCAACATTCATAATAGAGGTGTTAAAAGTCAATAGAAACTACAAGCTGGCAATAGATAATACCATGAAGTTACTAAAGCAATTGTTCCTTAGTTGTTGGGTGTGTTTTGTATCCTTCATTTTATTCTTATCTCTTCTGTCTGTGACACACCCTGCTGTGTATAAGGAAGCCACGTTCTTCAAAGACAATGCCTTATTTCAGAAGCCCCACTTGTCTGGGTTGTCTGCACGCTGTCCCTGGCTATCCTTGCCTGGACATTCTCACTTCAGAGGCCACACTTGTCTGGGTTGAATGCACTGCTGCAGTCATCCTCATCTATATGCAGTAAGCAGGGTTGACTCCAGTGGTCTCACTTCAGAGGCCTCAGTTGTCTGGGTCATTGCCCTTGGCTATTTTTGCCCAGATGTTATCTTTAATCCTTGCCCTTCTGCAAATCCCACAAGGGCATATCCTGGATGTTGTGCATGCTTCATGATGAATGCCATCTTCTTCAGGCACCTCCTTTTGAAGGTGTAATCGATGGTGGAGAGGTGAGTGCCCATAATGGAGCTGGCTGACTCTACAACCCTCTGAAGCCTCTTACGTTCCTTGCATTGGCACGTCCATACTAGACAGCATTGCAACCAGTCAGAATGCTCTCCACGATACATCTGTAGAAGTATTCTATACCAAATCTCAAAGTCCCAATGAGATATTGCCATTGCTGTGCCTTCTTCATAACTGCATCAATATGTTGGGCCTATAATAGATCTTTGGAGATGCTGACACCAAGGAACTTGAAGCTGATCACCATTTCTACTGCTGACTTCTTGATGAGGATTGGTATTTGTTCTCCTGTCTTTGCCTTACCAAAGGATCTACTGTAGACCAATCAACAGCTGCGGCGATAGAGTAATACAAAATGGTAATGGGCCCTTAGACTGACCAGTCTGAGCTAACCATCAGCCACCCATTTACACTAATCCCACTTTACTCCCCCCCACACCCCACACACCCAAAAACTACCGCAGAATCTACACCTCACCGATGCAACTTACAGTAATCAAATAACTACTGGCATGCACTTCCGTGATTTGTGGGAGGGAACCAAAATACCTGGAGGCAACCCATATGGTCACAGGGAGCATGGGCTCCATACAGACAGAGCTGGAGGTGGGGACTGAGCTTGGGCTGCCAGGGCAGCGAGGCAGCAGCTTCTTCTGGCTGTGCCACTGCATGAAAATAAAATGTATTAATTTCTGAAATAGTTTATGGTTTTAATTTGGCACAAACAGCACATTAGAGGCACTGCAGAGCTTTCTTCAATTCAGGTCCTCTATTCTGAATGCCAAAAGTGGGCAGGATGACCCTAGTGAGACAACAGCATCACACAATGAGAGTGAACCACTTAGTTATCAGATTTCTGCATTACACCCATGTAGTTTGCATGCAGAATGTGTTCTGGTCATCAACAGCATATAATGGGACTACCAGTGCATTATGGGAATGCTAGCTAATCAAACAAATGCCCAGAAATGATTTTCAGAGTCAAAGACAAAATTCTTAAGTAGCTGTTTTGAGAAATTGAATTAACACACTGTTCTTTCAATCCTGGTTCAAGGGGTTTGAACGCACAGCAGGTGGATTGCAATGACGCCTCCTTTTCGCAGTAATGTAAGAACATGGAGGGAGATTAGATTAGGCAATATTAAGTCAGTGCCTTGCAGATAAGAGATCTCTGTGCGGCCCAAAGTATAATTCTACAATAATTGTTACTGACTTAGAAATTGTAAACAAGGAGGAATTAAAAATGCTTTGAAAATTTGTGTACTTCTTTAATTGCACAATTTAAACCAACAATAGTAACATGTTTTATTTATACATGAGCTTTAACATTACAAAACTCTCCTAAACAGGAGTAAAGCCAAAAGATATTGGTGGCATTCAGCAAATTGAGGTTCAACATAAATTGTTATCAAAGTACATGTATGTCCCAAGTTACCCTGGTGTTCTGCGTTATGGATATGGATATTGACGTGGACTACGAACTATGGACTTTTAAATATAGTTTTTAATATTCTCTGTTCCCCTCCCCAACCCCGATCTTTCTGGTTTTTAGTTGTGCGAGGGGGAGGATACGGGGGTCAATGGACTTGTTCCATTTTTGTTCTTTTTTTGTGCGGGGCAGGGGGACTTGGGATCGATGATCGTGTTGCTGTTTTTTTTTCTTTCTTAGTTTTTGGCTATCTGGAGAAGAAGAATTTCAGAGTCGCATATTTGATAATAAATGAACCTTTGATCCTTTCAACCATATACTATCTTGAGATGCATTTTCTTTCAAGCATTCACAGTAAAACAAAAACATACAATAGAATCAATGAAAAACTACACACTAAGACTGTCAGCTAATGTGCAAAGGAAGACAAAATAAGCAAATTAAAAATAAATAAATAATGCTGAAATTATGAGTTGCAGAGTCCTTGAAAGTGAGTTCATATGTTGAATCAAGTTACATTAGTGGAAAAGGGAAGCGTTATTGCTTGAGGTGAAGGATCTTCCTGATAAATATTTTGATGAAAAGTTATTGACTTAGAACATTACTTCTCCTTCCCTCTCCGCAGATGCTGCTTGAGAACTATTAGCATTTTCTGCTTTTTTTTTCAGATTTTCCATATCTGAAGTATTTTCCTTTCATAATCCAACATTAGCTTTACAGACCACCATTTGACACCAAGCAACATTTAAAGAGACTTAGAACAGATTAGGCAGGGAGATAGATTTTCAATGAAAGAGAAATGAAGAGCTGTAAATATTTAGGGAGAGAAGCTCAGAAGTAGAATCTCTGCCTCTACGGACATGGCTGTTAATAGTGGAATGATTCGAATTGGGGATGGTTAGATCCTCAAAAATATGAGTAGTTCCTGTGGGGAATTTTAGGACTAGAGCAGATATAGAGAAAAGGAGAAGGTGATATCAGCAGGCCAGTGACAATTTTAAAGACAGGCAATTCTTTCCATGGCAACCAATAGAAGTCAACAAGACGATGAGTGAAAGGGACTTGGTGCAAGGAAGGAAGTGAGAAGCAGAGCTTTTGAAGTCCTTAGGCTTGCTAAAATAGCGAAACCAGTCAGGAGGACTCTTCTAGAGTCAGGACCATAAGACACAAGATCTGAATTAGCCCATTCAGCCCATCGAGTCTGCTCTGCCATTCCATCGTGGCTGATTTATTATCCCTCTCAACCCCATTCTTCTGTCTTCTCCCCATAATCTTTGACATCCGTACTAATCAGGAATCTAACAACCTTCATTTTAAATATACCCTAAATACAATAAAGGTATACATGTCAGCACAGGTAACAGGTAAGCTGAGATAAGGGCAGAATCAGGAGATCATTTGTGGGTGAAATCGGATGTGTGTAGTCATGGTACCAAAGCAAATTTCTACAACTGCTGAACACCTGAAGTAAAAACCAGCAAGTCAGGTAGTACTTGTGGAGAGATGAAGAAAGCCCCTACCCTCTTGGCTTTGCACTTCTTGCGGACACACTTAATGTTTGGAGTCTCCTGCGTCCACACACATCAAGCCGCATTTCATCAGCTGCAGTTTACTCCTGAATACCCTGAGGTTAGGAAAGGAACAAGAGAAATGCCAGTCATCAGAGGCATTAGCTATTATTTCCAGACCCATATATTTTTGCTTTCTTTTTTAATAAGAGAAGGCTCACCTGAGCCAGTTGTATCTTAGATCCCATACTTGTCTTTGCCCCCACACCCCACCTCCCTTCCCGCCCACCTAACTCAGCACCAATCCCAAGTCCACAATCCTCCTGAGGCACAGCTCCAAGCTTTGACCTTTCTGAGGCCCCGATTCCTCCAGTGATCCAGACCACCAAATTCCAAACCCAAAAGCCCTGACCCAACTATTCTTCCCAAGTTCCTTGATGACGACTCTTCCCTTGAACATCTATCCCGTTGCTACCTGAGCTCAAACCTTAAGCTTGGGTCACAGCCACAGGCCATTCTTCTCTTCAGGCACCCAGGCAAGGACTTGGTCCTGGGTGGTAGTTTCTTCCAGGAACATATCTAATAGTCTGCCATTAGATTTGGTGAAGAGTAGGGGGAGGCAGGCCAAAATCATGGAGTTGGGGAAACCAGGGGAGATCTAACCCAGGGGTGGATAGGTGTGCAGGACACTCCAAGTTGTAGGGATGGGCAGGGACAAATACAGAGAAAGGTTAGCTGGGCTGGGAGAATTTTTGGGTTCAGGTCAGAAGTAGGGTAGGGTAGCTGGCTGGGTGTTTGGGGAAATCTGGCTCAAGGAGTACTTGAATAATGTGCAGAACACTCCAGGATGGTGGGAAGGCAAGGTGGGGTGGGTTGGGCTAAGCTGGGACAAATGCTGGGTTGGGGGACAGGCTCCAGGTGAGGGGGAGTGGGAGGTACTGTGGTGGGGATAATTGAATAGGTGTGCCAGGTACCCCAAGGTGTAAAGGCAAGAGAGAGATGGGATGTAGTGGGACAAATGCTGTTGAAGATGAGGTTAAATGAGTCACATTCTGATTGGTTTCAGAACCAGGTGAGGGAAGAGATTGACATGGTGGGGAGGGATGTCGGGAGAGATCTGTGCTGGGGTATTTGAATTTGTGTGCAGGATACCCTAGGTGTAAGGAAGGATGGCTGTGATGGGCAGGGGTAGGTGTTAGATTGGGGGATAAACACCAGGTGAGTCATTGTCCTGAGTCCTGGCATAGGATCTTGATGGGTAGAATACTGACACAGCAAGGGGAGTGTTGATTGACAGTAGAGGTCATGTTTTCTGGGTGGGAGAGGTGTGCAGGGACCCAGAGAGATGGGCAGGCTCTGATTTGGGGCTGTGTGGGGCCAAATCATTAACACAAGATGTTTTGCAGATGCTGGAAACCTTGAGTAATACATACAAAATTCTGGTGGAACTCAGTGGATCTGGCGGCCTCTGTGGAGGGAATTGAACAGTTGACATTACAAGCGGAGACTCTTTATCAGGACTCCATCTGAATGTTGAGTGTTCACTTCTCTCGGAGGATGCTACCTGATCTCCTGCAATCTGTATGTGGTTGTGGGGTGGGAGTAGGGGTGGGGAAATGGTGTTAAATGTTCATCATCTAACTTCCCCATTTTCTTCTGAAATAGTCCTATGGCATCCTGAAGGTGCACATGAGAAGAAAGGTAAATGTGCAAGTGTTATTTCTTTAAGATTGACGTGTCTTCATGCTCAATCTAAACACAATCCCATGAGAGGGCAAGATGGTTGTTCTGGAGAGAGATTTACAGTGGAATTGCCCAGAGCAGGACTAATCTTACTGCTTCTTAAACTCTATATATCAATGAACTGGGTGTACAGATATGAGGAGGAATTTCTTTAGCCAGAAGGTAGTGAATCTTTGGAATTCATTGCCACAGACGGCTGTGGAGGCCAAGTTATTGGGCACATTTAAAGTAGTGGTTGGTAGGTTCCTGATTAGTAAGGTCATCAACGGTTATGAGGAGAAGGCAGCAAAATGAGGTTCGGAGGGAAAAAAAATCGGCCATGATGAAATGGCAGAGCAGATTTGACGGGCTCCTATGTCTTATAGTCTTATAACACACATTTGGAGTCCTGCCCATCAAACTAGTGCTGTACTCACCTTGCTTCCAACAGGTGTGTTTGTTCATTGGTAATAAATGTTCTCTTTTTACTAAAATCTAACAAGAGACAAAAATACCACTAATAATACACTATTCTTGGCTTTGCAGGTATAGCAGACTCCTTTTAAGTAACTCAGTCAGGCTACCTCTGAACAGTCAAAGAATTCAGAGTTGTGATGAGTTGGTTTGGGTTTGAAGAAGAGAGTTTGATTAGATTAGATTAGTTTTATTCATCACATGTACATTGAAACGCAGAGTGAAATATGTCATTTTTGCATCAAATCAAATCAGTGAAGATTGTCACAAAATAGAGAAAGTCTGCAGATGCTGGAAATCCGAGCAGCACACACAAAATGTTAAAGGAACTCAGCAGGCCAGGCTGCATCTACGTAAAAAAGTACAGTCGACGTTCCAAGTCTTTGGAATGTAGGAGGAAACCAGAGCACCCAGAGGAAACCCACATGGTCATGGAGAGAACATACAAACTCCTGCAAACAGCAGCATGAACTGAGCCCCAGACCATGATCACTGAAAGCGACGCGCCAGCTGCTATCCTACAGTATTGCTTAATTTTTCAGAATAATCTGCAAGAAATGGTTCTCATTCCAATGGATTTCTGTGTTTACTTACACAGAGGCCAGCTTTCAAACAGGATACATCTGAAGGGTTTCTAGTACTTAGAACTACAGAGATAAATGATTGTTGCATATAGATGCCAGAATAGTGTGAATTCTATGAATGCCCATTCAATAAGTGATGTTCTCTAGGCCAGGAGTAACAGCCTTTGGAAAGTTTCAGAGTATATTTTCCTATTTTTGGACCTGAATCCTTTTTCTCCCAGGAGAGATTACACGACAAGTGATGTGGAGACCTGGCAGTGTAGCTGTGAGGAGTGAGGAACACAGGGCAGGGTGGATGGACAAGCTGGTTCTCTGCTGCCCGTCACTTCCACAAGTTTGTTTCAAAGTGCATTAAAGGTTAATTACTGCAAGTGTATTGAGAACAACTGCTAGCTTTCATGAACAATAAGGAAACTGCATTATTTTGCATTTCTTTGGCAGTTTGGCAGGTTCAATGGTGAATAGGCATTTTGCCCATTTTTTGATAAATTGTTATGTCAGGTACACAGTAGGGAAGTTGTAAGTGATTTTACATTTTGGTTCTAGAGAGCTGAATTGTGAGTTATTATTTCTGAAACTAAACAACATGCCTACATTGTTAATCAAATATTGTAACACTGAGAGCAAGAGAAATGGTTACTCTCCATAATATGACTCACCTCCTGCCACTATCAAAATCTAATCAGGGTAATGTGCAATTTTGTGGAAACAGAATAAAGCAGAGATATATCAGATTAAGAAACTGATGATAGGGAAATACTGATAGAATATGAGAGATCTTGCAATAAGCAAAAATCATTCAGATCTCTGAGTTCAAATATCTACCTTGTTCAGCACAGCTACTTTCCTGCAAACATTAGGTTCATGAACTGAGCTGTACAGCCCTAATCCTGCCTTAATAATGGAACATAAAAGACCAAGGATATGTTTTTTTTTGCATTGACTTGCTTTGTACAATTATTTTGTCTTCACTGTCTGGGAGGCAAATTATTTTCTGTGTGTTCTCTCATTCCTGTGATGCTGCTCTGCTGCAAGAAAGTACATCTTTGTAGCTGTACCTCACGAGACTTGTGAAAATGACTTGAATTTGACCTGATCTGATATTGACATGTTATGTCAAGACATTGAAATACTGGATTTCTAACGTATCAAATATGCTAATTATCTGCAGCCAGCAATGCATTATTTACAGTGGATTACAGCATGCAACATAATGTTGAGAGGAACAAAGGACAATGTTCAGCCAGGAAAGGACTAGAATGTGGAGACCTGTGACATGTAGGAAAACGAGAAACAAAAATACCATAAAACCACAATGTATAGGAACAGCAATGGGCCATTCAGGCCATTGAGTCTGCTCTACCATTCAATCACAGCTATTTTTTTTAACCCACTAAAATCAGCGAGTCAGGGAGCGTGACAAACAGAAATTGGTGCATCTTCCTACTTAGCCTGTGCTGAACTATTATTCTGCCTAACCTCATCGACCTGCACCTGGACCACTTTTCCTACCACTCCTCATAACTCTTAACCCCCTGACTATTCAATCTCTGCCTAAAGTGTACCCATTGACTTGGCTTCCATAGCCTCCTGCAGCAATGAATTCCACAGATTAGTCACCATCTAACTGAAGAAATTTGTCTTCATCTTAATTTTAATCAGAGGTCCTTTTTTTCCAAGGCTGTGTCCTTGGATCCTAGTTTCTGTTGCAAGGACGTGGTTAGGGACGAACCCAAGTGCAGGACACAGATGCTGAGGCAGAGTCGTTAGGCGTAGCACCTCCATGAACGGGGAGCCAATATCCAGGAGATGACGCGAAGCTTAGAACTAGCAGTTCTCAGGAATAGGAAACAAGGTTTACTCACAAGAGTCGACCAACGAACTGGTGGCTTCTTACTGTGTTCACAGGGTTTTTATCCTGCTGTTTGATGGGAAGCAGGTGTGTGTAGTTAGTGGCACTTGGGAATGATTGGAATCTAAATGAGGTGATCAAGGCCCAAATCTTGAGGCAAATGGCAAGGTGGGGGACTGCCAGAAGGGACCATGACAGTACCCCCCCCCACAATGGGAGGCTCCAAGCAATCCTCCTGGCCTGTCTAGATGGTCCAGATGAAAATCCTGGATGACGGAAGGGTCTAGGATGAAGGAGCGGGGGACCCAGGAACGCTCTTCTGGACCGTACCCTTCCCAGTCTACCAGATATTCGAAACACCTGCCCCGACGGCACACACCTAGTGGTCGTCGGACGGTGTATGCTGGATGGTTGTTGATGATACGGGCAGGTGAGGGAATCTTGGCAGGGGGACACAGGGCTGATGGAAACTGGCTTTAACTGAGACACATGAAAGGTTGGGTGGATGCGCATGGATCTAGGCAGCTTTAGGCGGACCACTGTGGGATTGATTACCCTTTCAACCTTGAATGGTCCCAGGAAGCGAGGGGCGAATTTCCTATGTTTGTTCTTCAGCGGGATGTCCTTGGAGGCCAGCCACACCATCTGCCCAGGTTAGTACTCCGGCGCCGGGATGCAGTGTCAGTCGACTGTCTTATTTCGATTTGTTGATTTGAGTAGGGCCATGCGCGTCTCCTCCCAAATCTTAAGGCACCGATTAATATGGCCCTGAACCGACAGTACTGCAATCTCTTCTTGCGCGGGAAACAGCGGGGGATAGTACCCAAGGGAGCACTAGAATGGAGACCTCCCAATGGCAGAGCTCACCAGAGAGTTGTGGGCGTATCCAACCCATGGGAGGTGGTCGCTCCAGGTCGATGGGTTGTTTGCCGTTACGCAATGAAGCGTCGCCTCCAGGTCTTGATTTGCCCGTTCCGTCTGCCTGTTCGTCTGGGGGTGGAAGCCGGATGACAGGCTGACCGATGCGCCCAAGGCTTGGCAGAAGGCCTTCCATACTTGCGAGACAAACTGGGGACCTCGATCGGAGACGATGTCCGCGGGGATTCCGTGGAGACGGAAGACGTGGCGGGTGAGAAGATCTGCGGTTTCCTGTGAGGAAGGAGGTTTAGGGAGGGCCACAAAGTGCACCGCCTTAGAGAATCGGTCTACCACAGTGAGGACTGTGGTGTTTCCGCGGGAAGGGGGTAGACCAGTGACGAAGTCTAAGGCGATGTGTGACCGGGGGCGACCAGGGACAGGTAGAGGACGAAGTAGCCCCGCAGGTGGTTGATGAGAGACCTTTCTCCGGGCACAGATGGAACAAGCTGAGACATAAGAACGGATGTCCCCCTCCATGGACGGCCACCAAAAGTACTTCCGCAGGAGAGCCAGGGTCCGATCACTCCAGGGGTGGCAGGCGAACCGGGATGTGTGCCCCCATTGGAGAACCTGGGACCTGACGGAGGCGGGCACATACAGACGATCGCCGGGTCCATTGCCAGGGTCGGGGTCGTCCCGCTGGGCTTCCTTTACTTTAGCCTCGATCTCCCAAGTGACGGTGGCAACCACGCAGGAGGGTGGGAGGATAGTCTCGGGACTGGAGGTGTCATCCTTGGAGTCATGCTGGCGGGACAGCGCGTCCAGCTTCCCGTTCTTGGATCCTGGATGGTACGTGAGGGTAAACCTGAACCGGCCAAAGAATAATGCCCAACGGGCTTGACGAGAATTCAGGCGTTTGGCAGTCTGGATATATTCAAGGTTCTTATGGTCTGTCCAGATGATGAACGGGTGTTCTGTCCCCTCCAACCAGTGTCTCCATTCTTCCAACGCCAGTTTGACTGCCAGTAGCTCCCGGTTCCCCACGTCGTAATTTCGTTCAGCGGGAGACAGTCGGCGAGAGAAGGCGGCACAGGGATGTAGTTTCTGATCCGGGCCCGAACGTTGGGACAGTACCACTCCCACCCCGGAGTCAGAGGCATCAACCTCCACAATGAATTGACAGGAGGGGTCCGGTTGAATCAGAATGCGAGCCGACGTGAAGCGCCTCTTTAGTTCAGCGAATGCTGAGTCCGCCTCGGAGTTCCAAAGGACAGGTGCGGCAGCTGAGGTAAATCGGGTTAGAGGAGCCACCTGACTGTAGTTTCTGATGAACCGGCGATAGAAGTTCGCAAACCCCAGGAACCGTTGCAGCTGCTCGCGGTCCGTGGGTTTGGGCCACTCCGTCACAGCCCGGATCTTCTCGGGATCAGCTCTCACCTGTCCGCTCTCGATGATATAACCTAGGAAGCTGACCGAGGGGACGTGGAATTCGCACTTCTCCGCCTTTACGAATAACTTATTCTCCCCCAGTCTCTGCAGGACTTGACGGACATGAAGAACGTGTTGCTGGGGACTGCTGGAAAAGATTAGGATGTCATCCAGATAGACAAACACAAAGCAGTTAATAAAGTTTCTTACTACATCGTTAATCAAGGCTTGAAAGACTGCAGGGGCGTTGGTGAGGCCAAAAGGCATGACCAAGTACGCGAAGTGGCCTAAAGGGGTATTGAATGCCATCTTCCACTCGTCCCCCTCCCTTGTTCGTAGGTCCAGCTTCGAGAAGATGGTGGCTCCGTGAAGTGGTTCGAACGCAGAACTTATCAGAGGCAGTGGGTACTTGTTCTTTATGGTTATATGATTTAGGCCTCGGTAGTTGATGCAGCGACATAGGGAACCATCCTTCTTCCCCACGAAGAAGAACCCTGTGCCCACGGGGAGGATGAGGGTCGGATGATGCCCACCGTGAGAGATTCACTGATGTAACCCTCCATTGCTTCCCTCTCTGGCCAGGACAAGTTGTACAGCCGCCTGGTGGGCAGAGGAGCTCCGGGGAGAAGGTCGATAGCACAACCGTATGTTCGGTCTGGAGGCAGGGAAAGGGCGCGTTGCTTACTAAACATGTGTCCCAGGTCGTGGTACTTCGCTGGAACCCTGGACAAGTCAGGGGGTTCAACTGCAGGTGAGGTCGAGGTGGTTTTCACAGGGGAAAGGGCCGACTGCAGACAGGTGGCGTGACAAAACGGACTCCAGCTGGCTATCCTCCCGGTGGACCAATCAATGTAAGAGTTATGGCGGCTTAACCAGGGGTACCCAAGAACTATTGGAGCTTGAGGGGAGGAGATCAAGTTAAATTGCACCTGTTCCCGATGGTTCCCCGAGAGAATCAAAGACACTGGTGGGGTACAGTGAGTGACTCGGGCCAGAAGTCTTCCGTCCAGTGCCCGGGCTTCCAGAGGGGTAGTTAACAGCTCTGGAGGAATTCCGGCCTGGGTTGCTATATCTTCATCCAACAGATTCCCCTCAGCACCGGAGTCTATCAAGGCAGACAAGGACAGGGACTGTTGGTTGTAGCTTACAGTGGCTTGGACTTGCATCTGGGATTGGGGGACAGAAGGGAATGTGGTCTTACTCACCAGGGTCCTCCTTTCTACTGGTGAGCCCTCCCTTTTGGCCGAGGGGGACAGGTGTCATGAAAACAGCAAGACTGACCGCAATAGAAACAATCCCCTGCTCTTAATCTCCGGAGCCGCTCGGAGGGAGAAAGACGGCTCTGTCCCAGCTGCATTGGTTCCTCTCCTGGTGTGGTGGAAACGGCCGGGCCGGATGCTATTCTAGGAGGGGGAGGAGGAGAGAGGTTAGAGCTGGGAGTAGATGGTAAAGCATGTCGTGGGGTGGCCAAAGGATGACCTGTTCTCTCCCTCTGTCGTTCTCGGAGTCGGTTGTCCAGCCTGGTGGCTAGGGAGATCAATGAATCCAAGCTGTTAGTGTCATCCCTAGCCGCCAACTCGTCCTTTACCTTGTCACAGAGGCCTTGCCGGAATACCTCCTGGAGTGCCTCATCATTCCAGCCCGAGTCGGCCGCTAGCGTCCGGAACTCCACGGAGTATTCGACAACACTACGTGAGCCTTGATGGAGGGTGAGCAGCCACTTAGCGGCATCTTTACCGCGGACGGGATGGTCAAGGACCTTCCTTATTTCTGAAATAAAGGTGGGGAAGGAAGAGTAGGTCTCTGGCTGACTATCCCAAATCGCGGTGGCCCACGCTAAGGCATGTCCTCGTAATAACCCCATAGTGTAAGCTATTTTAGATCTGTCCATGGTGCACGTGGATGGCTGCTGCTCAAACATCAGAGAGCATTGTAGCAGAAAAGCCCAGCACTTCCCCAGATCTCCAGCGTAGGCTTCTGGTTCAGGGATGCGCGGCTCCCTTAGCGGATGTGTTGTTGACGCCTCGGGCGCCGCCACCACAAACTGTCTGGGCTGGTCAGACAGAGTTCCCGGAGTCGATGGGGTCAGATGGGTGGATACTCGGTCGACCTGTTCACTGACCTTTCTTACATCTACTGACAGGCAACTGAGGTTTTCCATGACTTCCCGGAGCAGTTGATCGTGCAAGCCCAATAGGGAGCCCTGGCTGGCAAGGGCTTGTTGCAGAGGATTCGTGTCCGCTGGGTTCATGTTGGCCAGTTCGTTCTGTTGCAAGGACACGGCTGGGGACAAACCCAAGTGCAGGACACAGATGCTGAGGCAGAGTCATTAGGCGTAGCACCTCCCCGAACGGGGAGCCAATATCCAGGAGACGATGCGAAGCTTAGGACTAACAATTCTCAGGAATAGGAAACAAGGTTTACTCTCACAAGAGTCAACCAAAAAACTGGCGGCTTCTAGCTGTGGTCCAGGGTTTTTATCCCGCCGTTTGATGGGAAGCCCGTGCGTGTAGTTAGTGGTACATGGGAATGATTGGAATCTAAATGAGGTGATTGAGGCCCAAATCTTGAGGCAAATGGCAAGGTGGGGGATTGCCAGAAGGGACCATGACAGTTTCTCCTGCTAATGGAAACATTCTCTCCATGTTGGCCTATCCAGGCCTTTTGGTATCAGGTAGATTTTAATGAGATTTCCCCCATATCTCATCTGACCACATCTCCCCCCATGACATGCTGATGGAATGAAATGAAGAGGAATAGATGAGAAATATGAAGTCTAGTATGGACCAGTTGGGTTAAGTACCATGTTCCTGTGATGTAATGTTTGTGGAATTCCACATTGTGCTTTATAACACTAGACAGCAAATTTTTTTGAAGGTGTCACTTCTGTAAAATTTTTTTTGGTTATGATATACCATTTGAAGCTAAACACAAATATAGTTTCAGACTACTTGTATCATGTAGGAAATTGGAGAAAGAAGAAATTAACCTTTCTTGAATATAATGTGTTTAATTGCATAATAATGTGAATGTTTTGTGCAATAGTTCAACTAAGCTTAAAAAGATTTGTGGATAATCTTCATTTGCACTCAGTGTCTGAGGCTTCTTGCTTAAGTGTCCAACAATAATCAGTCAGCATTGATGGATTCTAGTTGCCCTGTTACTGTTTCTCCATGAACACAATGTCCTGTTGAAACCTTTCACCATGGTTGTCACTGACAGCACCAGGATCTGCAGGGAAGAAGTCTAAATGGGAAAGCAGAAAATGATTCTTTAGTGGCATGTTGCACTTCATGGTTTTGTATGCTTTAAACATGTCGTCAACCAACTGCACAAACTTTGTTGCTCTGTAGTTGCCAAGAAAATTTTCAACCACATCCTTGAATGCCTTCCATGTGATTTTCTCTGGTCCTTTGAATTGCCTGTCATTGATGACTTGTTTGATTTGTGCTCCAACAAATACGCCTTCCTTAATCTTGGCATCAGTTATTCTGCGAAACATTTGTCTCAAATATTGAAATCCTTCACAGAAATGTTTGTGCCTGGAGACAGCAGATTTCATCTTTGAACCCAGTAATTCTACTTTTGCCTTTGACAAACCCAAGTCTCTGACCAGGTCATTTAACTCAGATTGAATTATCAGATGAGGCTCTCTCAGTATAAAGGGTTCAAAATCTGTATCAGTATCAGTGTGGTTTTCCATTTCTGGTTTGTGCATCACTGCATCTTCCTCTGCCTCCATGTCTCTGGCGGCTTTGGTACTGGAAGACTATCATCATGCGGCACAGGTTGCCTGGCTAGAGGGAGATTGGGGTATTCAATGGATTTCTTGTTTTTGGCAGAGAAACCAGTCACACTGGTCAGACAGAAGTAGCAGTCTGTCACATGATCCTTCTGCTCTGCCATATCATTGGCACTGACGTCCGAGTACCTCTGAACCAAACTTTATGATTATCAGCGCATGTTGTATAGCAAATGTGAAAAGCCCAGGCTTTGTCTTGGATGCCAATTTTACACCCAAAGAAGGGCTCATAGGCTTTCTAAATAAGAGGAGTCATGCTCTGTCTTTCAGATTTAAATGTATACTCACCACAAATATAACAGAAAGTATCACAGCTGTTGTAACATTGGTGTGACACTTTGCTATCACAAATACTCCTAAAAATACAATAACTTATTATAATGAGTACACACATGCTATATGCATAGAGCATGCACATCAACATAATAGCAAACTGATATGTATGTAAGCGCAATGCATAAAATAGTGTGTGCACGATGCTTTTATTGTCTTTCTAAAACCCGTCCTGCCAAGCAGCATCTGCCCTGCCTAAGTATGCCCCGGCATGCTGGGACAAGATAGAAAACTTTCAGCTTACATTGTCAGCAACATTTTAATTGACTTGAATTATGAATTGAAATAACAAATATAAGCAATTTCAAAAAATGTTTTGTGATAAGGAAAATTCATGGTGATTTTCATGATCGGCAGCTGAAAGTCCATAAGATACACTCAAAAGTATTCAGGAAGTAAAATCTTTGTTGTCTCGTGTTATTGACAAATCATAAAACCAAACAAAAGAATGTGATTGTAATAAACATCATCTATCCATAGCTTAAACTTACCTGTTTTTGAGTAGGCTGTCACTAGGATCAGTAAAGTGTGTCACTGTGTTTTAATGCTACTGCAGAAAAGCATCTAAACAACAAGCACTCCTGCGCAAGTTTAATGTGGACCAGAATGTCTTAATGCCACTGTATGACAGTGACTGCAGATTAAGCCATACTTCATTGGCTGCAGAATACTTTGGAATGCCTTGAGGTTAGGAAAGGCACAAGAGAAATACAAATTCTCTCTTTTCTTTTTATCTAATAAAGCTTGCAACAGCATATTACACTATGACCGGCAATAAACCAAGAGGCAGTTCAGTTTTGCAGAAATGAATGGCTGGAAGAATAGCGCAGATTGTAGAGATGCTTTCTTGTAGCCCCTGTGACCCAGCTTCAATCCTGGCCTGCCAAGCTGTTCATCTGAGGTTTGCTCATTCTGTGACAGTGTGGGATTCTTCCCGCATCCCAGAAACATGCAGGTTATAAATTACCCCTGAGAGGTAGAATCTGGGGAATGTGGTGGATGTAAAATGGGATTGGTGTAAGATCTGTGTAAATGATGGTTGGCAGTTGGTGTGTTTTGGGTAGGCCAAAGGGCCTGATTCATGTGGTATGACTCTGCCTGAATGATGTCGCATTAATAATTTTGCACTCAACATCAGTAAGGAATTAATCGTGGACTTCAGGGAGAAGTTGGGAGAATACACAACAGTCCTTGTTGAGGGGTCAGCAGTGGAAAGGGTGAGCAACTTCATGTTCCTGGGTGTCAACATCTCAGAGGATTTATTCTGGGCCCAACGCATTGATGTAATCATGAAGAAGACATAAGAGTGGCTATACTTCATTAGCAGTTTGAGGAGATTTTGGTATGTTACCAATGACATTAGCAAATTTCTACAGATGTACTGTGGAGAGCATT
Source organism: Mobula birostris (assembly GCF_030028105.1). NCBI lineage: Eukaryota > Metazoa > Chordata > Chondrichthyes > Myliobatiformes > Myliobatidae > Mobula > Mobula birostris. Next base: position 162,063,653 of record NC_092371.1, read on the forward strand.
CCGACTGGTTGCATTTCCATCTGATATGGAGGCTCCAATGCACAGGATTGGAAGAAGCTGCAGAGGGTTGTAAACTCATTATGGGCACTAGCCTCCCCACTATTGAGGCCATCGTCTAAAGGCAGTGCCTCAAGAAGGCAGCATCCGTCATTATGGGTGCTCACCATCCAGGACATGCTTTCTTCTTTGGGAGGAAATTTCAACATTTGAGAGAAGTGTGGCTAAGTGCAAGGATGGGAAGGCTGTGGAGGGCTAGGATCCAGGTGCAGATCGCTAGGAGGAGGCAGAATAACAACTTGGCATGGATGAGATAAGATGACGGGGTTTTTTTCCATGCTGTTGTGCTCTATGACTCTTTATGTCAGTGATTATTAACCTGTTTCTGATTCTGAATGAGGCCCAGTCAAGAAACATCAGCAGGGTTGTAACAAGATTAATCCAGAAGATGAAGGACCTGAACCTATTGTTGGCTCAATCCAAAGGCGAAACAGTGAATTCCTGTTACTGATTCCCTTTAGATTAGATTAGATTGGATTCAACTTTATTGTCATTGTGCCGAGTACAGATACAAAGCCGGTGAAATGCAGTTAGTATCTAACCAGAAATGCAAAGAATAGTGTTATTTACAAAATAACTGCGAATAAAAAATAAGTGCTACAGCACACAAATATAAAAGTACTGAGACAGTACAATATGGATGCAATACTGCTTAGCGCTGTGATGAGAGGTTCATCAGGGTCACAACCTCAGGGAAGAAGCTCTTCCTGTGCCTGCTGGGGCGGGAGCAGAGGCTCCTGTAGCGCCTACCATATGGGAGGAGAGTAAAAAGTCTATGGTTAGGGTGAGATGCATCCTTGATAATGCTTTTCGCTCTGCCCAGGCAGTATTTATGGTAGATGTTCTCAATGGTGGGAAATTTGGTGCCAGTAATCCGCTGGGCAGTTTTCACCACACGCTGAAGTGCTTCGCGGTTTGATACGGGACAATTGCCATACCACACTGAGATGCAGTTGGTGAGTATGCTGTCAATGGTACAGCGGTAAAAGTCTGTCAGTATCCTGGGACAGAGGTGAGCTTTCTTGATGCTCCGCAGGAAATAAAAGCGCTGTTGCGCCTTTTTGATCAGGATGGAGGAGTTCAGGGACCAGGTGAGATCCTCGGAAGTGTGGACACCAAGGAATTTGAAGCTTGATACACGGTCCACTACAGCTCCGTTGATGTAGATGGGGACGTGAGTGTGGCTCCTAGCATGCCCGAAGTCCACAATGATCTCCTTGGTCTTCTGGGTGTTAAGGGCCAAGTTGTTATCAGCACACCACACGGCCAGGTGCTGGACCTTGTCCCTGTAGGCCGTCTCGTCATCCCCTCTGATCAGGCCAACCACCATGGTGTCATCTGCAAACTTGATTATGGAGTTAGAACCATGTACAGGAATGCAGTTATAGGTGAAAGGAGAGTACAGAAGAGGGCTCAGCACACAGCCTTGAGGCACGCCGGTGTTTAGGGTGAGAGTGGAGGAGGAAAGGTTGTCTAACTTAACTGATTGGAGTATGTTAGTCAGAAAGCCCAAGGTGCAATTGCAGAGGAACAAGCTGATACCAAGCTGACGAAGTTTGGCCATCAGCTTGGAGGGAATCACAGGTTTGAATGCCGAACTGAAGTCAATGAACAGCATTCTGACGTAAGAGTTGGGGTTATCCAGGTGGGTCAGGGCAGAGTGACGTGCCGTGGAGATGGCGTCCTCTGTTGACCTGTTGGTGCGACAGGCAAATTGATGGGGGTCCAGGGTAGTGGACAGACAGGATTTCAGATATGATAGAACCACTCTCTCAAAGCACTTTGCAATGATGGGGGTGAGTGCAACTGGGTGGAAGTTGTTCAGGCCCGTGGCAGTGGAATGCTTCAGCAATGAGGTATGGGAGGAATGCATAATGACTATATATGCCATCTCAAGTGAGATCAAAAAATACCAAGTGCAAATCAGAAGAAGCGTAATGAATGTATTATTATTTTTAAGAGATACAGCACAGTACTAGGGCCTTCCAACCCAAGGAGCCCCTGCCAGCCACTTACTCTCATGTGACCAGTCACCTGTGTACTAACCTATCTGTCTCTGGAATATGGGCGTAAGCCGGAACAACTGGAGGAAGCCCACGTGGTCATGGGGAGAACGTACAAACTCCTTGCAGACGGCAGTGGGAATTGAACCTGGATAGTTGGTGTTGATCTCAACATGGAAGCTCTTTTCATTTTCCACTACAGCAATGAGAGAACAGTCAGTCCCAGTCAGACATTTACTCAAAGTTGCCTGAAGATTCCTGTAGTATTCATTAGCAGAAAGCATCAGCCCTTCCATTGGAAAGATTTAACATGTGATGGATCAGTATTTGGTCTGAGAAAATTAAAAAAAAAACATTATTTCATTGTTACTAAAACCTGAGTTCAGATACACCAAGGAGTACCAAAATATTGTTCACAATGAGTTGGGATCCTGTAGAGGCACAGGTTCTATTCAACTACAAATAGCAGTCAAACCATCAGTACAGTAAAAATCCAAATATCAAATATTGAAAGGCCTAGAGAGAGTGGACACGCAGAGGATATTTCCTGTAGTAGGTAAGTCTAGGACCAAAGGGCACAGCTACAAAATAGAAGGACATCCCTTAAGAATAAAAATAAGGATAAATTTCTTGAGCCAGAGAGTGGTGAATCTGTGAAAGTCATTGCCACAGATGGTTGTGGAGGCCAAGTCATTGGAATACTAAGTTTTACCAGCCATTCATTTCAAGGCATTTGTGCTCCCTTCAGTCTCAGTTTAGCTATGGAGTGGGAGATCAAATGTATTTCTGTTTTCTGTGTTGCAATGTGCACTAACTCACCAACATGGAACACTGCACTTAGCCAATGTCCCTTCACAAAACCACCAGATAAAAACCAGCATAATCCAGGCCATGGATATTAATCAACTAGCAAATTCTGTTCAAACAGATATGCCAAGTGTACTGTATGTTCAGATCTTGCTAATTAAATATCACTCTTTGTTTTCTGGAAAATGCTTCTCTCCACTAACTTCTCCATTATTTATAAGGACTTACTAAATTTGAACATTATTTTCCTTTCTTCTAATAGTCATCTTGGAACTATAATGTATTCTTCCTCTCAGTTCATAAAGATGTGTCAAGATAGAAAAGTCACTTCAAATTTAAAACTTCCATCAGGAACTAGTAATGAAGGAACAGCAACACACACAAAATGCTGGAGGAACTCAGCAGGCCAGGCAGCATCTATGGAAAAGAGTACAGTCGACGTTTCAGGCCGAGACCCTTCAGCAGGACTGAAAAAAAAGATGAGGGGTAGAGTTAAAACTTGGGGGGAGGGCAGGGAGAAACACAAAGGGATAAGTGAAGCAGGGTGAGGGGAGGGGTATATATAGATATATACAGATATAGATAGTAAACTTACTTTGATTTTGATTTTTCACCTTGTTTCAGCAATAGCAGGAATTTCTCATTTGCGTGAAATAAGAACACAGAAAATAAGAACCAATGGCAGCCCAAAATCAACTTCCATTAAGGTTCAGATTCAAATTCATTTATTTATCACATATACTTCAAAACATACCGTAAAATGCTTTCTTTGCATTAATAACCAACACAACCTGAGGATGTTGTGGGGGCAAGTGTTGCCACACATGGAGCTGCAAACATAGCATGACTACAATATTCAGCAGAACAACATAAGCAGCAGAAACAACAAAATGAGCCCCTTTACCCCCATCTATCCACCCACCCACTCACACACAGACAGTCCTTCAATCCCAGGACAAGCTGTTTCTGGGCCTCCAGTCTCCAGTGGACTCGTGGACTCACAGATATCTGACTTTCAACTTTCCTGGAGGACTCACAGATTCGCAGACCTAGGGCTTCCCCTATCAGTACTCAGTTTTTGGACTTCCTATTGACCTTTAAGCTTTGATCTTTGGTTTTGACCCTAGGATTCACTGAAGACAAGTCCAATCCTGGAGTGTGATGTCAAACAACCTTGGGACGAAGGGGTATATTTGTAGACTGTACCATCTCGGTATGGAGGAAAAGAGCTGTCTGTCTGGCTGCCTATTCAAAGGATGATTGCTTCTGTTCATCGAAGAATGACTCCTTCCTCTTTCATGGAACACACATGGGTGAGAAGCACAGGGTTACAGGTAATCTGTATGGAGAAGAGTTCATTGCTGTAACCCATATTCATGATGGCAGGACCTCAACCCTCTTTGATGGTAGTCTCACTCTCCTATAGAGATAGAGTCATACTACATGGAAACAGACACTTCGGCCTAGACTCCCATTTAACCCAGACCCATTTGCCCATGTTTATTCCAAATCCCTCTAAACTTTTCCGATCCAGATTATCTGCAGAACTCAGCATTGGCTATGGCTGGAAATCTTGAGTCATAGAAACATAGAAAGTAGGTGCAGGAGTAGGCCATTCAGCCCTTCGAGCCTGCACCGCCATTCAGTATGATCATGGCTGATCATCCAACTCAGAACCCTGTACCAGCCTTCCCTCCATACCCCCTGATCCCTTTAGCTACAAGGGCCATATCTAACTCCTTCTTAAATATAGCCAATGAACTGGCCTCAACTGTTTCCTGTGGCAGAGAATTCCACAGATTCACCACTCTCTGTGTGAAGAAGTTTTTCCTCATCTCGGTCCTAAAAGGCTTCCCCTTTATCCTCAAACTGTGACCTCTTGTTCTGGACTTCCCCAACATCCGGAACAATCTTCCTGCATCTAGCCTGTCCAATCCCTTTAGGATTTTATACGTTTCAATAAGATCCCCTCTCAATCTTCTAAATTCCAACGAGTATAAGCCTAGTTGACCCAGTCTTTCATCATATGAAAGTCCTGCCATCCCAGGAATCAATCTGGTGAACCTTCTTTGTACTCCCTCTATGGCAAGGATGTCTTTCCTCAGATTAGGGGACCAAAACTGCACACAATACTCCAGGTGTGGTCTCACCAAGACCTTGTACAATTGCAGTAGTACCTCCCTGCTCCTGTACTCGAATCCTCTTGCTATGAATGCCAGCATACCATTCGCCTTTTTCACCGCCTGCTGTACCTGCATGCCCACTTTCAATGTCTGGTGTATAATGACACCCAGGTCTCATTGCTCCTCCCCTTTTCCTAATCGGCCACCATTCAGATAATAATCTGTTTTCCTGTTTTTGCCACCAAAGTGGATAACCTCACATTTATCCACATTAAATTGCATCTGCCATGAATTTGCCCACTCACCCAACCTATCCAAGTCACCCTGCATCCTCTTAGCATCCTCCTCACAGCTAACACTGCCGCCCAGCTTCGTGTCATCCACAGACTTGGAGATGCTGCATTTAATCCCCTCATCTAAGTCATTAATATATATTGTAAACAACTGGGGTCCCAGCACTGAGCCTTGCGGTACCCCACTAGTCACTGTCTGCCATTCTGAAAAGGTCCCGTTTATTCCCACTCTTTGCTTCCTGTCTGCCAACCAATTCTCTGTCCACATCAATATCTTACCCCCAATACCGCGTGCTTTAAGTTTGCATACTAATCTCCTGTGTGGGACCTTGTCAAAAGCCTTTTGAAAATCCAATTATACCACATCCACTGGTTCTCCGCTATCCACTCTACTAGTTACATCCTCAAAAAATTCTATGAGATTCGTCAGACATGATTTTCCTTTCACAAATCCATGCTGACTTTGTCTGATGGTTTCACCGCTTTCCAAATGTGCTGTTATCACATCTTTGATAACTGACCCTAGCATTTTCCCCACCACCGATGTTAGGCTAACCAGTCTATAATTCCCTGGTTTCTCTCTCCCTCCTTTTTTTAAAAAGTGGGGTTACATTAGCCACCCTCCAATCCTCAGGAGCTAGTCCAGAATCTAAAGAGTTTTGAAAAATTATCGCTAATGCTTCCACTATTCCTTGGGCTACTTACTTAAGCACTCTGGGATGCAGACCATCTGCCCCTGGGGATTTATCTGTCTTTAATCCCTTTAATTTACCTAACACCACTTCCCTACTAACATGTATTTCCCTCAGTTCCTCCATCTCACTGGACCCTCTGTCCCCTACTATTTCCGGAAGATTATTTATGTCCTCCTTAGTGAAGACAGAACCAAAGTAGTTATTCAATTGGTCTGCCATGTCCTTGCTCTCCATAATCAATTCACCTGTTTCTGTCTGTAGGGGACCTACATTTGTCTTAACCAATCTTTTTCTTTTCACATATCTATAAAAGAGTCATAGCCAATGCTGGAGGAACTCAGCAGGTCAGGCAGCAACTATAGAGGGGAACACACGTCAAAGTTGCTGGTGAACGCAGCAGGCCAAGCAGCATCTGTAGGAAGAGGTGCAGTCGACTGGGAGACCGCTTTACTGAACATCTACGCTCTGTCCGCCAGAGAAAGCAGGATCTCCCAGTGGCCACACATTTTAATTCCACATCCCATTCCCATTCTGACATGTCTATCCATGGCCTCCTCTACTGTAAAGATGAAGCCACACTCAGGTTGGAGGAACAACACCTTATATTCCGTCTGGGTAGCCTCCAACCTGATGGCATGAACATCGACTTCTCTAACTTCCGCTAAGGCCCCACCTCCCCCTCGTACCCCATCTGTTACTTATTTTTATGCACACATTCTTTCTCTCACTCTCCTTTTTCTCCCTCTGTCCCTCTGAATATACCTCTTGCCCATCCTCTGGGTCCCCCCCACCTTGTCTTTCTTCCCGGACCTCCTGTCCCATGATCCTCTCGTATCCCCTTTTGCCTATCACCTGTCCAGCTCTTGGCTCCATCCCTCCCCCTCCTGTCTTCTCCTATCATTTTGGATCTCCCCCTCCCCCTCCCACTTTCAAATCCCTTACTCACTCTTCCTTCAGTTAGTCCTGACGAAGGGTCTCGGCCTGAAACGTCGACTGCACCTCTTCCTACAGATGCTGCTTGGCCTGCTGCGTTCACCAGCAACTTTGATGTGTGTTGCTTGAATTTCCAGCATCTGCAGAATTCCTGTTGTTTGCGTTTAAACTATAGAGGGGAGTAAGTTTTAGGCCAAAACCCTTCATTGTGACTAGAAAGGGATGGGGCAGCAGCCAGAATAAAGTGGAGGTAGGGAAGGAATACAAGATGAGGGGGAAGGTGGATGGCACTCCATCCACTCCACGTGAATAGAGTTGGGCAACAAGCCCATGTTGGAAAGAGCAACCCTTGAGCTTTGTGTAAAGCCCACAGTTCATTCTGTAGAGTGCCTCATAGAAGTGAGCATCTGGGGTCTATTACTCTGTTGCAGGGACTCACATTGATTGTGGATACTTCTAGCAATTCCAGCACTTATTGTCCATATCTATTTGTTCCCCAAATTCCGAAAAAAGTGAACAGTTAACCTCATTGGTGGGTCTGTAGTCGACTTTGGGCCAAATTGGGAATGATAAGAACATAAGAAATAGGAGCAGGAGTAGGCCAGCTGGCCCAACGAGTCTGCCCCGCCATTCAATAAGATCATGGCTGATCAGTCTGTAAACTCAGTTCCATCTACCTGCCTTTTCCCCATAACCCTTAATTCCCCTACTATGTAAAAACCTATCTAACTGTTTCTTAAATATATTTAGTGAAGAAGCCTCAACTGCTTCCCTGGGCAGAGAATTCCACAGGTTCACCACTCTCTGGGAAAAACAGTTTCCCCTCATCTCCGTCCTAGATCTTCTCCCCTGAATCTTGAGGCAACGTCCCTTAGTTCTAGTCTCACTTACCAATGGAAACAACGGCCTCATCAGTACCCTGTGTAGTTGCAGCATGACCTCCCTGCTCTTGAATTCAATCCCTCTAGCAATGAAGGCAAACATTCCGTTTGCCTTATTAAAAACCTGTTGTACCTGCAAGCCAACCTTTTGCGATTCATGCACAAGCACTCCCAAATCGCTCTGCACAACAGCATGCTGCAATCTTTCACCATTTAAATAATACTCTGCACTTCTATTATTCCTTCCAAAGTGGATGATCTCGCATTTACCAACATTGTATTCCATCTGCCAGGCCTTGGCCCACTCACTGAATCGATCTATATCCCTCTGCAGACCCTCCACATCCTCTGTACAATTTGCTTTTCCACTCAGTTCAGTGTCATCAGCAAATTTTGCTATGCTACACTCAGTCCCCTCTTCCAAATCATCAATGTAAATAGTAAACAGCTGTGGACCCAGCACCGACCCCAGCGGCATCCCACTCACCACAGACTGCCAGCTGGAGAGACACACATTTGTACCAACTCTCTACTTCTATCGGTTAACCAATACACTATCTATTCCAATACACTTCCTCCAAATCCATGCATCTGTATCTTATAAGTCTCTTGTGCGGCACCTTATCGAACACCTGCTGGAAATCGAAATATACGACATCCACCTGTTTCCCCCAATCCACTGCACTCATTATATCCTCAAAGAACTCCAGTAAGTTTGTCAAACAGGACCTGCCCTTCTGAATCCATGCTGCATCTGTCTAATGGAACCGCTCCCTTCTAAATGCTTTGCTATTTCTTCCTTAATGACAGCTTCAAGCATTTTCCCGGCTACAGATGTTAAGCTAACTGGCCTATAGTTGCCCGTCTTTTGCCTACATCCTTTTTTAAAAAGTGGCACGACATTTGCTGTCTTCCAATTTGCTGGGACCTGCCCAGTGTCTACAGAGTTTTGATAAATGATTACCAATGCATCTACTATAACCTCCGCCAATTCCTTCAGCACCCTGGGATGCATCCCATCAGGACCAGGGGACTTCTGTACCTTCAGGCCCTCTAGTTTGCTCATCACTATCTCTTTAGTGACAGTGATTTTACTGAGGTCCTCACCTCCCATTTCATCCATAACATCCTTCTTTGGCATATTTGACGTGTCCTCCACCGTGAAGACTGACACAAAATAGTCGTTCAATGCCTCAGCCATTTCCTTATCACCCAATATCAATTTCCCCTTATCATCTTTCAAGGGATCTACGTTGACTTTAGCCACCCTCTTCTGCTTTATATATTTATAAAAACTTTTGCTATCTGTTTTTATATTTGATGGCAGATTTACTACCCTGAAGGATACAAGAAGATTAAATGTGCTTACTGAACAGTGGTGTATCAGGAACCCCATCGCCCATTCCATACTCATCAGACTTAGTTCAGAGGTTGTCCACAGTTTATCCAACAAAGGATGTGTATTCCTCTTCTGATACAGCCCACTGTACCTGGAATGTTCTGATTCACTCACAAACATGGGGATCTCCTAAACCACATGCATCTTGTTTACTTCACTCTGTGCATAACTGTAAAATGGCATATATATGTCACGAAAGAAGCCTCGCAAAGATGGTGGAAGGAGTGCATCATCTCATCAAATTCCCACCTGCCCACTCTGCCCGATCTGTGGAAGGGTCCAAGGTCTCCATATTGGCCTTATTCAGCTGCCTCAGCACCTACAGTTCTGAGGGACTTTGAGGTGAAGACTTACACAGGTTGCGCATTTACATGCAGTGCATTTGCTGAGCTCATCCTGGTGTGAACTTTCATTTGGCTGGCCACTTGGCTGGAGCTGTCAGCGGGTTTCAGGATCACAGTTCTGTGCAGGCAGGAGGCACAGTGGGCATTGACTCCCTAGGTACACGGGTCTGCATGACCGGAGTTTGACGCTTGTTCGGGGTCCTGTCACTAGCGAGTCAGGACTCTGAGATCTGCTTGTCAGTAGAATCAGAATTTTCAGGGTCCTCGTTTGCCGTCATTGGAGAACACTGGGGATAACACTAAAGACTGAAGCCTGAAGGTCATCAGATGTCCGGAAGTTGAGGCCCGATGGCCAGACCGCTGACTTCCGAGTCCATTGCAGAAGTCAAAGGCCAAAGTCTGCTAATTCATAAGCCCACTGAAGGTGGAGGTCAGAGAGTGGAGATGACCTACCTCCTGTTGGAGAACTATGTAGGTGCTTGGGTGGATGTGTGGGTAGGAGGGAGGAATGGGGACTGTTTTGTTGTTTGTTGTGTTCTGCTGAACATTCTGGGCATGCTATGTTGGAACACTTGCTCATCTTTGGGTTGTGCTGGTTGTTAACGCAAACAACATATTTCACTGTATGTTTCGATGTACATGTGATAAATAAATGAATCTGAATCTGGTACTAGATCACACTGGGACACCACAATGCAGGAATGTTCTCTTTAGTCCATTAGGAAAAGATTACCACCAATTACAGGCTCATTGTTTTTCCGAAGACAAGGTGCAAGCAAGGGATGAGACCTGAAAATATAATGTCACTCACTCAGAATGTCTTAGTCAGGCAATCTAGTGCAGTATTCCTTTAAATAATGTACCTTCTCAGTATTGGTTTCTCTTACTGGGATTACATCTCTTTCCTTGTTTCTGGATACACTGTACTTACCTTCCATATATGGAAGGCTATTTGAACTGACCAGAACCCCAAGAGCAGAGTCACAAAGTCAAGGAAAGCATATTATCCAAATATGTATACTATGTGGCGGCCAGCACACGCGGGACTCGAACCGCCGTCGGGAGCCGCGGGTCCCCGCGGCAGCGCGTTTGGAACCACCCGCTGGGGGCGGACCTTCTGGGGACAGTCCGACGTCACGTCCGCCCCGCGGGTGGTAGGAGCCCATGGGAGAGGAGATTTAGGCGAGCGTTGTTAAATCAGGAAAGGTGTTCTGAGTTCAGCTCTCTCTGCCTCCGTGTGTTTCGTGCGCGCGACTACAACTATATGTTACCATATACCACCTTGAGAAGGATATTCTTGCAGGTATTTACTGGAAAAAAAGCATAGAATTTATGAAAATTACATGTAGACAAAGACTGACATCACCCAATGTGCAAAAGAAGACAAAATGTGTAAATTAAAGAACTAATACTGAGAACATGAATATGTACCTAGTCAGGGGGCTTTCCAAGAGCTTTTTCTATCAGCCAGCCTGTGTAGTGCACGCATTGAGTAACTGTGGTAATGGGGGTGGAATAGTTAAGATGTCTTAAGCTTCGCAAGCAATAAAAAATATTTAAAACAAAATATGCTCGGCCCTGTCAGCTTTTCAATGATGTATGAATGGGGAGATTTTTCAAAGGAAGGTTGGTACTATGAAAAGAATGAAAATGCAGGAAGGCCGTCACAGCAGGACTGTGAACAAATGAATACTGAACCTGTCTGCTCTGCATTTTCTCCAGAAATCACCTTGGAGTATATCTTCTGATCTTGGCCCAGTTTGCTGATATCACATACTGTTGACATCAGATAATTTTTCCTGGACCCCCTGGTGAAATTTTCATATTATTCTCCTGAATAAATTCAGTTTTATTGTAAGATCATAAGACAGTGGAGCAGGATTATACCATCTGGCCCATGGAGTGTGCTGCGCCATTTCACCCATATTGAGTCTGCTCCATCATTCCATCATAGCTGATTCATTATCCCTCTTAACCCCATTCTCCTCATAACCTTTGACACCCTTACTAATCAAGAACCCATCAACCTCCACTTTAAATATACCCACTGACTTGGCCTCCACAATTGTCTGTTGCAACAACTTCCACAGATTCACACCCTTTGGCTAAAGAAACTCCTCCTCATCTCTGTTCTAAAGGGATGTCCTTATATTCTGAGGCTGTGCCTCTGGTCCTACACTCCCCCAAAAGAGGAAACCTTCTCCCCAAGTCCACTGTATCTAGGCCTTTCAGTATTCAATAGCTTTCAATGTGATTTCCCCCTCATTCTTCTGAACTCCAGCTAGTGCAGACCCAGAGCTCCTCATACTTTAATCCTTTCATTCCCAGGATTATTCTTGTGACTCTCCTCCAGACCCTCTCTAAGGCTAACATGTCCTTTCTTAGATAAGGGGCCCAAAACTGCTCACAATACTCCCACCACGGTCTGACCATTGTAGGGGATAAGTTGATGCACAGTGCAGTTCCAAAGATGTGCCTCAAAGATGCCAAATGCTGGCTTAGAACAGAATGGGATGAGGGACGTTTAGGATGGTTCCTCTTGTATTGTCACTTAACGGGCTGCTGAGAAATTTTTCTCCGTGCGATTAATCAGAATCAGCAGGGAGCATTGACATTCTTGTACTTTTGGTTGTCTCGACAAGACTGAGATGAGAGGAAGAGAGTTAAATAACATAAGAATGAAACACTAATTAACTGGAATGTGCAGACTCAGGGGCGTGATTGCTGTGCCTGTCCCACAGCCCACCTGCAAGGGCTCACAGTCCCTGTGGCAGTCTGTGGTTGTGACCTGGGGGCGGATGAGTCGACATGGGAGTCACATAGTTAGCCTAAGGTGGAGTGTTTTTCTTGCTGTTTCCTATCCCTTAATATATGGTATCAGCTGAAGGAAAAGGATTTGTAGCGCAGATGGGCAGGTATGACATGAAATTAGCATTACACGAGGATTAATATAATTCATCCCACATTTCAATGTGCTTTTACATGATGCAATTAGCCAAATCAGAGGAATTGTACTCTAAGTTTTACATATTGGAAGCAAATTAGCACTCAGAGCACCAAAAAAAAACAATCTCATGGCTATAGAATCTTACTGCAAAGGAGACCAGGTTGTAGCATAAGCCAACTCTTTGAAAGAATTTTACAATTCGTCCTATACCGTGTTCTTTTCCCATGGTGTTTCAGATCTTTCTGTGTTCAAGTATATATCTAATACTCTTGTGAAACTAAGTATTAAATATTCTATAACCATCATTTCAAGCAGCACCTTGCAAGTCACAACAACTGGCTGGATGAAAAGAAAATTTCCTTCTCTCTGTTCCGTGCTTCCTCTGATTATTGACCTTCACGTCAGTGGAAGCACTTTCTTCTTACTTATTCCATCATAACTTTTCATTCTCTGAATTATTCCAGTGGAGTTGGGAACAGATTATTGCAGTGTTCAAGATTTTGATAGGATGTTTGAGGTTTTAACAAATCTTGACAGGTTAGATGTAACTTCGTGAAGGTTGGAATGCGCTGGCATGGAAGTATTGTTCAAAGATGGAATGGGATAAAATTCAAGAAAAGTTAAATGGATACCTGAGAAATTGGCTGGTGGAGAGATTTAATGTTGCAGAAGAATTCAGATGGAATAAAATTCTACTCTGGTCATATATTTTCTTGTGAGTTGTATTCAAATACAGCATCAAGTGAAATACCCATGCCCCTTCTCATAAATTTGTGTTGTGTTTATTACAAAACCTAAGCTTTTACATTTACACAGGATGAACATTGGAAATCCAGATGGCTTTTCAGCATAATTCATAGCCAACAAATTGATTGGATTTTCTTTTATTGTATTGTCTTTCAGTACAGAAAGAGTTGAAATTGAAATATCAGGTAGACATAATAATTCCTGAAAGAATTATTCTCTTTCAGGCATTTTTGATTTGGTCCAGAAGGAATTTTCAGCATGTATATTATGATTTTTCTATGGTTTAATGAAGTTTACAAGTTCTTTTTCTGCTAAACAAACACCAAAGGGATAAACTTTCTGCTGGTGAGGATCTTTGATTTTTTTTGTACAGTGACTAGTAATTAGAAGACTCCCAGGGCATCAGATCACAACCACCTCCCAGAAATAAGCGCTGCTCCATAGTCACTTCAGAGTTATTTGAGTGTTGTTCCTACTGCTAATGGCTGACTTTCATGTGGTGAAAGGTGAGCTGGTGAGGCAGGGATGGAGGAAGTGGTATCCTCAACACTAATTCAGTAGCCTTCCACTGAGCCTCCAGTAATCACTGGTTTAGCTCTGGGACAGACAAAGACAAGGGACACAGAAAGTGAACTAATACACAGGAAATTGAGTGAACTTCGTATGTAAAAAAATATGAATTCCATCTGAAGTGTTGGTTTTGCAGTGGCACCTCTTTCAACATTGTGGACTGAGTGAAAGTGTGGCACTCTTCGTCAATAAAGAATTAGGGATGGGCTTCTTCCTGTCACAGTAGGTTGAGATCTTCTTCATTTATGTCCTAGGCAGGGAAAAATTTGAAGTTCAAAAGTTCAAATTAAATTTATTATCATAGTACATATATGTCACCATATATAACTGTGAGATTCATTCTCCTGTGGACATTCACAGTAAACACAATAGAATCAATGAAAGACCGCCCAACAAGACAAACAATCAATGTGTAAAACACGAACACAATAAACTGTGGAAATACAAAAAGAAAAAAAATAATAACAACAATAAATAAGCAATAAATATCAAGAACATGAAGTGCAGTGTCCTTGTAAGTGAGTTTATTGGTTGTGGGAACAGTTCAATGATGGGGTGAGTGAAGCTGAGTACAGTTATCCCCTTTGGTTCAAGAGCCAGGAAAAGAAGTTGACCTGGGTCCTTAATAATTTGTAACATAGTTAGTGACAAGAGACATCTCCTCACGAAGGAAGTTGAGTCAAATACACAGGACTTCTGCTGAGTACTACTTGTCTCCCAGAAAGAGAAGATGGTGGCGCGACGCAGCTTGCAGCGGCCACTCTGGTGGTGATGTCTGTTATTTGTCAAGTAGGGTGCCGTGCACAATCCTGATTTGATGGAGACAGACGTGAGAGAATGGAAGAACATCTGGTGAAACCTCTGAAATGCCTGCTTCACTGCTGCTGCTACTGTGTGGTCCAGAATCTCCAGAGGGGAAGGCCCCGAGTCCTCGGCTCTGCTTGTTGCTCGGCGGCTGGGGTGGAGTGGAAGCACTCGGCAGAGGATGGTGCTCGGAGAGGCTGTGTCGGAGGCTCAAAGTTTTCGGACGGACTCAGAGTCCACTACGGTTGGGTGCTTCCAATGATGCTGCATCGGCGAGTTGGCAGCACTTGGAGGTTCATGGCAGGGAGAGTTCCTCCCGTCTGCCGCTTGCATTGGATGATGAGTCTATCGGGACTTTGAGACTTTTTTTTTACCATGCCCATGGTCTGCTCTTTATCAAATTACAGTATTGCTTTGCACTGTTGTAACTATATGTTATAATTATGTGGTTTTGTCAGTTTTAGTCTCTTGGTAAGTCCTGTGTTTTCTTGTGATATCATTCTGGAGGAACATTATATCATTTTTTAATGCGTGCATTTCTAAACGACAGTAAACGAAAACTGAACTGAACTGAAGTGAGGTTCAGAGTGGAAGCATTCTTTCAGTTCAACTTCTCCTTCAGATTTCCAATGACAGAAGGCTTTCAATGTGGAGTTGGTCACATATACAAATCATCGAGCTGTAGTGTGATATGCCACAGATATAATCTATGTCTATGCCAACCACAGTGCCCACCCATCTGTGCCCAATTTCCTGCATTGGCCCATACCCTCTAAGCCCTATCCCCTCCATAATGTTGTAAGACCATAAGAGCAGAAACAGGAACAGAATTAGGCCATTTGACCCTTTGAGTCTATGCTGCCATTCCATCATGGCTGATTTATTACTCTCCTCAACCCCATTCTCTTGTCTGCTCTTCGTAACCTTTGACACCCTGCTCTAGAAATTTGCTAGTCGTTGGTAACATACCAAATCTCCCCAAACTCCTAATGTTCTCTGTTGGAATGGGAATAGAATGTTCCTGTTGAGCTCTAATTAATAGGTATCCGGTAGTCTCATGAGACCATGGATTTGCGCCTTGGAAGGTTTCCAGGGCGCAGGCCTGGGCAAGGTTGTATGGAAGACCAGCAGTTGTCTATGCTGCAAGTCTCCCCTCTCCATGCCACCGATGTTGTCCAAGGAAAGGGCATTAGGACCCATACAGCTTGGGACCGGTGTCGTCGCAGAGCAATGTGTGGTTAAGTGCCTTGCTCAAGGACACACACGCTGCCTCAGACAAGGCTCGAACTAGCGACCTTCGAATCACTAGACGAATGCCTTAACCACTTGGCCACGCGCCAACACGCCGTTGAGCTCTGCTTCTGTATTTAACTTTGTGCTAGACACTGGCTCCTAGGATCTTAATGTTATGCATTCTGTAATGCTGATATCACTGAATGTCAAAGATTGGTGGGGAGCAGGAGTGCATTGACAATGCAAGCACCATAATTGGTCTGTTATGTTCTAGACTGGAAATATTTGTGTCAAAGCAGCATTCCATTTGATAATCTATTTGCTCTGCCTATTCTCGGAGGAAGTTCACCATGCACATATTGAGAGGCTCATTGATATTGTGACATGCGATTCATCAGTGGTACATGCTTGTGGAAAGGTAAGGTTCACAGCACCCAGCTATAGAAAATTCTGAGCCTAATTTTGTCTTCAAGCTATGACAGAGGAGTTCAGAACAAGAGCAACAAGCTTAAGGTGCCACGGTAGCATCACGGTTAGTGCAATGCTATTTCGGCTTGGGTGTCAGAGTTTGGAGTTCAGTTTTGGAGTTCTCTATAAGGAGTTTGTGCATCCTCTCTGTGAATATGTGGGTTTCCTTCAGGGGCTCTGGTTTCCTCCCACAGTCCAAAGGCATCCCGATTAGTAGGTTAATTGTTCATTGTAAATTGTCCTGTGATTGTGCTTGTGTTAAATAGGTGGATTGCTGGGCAATGCAGCTCATTGGGTCTAAAGGGGTTCCATGCAGTATCTCTAAACTAATTAATCAGTTAACTAATTAATAGTTCTGAGCTATTGCCAGGTGATTCATTACAAGAGGTATTCATTGAAAGGCAAATGGAAATAGGGACAATCAATCCAAAACATCTTCAGAGATTGGTCAATTGACAAAGGTAAAAACTACAAATAATAGACTTTCTGGCATCTTTCCCCTTCCTATCCACTCCTGAAGAAGGGTCTTGGCCCAAAATATCGACTCTTTATTCATGTCCATAGAAGCTGAATGACCTGTTCAGTTCCTCCCGAATTTTGTATGTATGGCTCTAGATTTTCATCATCTGCAGAATCTCTTGCATTTAATCAATAGCCTTTGATATTTGGGACCTAAGAGGGGTAGTTGGTTTCAACTATGAATGAACCACAATAAAAGTTTAAAATATCAACTCATCTATCTTTGTTCCAAAATTGAAACTGTATGTGTTGCCATAGTTAGAAAGGCCATGATCAACTATAACAGAACACTGGAGTTTATTTCTGTGAATAGATAGGGAAAGGAGTATTGTTAGATTTCCATCCATGATTTTCTTGGGACCACACGGTACCACGGAGCACTGTGTACAATCATAGCTGGCTTCTGATGAAGAGACAATAGAGATGGTGGAAAAGATGTAGAGAAAATTTACAGTGGTGATAACAGAAAAACAGCAGTGTAGATACAGTGCCTATAAAAATATCCCCCCCCCCGCAAGTTTTCATGTTTTATTATTTTACAAAACTGAATCACAGTGGATTTAATTTAAGCAACTTTTATGTGTGTTGCTTGAATTTCCAGCATCTGCAGAATTCCTGTTGTTTGCGGATTTAATTTGATGTTTTTTACACTGATCAACAGAAAAAGACTTCTATATCAAAGTAAATATGGGATCCCTATAAAGTGATCTAAATTAATTACAAATATAAAGCACAAAATAATTGATTGTATAAGTATTCACCCCTTTTTAGTAGATGCAACTTTGGCAGCAATTACCACCTTGGGTCTGTATGGATATGTCTCTTTCAGCATTGCACATCTGGACACTGCAATTTCTCCCCATTCTTCTTTACAAAATAGCTTCACCACTGAAAGATTGCATGGGGATCCTGAGTGAGCAGCTCTTTTCAAATTCAGCCTCAAATTCTCAATTGGATTGAGATTTGAACTCTGACTTGGATACTCCAGGACATTAACTTTGCTGTTTTTAAGCCATTTCTGTGTATTTTTGGCTCTTATGTTTGGGGTCATTGTCTTGCTGGAAAATAAATCTTCTCCCAAGTCACAGTTCTCCTGCACAGCGGTCCCCAACTACTGGGCCGCAAAGCATGCGCTACCGGGCCGCGAGGTAATGATATGATTTGGCGATATGAGTCAGCTGCACCTTTCCTCATTCCCTGTCACACCTACTGTTGAGCTTGAACGCATGCGAGGTCATTACCCACGCATCATCCATGTCAGCGCGGGAAGAAGATCAACTCCTCTAACTTGCAAATGACGACAGGCTGAAAAGTGTGTTTGACATAACATCTCTGCCGGCATTCTGGATCAAAGTCAAGACTAAATATCCTGAGACAGCCACGAAAGCACTGAAAACATTGCTTCCATTTCCAACATATCTCTGTGATGAATGCAACGAAAACTATATTGCGGAATAGACTGGACATAAGGAACCCCCTTCGAGTATCGCTGTCTCCCATCACCCCTCGATGGCACCGTCTTGTTGCAGGGAAACAAGCCCAGGGCTCCCACTGATTCAGCGATACTGGTGTGTTGCAATGATTTTATATGTTCATAAGGGGAAAATATGTGCTGTGTGTTTAATATCCAAACGTTACTTAAAATGTTATGATGCTATTGACTTATATAACCATATAACAATTACAACACGGAAACAGGCCATCTTGGCCCTTCTAGTCCGTGCTGAGCACTACTCTCACCTAGTCCCACCAACCTGCACTCAGCCCATAACCCTCCATTCCTTTCCTGTCCATATACCTATCCAATTTTTCTTTAAATGATAATATCAAACCTGCCTCTACCACTTCTACTGGAAGTTCATTCAACACTTACTTCAGGCTCCCCTGTCCTCCCCTGGGAACTGACATCACTATATTCATGCAAGGAAAATATGCACTGTGTGTTTAATATTAAATTCGTTAGATAAACCCTTTTAGAAATGAAGTTGAGTGTATTAGCTACTTATCACCTATATTCTGGTTGTGATTAACACTCTCCCGAACAGAATCGCCAAAAACGATTTGTAGAAAAAAATCGGCATGTACACGCATGCGCACTGGTGTCTGCGCAAGGCTTCATGGTCATGATAGTCTTTCTCAGGGTAAACACAACGCATTTGACTGCTACTCTTGTCCGTTGGCAACCTTACCGCCCCGGTCGGCCGGTCCGCAAGAATATTGTCAATATTAAACCAGTCCGCAGTGCAAAAGAGGTTGGAGACCCCTGCTCTTGCAGACTGTATCAGGTTTTCCTCCAGGATTTCTCTGTATTTTACTGCATTCATTTTACCCTCTACCTTCACAAGCCTTCCAGAGCCCACTGCAGTGAAGCATCCACACTGCATGATGCAGCCATGCTTCACGGTAGGGATGGTGTATATCTAATGATGAGCAGTGTTTGGCTTATGCCAAAAACAGTGTTTAGTCTGATGGCCAAAAAGCTCAATTTTGGTTTCATCAGACCACAGAACTTTCTTGCAGCTGACCTCAGAGACTCTCACATACCTTCTGGCAAACTCTAGCCAAAAATTCATGTGAGTGTTTTTTCAACAGTGGCTTTCTCTTTGCCACTCTCCCATAAAGCTGCAACTTGTGAAGCACCCGGGCAACAGTTGTTGTATGTGTAGTCTCTCCCATCTCAGCCACTGAAGCTTGTAACTCCTCCAGAGTTGTCACAGGTCTCTTGGTGGCTCATTCACTAGTTCTCTTCTTGCACAGTCTCTCCATTTTTGAGGACAGCCTACTCTAGGAAGATTTACAGCTGTGCCATATAGAACATAGAACAGTACAGCACAGTACAGGCCCTTCGGCCCACAATGTTGTGCCGACCCTCAAACCCTGCCTCCCATATAACCCCCCCCACCTTAGATTCCTCCATATACCTGTCTAGTAGTCTCTTAAACTTCACTAGTGTATCTGCCTCCACCACTGACTCAGGCAGTGCATTCCACGTACGAACCACTCTCTGAGTAAAAAACCTTCCTCTAATATCCTCCTTGAACTTCCCACCCCTTACCTTAAAGACATGTCCTCTTGTATTGAGCAGTGGTGCCCTGGGGAAGAGGCGCTGGCTATCCACTCTATCTATTCCTCTTATTATCTTGTACACCTCTATCATGTCTCCTCTCATCCTCCTTCTCTCCAAAGAGTAAAGCCCTGGCTCCCTTAATCTCTGATCATAATGCATACTTTCTAAACCAGGCAGCATCCTGGTAAATCTCCTCTGTGCCCTTTCCAATGCTTCCACATCCTTCCTATAGTGAGGTGACCAGTACTCCAAGTGTGGCCGCTGCATCATTACATTGCGACTCTTAAACTCTATCCCTCGACTTATGAAAGCCAACACCCCATAAGCTTTCTTAACTACCCTATCCACCTGTGAGGCAACTTTCAGGGATCTGTGGACATGTATCCCAAGATCCCTCTGCTCCTCCACACTACCAAGTATCCTGCCACTTACTTTGTACTCTGCCTTGGAGTTTGTCCTTCCAAAGTGTACCACCTCACACTTCTCCGGGTTGAACTCCATCTG
The DNA here is from genome assembly GCF_030028105.1 of Mobula birostris. Classification (NCBI taxonomy): domain Eukaryota; kingdom Metazoa; phylum Chordata; class Chondrichthyes; order Myliobatiformes; family Myliobatidae; genus Mobula; species Mobula birostris. The sequence goes on from NC_092371.1 coordinate 162,084,047, forward strand.
CCATTTCTCAGCCCACTTCTGCATCCTATCAATGTCTCTCTGCAATCTTTGACAATCCTCTACACTATCTACAACACCACAAACCTTTGTGTCATCTGCAAACTTGCCAACCTACCCTTCTACCCCCACATCCAGGTCATTAATAAAAATCACGAAAAGTAGAGGTCCCAGAACAGATCCTTGTGGGACACCACTAGTCACAATCCTCCAATCTGAATGTACTCCCTCCACCACCACCCTCTGCCTTCTGCAGGCAAGCCAATTCTGAACCCACCTGGCCAAACTTCCCCGGATCCCATGCCTTCTGACTTTCTGAATAAGCCTACCATGTGGAACCTTGTCAAATGCCTTACTAAAATCCATATAGATCACATCCACTGCACTACCCTCATCTATATGCCTGGTCACCTCCTCAAAGAACTCTATCAGGCTTGTTAGACACGATCTGCCCTTCACAAAGCCATGCTGACTGTCCCTGATCAGACCATGTTTCTCTAAATACCTATAGATCCTATCTCTAAGAATCTTTTCCAACAGCTTTCCCACCACAGACGTAAGGCTCACTGGTCTATAATTACCCGGACTATCCCTACTACTTTTTTTGAACAAGGGAACAACATTCGCCTCCCTCCAATCCTCCGGTACCATTCCCGTGGACAACAAGGACATAAAGATCCTAGCCAGAGGCTCAGCAATCTCTTCTCTTGCCTCGTGGAGCAGCCTGGGGAATATTCCGTCAGGCCCCGGGGACTTATCTGTCCTAATGTATTTTAACAACTCCAACACCTCCTCTCCCTTAATATCAACATGCTCCAGAACATCAACCTCACACATATTGTCCTCACCATCATCAAGTTCCCTCTCATTGGTGAATACCGAAGAGAAGTATTCATTGAGGACCTCGCTCACTTCCACAGCCTCCAGGCACATCTTCCCACCTTTATCTCTAATCGGTCTTACCTTCACTCCTGTCATCCTTTTTTTCTTCACATAATTGAAGAATGCCTTGGGGTTTTCCTTTACCCTACTCGCCAAGGCCTTGTCATGCCCCCTTCTTGCTCTTGTCAGCCCCTTCTTAAGCTCCTTTCTTGCTTCCCTATATTCCTCAATAGACCCATCTGATCCTTGCTTCCTAAACCTCATGTATGCTGCCTTCTTCCACCTGACTAGATTTTCCACCTCACTTGTCACCCATGGTTCCTTCACCCTACCATTCTTTATCTTCCTCACCGGGACAAATTTATCCCTTACATCCCGCAAGAGATCTCTAAACATCGACCACATGTCCATAGTACATTTCCCTGCAAAAACACCATCCCAATTCACACCCGCAAGTTCTAGCCTTATAGCCTCATAATTTGCCTTTCCCCAATTAAAAATTTTCATGTCCTCTTTGATTCTATCCTTTTCCCTGATAATTATAAAGGCCAGGGAGCGGTGGTCACTGTCCCCCAGATGCTCACCCACTGAGAGATCTGTGACCTGACCCGGTTCATTACCTAGTACTAGATCTAGTATGGCATTCCCCCTGGTCGGCCTGTCCACATACTGTGACAGGAATCCATCCTGGACACACTTAACAAACTCTGCCCCATCTAAACCCTTGGAGCTAATCAGGTGCCAATCAATATTAGGGAAGTTAAAGTCACCCATGATAACAACCCTGTTATTTTTGCACCTTTCCAAAATCTGCCTCCCAATTGGCTCCTCTGTATCTCTGCTGCTACCAGGGGGCCTATAGAATCCCCCAGTAGAGTAACTGCTCCCTTCCTGTTCCTGACTTCCACCCATATTGACTCAAAAGAGGATCCTGCTACATTACCCACCCTTTCTGTAGCTGTAATAGTATCCCTGACCAGTAATGCCACCCCTCCTCCCCTTTAAGCACTGAAATCCAGGAATATTGAGAATCCATTCCTGCCCTGGTGCCAGCCAAGTCTCTGTAATAGCCACTACATCATAATTCCGTGTATGTATCCAAGCTCTCAGTTCATCACCTTTGTTCCTGATGCTTCTTGAATTGAGGTACACACATTTCAGCCCTTCTACCTTACTGTCTTTACACCGTTTATTCTGCTTCTCTTTCCTCAAAGCCTCTCTGTATGTTAGATCTGGCTTTACTCCATGCACTTCTTTCACTGCTCTATCGCTCTGGGTCCCATCCCCCTCGCAAGTTAGTTTAAACCCTCCCGAACCATGCTAACAAACCTACCTGCAAGGATATTGCTGCCCCTCAAGTTCAGGTGCAACCCATCCAATCTGTACAGGTCCCACCTTCCCCAGAAGCGATCCCAATGATCTAAAAATCTAAAACCCTGCTCCCTGCACCAACTCCTCAGCCACGTATTCAACTGCCATCTCCTCCAATTCTTACCATCTCTGTCACGCAGCACTGGCAGCAATCCTGAGAACGTCACCCTTGAGGTCCTGTTCTTCAGCCTTCTGCCTAATTCTCGAAACTCACACTTCAGGACCTCATCCCTCTTCCTGCCTATGCAACATGTATCACGACTTCTGGTTGCTTTCCCTCTCGTACCAGAATGTCATGATATTCTTTCCATTTCTTGATGATTGACTTAACCGTACTCCAAGGGATATTCAGTGACTTGGAAATTTTCCTGTATTCATCTCCTGACTTGTGCTTTTCAATAATCTTTTATGGAGGTACTTGGAGTGTTCTTTTGTCTTCATAATGTAATTTTTGCCAGGATACTGATTCACCACCGTTGGACCTTCCAGATACAGGTGTATTTTTACTAGGATCAATTGAAACACCTTGACTGCACACAGGTGATCCCCATTTAACTAATTATGTGACATCTAAAAGCAATTGGCTGCACCAGTGATGATTTGGTGTGTCATATTAAAGGGGGTGAATACTTATGCAATCAATTGTTTAGTGTTTTATATTTGTAATTTATTTAGATCACTTTGTGGAGATCTACTTTCACTTTGACACAAAAGAGTCTTTTTCTGTTGATCAGTGTCAAAAAAGGCAAATTAAGTCCACTGCAATTCAATGTTGTAAATCAATAAAACATGAAAACTTCCAAGGGGGAGGGGCTTGGATACTTTTTATAAGCACTGTATAAGAATATGGTGAAATAGACTCGGTCTCTTTTGGCTTTAGTAAGAAGACTGGGTGGTGACCAATCTGAATCTTTTAAAGTTTATGAAGTGCTTTTATAGACTGCATACAGAGAAAACAGCATAGCTGTAGATCATCAAAGTAAGACGGTCACTATGGAATCCATGCAAGAATGGAGCTGCAACTTCCTTACACTAAGAACAGAACGAGTGTGAAAGTCACCGGGGAGTGGGTGATCTGAATATTAGAGAGTAAGTATGTAATGGAGATTTGTGCTAATAGATAGGGATGAGTAAAGAAGGCTTTAAGGGAACAAAGACACTGCCAAGGACTGGATACATCTGGGCTGATCTTCCTACATAAACCAATGAAACTGATTCTTACTGCCTGCATCCTATTAAACAAGGGTCAGAATAACTATTACCTGAAGATATGGACATTCAACAATGAACAAATGCCATTAACCTGACATTAGCTCATTAAACTCTACGGCAAATGCCCATAAGCGTTGCCACTGGGCAATAATTCATAACCTGTATGCATAAATATATAGGAAAACAACTTGCAAAATTTACAGTAAATGCATGCATATTAACATACACATTGATTTACACTCAGTGGCCACATTATTATATAGGAGTGGAACCTGGTGTGGCTTCTGTTGCTGTAGCCTGTCCACTTAAAGTTTTGATGTGTTATGCATTCAGAGATGCTCTTCTACATACCACAGTTATTTGTGGTTATTTGAGTTACTATCACCTTCGTGTCAGCTTAAACAAGTCTGACCATTCTCCTCTGACTTCACTTATTAACAAAGTGTTTTTGCCCACTCACTGGATATCCTTTTTTGTTTTTTTGCACCATTCTCTGTAAATTCTGGAGACTGTTGTGCATGAAAGTACCAGGGGAACAGCTGTTACTGAAATACTCAAACCACCCTCCCTGGCACCAACAACCATCCCACGGTCAAAGTCACGTAGATCACATTTCTCCTCCATTCTGAGGTTTGGTCTAAACAACAACTGAACCTCTTGTCCATGTCTGCATGCTTTTATGCATTGAGTTGCTGCCACACAATTGGCTGATTAGATATTTGTATTAACAAGCAGGTGTACAGGTGTAGCTAATGAAGTGGCCAATGAGTGTATATGTATACAGTATATGTGCATTAAATCAAGAAGAGTAATGCTCTAAAAAGTATAATGGCAGATTTAGTTTGGGAGTTGAGCCAACATTATCCTTCTCTCTGTCACAACCTCTCTGAATCGGCACCTGATTATGATCCAGGATCAAATCCAGGCTTTGTTGCTAACAATAATGATCTTTCCTTTACAAGGAAGGCAAAGCATCAGGTGGGGAAAAATTACAAGGGCAGAAAGAGAAGTAAAGAAGCAATGTCTGGAATAATCTTTCTAAGAAGCAGGAGCATTGCTGGGGATATTTGTCTGGATGGGTTGGATAAAATCACCTGTCGGGCTCCTGAAGTGAAGTATCAATCAGATTTGTCAGAGGGCTGATTGCTCCATTAAATCACTCATACTTGCTTGATTTGTCTCGTCAGGTCAGGCGGAAAAAAAATGGAATTTTGACGGGGGTTTATGTTTTGAAATGCTCTGTCAGAGCAACTAAAAATAAATCTGACTTTTGATTTGAACACCGGTAATGGTGCATAAAGCCATTTTTCATTGCTTACAGTGGCGGCCCCTTATTTTTCAATACCTCCCGCTTTAGTTTTTTTTTCCCTTTGCTTTAAAGATGCAGCAATTACAGGGAGTTTGAATTTCATGTTTGATACTGAAGTACATAAGGGAAGGTGATCAAAGATTTGATCAAGGGGCTTCTAAAGAAACTGCTCACCCTGACAATAATGTTTCCTAAATGCGATTGGAGGCAGGGAGACACACACAAAATGCTAAAGGGATTCAGCAAGTTAGGTAGCATATATGAAATTGAATAAAGAGCCGAAGCTGAGACCCTTCATCAGGGCTGGAAAGGTAGAGGGAAGAGGCCAGTATAAGAAGGTGGGGAGAATGGAAGGAAGACAAGCTAGTAGGTGATAGGTAAAGTCAGGTTGATGGAAGAGGGGGGAATGAAGTCAGAAGCTGGGAGGTGGTAACTGGAAAAGGTAAAGGGGTTCAATTCCCCTCTTTTGCTTCTTACCTCCTCTCCTCACCTGCCTATCATCTCCCCCTTGTGACCCTCCTCCCTACCTTTCTCCTTCTCTTCTCCTATCCGATTCTTTCTTCTCCAGCCCTTTTCCACCTGTCACCTCCCAGCTTCTCACTTTATTTCCCCCCCTCCCTCATCCACCTTGCTTCACCTATCACCTTTTAGCTTGTGTTCCTTCCCCTCCCGCCCCCCACCTTCTTATTCTGACATCTTACCCCCTTCCTTTCCAGTCTTGGCCCAAAACATCAACTCTTTATTCATTTCCTTAGATGTTGGCTGACCTGCTGAGTTTCTCCAGCATTTTGCGTATTTTGCTCTGGATTTCCAGCATCTGCAGAATATCTCGTGTTTATGGGAGGCAGAGATAATTAGAAAGGGATTTCAAAAGGTCTGGAGTTTTATAGGAAAAGACCAGTAATGCAGGGATGTAAAGACCAGGAACACAAAATTCTCTAAAGATTTGGAGCTAGATAACATAATGAGCTTGGAGTAAGGGAAGCTATGGAAGGAGTTAAGTTAAAGTTAAAGGCTGTCCCGAGCCTTATAGGCTCATCAGGCCGGTGCTTATGCTGGTTTCCATGGTGTGAAGCGACTGAGAGTACAAGACTCCCTCCGGATACGATGCCAGTCTATTGCAAGGTTAACCCCCAGCATTTTTGCCAGTACCCATTTTCAGCTGGGTGGACTGGAGCAGTGTGTGGTTAAGTGCCTTGCTCAAGGACAGAGCACGCTGCCTCGGCTGGGGCTCAAACTCACGACCTTCAGATCACTAGTCCAATGCCTTAACCACTTGGCCACGGGCCACGGAGCTGAACACAAACAGCTGAAGATGGCAGAGGCTAACAACCACAGGCATGTTAGGACAACTGATCTGGGACTGAGGTAAAAGGAAAGAATGGGGAGGAGCGGGGCCCTGAAGAGATAAAACACAAGTCTGAGTGTTCCACGAAATAATTGATCATTGCCTTGCAGGTCATTATAATTAGCTCAGCAATGTTGGATCTCTTATTTTCATTCAGGATGCATAGGCATTTATTGGCAATTCTTAACTTAAAATCGAAGTCTATTCTTTAAATGAAGCACTCCTTGTTGAGAAGGTACTTCCATAAAGCTGCCAGGCAAGACGTTCCTGAGTTTAGACCCAAAGTAATCCAGGAATGGTGCGATGTAAACCCAGCCAGCTCCATCATGGGCACTACCCTCCCCAGCATCGAGAACACCTCAGAAAGGCGGCATCATTCACCAAGGACCCCCATCATCCAGGACATGCAGGAGTCTGAAGACACACACTCAACACTTCAAGAACTGCTTCCCATATGCCATCAGATTTCTGAATATACAGTACACTAATGTGTTGTGTTTCCAAGAGAAGGTGTCATGTGATCTGTAGGGAAGCTTGGACATAAACTCTGTAGCAGGTTTGAACTGCATTATTGAAGAAACTTAAGCAAATACCTTTAGTGTGTCTTAAGGCAGCTCTCGCGGGCTGCTCCCTGCACATCCTCGGGTATGTTGGATGTTAACGGAATCGGTGCATTTCACTCTACGCATATTTTAATGTGCATATGATAAATAAATCTGAATGTGTTTGGCACACCCCCTCCAATCTCACAAAGACAATCATTGTTTTGGCTAGTTAATGAGGTGTGAAGACTGGGAGGTGTTCAGCTGCTTCAGTGTGTTGGATTGTCGCTCATCCAGATATATGAGTAGCTTTCTGTCATACCATATATTCCTCCTAGATGATGGAAAGGCACAGCATCGGGATACAAGTACTCAGCTCGGGTAGCTGCAGTATGTACGAATCTGGTCTCCGTTAAACTTCAGGTCAATAGTTATCCCCATGAATTGGAAATAGTTTATAATTGTCACATGTACTGAGTTACAGTGAAAAGCTTGTCTTGCAGACTGTTCGTTCAGATCAGATGCATTCAGCTGAAACAAAAATAAAAAGGAATAAAGTGTAATGGCTATCAAAAGATGCAGTGCAGGTAAACAAGGAGGTGCAAGATAACGGGGTGGATTGAGAGGTCAAGAATCCAACTTATCGTACTAGTGCAATGTTTAACTGACGTATAACAGCGAGAGAGGAAACCTCCCTTGAGCCTGGTAGTTTGTGTTTTCAAGCTTTTTTAAAATCTTCTGCCTGATGGGAGAGGGGAAAGGAGAAGATGTCCGGTGAGGTGGGGTCATTGATTATGCTGGCTGCTTTACTGAAGCAAAGAAAAGTACAGTCAGAGTCCATGGAGGGAAAGTTGGTTTTCTTGATGTGCTGATCTGTGTCCACAACTCTCTGTCCAGGGTTGGTGGGATCCTTGCTTATGATAGATGCCTTACTGAGGCAGCAAGAGGTATAGACAGAGTCCATAGAGGGGAGGTTGGTTTCCATGATGTGCTGAACTGAGTCCACAAATTCCTGCAGGTTATGTGCAGAGCATTTACCATAACAAGCCTTCTTGCATTCAGAAGTGAGGAAGTGAATGATGATGATGTCACTCAGTGTCAAAAGGAATTGGTTATAATTCCTTGTAGTCTCTTCTGTTTATGGTTATAATCCTTTCTGTTGGAAATAATCATTGTCTGCTGATGCTTCTGAAGACTGTGTTACTTACTAGTCACTTGAAGGTTGTCCAGGTTATGCTGCATAGCAACACAAACTGCTTCATTACCTGACTGTTCAAATGGAGCTGAATGTTATGTAACCTGCCCATTTCTGATGTTATGAAGGAGAGAACTTCTGAAGCAGCTGAACACGCATGGGTCCACTGGCAGAATCTCCACTGTTACAGACTTAGGCGGTGGTGCACCAGTGAAGTTAATTAAAAGCTTATAAGCAAAAAAAAATCATTGCAGCAGGATGCAACTGATTATATTTCCTTGAATAGAGAATAACACAATATACTGCATTATGAACAAACCAGACGTATGACAAAGGACATCCGTAGTTGGATGTTGGGCTGGCACACCAGTGAGGACAACAGTTGGTGGCCCCTCCCAAAATTATGAGTGGGTCTGGGATTGGAGTTCTGTAAAGTCTGGAGTTCGGTGCCTGGTGTTCAGGTCCCGTCATCATTCAGTCAGGAGTTCAAGGGCTGGGGCTCGAGGTCCTTGTCCAGGGTCCCCATTCATCATTATCAGCGAGTCCTGGGGTCTGTAGCAAAGACTGAAGCTCGAAGGCCAATCTGAAGTTTGGAAGTTGAGGCCCAATGGTCTTCCAAGTCTCTCCGAGTACATTGAGGAAGTCGAAGGGCAATGTCTGTGAGTCTCAGTCCACTGGAGGCTGGAGGACTGGGGATGGCCTGTCGTGGGGTTAGAGTGTGTGTGTGTGTGTGTGTGTGTGTGTGTGTGGTGGGGGGGTGGGTAAGAGGCATGTTTTGCTGTTGTTGTTGTATTTATTGTTGCTTGTGCCTTCTGCAAAAAGTTGTGCTGTGTTATGTTGGTGCCGGAATGTGTGGCAACACTAGTGGGCTGCCCCCAGCATGTCCTTAGGTTGTGTTGGCTGCATGTTTCAATGTACATGTGATAAATAAATGAATCTGAATATATCCTAGAAAAGTAGTCACCTTTGGCAAGGATGCTGGAAGGACTAGTTATGTGAGAAGTTGAGATTGCAGCAAGAATGGCTAATTGCAGATGTAATAAGGCATTGAGGCCCTCCGTCGGTTGGGTTGAACATGGATGTTGTGACGTAGCTATCCACACGAGACACAAACCAGTGCAGTACAAAAAAGAGAGCAAGCTTTTGCCTATGCAGTAGGCTGCCCCCTCAGCTGATGAATCCAAAGCAACAGCAAAGACCAATGCAGCTTGGCACCAGCGTCATTGCAGGAGTTGCTGGTCAGCATTGAATTTAATGTAGGATTGCCTTAAGAAATCCAGCTCCAGATTTTTCTTCGGGGTTTACTTCCAAAGCCTTCGCTATGAGTGGGTATAGATGCAACACAGCAAAAGTTTGAGATCAGAGTTTTCCATCTCCTAGATGAGCTGCCAATCACGGCTGAAGTGTTCCATCTGCTCAAAGTGACTAGTGATAAGGTCCCACTAACTCACCTTTGCCCCTTCTCCGGTCAGTAGAAATGGTTTCACCGGGCTCAGTAGTTAAGTCACATGTGAAGACCAGGAGCTGGACATGGTTGTCAGAGGCTATTTGATATGCATGCTATTGGAAGCATTTAATAGATAGTGGGAGCTTATCCCCACTATCCACCCAACCCAATTCCCCACCCCCACCCAGCAATAACAACCTTGAGACCCTTACAAAACTATATACAATGGACTCTGATTAATTGGGACACATTAGGACCAGTACATTTGACCCATTTAAGCGGCTGCCCCATTTAGCTGACATCTTATGGAAGTAGTTAAAAAGGTTGAAATAGTCAATTTGTTTCATTTTCACTTACGACCGACTCTGGCATCTCCAAGCCTGAATACTTGAAACCGCAGTGACCAACACAGTTCAGAATTATCTTACTGCTTATTTCCCACCAACTGATGCTATTAAAAAAAACTGTTGGCCGTAAGCACGATGCAGTGACTAATGTCCGCACAAGTGCATTTGAGTGATACTAGTTGGAAGCTGTCTCGTAACAGTTTCCTGTCCCAAATAAGCGGTATAGTGGCCCAAATAAATTAGGAGAATCCCGGTTATTTTCTCAATTAGTTTTTGTTCTCTAACAGTTGTCAATATAAGCGGCTGCCCCGATGGTCCAATTAACCGAACCTATTGTGAAAAGAAAGTCTTCATAATTATGGTAGGAATTGATATGGAGAAATTGTCTCTGTCAGCGAATTCTCAGTAACCAGAAGGGAGAAATTCAAGCTACTTGGCAAATTCAGAAATGTGAAGAATTCTAGTATGCAGTGTATCTGACAATAACAGGATAATATAGTGGTTAATACTGTGAGACCACAAGACATAGGAGCAAAATTAGGCCATTCAAAACAAATGAGTCTGTTCCATCATTCCATCATGGCTGATTTATTATCCCTCTCAACCCTATTCTCCTGTTTCTTCCCTGTAACCTTTAATGCCTTTACTAATCAAGAACCTATCAACTTACACCTTTAAATATACACAATGACTTGGCCTCCACAGCCATCTGTGGCAATGAATTCCACAAATTCATCAGTTTCTGGCTAAAGAAATTCCTCCTCATCTCTTTTCTAAAAGATCATCCTTGTATTCTGAGGCTGTGCCCTCTGGTCCTAGACTCATGCACTATAGGAAATACCCTCTCCACATCCACTGAATCTAGACCTTTCAATATTTGATAGATTTCAATTAGATCCCCCTTCATTCTCCTAAATACTCCAAGTGTGGCCTGACAAATGCCTTAGAAAACCTCAACTTTGGCTCACAGCTACAAGGACCAAGTCTAAGGTCTGTATGTTTTCCTGGTGGCAGTGTGGATTGCTCCAGAAGCTTTGGTTTCTTCCACTACATAGTGTAAGCTACCGTTTAGTGAATTTGGTGTCAAAATAGTCATAAGGGAAAGTGGGTGGGCATGTGAGAAAGAATGAGTTGCTAGGCCACAGGGGCACAGAACAGGGGAGAGTAGAACTGATAGACTTGCAGCAATAGGAGCTGGCAGTGGGCCAAATGATATCCTATGGTCTGGTCAGAAGCAAGTTCAATGTTAAGTTTTAAAAGGGAATTTGGTATATACCTGTGGACCCACTTCCAATGACTCTAAAACTCATGTTCTCAGTATTATTTTACTTTTTTTTGGAATTTGCAGCTTTTCTTCTTTTACCCATTGCTTGTTTGTCAGCCCTTGTGTGTAGTTTTTTCACTGATTTCATTGTTCTACTTTCAAGGCCTGCAAGAAAGTAATTCTCAGGGTATTAAATGGTGACATTTACATACTTGGATAGCAAATTCACTCTGAATTTTAGACATAAAGAAGGAGAGTTTTCAGTACTGTTGGGGCAGATCAGGATCATGCAACTAATGGGATAGCTCCTTCACAAGAACAAATTTGGAATTCTTTGTACAGAAACACACACAAAACTCCAATTAACATAAAAGGAATATCTATGAGAACTTTTCCACATGGGGACTACTCTACACTGGGATGAAAAGTAGTGATTCCCATCGGGATTTAAAGCCTTCCTGCTCCATTTTTACATCAGAAGATCAGTGTGGTAATTATTCACCACAGCTTTATGGGAAGAACAATTTACAAAGTCCACAGCAATCTAGTAGATGCAGGAGACATTAATCAGCTGATTGCGAAGCTAAGTTTTGTCAAGCAGGTTAACTGGTCATGATTATTGCTTTAAAACAGAGGTGATCACTAGACTGGTGAATGAGGTGATAGCTTCAAAAGTGGCTTGGAGACGGCAGGAGCAGACCTTTAAAGAGGACACTGATTTACAACGCAGCCCATTACCTTAGTTCTCAAAAGGATTTGATGCTTTTCTATCTTTCTTTTATTCAATTAGATCAGCAGGAATCCGAATCTAAGATTCTTTCATCCACTTTTACCCATATCTCTTACATGCTAAGGTCACCAAAATCTAGCATTGTCTTGAAACTTTGATTTGATTCCAGTGCACTACCTTTTAGGGAAACTGTCCCGGATTTCTTATGTCCTGTAAAACAGTTTCCTGATATCACTCATGAGTTGCTTGGTTTCAGTTTTAATGTATTGCTCCTACTCACTCGAGTCTCAACCCAGAGGAAATAGTGTTTCTCCATCTACCTTCTCATCTCCATCCATTGTTTTACATGCTTCATTCTATAAACCCCTCAGTCAGGATTATGCCAATAGGACACACACAATATTTTCACAACCTAGGCATTCTGCATCGTCCTCATGGAGTTAGTGAAACGTCTGCTATCTTTGTCCCATGTTCTGAAATAGGTCAATGTAGACCAAAGGTTGAATCCTGGGAACTAACAAATGTACTTGGCAATGAAGAGATTGTTCGGGATGTGACAGTATTAAAGGAGGACACACTAAGAAAACCATTCAGTTCCTGAAGTCTACTTATGAAGTTTCAAATAGATTCTCCACAAATCCTTAGGGTTCTCTAATTTATATCTCAGGATGCCTTTAAGATGGCCATGAAAAGCTTTTTGTTATATTCTACCTTCACTCTGAGATTTACTGAGGCAGCTCGGATGCAGTTACAGACAACGGATGCTGTAACTTACTGAAGATTCTTCTTCTGAATGTGCTCTCAGCTGGGCTCAGCCAGAGATTTTGCTTTCCGCCACTGACACAGCATCTGTGGGAATTGCTCATTCATTGCCGATGAACTTCAGGTTCATCAAATTGGTCCCAAAGTTGTGACCTGCCACCTGTTACGTGTTTGTGTGTGTTATGTATGCACAGAGCAAACGACAACAGAGTAGTATGATTAACCGTTTTTAAATAATATTGGTAGGAATATGCACTGGACAACTTACAGTGTGGTAGAGACAAACAGGCCCACCAAATTGAAAATAGATGCACTTAAAAGCATCTGCGTTAAGAGAGCTCCCTATGCACAAGAGGTCCAAACAATTCACTGCGTGATCAAGCAGCCATATGCACACTTGTTATATTCTTGCAATCGATTAGATAAACTTCAGTCTAAGGTCTGTAAAGACAGAGAAGGGGAAGCTGCTACACCCAGACCTGATATTTGGCATGCCTCTCCCCAGTAAACATACAAAAATATGAAAGGGATAGAAAATATAGAGGCAGAAAAGTCATTTCCACTGATAGGTGAGACTAGATCTAGGAGACATAGCCTCAAGATTTGGAGGAGTAGATTTAGGACAGAGATGAGGAGGAACTGCTTTTCCCAGAGCGTGGTGAATCTGTGGAATTCTCTACCCAATGAAGCAGTGGAGGCTACCTCAGGAAATATATCTAAGACAAGGTTGGATAGGTTTTTCATTAGGAGAATTAAGGGTTATGGGAAAAAGTCTGGTAGGTGGAGATGAGTCCATGGCCAGATCAGCCATGATCTTATTGATTGGCAGAGCAGACTCGACAGGCCAGATGGCCTACTCCTGCTCTTGTTTCTTATGTTCTTATGTTCTCACAGTCCCTGCCATGCCACCCCACCCACTGACTCTAGATACAGGGGGAGATTATCAACGAGTTCAAAGTAAATTTATTATCAAAGTACATATATGTCACCATATACAATACTTAGCTTCAGTTTCTTGTGAGCATACTCAATAAACCTAATAACCATAATAGGATCAATGAAAGACCACGTCAACAGGGCAGGCAACTGTGTGCAAAAGATAACAAACTGTGCAAATACAAAAAGGATGAGAAAAACAAATACAAATACAAATAATAAAGGTAATAAATAAATCAGCGTGTGGGCACGTGGCCAAGTGGTTAAGGCATTGGACTAGTGACCTGAAGGTCGTGAGATCAAGCCCCAGCCAAGGCAACGTGTTGTGTCCTTGAGTAAGGAACTTAACCACACATTGCTCTGCGACGACACTGGTGCCAAGCTGTATGGGTCCTAATGCCCTTGGACAACATCGGTGTCGTGGAGAGGGGAGGCTTGCAGCATGGGCAACTGCTGGTCTTCCATACAACCTTGCCCAGGCCTGCACCCTGGAGAGTGAAGACTTTCCAGGCGCAGATCCATGATCTCTCAAGACTAACGGATGCCTTTTAAAAAAAAAATAAGCAATAAATATTGAGAACATGAGTTGAAGAGTCCTTGGAAGTTGAAATGGGGTTAGATCATGGTGGAATGTGCTGCTAGATGTGGTGGTAGAGTCGGATACATTAGGGATATCTAAGAGACTGTGTGGTGCTAATACTGGTTAGTGTGACACTGTTACAGTTCAGGGCACTGGAGTTTGAAGTTCAATTCATACATCACCTGCAAGGAGTCTGTATGTCCTCCCGTGGAATGCATGGGTTCTCTCCAGATGCTCCGGTTTCCTCCCACAGTCCAAAGACTGACCAGTTTGTAGGTAAATTGGTCACTGTAAATTGTCCCGTGATTAGGCTAGGGTTAATCAGGGGTTCCTGGGTGGTGTGGCTCAAAAGGGTGGAACAGCCTGTTCCACACTATCTCAATAAATAAGAAAATAAATTAATTAAATTTGTTACACCGAAGGGATATTAAGCATACATTTCTATCTGACTAGACCTATGTGGCCTAGGTAACAGCTGAACCACAACCAATAGTATGTGAACAGGTTGTTTGGATCTTATCACGCTGTTCATAGGAGTATGTTTAACCCGCTGCTTTTCCTCAAGTACAAACTTAGTTATATTTGCAAAAGAATTTTATTGGCTGTAAAGCTATTTGCAGCATTCTGAAGATTTTTATTTTTTTTTAATTTTTGAGATACAGCACCATAACAAGACCTTCCGGTCCAATAAGCCCATGCCACTCAATTGCACCCATGTGACAATGAACGACTAACACGTATGTCTTTTGGAATGTTGGAGGAAACTCACACAATGATGGAGAGGAAGAACAAACACCTTGTAGACAACGGTGTAATTGAACCTTGATCATCGGTGCTATCATGGCATTAGGCTAGCTTCTACGTTACCATGCCACCCTAAACAACCGTACAACAGACAAGAGAAATGCAAGCCTTCCATTCTTTCCATGTTGGAAGCAAAGTCAGATACGCCGTTTCTGATTAAATCATTCAGATGTGAACACAAAAGATTCTGCAGATGCTGGAAGTAACCTGACAGCATGAACATCAATTTCTCCAGCTTCCAATAATTTCTCCTCCCTTTCCTTCTCTATATTTCCATTCCCCGTTCTGGCTCCCCTTTTACCCCTTCTCCTCTCTTCATCTGCCTATCAGCTCACGCTAGTGATCTTCCTCTTTCCCTCCCCTGTTCTCTCTTATTCAGATCCCTTCTTTTTCAGCTTTCTACCTCTTCTGCCTATCACCTCTCAGCTTCTCACCTCATACCCCGTCACCCACCCACCTCCCCCCTCACCTGGCTTCACCTATCACCTTCTAGTTTGTTCTCCTTCCACTCCTCCTTCCTTTTTATTCTGGCTGCTTCCCCCTTCCTTTCCCGGTCTCAACAAGGGGCCTCAGCCCAAAACATCGGCTCTTTATTCCTCTCTATAGATGCTGCCTGACCTGCTGAGTTTCTCTAGCATTTTATGTGTATTTCTGCTTCATTTTGGCATTTCTTTTCAGATATTCCCCTGGTGCTCAACATCCCAAAAAACTTTTGCAAGCAAGCCCAACAGGTATTATGAGAAGCTCAAGAGATCAAAAAGAAGCCCTTGCTATTACCTTGAGCCTAATATGACATAGCTCTTCCTGTGATCTCCAGAAAGCATCACTATCTCTCTGTGACCTCAGCCATCAGCTGCAGAACTGGTTTATAAATTAACAGAGAATGAGCAGTGCTACAGATAAGACACTGACTTAATATTTCACACAGCATTTAACACAGGCTCCCTTGACAAGCAGAAAGTAGAGAGGCATTGTCTAACCATCTTCCTGATTTCAGTTGTGGAACTCTCTCTTCTGAGCCAGAAAGATTAAAGATTTAAATATAAAAATTAGCTTTATCAAAAAAATTTGCATATCAAAATAATAAAGCAGCTCCATGACCACTTTGCACTACAAAGTTGTTTTTATTTTTTACTCCAATAGTACTCTTTCTTGAATGGTTTTATCTAATTTTTATTTAATTGATGTTTTTCTTGTGAATGTTGTGACTTATGTTTCATTCAGTGGTTGTTTTATTAGTTACCTCCTGTACCGAATAAAGTGGTCACTGAATGTATGTTCAAGGTCTTCTGCTGCTGTAGCCGATCTGCTTATCTCTCTGGCTATCCATCCCATAGGATAATGATGATTCCTTTCAGTGCAGAAAGGAACAGCGTTTACTGAGTGGATTTTAGGTGAGTAGGAGGTTGCACAGGTCCAGACCCACCCTCTCGACATTCCCTCCTGGATCCAGCGGCATGGTGGGGTCCAAGACAGCTGGGGGAAGTTCTGTTGCAGTGAATGGCCACACCAAGCTTTGATGCAAGGGATGCCCTTTCCACACTTCACAGCACATGTTGGCTAGATTGCCATTGACCCTACGAGACGGTTCATCTGCCCTTTGACAGGTCTTGTTTTTCATCCTGCAGGGTGTCTAGCCACCCTCCTCACCAGGCAAGCCTGGTGGGGGAGTCGGTTTAGTCGCTTTTAGGTTCAACATGTTGTGCGCTCAGAGATGCTCTTCTGCGCATGCTGTTGTAATGCATATTTATTTGAATTACTGACATCTTTCTTTCAGCTTGAACCGGTCTGACCATTCTGCTCTGACTTCTCTCGTTAACAAACCGTCTCGCTCACAGAACTGCCACTCACTGAATGTATTTTTTTTCTCTGTAAACTCTAAAGACTGGTGAGCTTGAAAATCCCAGGAGATCAGCTTGACCATGTCTGCATGCTTTTATGCATTGAGTTGCTGCCATTTTTGAGTAAGTAGTGTGACGAGAATACACATAAATTAAGATGTTTGCTGGCCTGGGATAGCATCAGTGGCATCAGCAGTTGGTCTGCCACCTGTCCTCAGGGGAGGGAGAGATAAGGCACACAATGAAGCAGCATTTGAAGGTGTTAATGAAGGAGCCATCAGTCTGGGTATTGTCAAGAGCGGCTCCCCCTTTGAACCCTGAACTGTTTGAAGTGATGGACAGGCGATCTGGAGATGTGTAATGAAGGGACGGGAGAGAGAACTGTCTAGAGCGGCTCCCCCTTTGAACCCTGAACTGTTTGAAGTGATGGACAGGCGATCTGGAGATGTGTAATGAAGGGACGGGAGAGAGAACTGTCTAGAGCGGCTCCCCCTTTGAACCCTGAACTGTTTGAAGTGATGGACAGGCGATACCCCAGCAGGGGGATAAAAAGGGACAGGTTCGCTAAGACAGGACACACACACGACACCCGAGGTAACGAGACCCTGGAAGCGGTGCGCCTCTAACAAGTCGGTGGGAAGTACCGGGCCATAAATGCACAGGATGGAAAGGTACGATCAGCGGGAATCCGGTGTGTGTCCACCCTCGCTTGGGTGCCGGGTTCACTGCAGAGGATCGACCGCATCTGGAGGAGGGGTCACAGTCGGTGACCTCAGGTGACATCACAAAGGACCCGCCCGAAAGCTGCTTGTGAGCAATATCGCAGGTCTGTGAGTGGAAGCCGTTCTGAATGATCAGTCGTTCTCGTTCTCTCTCTCCCTCCCCCCACGTTGTCCATCGCCATGGCAACGATTACTGCGAACTGAACTAAATTGGACTGAACTGTGTGTCACTTTGAAATTGGTCATTTACTCCTAGACAATGATAGAGCTTGATTGATCCTGTTATCTTAATTCTGTGCACATGTGTGTTTATCATTGCTGAACTGTTGCATTTATTATCCTTTCGATTACTGTGTTGCTTGTTTCTCTAATAAAACTTTCTTAGTTCTAGTAATCCAGACTCCAACTGAATGATCCATTTCTGCTGGTTTGGCAACCCAGTTACGGGGTACGTAACAGTAGGTATTGGTATTAGCAAGTAGGTATATAGTGGTACCTAATAGGGTGTATGGCTCTGGTGCTGTGAATCAGCAGCTCAACTAGATACAACGCCAGGAAGGAATAGGATCACAGGGAGGTGGAACATAACTTCAAATTCTGTCCAATTTACAAGCTGTTATAACTAAGAAGGTTACCTGTGTTCATGCACCAAAATCCAGGAATTCAAAAAGCACCACTGCACCGCTTGGATTGCAATAGTTAATGAAGGCAGCCCACCACCACGTTCTCAAGGATAATTGGATCTGGGCAGTAAAGTCTGGCCTTGTCAGCATATGGAAAGGAAAGAAAATTTAATGCAGCCAGTTACCATCCACACCGTGCGCTATTAATCATCAGTAAAGTGATAGAATGTGTCATCAGAATGAACTCTCCAGTAACCGTCAGCCCTCTCACTGAATCTCAGCTTGGATTCTGCTCTGACCACTCAACTCCAAAGCTCATTATATTCAAACATGAACAAAGGAGTTGTCTTCCAGATGTGAGACAAGAGTGGATATGCTGAACATCAAGGCAGAATTTAACTTGAGGGAAACAGATGAATATGAAAACTGGAAGATGGTCTTATCATTTGTGATTCAATAATCCTCTGTGTATGACCTTCCTTGACCTTGGGTGATCTTACGCTGGAAAAAGGATTCGCCATGTTCTAACAAAACAAATTAATAATCACAGTTACACAATCCTCTGCTTATGCCCCGTCCAGGAAAATATTCTCAGCTCTAAATATCCCCACTCAGGAGGCTGTGAATTCAAAGCAAGTTGACTGCAATAATACAGGGACTAAAGGGTTAATTCACAAGGACAGCTGAACTGATTGAGCGGACTTGTGCTGCCAGAGAGAAGTCCATGAATGTATATTCTAAGTATAAAGATTTCTCCTCAGCTAGTCTAACTCATGGTCCTTTACCCTGAACCTATAATCTTTAACTCTGAAGCCACAGTAAACAGGCACCTGGAGGGCTAGAAGGGCTGGCAGCATATGTGCCTTCTCAACAGGGGCACTTGCAATCAAAGTCCACTTCTAGTATCATGTTAACAATGAGAGTCAGTTCAGCCTTCTGTAGCAGGGGCTGAGTGAATATTCCTGCGCCAGTGACTCGGGTTCAATTCCACCACTGTCTGAATGTAAAGACTTTGTATGTTCCACCCATGACTGTGTGGGTTTCCTCCAGGTTTCCTTTAACATTCCAAAAATAGACAGGTTAGTTGGGTATTTGGTCAAATGGGTGCCATTGGGCATTGTGGGTTTGTTGGGTCGGAAGGACCTTTTACTGTGCTGCGTTCCAAAATAGAATAAATAAAATTTTTCTTCAGACTATTTGAAGTTGTTTCTAACATTATCAATTACTCTCTTGAGACCAATGGAAACAAAGGACAGTATTGTGACATTTTAGAAACAGCTTCTTCCTTTCTGCCATTCGATTTCTTGAATGGTCCACGAACCCAAGAACGCTATCTCACTATTCCTCTTTTGCACATTTTTTTGTAAGTTGTTTTTTTTAACTGTTTGTGATTTTTATCAACACACAAGAAATGTTGGAGGAATTCAGCAGGTCAGGCAGCATCTATGAGGGGGAATAAACAGTCGACGTTTCGGGCCAAGATGTCTTGCACTGTATTGCTGCCACAAAATGACAAATTTCGCAACATATATTAATAATAATTAACCTGATTCTGAACCTGAATGTGGCATTGGTCTGTATTACATTTGGTATCATCATTCCTCAATCCCTCACCCTCGCCTACATTACAATAATAATACTAAACACAAAATAATCTGCAGATGCTGGGATCAAAGCAACACTCACAGCACGCTGGAGGAACTCAGCAGGTCGAGCAGCATCAGTGGAAACTTCAAATCCTTCCCCCTCCTTCTTTGTTCAGTCCTGACGAAGGGTTCCGGCCCGAAACGTCGACTCATCATTTCCACTGCTGCTGCCTGACCTGCTGAGTTCCTCCAGCGTGCTGTGAATGATAACACTAAACTCTGGTTAAAACATGAAGCCAATACAGGATGAAATTCTGGCTCAATAAACTGCAGCTCAGCATCTGCCATTTTCCATCATGTTTTGAAACAATTTTGTTTCCTGTAGTAAGTGTCGCTGTGACTCGATTTCAGCTGTAGTAGTTTTAAAAAGGAATATCTAATGATTCCTTTGAGAGCAGCACACAAAAAAGTCACCATTCTCCTGTGCAATCTTTTTAAGTTTGTAGACTCAGCTAGCTCCAACACAGGTACAAACCTCCCTACCATTGAAAATATCTTCAAAAGGCAGTGCCCAAGGCAGAATCCATCATTAAGGACACTCGTCATCCAGGACATACCCTCATCTCACTGCTAATGTCAGGGAGGAGGTACAGCAGCCTGAAGGTACACACTCCACAGATTTCCAGAGGGTGTTCGATAAGGTGCCATGTAAAAGACATCATTAAGATAAGGATGCATAGAGTTGGGGTGAAGTATTAGCATGGATAGTTGATTGGTTAACAGATAGAAAGCAGGGAGTTGGGATACATGGGTGTTACTCTGGTTGGCAGTCAGTGATGAACGGTGTGCTGCAGGGGTCGGTGTTCACAATATACATTAGCGATCTGGAAGAGGGGACGGAATTTGCTGATGACGATAAATTGAGTGGAGAAGCAAATTGTGAAGAAGATACGGAGAGTCTGCAGAGAGATATAGATAGGTTAAGTGAGTGGGCACGAGTCTGGCAGATGGAGTGCAATGTTGGTAAAAGTGAGGTCATCCACTTTGGAAGGAAAAGTAAAAGAGCAGATTATTATTTAAATGATAAAAAAAATTGCAGCATGCTGCTGTGCAGAGGAACTTGGGAATGCTTGTGCATGAACCACAAAAGGTTGGCTTGCAGGTGTAGCAGGCTCTCAAGAAGGCAAATGGAATGTTGTCCTTCATTGCTCGAAGGATTGAATTTAAGAGCAGGGAGGTTATGCTGCAACTTTACAGGGTACTAGTGAGGCCGCACCTGGAGTACTGCATGCAGTCATGGTCTCCTTAATTGAAGAAGGATATACTGGCTTTGGAGGCGGTGCAGAGGAGATTCACCAGGTTGATCCCAGAGATGAGGGGGTTAGATTTTGAGGAGAGATTGAGTCACCTGGGACTGTACTCATTGGAATTCAGAAGAATGAGAGGAGATCTTTAGAAACATATAGAATTATGAAAGGGATAGATAAGATAGAGGTGGGAAAAGTTGTTTCCACTGGTAGGTGAGACTAGAACCAGGGGAGATAGCCTCAAGATTTGGGGGGAGTAGATTTAGGACAGAGATAAGAAGCAGCTGCTTTTCCCAAAGAATGGTGAATCTGGGGAATTCACTGCCCAATGAAGCAGTCGAGGCTACCTCAGTAAATATACTTAAGACAAGGTTGGATAGATTTTTGCAGAGTAGGGGAATTAAGGGTTATGGGAAAAATACAGGTAGGTGGAGATGAGTCCATGGCCAGATCAGCCATGATCTTATTGAATGGCAGAGCAGGCTCGACGGGCCAGATGGCCGACTCCTGCTCCTATTTCTTATGTTCTTATGTTTTAGGAACAGCTACTTCCCCACTGCCATCAAATTGCTGAACAGTCCATGATCCCATGAACCTGAACATTTTGCTCTCTTTTTGCACTGTTAATTTACTTCTTGTATTTCTTTGTGTAACATATAGTACTTTTTTAATGTATTGTACTGCACTGCTGCTTCAAATCAATGTATTTCACAACATATGTCAGTGATGAACCTGGTTCTGGTTCTGATTTTTGATATTGATTCTGATTGAATCTGCTACCTTTAGTTTGTGGAGTGACCACCAGGGTAACTGTTGTAGCATTTTGTATTGGAAACATTTGTTATTGGTTCATCATTGTCACATATACTGAACTGCAGTGAAAATCTTGTAGAGTATATTGTTGACTTAGATCAAATCATTACACAGTGCTCATTCTGAGACTGAGATACAGATTAAAAATTCACTCTTATGGAATTTATGTGAAAGAAAGTAAACACAAAATATAATTAGAGAACCAAACTAGTTTCCCCAAAGACAATGCTCCCAGGCACCGGTTCGCAGTGGGAGGCCACTTAAGAGAATTGCTTTGGAGACTGACAAGGCAATCTTTTTTATTGATACCTGTGGCTGCTGGTTCACAGTGGGAGTCCACTTAAAGGTTGTGCAGCGTGAACAGGCAAGCCTAGGTTTAAGCATATGTTTACCTAGCCAGTTCCTGAGCATTTTCCCCAGTCCAGCACCAGTCAGATCTCAAGGGTACAGGACCAGAGAGCTTCAACACATATATTCATTTTATAGCTGGTTCAAAGCAATCTGTCAACTCAGAGGGGTGACATAAAGAACAAACGGAGAGATCAAACGTAACAACGTAGAAAATCATTTGTGTAGAAATCATAGACAAAATCTCTCCGCACTCATACTTGCGCCCACTTGGACCTCCTGGCAACCCTTGCTGATTAGGCTTTTTCTAAACCCATAGTGGTGAGGCCTCACTTGGAGTACACGTGATAATGATACACCTATTAATGGCCACTGTCATCTGCAACTAATCTGACAGTGAGTGTGAAAATATAGGGAAAGTTAATCTATTGCGATAAAATCTGGGGGCAGAAGATGACATGAAGTTAGGCATTGCTGTGAATAGTGTAGAAGTTTGTTGTAGGTTACAAGGGGACATTGATAGGATGCAGAGTTGAGCTGAGAAATGGAGTCAAATCTAGAAAAGTGTGAGTGATACACATTGAAAGGTCAAATGTAAAGGCAGCATACAGGGTTAATTATAGGATTCTTAGCAATGTGGAGGAACAGAGGGATCTTGGGGTTCAAATCCATAACTGAATAAGCTGCCACACAGGTTGATGGGGTGGTTAAGAAGGTGTGTGGTGCATTGGGCTTCATCAGTCAGGGGATTGAATTTAGAAGCCGCAGGTTAATGTTGCAGTTCTATGAAACTCAGGTTAGACTACCTGAGTACGGTGTTCAGTTCTTGTCACGTTATCAAAGAAAGAATGTGGACACTTTAGAGATAGTGCAGGGAGATTTAGCTTAATTGGAGATCATGTCTCATGAGGATAGGTTGAGTGAGCTAGGGCTTTTCTCTTTGGAGTAAAGGAGGCTGTTAGGTGACTGATAGAACATAGAACATAGAATAGTACAGCACAGTACAAGCCCTTCAGCCCATAATGTTGTGCTGACCTTCAAACCCTGCCTCCCATATAAGCCCCCACCTTAAATTCCTCCATATACCTGTCTAGTAGTCTCTTAAACTTCACTAGTGTATCTGCCTCCACCACTGACTCAGGCAGTGCATTCCACGCACCAACCACTCTCTGAGTAAAAAACCTTCCTCTAATATCCCCCTTGAACTTCCCATCCCTTACCTTAAAGCCATGTCCTCTTGTATTGAGCAGTGGTGCCCTGGGGAAGAGGCGCTGGCTATCCACTCTATCTATTCCTCTTATTATCTTGTACACCTCTATCATGTCTCCTCTCATCCTCCTTCTCTCCAAAGAGTAAAGGCCTAGCCCTCTTAATTTCTGATCATAATCCATACCCTCTGAACCAGGCAGCATCCTGGTAAATCTCCTCTGTACCCTTTCCAATGCTTCCACATCCTTCCTATAGTGAGGTGACCAGAATTGGACACAGTACTCCAAGCGTGGCCTAACCAGAGTCTTATAGAGCTGCATTACTTCGCGACTTATGAAAGCTAACACGCCATAAGTTTTCTTAACTACCCTATCCACCTGTGAGGCAACTTTCAGGGATCTGTGGACATCTACCCCCAGATCCCTCTGCTCCTCCACACTACCAAGTATCCTGCCATTTACTTTGTACTCTGCCTTGGAGTTTGTCCTTCCAAAGTGTACCACCTCACACTTCTCCGGGTTGAACTCCATCTGCCACTTCTCAGCCCACTTCTGCATCCTATCAATGTCTCTCTGCAATCTTTGATAATCCTCTACACTATCTACAACACCACCAACCTTTGTGTCGTCTGCAAACTTGCCAACCCACCCTTCTACCCCCACATGCAGGTCGTTAATAAAAATCACGAAAAGAATAAAGATCATGAAAAGTAGAGTTGAACAAGCTGATGAGCAGTATAGATCAGGTGGATAGCCAGAGATATTTTCCAGAGTTGAAATGGATAACTTGAAGAGGCATAATTTTAAGGTAATTGGAAGAATGCATGGAGATAGAAAATGCATACCAAAAGGGCAGCGTTACTTCTTGGCGGATTTCAATATGCGGGTAGATTGGGAAAATAAGGATCGTGCTGGATTCTAAGAGGGGGAATTTTCTAGAATGCCTACGAGATGGTTTTTTTTAGAGCAGTTTGTGTTTTAGTCCATGAAGGGATCAGCTATTCTGGATTGGGTGATGTGCAATGAACCAGAATTGATTTGAGAGTTTAGGGTAAAAGAACCCTTAGGGGAAAGTGATCATAATATGATCAAATCCACCCAGAATTTTGAGGAGGAGCTAAAGTCAGATGTATCAGTATTACAGTGGAGTAATGGGAAATACAGAAGCATGAAAGAGGAATTGGCCAGAATTGATTGGAAAGAACTCTGGCAGGGATTACAGCAGAGCAGAAAAAGCTGGAAAGCACAGGATATATACACAAGAAGTATTTTAAAGGCAAGATAACACAACCATGGCCAACAAGGGAAATCAAAGCCAATATAAAAGCCAAAGAGAGAGCATATAATACAGCAAAAATTTGTTGGAAGTTAGTAAATCGGGAAGCTTTTAAACACCAACAATAGACAACTAAAAAATCAGTAAGAAGGTAAAGATAGAACATGTAAGTAAGCTAGCCAATGAAGTTAAAGGGAATACCAAAAGTTTCTTCAGATACATAAAGTGTAAAAGCGGGGTGAGAATGGATATTGGACCACTGGAAAATGATGCTGGAGAGGTGGAAATGGGGGTCAATGAAATGGTGGATGAACTGAATAAGTATTTTGCATCCGTCTTCACTGTGGAAGTCGCTAGCAGTATGATGGAAATTCCAGGTGTCAGGGATCATGAAGTGCGTGAAGTTACTGTTACTAGGGAGAAGGTTCTTTGGAAACTGAAAGGTCTGAAGGTAGATAAGTCACCCGGACCAGATGGTGTATACCACTGGGTTCTGAAAGAGGTGTCTGAAAAGATTGTGGAGGCTTTAGTAATGATCTTTCAATAATCACTAGATTCTGGAATGATTCCAGAAGACCGGAAATTTGCAAATGTCACTCCACTCTTCAAGAAGGGAAAGAGGCAGATGAAAGGAAATAATAACTCAGTTAGTCTGACCTCAGTGGTTGGGAAGATGTTGGTATCGACTGTTAAGGATGTGGTTTCAGGGTACTTGGAGGCATATGATAAGATAGGCTGCAGTCAGTATGGTTTCCTCAAGGAAAAATCTTGCTTGACAAATCTGTTGGAATCCTTTGAAGAAATAACAAGCAGGGTAAACAAAGGAGAATTAGTTGATGTTGTGTACTTGGATTTCCAGAAGGCCTTTGACAAAGTGCCACACAAGAGGCTACTTAACAAGCTACAAGCCCATGTTATTACAGGAAAGATTCTAGCATGGATAAAGCAGTGGCTGACAAACAGGAGGCAAAGACTGGGAATAAGAGAAGCCTTTTCTGGTTGGCTGCTGGTGACCTGTGGTGTTCCACAGGGGTCTGTGTTGTGACCAATTCTTTTTAGGTTATATGTTAATGATTTGAATGATGGAATTGATGGCTTGGTTACAAAGTTTGTATACAATACAAAGATAGGTGGTGGTGCAGATAGTTTGGAGGAAGTAGAAATGCTACAGACGGACTTATATAGGTTAGGAGAATGGGCAAAGAATTGGCAGATGGAATACAGCATCTGGAAACGTATGGTCATGCACTTTGGTAGAAAAAATGAAAGGGTACACTATTCTCTAAATAGAGTGAAAATACAAAAATCTGAGGTGCAAAGAGACTTTGGAGTCCTTGTGCAAGGTTCCCTAAAGATTAATTTTCAGGTTGAGTCTGTGGGGAGGATGGTAAATGTGATGTTAGCATTCATTTCGACAGGACTACAAAAAAAAAGCAAAGAAGTAGTTTTGAGATTTTATAAAACACTGGTGAGGCCTCACTTGGAGCATTGTGAGCAGTTTTGGGTCCCTTATCTTAGAAATGATGTGCTGAAACTGGAGAGGGTTCAGAATTAAATGATTTGTCATATGAAGAGTATTTGATGGCTCTGAGCCTGTATTCACTAGAATTCAGAACAAGAGGGGTGATCTAATTGAAACCTATCAAATGGTGAAAGGTCTTGATAGAGTGGACGTGGAGAGGATGTTTCCTGTGTTGGGGGGGGAGTCTAAAATCAGAGGGCACAGCCTCAGAATAGAGGGGCATCCTTTTATAATGGAGATGAGGAGGAATTTCTTTAGCCAGGGGTGGTAAATCTGTGGAATTCATTGTCATAGGCAGCCATGGAGGCCACGTATTTATGTATATTTAAGGCAAAGGTTGATAGGTTTTGGCTGGTCAGGGCATGAAGGCATTTGGGAAGAGGGTAGGAGTTGGAGGCTCAGAGGAAAAATAGACCAACCATGATGAAACGGTGGAGCAGACTCAATGGGCTAAGTGGCCTAATTCTGCTCCCACGTCTTTTGGTCTCATGGTAATATCAAAGGTAACTTTTATACACAGAATGTATAGAATGGGCTGCCAGGGGTAGAGGTTGAGGCTAATACATTAGGGACATTTTAGAGATGCTTAGTTAGGCACACATATGGAAGGGAAATGGAGGACTATGTGGTGGAAAAGGTTCGAGTGATACAGTGATAGAGCCACAGACACTACACCACTGATACAGGTCTTTAGGCCCATCTAGTGTATACTCGATTAATATTCTGCCTAGTCCCATCAACCTGCATCTGGACCATAGCACTCCATACCTCTCCCATCAACGGATTAAACCAAATTCCTCTTAGGTGTTGAAATCAAACCCACATCCGTCACTCCTGCTGGCAGCTTGCTCCATGCTTTCATCATCCTCTGAGTCATGAAGTTCTCCTCATGTTCCCTTTAAACATTCCACTTTTCATCCTTAACCCATGACCTCTAGTTCTAGTCTCACCACACCTCAGTGAACAAAGCCCTGCTTGCATTTACACATATATATTGCTCATAATTTTGTGTACCTCTATCCAATCTCCTCTCATTCTCCTGTGCACCTGCCATCTTAGAGTAGGTTATCATGTTGGCACAACATCAGGGGCCAAAGGAGCTGTGCTGTGCTGTGCTGTGCTGTAATGTTCTATGGCATGTGGGGAGGATACAGTGGGCTTACTATAGAGGTGCGGTTGATGGGTATTCAATGACTGATTCAGACTCAGTGAACTGACGTGCCTGTTTTCCAACAAAGTGGCTCTCCGAGGTCGAGGATGAGCTTAATGAACCAGCCAGTCTTTGCCTGCCTGTCTGTTTCTTCACCTGAAAGTACTGACAAAATGAACTAACCTCTAAATTAGGAGTTTTAATGAGTTCCTTGATAGAGTATTGTATATCTAATGAAAACATATTTTCTGTCCTTGTGAGGATATGTCAAATGATTGGCAGGCAGGAGATGTAGTAGTAATTCAATCTCTCCTCAATCAGACAGCTCCAAGTGATGAGCCAATTAGTGTGGAGTTAGCTGTGAGGTATGATATAGGCATATGTGTTGTGCTAATTGAAAATCATATTTCAGACAATTGACTAGTCCCTCATTTTCACCTTCTTTGCTATAGGTACAGTCAAGCTATTTGTTAAAACTGTTGGCTACATCATCACAATATTGAAAAAAAGAACAATATTTTTATAGAGCCTTTCAAACTTCAGAAACATTTTATAGTCTCTTCTTGACATGTTGATAATGCTCCACTGCAAAAAAAAACTAATGACGAGACTACAACTTAAAGTATGGGAACTTAAAAATCCAGAGTTTACTGCTGTGTGGAGTAAGAGAAAGGTCTTTTATAATGAATTTGGTAGTTAGAAATTTAACACTGCAATATGTCATAGAGTCATTGAAGCCTACAACATGGAGCAGTCTCTTCAGCCCTTCATATCCATGCTGACCATTGGATTTCTATTTATTCTTACTTTCTAGCACTGTAGCTTTCTATGCGTTGCCATTTCAAGAGTTCATTTGAGCACTGCCTACATGTTATGAGAGTACTTGCTTCCACTAATCTCTCAGACAGCGTGTTCCTGGGTGAACAAAATCTCCCTTAAATTCTCTCCAAATCTGCTACCATTTACCATAAGTTGACATCGTCCGGTCGTAGACATAAAACATAGAACATAGAAATTTACAGCACATTACAGGCCCTCTGCCCACAATGTTGTGCTAACCATGTAACCTACTCCAGAGACTGCCTAGAATTTCCCTAGCTCATACCCACTATTTTTCTAAGCTCCATGTAGCTATCTAAGAGGTTCTTAAAAGACCCGATTGTATCCGCTTCCACCGTTGCTACAGGCAGTGCAACGTACGCATCAACCACTCTTCTGTGTGAAAAACTTACCCTCGACAGCCCCTCAGTATCTATTTCCAAGCACCTTAAAACTATGCCCCCTTGTGTTAGCCATTTCAGCCCTGGGATAAAGCCTCTGGCTATCCACACGATCAACGCCCCTCATCATCTCTATCAGGTCAGCTCTCATCTTCCATCACTCCAAGGAGAAAAGGCCAAGTTCACTCAACCTATTCTCATAAGGTACGCCCTCCAATCCAGGCAACAACCTTGTAAATCTCCTCTGTCAATAGTATCCACATCTTTCTTGTAGTGACGTGACCAGAACTGAACACAGTACTCCAAGTAGAGTCTGACCAACGTCTTATAGAGCTGTAACATTACCTCACAGCTCTTGAATTCAATCCCACAGTTGATGAATGGCAACACACCACATGCCTTCGTTACAAAACTGTCAACCTGTGCAGCAGCTTTTAGTGTCCTATCGACACAGACCCCAAGATCCCTCTGATCCTCCACACTGCCAAGAGTCTTACCATTTATACTATATTCTGTCTTCAAATTGGACCTACCAAAATGAACCACCTCACACTTATCTGGGTTGAAGTCTATTTGCCACTTCTCAGCCCAGTTCTGCATCCAATTGATGTCCTGCTGTAACCTCTGACAACCCTCTAGTCTATCCACAACACCCCCAACTTTTGTGTCATCAGTAAACTTACTAACCCACCCTTCTACTGAAGGGAAATTACTGAAGACAGTTCCTACAATGCCTCTATCCCTTGTATGATATGTTTATATAGTAACATAGCATGTTTGCTCTTATACGTTCTGGTTTATGAAGCCAAGTATTCAATTTATCTCTTTAATAATACCCGTGTTGCTGGCAGAGAGATCTTTGGACATGTGGATCAAGGGCCTTCTGTTCCTCAGCATTTCCAAGAGTTCAACCATGTAGAGATTAGAGATTAGCTTTATTTGTCACATAAATACATGCAGTGAAATACATTGTTTGCATCAATTCATATCAGCAAGGATTGTATTAAGCAAGTGTCCCCATGCAACATAACCTGCCCACAACTCACTAACCATAACCACGCATCTTTAGAAGGTGGAAGGAGATTGTACCTCCCGGAAAAACAAAATCTCAGTCACATGGAGAACATAAAATCTGCTTTCAGGCAGCAGTGGGAATTGAACGCCAATCAGTGATCACTGGCACTGTAAAGTGATGCTCTAAGCTCTACACTGCCATGCTGCCAGTGATTGTAAGTTCTAGTCTTGTTTGTTCTTCCACAGTACTGCACATCTTGCAGGATTACATCTTACTTCTATTACTTTTCTGCCCACCATGATCAATCTGTAGCTGAAGATTACCCTCCTCTACTACCAACACCACTAATTTCTATATCAGCAAGAAACTCACTACATTCATGTTCAAGTTTAATATTTACAGTTGAAACCTTAGAGAGGAGGGTTAGCAACCACCTCAGAAGATGGCTGGGGCTGCCATAGAGCCTGAGCAGCATCGCACTCTATGGACACCACAACAAACTGCAACTGCCCTTCAAATCCTTGGAGGAAGAATTCAAGGTAACAAGAGCCAGAGAAGTGGTACAGTATAGGGACTCAAGTGACCCGAAGGTGGCTAGAGCAGGGATCCAAGTAAGTACAGGCAGGAAGTGGAGGGCAGAGGAAGCTGTTCAGGAGGCAGAGGCGAGGCTGCATCACAGGGGGCTGGTGGGAGTGGTCACACAAGGCCGAGCTGGGCTAGGATCCTTTCCAATACCCCAAATGGACACCAGAGGGAAGGAAAGGTGTCGTCTAGTTCAGGAGGAGGTGAGAGCAGTAGTGGAGGAGATGAGAGCCTGCAAGGCAATGGAAATGAAGTAACAGGGAGCTTGGACAAGATGGGAGAATGCAGTTGAGAGGAAAGTGACCTGGGCTGATCTTTGGAAAGCCGAACCACACCGCATCCAATTTCTCATCCAGGCAGTGTACGATGTGCTTCCAAGCCCATCAAATCTGCACACATGGGGCAAGGCAGAGTCATCTGCGTGCCCACTGTGCTCCAAGCGAGGAACCCTGGAGCACATCCTCAGCGGCTGTGCAAGGGCACTTGGTGAGGGACGATACAGGTGGAGGCATGATCAGGTTCTGAAGACCATCGCTGAAGGTGTCAGCGCAGGAGTTGAGTGGGCGAAGCGGTCCCGACCCTCCAAGCAGACCATTGCCTTTGTCAGAGCTGGGGAGCAGCCAGTACCTACCAAAAGAACATCTGCAGGCATTCTGACCTCTGCAAGGGACTGGCAGCTGTTGGTGGACGTTGAACGGCAGCTGAAGTTCCCCAACCATATTGCAGCCACCACTCTGCGACCAGACATTGTCCTAGTGTCTGAGTCTACTAAGCAAGTGGTGCTGCTGGAGCTGACAGTCCCATGGGAAGATAGTTTGGAAGAGACCTTTGAAAGGAAGCTCTCCAAGTACGCAGGACTGGTCAGCAACTGTCAGCAGGCTGTATGGAGAGCGAGGTGTCTCCCAGTGGAGGTTGGTTGTAGGGGATTCATAGCCCATTCCTTAGTTAGAGCCTTCAGCATTTTGGGCATCGAAGGAGAGAGGAAGAGGAGAACCATCCGCAGTACCACCGATGCGGCAGAGAAGGCCTCAGAATGGCTGTGGCTCAAAAGAGGGGAGCCATGGAGTCATAAGTAATTAGCCACCTGGACACAAGCTGGGGTCTGATCAGCCCCGGGTCACCTGGAGGAGATTGTATGAAGTTGAGAGACCCAAAACACCCGATGATTCCAGGAACATCACTGAAGATGCGTCCAGATGCATCAATAGATGTATGTACACAACAGAACAAAAGAAGGGTACCAGCAGTGATTCCTGTGGTACTTCACCAGCCACAGGCAAAAGCACTCTCTGTATCTATCACTGAGTCAGTTTTGAAAATATTTGGCCAAATTGCTATGGATTCAAAATCTTTTACCTTTTTGGTCAAACTCCCACGTGGGACCTTATCAAAGATTTTGTGTTGTGTAACTCTACGACTTGAACTCCATGACCTTCATTAGATTAGATTAGATTAGATTCAACTTTATTGTCATTGTGCTGAGTACAGATACAAAGCCAATGAAATGCAGTTAGTATCTGACCAGAAATGAAAAGAATAGTGTTAGTTACAAAATAAATGCGAATAAAAAGTAAGTGCTACAGCACACAAATATAAAAGTACTGAGACAGTACAATATGGGTGCAACACTGCTTAACACTGTGATGTGAGGTTCAGCAGGGTCACAGCCTCAGGGAAGAAGCTCTTCCTGTGCCTGCTGGTGTGGGAGCAGAGGCTCCTGTAGTGCCTACCAGATGGGAGGAGAGTAAAAAGTCCATGGTTAGGGTGAGATGCATCCTTGTAATGTTTTTTGCCCTGCCCAGGCAGCGTTTATGGTAGACATCCTCAATGGTGAGCAATTGGGTGCCGATAATCCGCTGGGCAGTTTTCACCACATGCTGGAGTGCTTTGCGGTCCGATACGGGACAATTGCCATACCACACTGAGATGCAGTTGGTGAGTATGCTCTCAATGGTACGGCGGTAAAAGTCCTTCAGTATCCTAGGACAGAGGGGAGCTTTCTTGATGCTCCACTGAAAATAAAGGCATTGATGCACCTTTTTGATCAGGATGGAGGAGTTCAAGGACCAGGTGAGATCCTCAGAAATGTGGACACCAAGGAATTTGAAGCTTGATACACGGTCCACTACAGCTCCGTTGATGTAGATGGGGACGTGAGTGTGGCTCCTAGCATGCCAGAAGTCCACAATAATCTCCTTGGTCTTCTGAGTGTTAAGGGACAGGTTGTTGTTGGCACACCACGCGGCCAAGTGCTGGACCTCGTCCCTGTAGGCCATCTCGTCATCTCCTCTGATCAGGCCAACCATCGTGGTGTCGTCTGCGAACTTGACTATGGAGTTAGAACCATGTACAGGAACGCAGTCATAGGTGAAAAGGGAGTACAGAAGAGGGCTCAGCACACAGCCTTGAGGCACGCCGGTGTTCAGGGTGAGAATGGAGGAGAAGAGGTTGTCTAACTTAACAGGTTGGGGTCTGTTAGTCAGAAAGTCCAAGTTCCAGTTGCAGAGGGATGAGCTGATACTAAGCTGGTGAAGTTTGGCGATCATCTTGGAGGGGATCACAGTATTGAATGCCGAACTAAAGTCAATGAACAGCATTCTGATGTAAGAGTTGGGGCTGTCCAGGTGGGTCAGGGCAGAGTGAAGTGCCGTGGAGATGGTGTCCTCTGTTGACCTGTTGGTGCGATAGGCAAATTGATTCATCTTGGTGACCTCCTCAAAAAATTCAATCGAATTAATCAGCTACAATCTCTCTTTAACAAATATATGCTGACTATCCCTGATCAATTCCTGGCTCTTTAAGAACAGATTAATCCTGTCATTCAGGATGTTTCCCAAGAATTTCCCCACCTGTTCGACTCACTGGCCTGTACTTATCTCATGTATCCCTGCTGCCCATTACATAGTCTTTGTTTCTGTGTAGTTTTCACTGATTCTACTGTGAATACCTGCGAGAAAATGAATTTCAGAGTAGAATATGGTGAACTATATGTAGTTTGATAATAAATTTACTTTAATCTGTACAACTTGAATAATTGTACTACATTTGCTATTCTCTGATCTTCTGGCACTTCTGTGGCCAGCAACAACTTAAAAATATCTGTCTGGGCTCCAACAATCTCTTCCTTTGCCTCCCTTACAGCCTGAGATACATTTCATCAGGCCTAGGAGATCGAATCACCTTCAAAACAAATAATATGTGCCATACATCCTCCCACTTAATGATGAGACAACCCAAATTCTACCACCCCACTCCATGAGTTCTTCTGCTGCAATATTTGTGAATGTAGATGAGAGGTATTCATTGAACACCTCACCCACATCCTCTGGTTCCACATACAGATTGCTTGTTTGGTCTTTAATGGGCCCTATTCGTTCCCTAGCTACCCACTTTCCTGTAATATGCATAACACACACAGAACACTGGGGGAACTCAGCAGCTCAGGCAGCATCTACGAAAAGGAACAGAGTCAACACTTAGGCATGAGATCCTTTATCAGGTCCTGAAGAGTATGTCAGCCCTTTATTTCTTACCATAGGTGCTGCGTGATCTGCAGAGCTCCTGGAGCATTTTGTATTTGTTGCTCTCGATTTCCAGCAGCTGCAGAATCTCTTGTACTTATAGAATGCTTTAGGATTTTTTAATCTTGAACAACAGGACTATTTTGTAAACATTCTTTGTTTTCCCCCCTTCAATTACTTTGCCATGCTGTATTTTTTGATACTCATATACCCACTCCCCTGTTTTCAGTTCTGAAAACCTGTGATAAAACTGCCTAATCCAACACTCAATATCCTTTCAGATCCCGTGCTCCTTGGATTTAAAAGTGCAGACACGAGGGATTCTGCAGATGCTGGAAATTCAAGCAACACACATCAAAGTTGCTAGTGAACGCAGCAGGCCAGGTAGCATCTCTAGGAAGAGGTACGGTCAATGTTTCGGGCCGAGACCCTTCGTCAGTCAGCCCATATTCCAAAGATGTACAGTTAGGGTTAGTGAGATGGGCATGCTCTGTTGGCACTGAAAGCAGGACGACACTTGTGGGGTGTCTCAAGTACAATCCTCGAACAATGCTGGTCATTGACATAAAACCAAGCATTTCGCTGTATGTTTCAAATGCACATGTGACAAATAGAGTTGATCTGTAAAATGTTTAAGTTTTATTTTTCTTTAACTAAAATAGAGGGAGATCAATGCTAAACTACGGAGGAGAAAGATGGTGCTGAAGAGCCATGAAATGCTGATATCTGCAGTCCGGATAGTTGGCCGACTGTGAACACAATAAGAAGCCACAACTAAAGTAACACAGACACCTGGAGAGATGGATGGCAGCTGGCAGGACGATTAGTGCTGGTGAAGATGGAAAGGATTTATAAATAAAGGTAAGAACTTTAAATCTGATGATTAAAACTGTCTTGGTCAGCAAGTATAGGGATGATGGATGATCAGAACTTGATGTGCTTGACTGAATGGACCATTGACTTCAAATGGTCGATAGAGATTGCAGAGGAATTAGTTATTTTAAATCAAGCTCTTCAAGCTGTCTTCGTGAGGAGAGTCAGAAATGGTATTCCTTAACAGCCTGATTTGCACCTTAGGCTCCCCTTCCCAAGATGACATGGGGCTCTTCTGAGACCCACTTTCCTCAGAGATGAGCACAGAATCCAATCATATGTTGATGTGACTCTGCCCCTTTAACATGAGGAAGAGGTCAACAGATGGTACCTGAGATAGGCAGAGGTCTTTTACTACTGCCCTTCTGCTTTCTCTGCCATTTTCAAACAGTCAACAATCTGGTTCTATTATAGAATGCTTCATTGGAAGCTCTATCTCTGTTGTTTACTCTCTGTAATCTGTATTCTAGGAATGGAGATCCATAATTCCTTGAAAGTGGCATCACAGATAAGGTTATAAACATAGCTTTTGGTCCATTGGCCTTCATAAGTCGGGGTGTTAAATATAAGAGTTGGGATGTTGGTGAGGCCTGATCTGGAGCATTGTATGCAATTTTGGTCACCTGCCTATAGGAAGGATATCAATACTGTAAGACTGAAAGAGTACAGAGGAAAAGCTTACAAGGGTGTTGCTGGGACTTCAGGATCTGAGTAATCAGGAAAAGTTGAAAAGATTAGCACATTATTCGCTGGAGCATAAGAGAATGATAGGGAGATTTGATAGAGGTATACAAAATTTTGAGGCGTATAGTCATAGTCATAGTCATACTTTATTGATCCCGGGGGAAATTGGTTAGATAGGGCAGCCTTTGTTCACTGAGATGTGGTGGGACTAGAACTAGAGTTCATAGGTTAAGGGTGAAAGGTGAAATATTTAAGGAGAACCTGAGGGGAAACTTCTTCACTCAGAGGGTGGTGCGAGTGTGGAATGAGCTGCCAGTGCATGTGGTAGATGCAGGTTTGATTTCAGTGGAAGTGAAGGATGTGGGTTTGAATTCAGCATTTAAGAGAAAGCTGCATAACTACAGTACTGTGCAAATCTTCGGTGCACTGTATAGCTAGGCTGCCTAGGACATTTGCATAGTACTGTAGTAATTTTATGTATTACGCTGTACTGCTGCCATAAAAAAATAGATTTCATGAGATGCGTGAGTGATGATAATCCTGATTCTCTATTGTGGACTGAGAGTGGGAAGGGGGCAGGGAGAGGGCAATCATGGTTGGAAAAGGGGGAAGGGAGGAGGAAGGAGTGGGAAACACCAAAGATTGTATAATGAGCAATAAACCAATTTTTTGGAATCAAATTACCTTGCTTGGTATCTCAAGGCTGGGTGTGTCAGCCCCCATGCCACCCCCAACCCCAGCTCTCCTCCTCTACCATCTGTTCCCCACCCCTTCCGCAACAGTCCACCTTGCCATTCCTAACATCCCCTGCTCCTGCCAGATTTACACTCGCTCTCCGCACCACGTTGAGAAATACATTTACGTGTGTGTGTGTGTGTGTGTGTGTGTGTGTGTGTGTGTCTATATATATATATATATATATATATATACATGAATGACTTTTGCACAGTACTGTACATGGATGGGAGGGATATGGAGGGTTATGGTCCAGGTGCAGATTGATGGAACTAGACAGAGTATCAGTTCGGCACAGACTAGACAGCCTACAGACACAGCAGGGATGACTATGATTGTGCGCTAGCTGACTTTGAGGATTTTAATAACACGATGGTTATGTTGTTAGCCTGTAATCAAAAGGCCTGAATTAAAGAATCATAGATACCCAGCAACGTGGCTTTACAATTTAAATTTAGTTAATTAAATGTTTGGAATATTAAGTCCATATTGGATAATGGTGACCATCAACAACAGATTGTCTCAACATCTATTTGATTTACTAATGACACCTGTTGAAGGAAATCTTTTGTTATTTTCTCGCCTAAAGTAGTCTCATTGACACTCCCCTGAGATGGTCTGGACAGCCATTTTGTTCAAGCAATATCACCATTTTGTAAATACTACAAGTTAATCTCTTCCCTTCTTGCTGTACAATATTACTATAGTTTCATGTCAGTTCAAAATTGGAATCAGGTTTAATATCACTGGCATTTATCATGAAATTTGTTAACTTTATGGCAGCAGTACCATGAAATACATGATAAATAAATATAGGGAAAAAAAACTGAGTTACGTCAAGTATATGCATGTCCATTAAATAGTTAAGTTAAAATAAGTAGTGTAAAATAACAGAAATAAAAAAGTAGTGAGGTAGTGTTCATGGGTTCAATGTCCATTTAGAAATCGGATAGCAGAGGGGAAGAAGCTGTTCCTGAATAGCTGTGTGTGTGCCTTCAGGCTTCTGTACCTCCTACCTGATGGTAACAGTGTGAAGAGGGCATGTCCTGGGTGGTGGGGATCCTTAATAATGTCACCTTCCTAAGGCACCGCTCCTTGAAGATGTCTTGAATACTATGAAGGCTGGTATCCATGATAGAGCTGACTAATTTTACAGTTTCTCAACCTATTTTGATTTTGTGCAGTAGCCCCCCGCCCCATACCAAATGGTGTGGCAGCCAAT
Source organism: Mobula birostris (assembly GCF_030028105.1). Classification (NCBI taxonomy): domain Eukaryota; kingdom Metazoa; phylum Chordata; class Chondrichthyes; order Myliobatiformes; family Myliobatidae; genus Mobula; species Mobula birostris. The sequence goes on from NC_092371.1 coordinate 162,121,021, forward strand.
CAGAATCAGCACAGTACATTTATAGAAGTTTTTGAGTATTTTAGTTGACAAACCAAGTCTCTTCAAACCCCGATTGAAATATAGTCGCTGTCTTGCCTTCTTTATAACTGCATCGATATGTTGGGATCAGGTTAAGTCCTTAGGGGTATTGACAACCAAGAACTTGAAATTGGTCACTCTCTCCACTTCTGAACCCTCTATGAGGATTGGTTTGTGTTCCTTCATCTTACTCTTCCTGAGTTCCACAATCAGCTCTTTCATCTTGCTGACGTTGAGTGCAAGATTGTCGCTACAACACCACTCAGCTAACTGGTATATCTCACTCCTGTATGCCCTTTCGTCACCATCTGAAATTCTGCCAACAATAGTTGTATTATCAGCAAAATTATAGCTTGAGTTATGACTAGCCACACAGTCATGGGTGTAGAGAGAGTAGAGCAGAGGGATAAGCACACATCCCCGTGGAGCACCAGTGTTAATTATCAGTGAGGTGGAGATGTTATTTCCAGTCTGTACAGATTGCGGTCTTCTGGTTAGGAAATCGAGGATCCAGTTACAAAGGGAGGTACAGTGACCTCGATTCTGTAGCTTTTCGATCAGGACTGTAGGAGTGATGAATAGGACTGTCAAATGCTGATCTATAGTCAATACACAGCATCTTAACATAGGTATTTGCATTATCTAGGTGATCCAAGGCTGCGTGGGGAGCCATTGAGATTGCATCTGCTGTAGACCGATTGTGGCAATAGGCAAATTGCAGTGGGTCCAGGTCCTTCTGAGAAAGGTGTTGATTCTAGCCATGACTAACCTCTCAAAGCATTTCATCACCTGAGATGTGAGCACTACTGGACGATAGTTGTTGAGGCAGCCCACACTACTCTTCTTGGACATTGTTGCCCTTTTGAAGCAGGTGGGAACTGATGACTGTAGCAGTGAGAGATTGAAAGTGTCTTTGCCAATGAAACTTCAAAAACCACTGCAAATTTACTTGCTCTTTTGGTATTACTGATTGAGCAAAACAGAATGTTAGATTCAAAAAAACAAGAGATTCTGTCGTTGTTAGAATTCTTGAGCAACATACACAAAATGATAGAGGGACTCAGAAGGTCAGGCAGCATCCATGGAGGGGAAAACACAGTCAACGTTTCAGCAGGACTAGAAAGGGAAGGGGAAGAACCAGAATAAGCAGGTGGCACACTTCAGTCTGACAAGTGATAGGTGAAGTCAGATGAGGGGTAAGGTGAGTGGATGGGGGAGGGCAAATGAACTACAGAGCCTGGAGTGGATAGGTGGAAAGGGTAAAGGACTGAAAAAGAAGGAATTTAATAGGAGAAGACAGTGGATCTGCTAATTCCCCATTGCCCTGCACAATTTTCCATTTCAACTTATAGTGGCATGGCAGATAATGTTGCTGACTCACAGCTCCACAGACATAAGTGCAAATTTGATCACCTGTTTGCTTTCGTGTTCTCCCTGTGATTCAAAGATTCAAAGTAATTTTATTAGCAAAGAACGTATAAATTATAAATCTTGAGATTTGTCTGCTTACTGCAGTCGCAAAGCAAGAAACCCGAAGAACCCAACTAAAAACAAAATAAAGACCATCCGTTAATGCGCAGAGAAAAAAGACACGAACCATACAAACAACAGGCACGAGTGACAACAACAACATTCTGAACCGAGTTGAGTCCTTAGATCGAAATCCCTGTGGCACCACAAAGTAGGCCCAAAGTCTCGGCATCAGTTCATCATATTAGAGGGGGTGTCATTGCAAAGTTCGCAATCATGAAGCACAGCAGCCAGGGGCAGTCTCACAACCTCAGCGTCGTGGAGGGAGAAGCTCCCAGTCTACCTGGGCCAGTGTTTAAATTGTCCAAGCAGCAGATCGTATCTTGCATTAGAACTCTGGCTCCACCATGGCGAATCATTCCAGGATCAGAATATACTGCCCAGTGATTGCTTCAGGCATAGATTTCGCTGCAAAGAAGTCGTTCTCGATCTCTCCAAATCAGCTTAGGGCTGAGAGCGATCCAACCTTGCACTCAGGTTAGTTGGATGAACATCTGAATTCTTCTGCCTCGACTACTCCTTTCTGAATTGTTCACTCCAATCAGCAGGGCTCCAACTCCACGTGTGTCAATTTTGCAGAGCACCAACACAGCACATCTCTCGAATATCATTCATTGTTTGCAGTGATAGTCTACCACAATATACTTCAAAAACAGTGTTATTAGTAATGTTTTTAATCAAATTTATTTGCTTTCAAACTACCAGTAAGCTGTCGCACGCCTTCAGTAATGCCATATTAAACCGGATTATGTGTTTCTCCCTCATCCCAGAGGCATTTTGTTTAGTCGATTAATTAACTGCTGAAAAACACCCCTTCCTGTAAGAAGGTGGTGGAAGAAATGCAGTGGAGTGTCATTGGATTATTAACGGGTATCTGAGAGAAAATGAATTATGAGAGAGTGGGATGGATGAGGATACACTGTGCATCACCATAGATCTGAAAGGCTAAAAAATTTACTTCCATGTCAGAAGACAATGTGAAAATGTCATAGCATATACTGATATCCACCTATCACCTCACAGCTTCTCACTTCATCTCCCCTCCCCTGCCCACCACCTTCACCATTACCTGGCTTCACCTATCACCTGCCAGCTTGTACTCTTTCTTATTCTGGGTTCTACCTCGTGCTTTTCCAGTACTGCTGAAGAGTCTCAGCCCAAAATGTTGACTGTTTATTCTTCTTCATAGATGTTCCCTGACCTGCTGAATTCCTCCAGTAGTTTGTACGTGCTACTGTGGATTTCCAGCATCAGCAGAATCTCTTGTGTTTCTGATATCTGATTCTCTTTCGAAAGTAACTATTACTCTCTCTCTATCCAATACGTATAAAGTGCTGGAGGAGCTCAACAAGTCAGGCAGCATCTGCAGCAGCACCTGATGAAGGTTCTCAGTCCGGAACATTAACTGTTTTCTCCCCTTCATAGATACCGCCTGACATGCTGATTTCCTCCAGCATTTTAGACCATAAAGCCATGAGACCATTAGATATGGGTGCAAAATTAGCCCAATTGGCCCGCTGAGGCTGCACCACCATTTCATCATGGCAGATCCATTCATCATCTCAGCCCCAATCTCCTGCCTTCTCCCCATATCCCTTCATACCCAGACCAGTCAAGAATCCATCAACTTCTGCCTTAAATATACATAAGACGTGGCCTCCACAGCTGCCTGTGGCAACAAATTCCATAAATCCATCACTCTCTGGCTAAAGAAATTCTTCCTCATTTCCATTCTAAAAGGATACCCCTGTATTCTGAGGTTGTGTCCTCTCATCTTCGACTTCCCCACCGTAGGAAACATCCTCTCCACATCCACTCTATCAAGGCTTTTCACCATTGGATAGGTTTCAGTTTTGTCTGTGTTGCTCACAGTGTACAGTAACTGCAGACTCTCTTGTGTTTACTCTGCATTCTAGATCAGAATTTGCTGCATACAATGCTCTCATTTTCTCTCCATAAACACAAGAGATCCTGCAGATACTGGAAATCCAGAGCAACACAAGTTCCTCCAGTATTTTGTGTGTGTTTCACCTTTTCTGTCCATTTTGTTTGCCAATGATCTCAAATCCCTGTCCTCTGTTTCTGGACTCTCCTCACTATGGAAACATTTCCACTCCACCCCACCTTTGTTTGCACAAGAGATTCTGCAGAGGCTGGATATCCGGGGCAACACACACAAGATGCACATTAGGCAGCATCAATAGAGCAGAATAAACGGTTGACATTTCAGGCTGCGACAAACTTTGTTTGCCCTTTGAAAACTCTGCAATATTTTGAACTCTGCAATCAAGTGTCTGTCTTGTGCCCCACCCCCACCCCTGTGCTATGCAGAACATATTCAGCTTCTCTCCCTGCAATCATTTTGACACATTATTTGGTATTAGGTTAAAACTTGGTACTAGGTGAATGTGAATTACAGTCTCCTTGGAATATATTATTGGAGTGAATATCGAATGATACAGACGGGAACTGTGGCACAAGGAGCTCAGAATTTTGAACGGTGAGTTGTGGCAGCTTCATTAAGAAGCTGAAATCCCCAAGCCCCACCTCAATTTCACTCACTCTCTCACATTTACCACATATCTTTACGTTCCTTATATTAGCATAGCCTCAGCCACTATCCAGGGAGCCCACATCTAAACCATACTTACGGACTCATCCACGAACGGTTAGTTAATTTCCAGCCGATGTCTTTTACTGATTGAATCATCTGTGGATGAATCAGCATTAAATTTGTACATACAATGACATGACAATTTCAGAGCAGATGCAAGTGGCTGAAATATAAACTCAAGGTCAACTGTACTGACCCTTCCATCACATCTTTGATCTAATATGTACACATGTGCTTCTTTACATTGCTGCTTGTTTTCAGTGTTTCTTGGATGCTGCAGGATTGCAGTGGTCTCGTCCTGAGCTCCAAGTGTCTGAATCAGAATCAGGTTTATTATCTCTGACATATGCTGTCAAATTTGTTGTTTTGCAGCCATAGTACAGTGCAAAACATAAAATTGACTATAATTAACAATAAGAAATACACACTAAGTGGCCACTTTATTAGGTATATCCTGTGCCTCCAGTGCCCACTGAATGGATGCTCATAGTCTTCTGTTGCTGTAGCCCATCCACTTCAAGGTTAGACCTGTTGCAGAGATGCTCTTCTGCACACTACAGTTGTAATGTGTGGTTTGAGTTGCTGTCGTCTTCAGCTTGAACCAGTCTACCCATTCTCCTCTGAACTTTCTCATTAACATAGTGTTTTGGCCACAGAACTGCTACTCACTATGTGTCTTTTGTTTGTGCACCATTCTCTGTGAAATCTAACGCAGGGGGTCCCAACCTGGGGTCTGCGGACTCCTCAGTTAATGGTAAGGCACCATGGCGTAAAGAAAGATTGGAATCCCTGCTCCAGAGATTGTTGTATGTGAAAATCCCAAGAGGTACTCAAACCGACAATCTGACACCAACAATCATTCCACAGTCAATGTCAGAACACATTTCTTCCCCATTCTGATGTTTGGTCGAGACAACAGTTGAACCTCTTGATCATATCTGCATATATGCATTGAGTTGCTGCCATATGATTGGCTGATCAGATATTTATATTAACAAGCAGATGTACTGATGTTCCTCATAAAGTGGCCATAGAGTGTATGTGTGTGGGCGTATGTATACACACATACACACACACACACACATAATAAGTAGTGCAAAAAGAGAACAAAAATAATGAGGTAGTGTTCATGGTTCATAGTCCATTAAGAACTTGTCTATTTTTCTGAGAACTTAGAGTTATGCAAACTGCAACACACCCAAAGAGGATGACAAGGGCTGCACATCAAGATTCACCCTCGACTTACCAAGAGTTTATATTTTTAGACTATAGCAGAACTGGTTGGCTAGTAGAACTGCTGGTTGATTGGACAGGCATTGTGACAATTCAAGCCAATTACACGAGAGATTCTGTAGATGCTGGAGACCCTGAGCATACATACAAAATGCTAGAGGGTCTTAACAAGTCGTGCAGCATCTATGGAGGTGTGTAAACAGTTGATGTTTTGGGCTGAGATCCTTCATCAGGTCTTCTCATTCAGACTCTTCAGATCTTTCATCCAGACCATTCACAACTCCGTTTAGTGCTGCTCCATACTACCTCTTCGGATATGCATCCTTCTGTAACATTCTTAATGCAATGTTTCAGCATGTTCTTGTGAATGTGAAGTTCTTTGGTGAATTGGTAAATTGGTTTATTGGTTTATTGTCATCATATGTACCAGTACAGTGAAAAACTTGTTTTTTCAATTGAGATCAGTTCATCTCATTGACTACTGTCGGGTATGGAACCACCAATGCACAGGATCATAAGGTGCATCAGAGGGTCTTAGATAGACTCAGCCACCTCCACCATGGGCATCAAGCCTCCCCATCATCAAGGACATCTTTGAAAGACGGTGCCTCAAAGAGGTGGCAGCCATCATGAAGCAGCCTCACAATCAGCTACATGCCCTTTTCTCATTACCATTATCAGGGAAGAGATGCAAGAGCCTGAAGACTCAAATTCAACATTTTAGGAACAGTTTCTTCTCCTCTACAATCAGATTTGCAAATAGTCCATGAACTTATGAAAACTACCTCATTATTCCTCTTCTGCACGATGAACTTATCTTTTTATTTGTAACTCTTAATAATTTGTTATGCCTGCACTGTACTGCTGTCACAAAATAACAAATTTCACAAATTATATCAGTCACAATAAACATGATTCTTTTGGAAGTTAATGGCCAACTCTTTTATTTTGCTGACATTGAGGGAAAGGTTGTTGTCATGACATCAGATCGTTAGTTTATCTCCTTCCTGAACTCTGATACAGTGACTTTTGAGATTCAGCCCACTTTAGTGGAGTCACTAGCAAACTATTAGATGGATTCAGAGCAGAATCTGACCTTGCAGTTATGAATTTAAGGGACATAGGGGGTGGAGGACACAAGCCTTGTGGAGCACCAGTGCTGAGGATAATCATAGAGGAGATATTGCTGCCTGTCCTTACTGATTATGGTCTGTTGGGCAGGCAATCAGGAATCCAGTCACGTGGGGAGCTGCTGTGTCCCAGGTTTAGGAGTTTAGAGACAGGTTTGCTTGGGATTATGGTTTTGAAGGCCAGTGCTATAAGAGATCCTATACCACAATTTTAAAGCAGAGCAGTGGAGTTCTCCCCAGAACCCAGGTCAATATTCATTCAACACACATCAAAGTTGCTGGTGAATGCAGCAGGCCAGGCAGCATCTCTAGGAAGAGGTACAGTCGACGTTTCAGGCCGAGACCCTTCGTCAGGACTAACTGAAGGAAGAGTGAGTAAGAAATTTGAAAGTGGGAGGGGGAGGGGGAGATCCAAAATGATAGGAGAAGACAGGAGGGGGAGCCAAGAGCTGGACAGGTGATTGACAAAGGGGATATGAGAGGATCATGGGACAGGAGGCCCAGCGAGAAAGATAAAAGTGGGGGGGGGGGAACCAGAGGATGGGCAAGGGGTATAGTCAGAGGGACAGAGGGAGAAAAAGGAGAGTGAGAAAAAGAATGTGTGTATAAAAATAAATAACGGATGGGGTACGAGGGGGAGGTAGGGCATTAGCGGAAGTTAGAGAAGTTGATGTTAGAGAAGGACTAGGGAGATGTCCTCCTTTTTTAAAGAAAGGGGCTTCCCTTCCTCCACTATCAACTCTGCTCTCAAACGTATCTCCCCCATTTCACGTACATCTGCTCTCACTCCATCCTCCCGCCACCCCACTAGGAATAGGGTTCCCCTGGTCCTCACCTACCACCCCACCAGCCTCCGGGTCCAACATATTATTCTCCATAACTTCCGCCACCTCCAACGGGATCCCACCACTAAGCACATCTTTCCCTCCCCCGCTCTGCTTTCCGCAGGGATCGCTCTCTATGCGACTCCCTTGTCCATTCGTCCCCCCCCATCCCTCCCCACTGATCTCCCTCCTGGCACTTATCCTTGTAAGCGGAGCAAGTGCTACACATGCCCTTACACTTCCTCCCTTACCACCATTCAGGGCCCCAGACAGTCCTTCCAGGTGAGGTGACACTTCACCCGTGAGTCGGCTGGGGTGATATACTGCATCCGGTGCTCTCGATGTGGCCTTCTATATATTGGCGAGACCCGACGCAGACTGGGAGACAGCTTTACTGAACACCTACGCTCTGTCCGCCAGAGAAAGCAGGATCCCCCAGTGGCCACACATTTTAATTCCACATCCCATTCCCATTCTGACATGTCTATCCACGCCTTCCTCTACTGTAAAGATGAAGCCACACTCAGGTTGGAGGAACAACACCTTATATTCCGTCTGGGTAGCCTCCAACCTGATGGCATGAACATCGACTTCTCTAACTTCTGCTAATGCCCTACCTCCCCCTCGTACCCCATCAGTTATTTATTTTTATACACACATTCTTTCTCTCACTCTCCTTTTTCTCCCTCTGTCCCTCTGACTATACCCCTTGCCCATCCTCTGGTTCCCCCCCCCTTGTCTTTCTCCCTGGGCCTCCTGTCCCATGATCCTCTCATATCCCCTTTGCCTATCACCTGTCCAGCTCTTGGCTCCATCCCTCCCCCTCCTGCCTTCTCCTATCATTTTGGATCTCCCCCTGCCCCTCCCACTTTCAAATCTCTTACTCACTCTTCCTTCAGTTAGTCCTAACGAAGGGTCTCGGCCTGAAACGTCGACTGTACCTCTTCCTAGAGATGCTGCCTGGCCTGCTGCGTTCACCAGCAACTTTGATGTGTGTTGCTTGAATTTCCAGCATCTGCAGAATTCCTGTTATCAATATTCATTCATCATCCAAGGTAGACCACCTGCTTCTCATGGTTTTGTTGGACCTTGCTGCATTCAGATTACATTTTCAATATGAGAACAATGATAACTTTTCAGATTATTTCACTCTGTTACAGATGTTGGGAGGTCCTATGTTGGTGAACATGCTCCTGAATACTGCACTTCTTTATTAATAAGCTAGCAACCTCACGGGAGATAGGACTATCACAGGAAAAGCTGTCCCCACCGTTGAGCACATCTACAAAGAGTACTGCCATTAGAAAGCAGCTACCACCAGGTTCAGGAACAGTTTTTACCCTTCAACCGCCATGGATAACTTCATTCACCTCAACAATGAACTGCTCATTGAACACAACCTATGGAATCACTTCCAAGAATTCTACATCTCATGTTCGCCGTATTATTTATTTATTTATTTATTTATTATTTGCTTTTCTTGCATTTACACAATTTGTCTTACTTTGTACATTGGTTGCTTGTCAGTCTTTGTAGTTCTCCATTGATTCTATGGTATTTTTTTCTACTGTGAATACTTGCAAGAAAATAAATCTCAGCGTAGTATTTGGTGACATATATGTACTTCAATAATAAAGTTACTTTGAACTTTGAATTTTGAACTTTGATAGTACAACTTTAGGAGAAATTAGTTATGGAATAAAGTAACAAGAGCGTCCAGGCAAGACAAACCTAAGAAACCTAATAAAACATTAAAAATTAGAATTGGAATTGGAATTGGCTTATTATTGTCACATACTAAGTACTGTGAAAAATTTGTCTTGCAAACTGTTCATACAGATCAGATCATTACACAGTGCATTGAGGTAGAACAAGATAAAATAACAGTGCAGAATGAAATGCAACAGCTATAGAGAAAGTGTAGTGGAGGTGGATAGAACGGCGTAAGATCATACAAAGTAGATTGTGAAGTTCTCAGTCTGTCTTATCGTACTAGGATATTATTTAATAGTCTTTTAATAGTGGAGAAGCTGTTCTTGAGCCTGGTATTTTATATCTTTTGTTTCTGAGGGAAAGATGAGAAGAGAGAATGTCTCAGGTAGGTAGGATCTTTGGATATGCCGATGCATTGCTGAGGCAGTGGGAAGTACAGGCAGAGTTCATGGAGGGCTTGCTGTTTTCCGTCATGTGCTGAGCTGCGTCCACAACTCCCTGCAGTTTCAGATAGTGAACAAGTGCTTTAGTGTCTGTTACCAGTGGCACATCCATTAGTCCTGGGGTTTACAAATGACCAGCAATAACTGTTGAACATACTGGCTTTCTGTAAGAAAGGTTTGGGAGCAGCTGTTGCCCTGCAACCAATGGACAGGCTTCACTTGCCTCAGCACTGAACTGACTCTGCAACATATGGACTCTGCAGTTCATGTTCTCAGTATTGTTTGTTTACTTTGTTATTATTTGCACGATTTCTCTCCTTTTGCACATTGGTTGTTTCTCAGTTTTTGATAGTTTATGGATTCTATTGTATTTCTTTGTTTTCCTGTGGGTGCCTGCAAGAAATTGAATCTCAAGGTTGTATATGGTATCTCTCTACCTAACTCCCTATAGTATCTCTTCAGGACCTCCTCTCGTTTTTTACCTATGTCCTTGGTACCAATATGTACAGTGGTTTCCAGCTGCTCTCCCTCCCCCTTTAGAATGCTGTGGACCTAGTGATCTAAGGCATCCCATTGTCTTTCCTGTTTGTTATTTGTTCAAAGATTTCCAAAAGATTTGTCAGACAAAATTTTCCCTTGAGAAAACCATGCTGACTATGGCCTGTTTAATCATGTGCTTCCAAGTACCCTGAGACCTCATCCTTAATAATCAACTGTAATATGTTCCCAACCACTGAGGTCAGACTAACTGGCCTATCATTTCCTATCTTCTGCCTCTCTCGGTTCTTGAAGAGTGGAATGACATTTGAAATTTTCCAGTCTTCTGGAATCATTCCAGAATCTAGTGATTCTTGATCATTACTAATACCTCCATGGTCTCTTCAGCCACCTCTTTCAACTTTGACCTTTCAGCAGTCAGCAGGGAGCCTGCAGAAGGACTTAGACAGATTGGTGGAATGAGCAAAGAAGTTGCAGTTGGAACATAGTGTAGGGATGTGTATGGTCATACACTTTGGTAGAAGGAATAAAGGAGTATAATATTTTCTAATTGGGAAGAAAATTTAAAAATCTGAGGTACAAAGGGAGTTGGGAGTTGAGTCAGTGTAAGGAAGCCAAATGCAATGTTAGCATTCATTTTGAGAAGAGTAGAATATAAAAACAAGGATATAATACCATGGCTTTATAAGGTTTTGGTCAGATTGCACTTGGGATATTGTGAGCAGCTTTGGGTTCTTTTTCAAAGAAAAGATATGCTGGCGTTTGAGAGGATCCAGAGGAGATTCATGGGAATGATTCCAGGAATGAAGTGGTTAACATATAAGAAGTGTTTGGTAGTTCTGGGCCTGTATTAACTGGAGTTCAGAAGAAGTAGGGAGGAATCTCATCAGGAGAAGGAGCTTAGGAGAATCAATAGCATCTATCAGCGACTCCTTCGCTTGCATCTTCAGAAACAGCTCTACTTCCATCCTTAACATCTCTATTTTTCTTTTTCAGGGTTCTTTTGAAGTCCCTGACCTGGAGTTACACGCTGACTATGGTTCTTTGCGGGAATGGGACCCGCTCTCAGAGTTTTATGACTGGCCGTTATGCGGCATGCCAAGGGTGCAGCCTCAGAGTTTTGCTCACCTTCGGAGATCTGAGATCTCATGGCTCTGGAGATGGGGGGATCGGAGGTCGGGGTCTGGGCAGGAGATCGATGTGTCGTGGGAGATGGAAGATCTAAGGCTGTGTGCCCAGGGGCCAGAGATCTTTGGGCACAGAGCTCAGAAAAAGCGATGCGATGGACTTTTAACATTGTAAACTAGCGAGTTGCTTGTTATGTCTCCCCTCTCGCTGTGAAACGGAGATACCTCTTTCTCCCTTATTAGGGAGAGAGAGAGCCTGTGGTATGTCGAATGCCAGGTGAACAATGTAGTCTTTGGAGTACAGCAGGTCTGTGTCTTTGCTTTTGCTTTTGCTTTTGCTGCACACTTGAGCGCTTGGTGCCGGGTGCCAGTGCTTTTTCTTGCCAGCGGTGGGTGGGGGGGGGGGGATCATTGCTTGTGATCGCTTACATGTGGGAGGGGGGAGCTGGGGGGGACTTTGGGGTTCTAGCATTTACCTGTCATTCATTCTTTGGGGTACTCCTCTGTTTTTCGTGGACAGTTGCGAAGAAAAAGCATTTCAAGATCTATATTGTATACATTTTTCTGACATTAAATGTACTTTTGAAATCATTGAAAACTTAGCAAATATTGAAAGGACAAGATAGAATGGATGTGGAGAGGATGTTTCCAATAGTGGGGAAGTCTGGGGAAGTCTAGGACCACAGGGCACAACATCAGAGTAGAGGGACGTCCATTTAGAACCAAAATGAGGAGGAATTTCCTTAGCCCTAGAGTAGTGAATTTGCGGAATTCATTGCCACAGAAGGCCGTGGAGGCCAAGTCATTGGGCATATTTAAAGCAGAAGTTGGCAGGTTCTTGATTAGTCATGGCATCAATGGTTATGGGGCAAAGGCAGGAGAATGGATTGAGAGGAATAATAAATCAGCCTTAATGGAATGGCAGGGCAGGTGTGATGGGCGGAAAGGCCTAATTCTGCTCCTACATGTTAGGTTCTTACAGTCTTAAAATAAAGTTACTTTAAACTTTGAAGAGTCATTTGTGACAAATAGAGAACATAGAAGAAATAACTTTGATACAGGGAATGACTTGAGAAAATTTCAGTTTTAGGTCCCTGGGGCTGAAAGCACAATAGCTGATGGGACAGTGATCACAATCAGGAGCTTGTGATAATCTCAGAACTGGAGGATTTTCTTGGAGTTGGAGAAGGTTACAGAAACGGGGAAGGTTTAACAGCCATAGAAGGGCATGAACGCAATGGTGGAGGATTTAAAAGCTGGTTAGACTGGGAACCCATATGAATCGGGAATGGGGGACAGGACTTAGTATGATTTAGGAAGCAGATAGCAGACTTTTTAGTGACAAAGGCCAATACCTCATCAAAAACAGACAGCTGCTAATCCGCCAAAATTAACAGTGAGTGCAACTGAATTCCCAGTGCTCTGTATTCAGAGAGGAGGCTAGTGGTTTACACAAGCATGTTACTCAGAGTGGTGTCATTAATAATGAAATCCAGGCTGGGGATGAAAGCGCTCTAGTGCAGATGATTGTCACTCAGCACCTCCACCATGCTATTTTTACAGCCTCCCACAGGAGCTGAGGTTTCTCTCCTCAATCAGCACCAAGATACTTGTTCCCTACTCAACATTTACATCCCTGAATTGAAGGTGACAACACTCTGGTCCATTGTGAGGCAGTTTTGGCAGATTGACTGAAGCCTGCTGGTCCCCCTTAGAATGTTTGAGACAGCGAATGAAGAAAGTAGAGTGCTGAAAACAATATCAGGGTCTCTGTGAGCACCCCCCCCCCCATTCAGGACGTATATCAGAAGCACTGCAGCATTGTCAAAGGTCCATCAGGCTTCCTACAATCTCTTTGACCTCTTGTTGTCAGAAGGTACCACTGCATAAGAACCAGAACTGTCAGTCCGGGTAACAGCTTCTTCCCCCCAGGCTGTCAGACTTCTGAACATACTGCTACCACCCAGCACACTGTCTGAATGCCCTGCCCTGCCATACCCCCACTCCCCCAACTCACAGACACACTCTCATCCTGCTCTGGTCACCCTTCACCTTTTATTGCTGCTGTTTCACACATTTGTACAACTGCTTGTTTTATTATAATAATGCCAGTAACATTATATCGTCTTACATAAACTTGCAGCTCACACTTTATGTCAGTCTGTCAATCTTCAGGATAATATTATTTTGTGACTGCATGTGCTAGATCATAACTACAGTATATGTGCTGAATGCGTGACTGTATGTACTGTGTTTTGCACCGTGGTCCCTGAGGAATGATATTTTGTTTAACTGTATACATGTGTATGGATGAATGGGAATAAATTTAAACTTGAACTTGAACATGCTTCAGTTTTTCTGCAAGGAAGTCTGTCTCCCTTCCTCGAGTTCCTTTACTTAACACCAGCACGGCACTAAAGAAACATTTGGCCTACAGTCTGTTTAATACCTGTAACAATTATTGGCCAATACTTGAGTTGAAGAGCAACAAATACTGTGAAATTAGGCATTTGAGTGGTAAAACAATACAGTTAGAAAATAGAATAGTACAGCACAGTGTGGGACCTTTAGCCCACAACGTTGCAGCAATCTTTTAACCTGTTCCAAGGTCAATCTAATTCTTCTGTCCCACATAGCGCTCTATTTTTCTTTCATCCATGTCTCTAATGTATGTGCCTCTACCTCCACCCCTGACAGTGCATTCCATGCGCTTACCACTGTCTATGCAATAAACCTAACTCTGACATCCTCAGCACAGGGCATGGCGGCAGTATAGCAGTTAGCATAATGCTTTACAGTGTAGTGACTTGGGTTCAGTTCCACTGCTCTCTTTAAAGAGTTTGCACTTTCTCCCCGTGACCATGTCGGTTTCCCTGCCTTATCCCAAAGACGTACAGGTAGGTAGGTGAGGTGGTCATATGGATATGACCGGGTGGTGGGTCTTGTTAGATCAGAAGGTGATATTACCGTACTGTATCTCTATGGTTACGGTTACGGATCCCACAACCCACCTGGGTCATAGGGGCTTTGTACAGATGATTGCCTCCATAACTTACGGTTCTGTTCAAGTGCCTGGGTTACGGCAAAGTCCTCCCTGGTAACCTCTACAATGTTGTCTGCCCATTTCTTCCTCTGTCTGCCCCTTTTTCTTTTCCCCTGTTCCGTTCCCTGAAGAATGGTCTTTGAGAGTCCACTTGATCTTGTTATGTGGCCATACCATCTCAGTTTCCTCTTCTTTACTGTGGACAGTAGATCTCCTCCCACCCAGCACTTATCCCTGTAAGCGTAAGTGCTACACCTATCCCTACACCTCCTCTCTTGCCACCATTCAGGGCCCCAAATAATCCTTCCAGGTGAGATGACACAAAGCTGGGTGGCAGTGTGAAATGTGAGGACGATGTTATGAGAATGCAGGGTGACTTGGACAGGCTGGGTGAGTGGGCAGATGCAGTTTAATGTGGATAAATGTGAGGTTAAGAACAGGAAGGCAGATTATTATCTAAATGGAGTCAAGTTAGGAAAAGGGGAAGTACAACAAGATCTAGGTGTTCTTGTACATCAGTCACTGAAAGCAAGCATGCAAGTACAGCAGGCAGTGAAGAAAGCTAATGGCATGCTGGCCTTCATAACAAGAGGAATTGAGTATAAGAGCAAAGAGGTCCTTCTGCAGCTGTACAGGGCCCTGGTGAGACCACACCTGGAGTACTGTGTGCAGTTTTGGTCTCCAAATTTGAGGAAGGACATTCTTACTATTGAGGGAGTGCAGCATAGGTTCACAAGGTTAATTCCTGGGATGGCGGGACTGTCATATGTCGAAAGATTGAAGTGACTGGGCTTGTATACTCTGGAATTTAGAAGGCTGAGAGGGGATCTTATTGAAACATATAAAATTATTAAGGGATTGGACACGCTGGAGGCAGGAAGTATGTTCCCGCTGATGGGTGAGTCCAGAACCAGAGGCCACAGTTTAAGAATAAGGGGTAGGCCATTTAGAACGGAGTTGAGGAAAAACTTTTTCACCCAGAGAGTGGCGGATATATAGAATGCTCTGCCCCAGAAGGCTATGGAGGCCAAGTCTCTGGATGCTTTCAAGAAAGAGATGGATAGAGCTCTTAAAGATAGCGGAATCAAAGGTTATGGGGATAAGGCAGGAACTGGATACTGATTGTGGATGATCAGCCATGATCACAGTGAATGGCGGTGCTGGCTCGAAGGGCCGAATGGCCTACTCCTGCACCTATTGTCTATTGTCTACTGTCTATTGTCTATTGTGAGGCAACACTTCACCTGTGAGTCTGTTGGGGTCATCTATTGCATTCGGCGCTCCCGGTGCAGCCTCCTCTACATCGGTGAAACCCGACACAGATTGGAGGACCACTTCATTGAGCACCTCTGCTCCACCCGCCACCACAGACAGGATCTCCCATTTGCCACCCATTTCAACTCTGCTTCACATTCCCATTTGGATATGTCCATACATGGCCTCCTCTACTGCCATTATGAGGCTAAACTCAGGTTGGAGGAGCAACACCTCATATACCATCTAGGTAGTCTCCAGCCCCTTGGTATGAACATTGAATTCTCCAACTTCTGGTAATTCCCTCCCCCTCCCTTCCCCTATCCCTATTTCACTCTGCCCCCTCACCCAGCTGCCTATCACCTCCCTCATGGTTCCACCTCCTTCTACTACCCATTGTGCTTTCCCCTATTCCTCCTTCACCTTTCCTGCCTATCCCCTCCCCCACCCCTTGATCTTTCCCCTTGCTGGTTTTTCACCTGGAACCTATCAGCCTTCTTCTTCCCACCCTCCCCCCACCTTCTTTATAGGG
Organism: Mobula birostris; assembly: GCF_030028105.1. Classification (NCBI taxonomy): domain Eukaryota; kingdom Metazoa; phylum Chordata; class Chondrichthyes; order Myliobatiformes; family Myliobatidae; genus Mobula; species Mobula birostris. Next base: position 162,137,001 of record NC_092371.1, read on the forward strand.
CCTCTGCCCCTTCCCTCTACAGTCCTGACGAAGCGTTCCGGCCCGAAACGTTGACTGATCGTTTCCACGGATGCTGCCCGAACTGCTGAGTTCCTCCAGCGTGTTGTGAGTGTTGCTTTGACCCCGGCATCTGCAGAGTATTTTGTGTTTAGCATCTCGTGTGCTGGGTGATGGTTCTTCGTACTTCGTTGTTTGAGACATGGTTTGTCTAGGAGATGCTGAGAGTCTTCTGAAGCATCTCATTTCTACTAACTTTGCAGTTCTGTTGTCAAAGTCCATGATTTGCATGCACACAAGAAGATGGAGAGCACAAGTGCATGCAGGAGTTTCAACTTCATCTGAAAGTGATGTTATTGTCTCTCCAGATTGGTTTTAGTTTAGCCAGCGTTGCTGTCCTTGCAAGGGCTTCAGGCTTTGATCCTTCTTGGTTGAAGATAGTGCCAAGATACTTGAATCATTTGGCAGTCTCTAGTTCTCATCTGCTATGATATTTGTCATGATAGGCTCCTCGCTGTTCCTCATCAGCTTGGTTTTCTATTTGCTTATCTCCATGCAGTATCTGGTAGATGTATTGTCCAGTTGATTCACAAGGCAGACCAATTCATCCTCACTTCCTGCCAGCCCATCACTGTCATCAGTGAACCTGAGGTTGATTATAATCTGTCTTCCAATGCTGACTGTGCCGATATGGTCTTCTGGGGTATCTATTATTATTTGCTCTGAGGAAATGTTGAACAGCGTGGGTGAAAAGAGGCAGCCTTGTCAGATTCCAACTGATGTGTGGAACCACTCTCCAACTGTACCTTGAACAAGTACTGCACTTCTTGCTTTGGTGTAGAGATGCTTAATGGTTTGGATTAGCTTTTGGCCCATGTTGTATCTCTTTATTGTGGCCCAGAGTGCATCATGCCACACCCTAACAAATGCCTTCTTGAAGTCTATGACCACATGGGAAATGTCCTGGTGATGTTGATTGTACAGTACTCGGAGGGTGAATATCTGTTTGGTTGTATTTCTTCCACTTCTGAATCCAACCTGCTCTTTGACAATTATTTCTTCTGCTTATGGTTTCACTCTGTTCAAGATGAATTTCAACATCACTTTGCTTGCATGGCTGATAAGACTTATGGTTCTATAATTCCGGCACTGCTATAAGTTGCCTTTCTTGGGGAGAGTGATGATGAATGATTTTGTCCAAGGTGTTGACCATTCTCCAGTCTCCTAGATTTTATTGCAGATATTGGTAAGGATGTCTATCACTGTCTCTCATCATCTCAGCCAGGACATTGTCTATACATGCAGCTTTCCCATTCTTTAACAATCTTATGGTTGCTTGTACTTCTTCCCACAGGACTGGAAAGTGATCATTGTTTGAAGAGTCCTAGCTTGCGAGTGCGCTGGGGTCTCCTTGGTTCTGATGGTTGTAAAGGTCTGAACAATACCCAGTCCATCAGTTGAGAATATCTTCATCTTCTGTGAGACATTTTCCTTCTTTTCTTGGATGGTGCTACTTGTGACTGTCTCTGTTTAGTGAGGTCTTTCACAATTCGAAATGTTTGCCTGCTGTTGTTCTTGTTCAGGCTATCTTCTATCTCTGTACACTGTCTCACAATCCATTCTTCCTTGGCCTTAATCATGTTTTTCCTGATCTTTTTGCTGATCTCTCTGTACACTACAGCTCCTGTTGTGTTCTTAGTTTTCTTGGTCCCTTCTAGTGTCACACATTTCCAGGATCTCTTCTGTTACCCAGGATTGAGTTTTCTGGCGATGTTTTCCAAGTATCTCATTGTCTGCTTCTGTTATTACTTCATTGAACTTTGCTGTCGATGTTTCAGCATCTTTGTCAAGGGTCAACAGTGTTGCAAATTTTCTGCCAACTGTAGCTTTGAAGGATTCGGCAATGGAGGAGTCCAAGCTGAATTTCTGATGTTCTTAGGCTTCTTGACTTTCTTCAGCCTGATTCTAAAGTTCATTAACACCAGGTCATGGTCACTTCCAATATCAGCACCTGGGAACATTCTTATTGCACTCTCTTGATCTCAGACTGAAAATGGTTCAGTGTCAGTATGTAATTGATCTGGCTATGATGTACTCCACTGGGCACATGCCAGGTCCAATGTCATTATGCCTTGTGCTCTCCAAGAATGTTCACAAGCACCATGTTATTGTAGATGGGAAACTCAAGTAGGTGTAATCTTTGCTGATTGGTTATGACATAGATAGGACAAAGGAGGAGGTCCTGAAGAGAGATTTCCAGGAGTTAGGAAGGAAGCTGAGAAGCAGGACCTCCAGGGTAGTAATCTCGGGATTGCTACCTGTGCCACGTGCTAGCGAGGGCAAGATTAGTCAGATCAGGCAGATGAATGCCTGGCTAAGAGACTGGTGTAGGGGGCAGGGCTTCAGATTCTTGGATAATTGGGATCTCTTCTGGGGGAAGTATGACCTGTTCAAAAAGGACAGGTTACACCTGAACCCGAAGGGGACCAATATCCTGGTGGGAAAGTTTAATAGAGCTGTTAGGGAGGGTTTAAACTAATTTGGCAGGGGGATGGGAACTGGAATGATAGAACAGAGGAAGGAGAAAACAGAAATAAATCTAAGATAGTGAGCAGTAAAGATGTCAGGAAAGACAGGCAGGTGATGGAGCAAATGTGTAGCCATTGGGATGAGTTGCAGTGCAATAAAGTTGCAGTGAAATCAAAGCAAAAAGTATTAAATACTGGTCTTAAGGTGTTGTACTTAAATGCACGCAGCATAAGAAATAAGGTGGATGATCTTGTTGTACAGCTACAGATTGGCAGGTATGATATTGTGGCCATCACTGAGACCTGGCTAAAGGATGCATGTCTCTGGGAGCTGAACATCCAAGGATACACGGTGTATCGGAAGGATAGGAAGGTAGGCAGAGGGGGAGGCGTGGCTTTATTGGTAAGAAATGATATTAAATCATTAGAAAGAGGTGATATAGGATTGGAAGGTGCAGAATCTTTATGGGTTGAGCTAAGGAATAGCAGGGGTAAAAGGACCCTGATGGTAGTTATTTATAGGCCTCCAAACAGCTGCAGGGATGTGGACTACAAATTACAACTGGAAATAGAAAAGGCTTGTCAGAAGGGCAGTGTTATGATAATTGTGAGGGATTTTAACATGCGAGTAGATTGGAAAAATCAGGTCGGCACTGGATCTCAAGAGAGAGAATTTGTAGAATGTCTGCGAGATGGCTTTTTAGAACAGTTTGTTGTTGAGCCCACTAGGGGATCGGCTGTACTGGATTGGGTATTGTGTAATGAACCGGAGGTGATTGGAGAGATTGAGGTGAAAGAACCCTTAGGAGGCAGTGATCATAACATGATTGAGTTCACTGTGAAATTAGAAAAAGAGAAGCCGAAATCTGATGTGTCAGTATTTCAGTGGAGTAAAGGAACTTACAGTGGCATGAGAGAGGAACTGGCCAAAGTTGACTGGAAAGAGACACTGTTGGGAAAGACAGCAGAGCAGCAGTGGCTGGAGTTTATGCAAGAAATGAGGAATGTGCAAGACAGGTATATTCCAAAAAAGAAGAAATTTTCAAGTGGAAAAAGGATGCAACCGTGGTTGACAAGAGAAGTCAAAGCCAAAGTTAAAGCTAAGGAAAGGGCACACAAGGAAGCAAAAATTGGAAGACAGAGGATTGGGAAGTCTTTAAAACCTTACAAAAGGAAACCAAGAAGGTCATTAAGAGAGAAAAGATTAACTATGAAAGGAAACTAGCAAATAATATCAAAGAGGATACTAAAAGCTTTTTCAAGTATATAAAGAGTAAAAGACAGGTGAGAGTAGATATAGGACCAATAGAAAATGATACTGAAGAAATTGTAATGGTAGATGAGGAGATGGCAGAGGAACCGAACAAATATTTTGCATCAGTCTTCACTGAGGATGACAGCAGGATACTGGACACTCAAGGGTGGCAGGGAAGAGAAGTGTGCGCAGTCACAATTACGACAGAGAAAGTACTCAGGAAGCTGAATAGGCTAAAGGTCGATAAATCTGCTGGACCAGATGGAATGCACCCTCGTGTTCTGAAGGAAGTAGCTGTGGAGATTGCGGAGGCATTAGCGATGATCTTTCAAAAGTCGATAGATTCTGGCATGGTTCCGGAAAACTGGAAGATTGCAAATGTCACTCCGCCATTTAAGAAGGGGGCAAGGAAGCAAAAAGGAAATTATAGACCTGTTAGCTTGATGTCGGTGGTTGGGAAGTTGTTGGAGTCGATTGTCAAGGATGAGGTTACAGAGTACCTGGAGGCATATGACAAGATAGGCAGAACTCAGCATGGATTCCTTAAAGGAAAATCCTGCCTGACAAACCTATTACAATTTTTTGAGGAAATTACCAGTAGGCTAGACAAGGGAGATGTAGTGGATGTTGTATATTTGGATTTTCAGAAGGCCTTTGACAAGGTGCCACACATGAGGCTACTTAACAAGATAAGAGCCCATGGAATTACAGGAAAGTTACATATGTGGATAGAGTATTGGCTGATTGGCAGGAAACAGAGAGTGGGAATAAAGGGATCCTATTCTGGTTGGCTGCCGGTTACCAGTGGTGTTCCACAGGGGTCCGCGTTGAGGCCGCTTCTTTTTACATTGTACATCAACGATTTGGATTATGGAATAGATGGCTTTGTGGCTAAGTTTGCTGATGATACCAAGATAGGTGGAGGGGCCGGTAGTGCTGAGGAAACGGAGAGTCTGCAGAGAGACTTGGATAGATTGGAAGAATGAGCAGAGAAGTGGCAAATGAAGTACAATGTTGGAAAGTGTATGGTTATGCACTTTGGCAGAAAAAATAAACGGGCAGACTATTATTTAAATGGGGAAAGAATTCAAAGTTCTGAGATGCAACGGGACTTGGGAGTCCTCGTACAGGATTCCCTTAAAGTTAACCTCCAGGTTGAGTCGGTAGTGAAGAAGGCGAATGCAATGTTGGCATTCATTTCTAGAGGAATAGAGTATAGGAGCAGGGATGTGATGTTGAGGCTCTATAAGGCGCTGGTGAGACCTCACTTGGAGTACTGTGGGCAGTTTTGGTCTCCTTATTTAAGAAAGGATGTGCTGACGTTGGAAAGGGTACAGAGAAGATTCACTAGAATGATTCCGGGAATGAGAGGGTTAACATATGAGGAACGTTTGTCCGCTCTTGGACTGTACTCCTTGGAGTTTAGAAGAATGAGGGGAGACCTCATAGAAACATTTCGAATGTTAAAAGGCATGGACAGAGTGGATGTGGCAAAGTTGTTTCCCATGATGGGGGAGTCTAGTACGAGAGGGCATGACTTCAGGATTGAAGGGCACCCTTTCAGAACAGAAATGCGAAAAAAAAATTTTGTCAGCGGGTGGTGAATGTATGGAATTTGTTGCCACGGGCAGCAGTGGAGGCTAAGTCATTGGGTGTATTTAAGGCAGAGATTGATAGGTATCTGAGTAGCCAGGGCATCAAAGGTTATGGTGAGAAGGCGGGGCAGTGGGACTAAATAGAAGAAAATGGATCAGCTCATGATAAAATGGCAGAGCAGACTCGATGGGCCGAATGGCCTACTTCTGCTCCTTTGTCTTATGGTCTTATGGCATTGCAGGAGGGGCCACAGAATTCCTTTCAGTCTTCCAGTGCATCTGCACCCACCTTGGCATTCCAGTCCCCCAAATGATTAGCATGTCCTTTTCGTCCACCTTGTCAAAATGCCCTGGAGTTGGGTGTAGAATTCCTCCACTTGGTCATTTTCATGGTTAGTTGTTGATTCATAGGCCTGTATCATTGCGATGTTGAAAGGTTCTGCTCTAAAGCAGATGGAAATAAGCCTGCTGGATACTGGGCAGCACCGAGTTCTGAGTTCTTGATGCTCTTGTTGACAAGAAATCCTATGCATGTTTGTCAAATTCTCTACTGTAGTATAGTATGGTCTTCCTTTGTAAGATGCTCACTGAGATTTTTCCGCCTGATTTCACAGAGTCCCGGGATGTGCCAAGTATACCTCTCTAGCTCATAGTCATAGTCATACTTTATTGATCCGGGGGGAAATTGGTTTTCATTACAGTTGCACCATAAGTAATAAATAGTAATAAAACCATAAATAGTTAAATAGTAACATGTAAATTATGCCAGGAAATAAGTCCAGGTCCAGCCTATTGGCTCAGGGTGTCTGACCCTCCAAGGGAGGAGTTGTAAAGTTTGATGGCCACAGGCAGGAGTGACTTCCTAGACGCTCCGTGTTGCATCTCGGTGGAATGAGTCTCTGGCTGAACGTACTCCTGTGCCCACCCAGTACATCATGTAGTGGATGGGAGACATTGTCCAAGATGGCATGCAACTTGGACAGCATCCTCTTTTCAGACACCACCGCAAGAGAGTCCAGTTCCAACCCCACAACATCACTGGCCTTACGAATGAGTTTGTTGATCCTGTTGGTATCTGCTACCCTCAGCCTGCTGCCCCAGCACACAACAGCAAACATGATAGCACTGGCCACCACAGACTCGTAGAACATTCTCAGAATCGTCCGGCAGGTGTTAAAGGACCTCAGTCTCCTCAGGAAATAGAGACGGCTCTGACTCTTCTTGTAGACAACCTCAGTGTTCTTAGACCAGTCCAGTTTATTGTCAATTCGTATCCCCAGGTATTTGTAATCCTCCACACTGACCCCCTGGATGGATACAGGGGTCACCGGTACCTTAGCTCTTCTCAGGTCTACCACCAGCTCCTTTGTCTTTTTCACATTAAGCTGCAGATAATTCTGCTCACACCATGTGACAAAGTTTCCTACCATAGCCCTGTACTCAGCCTCATCTCCCTTGCTGATGCATCCCGCTATGGCAGAGTCATCCGAAAACTTCTGAAGATGACAAGACGCTGTGCAGTAGTTGAAGTCCGAGGTGTAAATGGTGAAGAGAAAGCAGTTTCCCTGCTTGGGAAAGTGTTCCATTGAGATGTAGTCTCTCCCATTGATCTTCCCTCCAATCACTTTAAATACCTGTCATATTGGGTTAGCCATAGGGTCAAAAGAAGCAGCTGTCCATTCTATCTATGCCTCTTATCATTTTGTACACTTCTCATTATCCTTCGCCCCAAAGAGAAAAGCCCCAGCTCGCTCAACCTTTCTGCATACTGTAGACCTTTGGCAGGAGATTGCTGTGTGGAAAGCAGCCCTGAGTTACAGACAATGAATGGCCCTGTTTATATATTGACATCCTCCTTTTATCCTTAGATGATCATTCTAAAATTAAGTGAATTTCTTTGCCTCCTGAGGCAGCATTAAGGAGCATTCTCTGGTTTAATGGGATTTGAATCCATACTCTCCACTCCTGTGGCTTACATTCCAAATAATGGAATCATCATCTACTAAATCACAACAGTGCTACACCCCCACACAATATAACAACTGCACTAATGTATCTCTGGAAAGTAAAATTGCCACACATTCATATCTCTATATAAACTCCATACCTCCATACTCCTGTTTAGTATAGGCTCTATTAGACCATAAGACAACCAGACATGGGAGTAGAACTATGCCATTTGGCCCACTGAGTCTGCAACTCCATCAGGGCTGATTTATTATCCCTCTCAACACCACTCTCCTGCCTTTTCCCCGTAACAGTTCAACACCCATAGATAGCTACACGACAGGTTTACTTCTTTTTAACATGCAATCCTTATTAATACAGCCACTGAAAACCTAATATAACTTACAGTACATACACTATAATAATATTACAATTACACTTCTGCTATATTATGTGTTATGTTCACTACACTATTGTATACCAGAATGTAGGGAATCACAGTGAATATCAACATAAAATTTCCAATTTTTTTGCAAGGAAAAACAAGTCAAAATCAGTCATAGTTTCTACAGCACAAAAACATTTCGGACCACCCAATCAATACTGAACTGTTATTCAGCTGAGTCCCAGCGACCAGCACCAGGACCATAGTTCTCCAAACTACTTCCGTCCATCTACTATCTAAATTTCTCTTAAATGTTGAAATCAAACTTGCACTGGCAGTTCATTCCACACTCTCACCACCCTCTGAGTGAAGATGTTTCCTTTCAGGTTCCCCTGAAATATTTCACCTTTCATCCTTAACCTATGACCTCTAGTTTTAGTCTTACTGAACCTTGGTGGAAAACGTCCGTTTGCACTTACCCTATCTATAGCCCTCATAATTTTGTATACCTTTATCAAATCTTGCCTCATTCTCATATGCTCTATGAAATAAGGTCCTAACCTATTCAACATTCCCTATAACTCAGGTCCTCAAGCCCTCTGCTAGACAAACATCACCAACATTGAGTGCTTAGTTACACTCTTTTGGTTCCATTGCTCAGACCACATTGGTTACATGTCCAACACCAAATTCCTAAAACAGATCATGGGTTCCGATATCCATCACAGCCAGAAACTGTCAGTAAACAGAGAAGAACAAAGCCACCTTGAAGAATAGCTGACTGTCGAACTTCTCTGGTCAATAACCTCACAGGTTGGAGCAGGACCATCCGAGGGTACTGACAACATTGAGGCCATTAGGAGCACACAGACGCCTCGTGTAAATGGCAGAACCACCCTGCAAACCTCACACCCCCTGCCCCCTCCATGGAAGGGTCAATGGATCCCAAACTGGGCCCATTAGCCAGTTCAGACCTATAAAAGTGGAATGGAAGCAAGATAACCTTGATCCACAGAGACTGTCTAAACAGAAAACATGGCGGTATGGTACTCTAGTGGGTAGCACAGCACTTTGCAGCTTCAGCAATCACCACTGGGGTTCAACTCCTGCCACTGCCTGTAAGGAGTTTGTATGTTCTCCTCAAGCCCATGCGGGTTTCCGCTGAGTGCTGCAGTCTGCTCCCACATTCTAAAGTTAGAGTTACTGAGTTGACAGCAGAAGCGAGGTGTCGCTTGCCAGCTGTCCCCAGCACAATCTTCAGACTGTATTGGTCATTGATGCAAATGACATATATAGGCAAGTATACAGTATGTTTCTGCGTTTTGATAAAAACATTGAAAAGTAAAGCTAATCTTAAAAAAAAGGTAATATAAAACTATCTGCCCTACAGCGGGCTATACATATGCACTTCTGTATCCTATAAAATAAGTTCAAAGTTCAAAGTTGAAAGAATAAATTTATTATCAAAGTACCTATACTGTATCTCACCAAACACTACCCTGAGATTCACTTCCTTGCAGGCATTCACAGTAGAACAAAGAAACACAATAAAATCTATGAAAAACTACACACAGACATAGACTGACAATCATTGTACTGTGAAATGATATTATCTGCCAAGCTAACCCTGTTTTACCTGTTCCATCTTCATTTCCTGAAGTATTACCTCCTTACTGAAGTGTCCTGGGTACCTCGGCAGTTTTGTGGTCCTCATTGATGAATAAGACTCTGTTATTCATCTAAGGCCCTTTAACAGTGCACAGCAGTGTGCTCTGTAACCCGTAGTTTAATGCTGCAGCCATTGTGCTGCTGGTAATGTCCAGCCCCACAGGGGAGATCAGTTTCATGGCAGGTTGAATTGATGGGAGATTAAAATACCAGGAGACTGCAGTGTTGATGAGGGAAAGTGTGAGAATGAGTTCTGTTTGGCGATAGAGCCACAAAGTCACAGGACTCGTGTTTGGGTTACAGCTCAGCAGCAGCACGCCTTCCACCGAGTTAAAATGGCTGGTATGGAGACCAAGCCAAAAATCTGGGTTTTCTCTCCGGAGATAAGCATGTTGTTGTCTTTCATGTAAGCTCCTTAAGACAGACGGCTGTCAGCGAGTCATGGAGACATTTTAGTTTACTTAATTTAAACAGGCCCTTCTGACCCAAAAAGCCCACAGCCCCCAATTACAACCATGTGACCAATTAACCTCCTAACCCCTATGTCTTTGGAATGTGGGAGGGAATCAGAGCACCTGGAGGAAACCCATGTGGTCATGGGGTGAGCGTAGAATCTCCTACAGGAAGCAGTGGAAATGATAGACCGCTGAGTCTTACATCACTAGATACATCCTGTGTCTAATAAAGTAGTCACTGAGTGTATGTTAGTGGCCTTCTGCTGCGGTGGTCCATCCACATCATGGTTCAACGTGTACTGTGTTCAGAGACGCTTTTCTACACACCATTGTTGTAACGTGTGGTTACTTAAGTTACTGCCACCTTCCTCTCAGCTTGAACCAGTATGGCCGTTCGCCTCTGACCTCTGTCATTAACAAGGCATTTTAACTCACTGGATTTTCTTTTGTTTTTTGCACCACTCTCTGTAAAGTCTAGAGACAGTTGTGTGTGAAAATCCCAGGTGATCAGCAGATTCTGAGATACTCAAAGCACCCCATATAGCACCAACAGTTAGCCCACAGTCAGTCAGTTAGATTACATTTCATCCCCATTCTGATGTTTTGTCTGAACAGTAACTGAACCTCTTAGTCTGCATACTTTTATGCATTGAGTTGCTGTCACATGATTGGCTAATTAGATATTTGCATTAATAAGCAGGTGTACAGATGCACCTGATAAAGTGACCACTGAGTCTATAAGGATCCTTCAGACTTGAACCCCAAAATCCCTCTGATCCTCCACACTGCCAAGAGTCTTACCATTAATACCCTATTCTGCCATCATATTTGGCCTGCAAAAATGAACCACCTCACACGTCTCCGGGTCAAACTCCATCTGCCACTTCTCAGCCCAGTTTTGCATCCTATCGATGTCCCGCTGTAACTCTGACAGCCCTCCACACTATCCACATTACCCCCAACCTTTGTGTCATCAGCAAACTTACTAACCCATCCCTCCACTTCCTCATCCAGGTCAATTATAAAAATCACGAACAGAAGGCAACCCAGAACAGATCCCTGAGGCACACCACTGGTCACTGACTTCCATACAGAATATGGCCCATCTACAACCACTCTTTGCCTTCTGTGGGCAAGCCAATTAATAAGACATTTGACAAGATACCCCGTGATAGGATAATGCAGATTGTCATGAGGCATGGAATCCATGGAAACTTGGAAGTTGGCTTTCCTGCAGCGGGCAGAGTGTGCCATCTTTCCCCTTGCTTCCTATACTAACTTGGGCTATATCCCATCTGGCCCTAGGGACTTACCTATCCTAATGTTTTTCAGAAGCTCCGGCACTGCTTCTTTCTTAACCTCAACATGCTCTGGCATATTAATCACAAGAGATAGGATCTATGGGCATTTAGAGAATCATGGTCTGATCAGGGACAGTTAGAATGGCTTTGTGAAGGGCAAATCATGTCTAACAAGCCTGATAGAGTTCTTTGAGGAGGTGACGAGGCATATAGATGAGGATAGTGCAGTGGATGTGATCTACATGGATTTTAGTAAGGCATTTGACAAGGTTCTACACGGTAGGCTTATTCAGAAAGTCAGAAGGCAAGGGATCCAGGGAAGTTTGGCCAGGTGGATTCAGAATTGACTTGCCTGCAGAAGGCAGGGGGTCGTGGTGGAGGGAGTACATTCAGATTGGAAGATTGTGACTAGTGGTATCCCACAAGGATCTGTTTTGGGACCTCTACTTTTCGTGATTTTTATTAACGACCTGGATGTGGGGGTAGAGGGGTGGGTTGGCAAGTTTGCAGATGACACAAATGTTAGTGGTGTTGTAGATAGTGTAGAAGATTGTCGAAGATTGCAGGGAGACATTGATAGGATGCAGAAGTGGGCTGAGAAGTGGCAGATGGAGTTCAACCCGGAGAAGTGCGAGGTGGTACACTTTGGAAGGACAAACTCCAAGGCAGAGTACAAAGTAAATGGTAGGATACTTGGTAGTATGGAGGAGCAGAGGGATCTGGGGGTACATGTCCACAGATCCCTGAAAGTTGTCTCACAGGTAGATAGGGTAGTTAAGAAAGCTTATGGGGTGTTAACTTTCATAAATCAAGGGATAGAATTTAAGAGTCGCGATGTAATGATGCAGCTCTATAAAACTCTGGTGAGGCCACACTTGGAGTACTGTGTCTAGTTCTGGTCACCTCACTATAGGAAGGATTTGGAAGCATTGGAAAGGGTACAGAGAAGATTTACCAGGATGCTGCCTGGTTTAGAGGGTATGGATTATGATCAGAATTTAAGGGAGCTAGGCCTTTACTCTTTGGAGAGAAGGAGGATGAGAGGAGACATGATAGAGGTATACAAGATAATAAGAGGAATAGATAGAGTGGATAGCCAGCAACTCTTCCCCAGGGCACCACTGCTCAATACAAGAGGACATGGCTTTAAGGTAAGGGGTGGGAAGTTCAAGGGGGATATTAGAGGAAGGTTTTTTACTCAGAGGGTGGTTGGTGCGTGGAATGCACTGCCTGAGTCAGTGGTGGAGGCAGATACACTAGTGAAGTTTAAGAGACTACTAGACAGGTATATGGAGGAATTTAAGGTGGGGGGTTATATGGGAGGCAGGGTTTGAAGGTCAGCACAACATTGTGGGCCAAAGGGCCTATACTGTGCTGTACTATTCTATGTTCTATCGAAGTCCATCTCCAGGTGAACAATGAAGCTAAATATTGATTAGGGACCTCCCTAACCTCCTCTGCCTCAAGGCACATATTTCCTCTTTATCCATGAGTAGATCACTCCAGCCATCCTTCTGTTCTTCACATACATAGAATGCTTTGGGGTTTTGCTTAATCCTACTTCCCAAGCCCTTCTCTTGTTCCCATCCAGCTTTCTGAAGTTCCTTCTTCATTTCAACTTTTTTTCTGGCTACTTTATAACAGTGTCTGATCCTTGCTTCCTAAACCTTAGGTATTCCCCTCGTTCTCTTGACTGAATGTTCCACCTCTCTTGTCAGTGATGGTTCCTTCACCCTGCCTCAGTGGGACAAACCTAGGCAGAAACCTATGCAAGGATTCCCTAGACAACCTCCACATTTCTGTTGTACATTTCCCTGAGAGTATCTGTTCCCAATTTACAATCCAAGTTCCTGCCTAATGCCATCATAATTAGCCCTCCCCCAATTAAATATTTCTTCATATCATCTGCTCCTATCCTTGTCCATGAAGTTGGCAGGAAGTTGTGGTCACTATCTCTGAAATGTTCACCCACTGAGAGATCTGTCAGCTGACCAACTTCATTGTTTAATACCAGATCCAGTATGGCCTCGCCTCTAATTGGCCTATCTACGTACCGTGTCAGGAATCCTTCCTGGATGGACCTAACAGGTTCTTCCCCATCTAAGCCTCTTGCACTAAGGAGGTGCCAATCAATTTTAGGGAAATTGTAGTCATGCATGACATTAACCCTGTGATTTGTGCACCTTTTCACAACTCCTTAGTGGCCCTGTGTTTTTTGGAGGCCTGCAGAATACTCCCAGTTGAGCGACTAGGTGCTTCTGATTATTGTGTCCTGTTTCTGTTTTCTACCCACACTGACTCAGTGGACGATCCCAGAGGAACTTTTTCCCTATTCTGCAGCTATGAAATTATCCCTGATAAGCAATGCCATTCCCCCCCTCCACCATTTTACCTCCCTCCTTGTCCTTTTTGAAACATCTAAATCCCAGATCATCAAACATCCGATGCTGCCTTTGTGACAGCCGAGTCTCTGTAATGATCGAGGTAATATGAAAGGGAAACAAAATGAGGCAGCATAAGAAGAGACCAATATTCATTCATCCAATCCCCAGATCCCTGTGTCATTGATTTCCCGATAAAGCCAGCCTGTGTGCTAAATAGGAAGGGGTGAACATATGTTGTTGCTCATTAACCATTTCCACACCTCACAACAGAAGGATTGATTAAGCAGTTTGCTGACAAACTCAACAAAACTAAGCAGTAAATCAATCCTGAGGCTTTTAGTCTTGAAGCACCTGTAAGTTACCATATCATTAGTAATACCATAAGACGTTGGAGCAGTATCGGACCACTCGCCCATTGAGACTGCTCCACTATTCCATCATGGCTGATTTATTATCCCTGTCAACCCCCATTCTCCTGCCTTATGCCCATAAACTTTGACATCCTTACTAATCAGGAACCTACTAATCACCGCTTTAAATATATCCAATAACTTGGCCCCCACGGCAGTCTGTGGCAATGAATTCCACAGATCTCCACCATCTGGCTGAAGAAATTCCTGTTGTATACTGACCTTACATTCGTCAGACTCCCTCTCCGGGTGCACAGTAAAATAAAATATTCATTAAGGTCCTCTCTGGTCTAAAGGCATGCTGTTCTGAGGCTGTGCCTCTAGCCCTTGACTCCCTCACTATAGGAAGCTTCCTCTCCATGCCCACTCTGTCTAGGCCTTTCAATGAGATCTTCCCCTCATTCTTTTAAATTCCAGTCAGCACAGGCCCAAGCCATCAAATGCTCCTTGTGTGTTAACCCTTTCATTCCAAGGTTCATCCTTGTGAACCTTCTCTGGATCCTCTCCAATGTCATCACATCCTTTCTTAGATAAGGATACAAAACTGCTCACAACACTTAGTGCAGTCTGACCAATGTCTTATAAAACCTCAGCATTATATCCTTGCTTTTATATTCTAGCCCTCTCAGAATGAAAACTATCATTGCATTTGCCTTCCTTACTATGAACTCAACCTGCAAGTTATCTTTTTGAGAACCCTGCACGAGGACTCCCAAGTGATTTCTGAATCATTTGATTAGTCTATACACCTCCAGATCTCAAATTATCAGATAAACTTGTGTCTTGTTTAATTTCTGAACTTAGGTGTATAAGATGATGAGAGGCATTGATCATGTGGATAGTCAGAGGCTTTTTCCCAGAGCTGAAATGGCTAGCACAAGAGGGCACAGTTTTTTTACACAGAGAGTGGTGAGTGCATGGAATGGGCTGCCGACAATGGTGGTGGAGGTGGATACAGTAGGGTCTTTTAAGAGACTCCTGGACAGGTACATGGAGCTCAGAAAAATAGAGGGTTATGGGTAACTCTAGGTAATTTCTCAGGTAAGGACATGTTTGGCACAGCTTTGTGGGACAAAGGTCCTCTATTGTGCTGTAGGGTTTCTATGTTTCTATGTTTTATCACCCTGCTGAACTGTGCACACGGCGTTCAATATTGCAGGAGTTCCAGTGATGTTACAGAGGATGCAGTTTTGGAGAAATAATAATAGTCCAGTGAGGACCACCAAGTATGACCTTGGTGAGGGTGCCACAGTAGTGTAGCAGTTAGCATTATGCTATTACAGCACCAGCAATCAGTGATTGGGGTTCAATTCCTGCAGCTGTCTGTAGGGAGGTTGTACATTCTCCCTGTGACCATGTGGGTTTCTTCTGGATGCTCCAGTTTTCTCCCACATTCTAAAGGCATATGCATTAGGGTTTGTAAGTCAGCTTTGGAAGCAGGGAGACACCAGTGGGCTGTCTCCAGCACATACTTGGACTGTGTTGGTTGTTAATGCAAATAATGCATTTCACCGTATGTTTTGATGTGACAAATAAGGCTAATCTTTCTTTCGTTCTTTCTAATCTTACAATTAGAAGCTGACGTCAGGCAGTCAGACTTTTCCCAGCTTGCACATCTTTCACCAGATCATGTATCTATGCAGACTATCTCACAATAGGTTTCTATATCATACCACAATTGAAGGATTGGGAAATATCATTTGCATCAGGTGGGCCAGATTGATTATGGAGTGATCGGGAAAACCTGTTTAAATCTGTACTTTGAAGGCAACTACTGACTCTTCTGTGATAATATGACTTTCTATAACACATGGTTTCTTCAGAATATCCCTGTTGTGTCAAAGCAGAACGACCTATAATCCAAATCAGAATCAGGTTTACTTTCATTGACATATCGCACAGTTTGTTGTTTTATGGCAGCACAAGCCATTAAAAGTTACTATAAGTTGCAAAATGAAACAACAAATGAACAAATAATTAAACAGATGAATAAACTGGCAAATAAACAATTAAACAAATGAATTATAGATAGATAAATAGTGTGAAAGAGGGATAGTGAGATAGTGTTTATGTACCATTCAGAAATCTGATGGCAGAGGAAAAGAAGTTGTTTCTTAAAACATAATTCAAGTGTAATTTAGACCTATGATCATTTGTTACTGACTCACTTGCAAGAAGGAACAACTTCTTTTTGTCTTCTGCTCCATCTGTATCTTGAAAGCCTCTGTGAAGTCAGCCCAGCCTTCCCCATTCCAAAGAGAACAGAGTGAGAGTTTTCAGCATCTCAGAAGTGAAGTTCCCCATGCATTGTGACACCTTTAAAGATCAATGTATATGGACACCAAGGACTCTCTTCCTCATCCGGACTTTACAACATCAGGTAATTTGTTATTATCTGGTCAGTACTTGTGAATTAAATTACCCTCAACTAGCTAGCATATTCAAAGATCAAAGTAAAATTTATTGTCAGAGTACATACATGTCACCACATACAACCCCAAGATTGTTTTTCTGTGGGCATACTTAGCAAATCTATAGAACAGTAACTGTAAACAGGATCTGCAAACTGTAAACATCAGGAACTGTAAACTGTAAAAAAAATGTTTAAAATGCATTTAATAAATAAATAACAATGAATGATGTGCATGAAATAACAAGATAAAAGAGTCCTTAAATGAGTGTAGTTATTCCCTTTTGTTCAAGGGCCTGATGGTTGAAGGGTAGTAACCGATCTGGTGGTGTGAGTCTTGAGGCATCTGTATCTTCTAGCTGATGGTGGCAGTGAGAAAAGAGCAAGGCCATGGCGGTGAGGCTCTTTGATGCTGGATGTTTCTACAGCAACGTTTCATGTAGGTGCGCTCAGTGTTTGGGAGGGCTTTACCCGTGATGAACTGGGCTGAATCCACAACCTTTTGTAGGATATTCCGCTCAGAGGCATTGGTGTTTCCATATCAGGCAGTAATGCAACCAGTAAGCATCCTTTCCACTACACATCTATCGAAGTTTGCCAATGTTTTTGATGACATGCCAAATCTCCACAGACTCCTGAGGAATAGAGGCACTGTAGTGCTTTCTTCGTAATTATGTTTATATGATGGGTCCAGGACAAGTCCTCTGAAGAATGTAAAGTTACTGACCTTCTCCACCTCCGATCCTCCGATGATTACTGGCTCATGGACCTCTGGTTTCCCTCTCCTGCAGTTTCCAATCAGTTCCTTGGTCTTATTGCCATTAAGTGAGAGGTTGTTATTACACCAGTCAGCCAAATATTCAGTCTCTCTCCTGTATGCTGATTCATCACCCTCTTTGATACAGCCCACAACAATGGTGTCATCAGCAAACTTGAATATGGTGTTGGAGCTGGAGTTAGCAACACAGTCATAGGTGTAAAGCAAGTAGAGCAGGGTGATAAGTACACACCCCTACAGTGCTCCTGAGCTGATAGAAACTGTGGAGATGTTTTTGCCAATCTGAACAGACTGGGGTCTACAAATGAGGAAATCCAGGATCCAATTGCACAAGGGGGTGTTAAGGCCCAGGTCTTGGAGTCTACTGATTAACTCTGAGGGGATGATGGTGTTAAACGCTGAGCTGTAATTGATAAAGAGCATCCTGATGTATGCAACTTTGATGTCCAGATGTTCCAGGGTTGTGTGAAGAGCCAATGAGATAGCATCTGCTGTAGACCTGTTGCTTCAGTAGGCAAATTGGCACGGACCCAAGTTGCCACTCAGACAGCAGTTGATTTGCTTCAACACCAACCTCTCGAAACACTTCATCGCTGTGGATGGAAGTGCCACTGGGCGATTGTCATTTCAACTGGATAACACACTCTTCTTGGGCACCGGTATGGTTGAAGCCTACTTGAAGCAGATGGGTGACACACAATGCCGTTTACTCTTCAGGAAGCATGTGACTCAGTAACACAAGGACTTGAGAGCAGAAGATAAAGTAGAACACTTGGTACTCCAGATCTCATGTCTGGGAACATACACACAGTGGCCATTTTATTAGGTATACCAGTACACCTGTACACCTGCATATTAATGCAAATATCTAATCTGTCAATCATGCAGCAGCAACTCAATGCATAAAAGGAATGCAGATACATTCAAGAAGTTCAGTTCTGGTTTAGACCAAACATCAGAATGAAGAAGAAATATGTGATCCAACTGACCATGGAATGACTGTTGGTGCCAGACGGGGTGGTTTGAGTATCTCAGAAACTCCTGATCGCCTGGCATTTTCATGTACAACCATCACTAGAGTTTACAGAGTACAGTGCAAAAACAAAACAAAAACATTCAGTGAGTGGCAATTTTGTGAGTGAAAATACTTTGTTAATGAGAGAGGTCAGAGGAGAATGGCCAGATTAGTTCAAGCTGACAAGAAGGTGACAGTAACTCAAGTAACCATGCATTATAACAGTGGTGTGCAGATGAGCATCCCTGAACGTATAACACATCCAACCTTTAAATGAATGGGCTACAACAGCAAAAGGCCCCGAACTTACATTCAATGTCCACTTCATTAGATTCAAAAGGTAGTTCCAAAACATAAAAACTTGTTGAAAGAACAAGGGAGCTGGGAGTGCGAGTTCAACTTCATTTGTACTTTAAGCGAGGCATATACAGTATGTATAATGTGATGCCATAATGATATATGCCATTCACTTTACATATAACCTGTAATTAATTATCTAAATGAACAACAAATTCTTAATCAAACAATATATTTACAAAATTACTCAAATGTAACTGAAATACTAAATACACCATACTCCTGCTTAGCAATAAACCAACTCAATATAGAGTGCATCTCAACATATACATTTGTACAATGTATATTTTACATATACTGTACAGCATATTATGTAATACAACTACTATACAAACATCCACAGCATAGTAAATTATAAATTGTCCCATTCGGGCCGAAAGATTTAATCACCATGAACGATTTCTTACACTAGTGGAATAAAGTCTTTCCTGACAAGGGCTATCACTCTGCTTAGCAGGTGAGACTTGTGGCTGTGAAACAATCTCAGGTTCTGCAGCCTCCTCAATGTTGGTTGTAGGTGTTGATTCTGGAACTGCAGGAAGCCGTTCTGACCTTTCTTCTGTAATAGTTGACACTGCTCTCCTCAGCTGATTGATATGTCATCTCTAAATAATATCAGACACATCCCCACTGTGCAGGAGAGTGGTCCATGTCTGTCCTTATTCTTTCCGAGTACCCACTTAGATCACCTCTGTAGTCCCTCGCCAGGACTGCTTGTCTAGGAGTGAAACATCAAACTTCCTTGTTTGTCTCAGTTTGTCTCAGCAATTTGTCCTGCATACTCCTTCTAAGATTAGGTTTGAGGAGATCCAAGCATGAGCACAAGGGATGATGCAGAGACAGCATAGCTGTTGCTCATTATGGAATCTGCTACGTTGTGATATGCAAGGAGGAAATTGCTAAATTCCTGATTCATTGCCAGTGTAGTCTGTTCTGCTAACATTGCTCGCAGTACTATCTTTAGACTCTGGACAAGCCATTCTGCCAAGCCATTTGTAGCTGGATGGTATGGTGCTTGTGTAAAATTTCTTATTCCATTCCTTTTCAGAAATTACCAGAACTATTTTGCAACTATCAATGGTCAGTAGTCATTGACTAAGTGTTCTGACCTGTCATTGAAAAGAGGTTTCTCAGTACATTAACAGTGTGTAATGGCTGTAGTGGAAGCTATTTGGAACATTTTCGGCCACTTTGTAGCTGTGTTCACTACTCCTAAGAAATATGTGCCTCATGAGTTGTCTGGCAAATTCTTATGAATCCTCTGCCAAGGCAGTGCAGGCCATTCCCAGGGTGAAGGGGCACTGCTCTTGGCACCTTCTGGACATATTGTCATCCCGAATGTTGCGTGGCGAGCTGCTCGATCAGCTAATCTACCCCAGGCCACCAGACAAAGCTTTGAGCCAACACTTCCATTTTGACCATGCCTAGATGACCAGCATGTGGCTCCTCCAACACTTTAGCTCTCAGCTTGGATTGTATAGCAATTCTCAATCCCCACTTAAGGCAATGTCTGTCAAGGGCAAATTTATCCCTACACCGGTAAAAATGGGAGAAACTGAAATCTGTCAGTGGTTCAAAGGTTCCATTTAATATTAAATAATGTATACAGTATACAACCAGAAATTCTTACTCTTTGCAGACATCCACAAAACATAAGAAAAATCCTAATGAATGATAGAAAAACATTAGAACCCCAAATACCCCCATCCCCTGCCCCTCCCATGCACAAGCAGCAGCAAAGCAACAACCCTGGCCCCACTTGCCTCAACAAAAGCATCAGCCCCTCACCACGTGCAATGTAAGCAATAGCAAAGCCCCAAAGAGACCATGATCTGCAGTCCATCAAATAATCCAGTGTTCATCCCAACATTTTGACATCCACTGGCTCTCTCTCTCAGTAATGAGGGAGAGAGAGGTATACTCCTGCCACAGCAAGCGTGGACACAAGCAGCTCGCTGTTTTGATATCACAGTCTGCAGTATCGCTCTATTTTGAGTTTCTCTGACTCGAGATCAGCAGCAAACTCTCTCACCATTGAAAGAGAGAGAGCAATCATTCAGGCGCGGAGACTCTGACAGCCGCGCCCACTGTCTCAATGTTCCGATCTCTGACCAAATCTCAGTCAGCGACACCGGCAAGGATTCGGGTCGTTCCCAGGGCCGCACAAGACCACACCCCAAAGCTGCATGTCATCCAGGCTGCCCTGGATTCATTGAAAAGGCCAGGCCACTCAGCAAGCTCCAAGATTGGGATCTCATCACCACAGTTTGAGTGCAGCTGTAGATCACAGACCCCAACATGACCCCAGCCACCTTGAAAAGGGAAAAAAAGAATGATTAGAGAAAAGAATTTAAAGTGTTTCACAGATGAACTTGAAAAAGTTGTCCTCTGGTGTCATCTTTAGACCATAACACCATAAAGCATAGGAGCAGAATTAGGCCATCTGGCCCATTGAGTCTGCTCCGCCATTCAATCATGGCTGATACATTTTTTCTATCTCCTCCTCAACCCCAGTTCCTGGCCTTCTCCCCGTAACCTTTGATGCCATGCCCAATCAAGAACCTATCAATCTCTGCCTTAAATACACCTAACGACCTGGCCTCCACAGCTGCATGTGGCAACAAATTCCACAAATTCATCACCATTTGGCTAAAGAAATTTCTCCACATCTGTTTTGAAAGGGCACCCCTCTAACCTGAGGCAGAGCTCTCTTGTCCAAGACTATCCCACCATGGGAAACATCCTTTCCACATCTACTCTGTCTAAGCCTTTCGACATTCGAAAGGTTTCAATGAGATCCCCCCACATCCTCTGAACTCCAGCGAGTACAGACCCGGAGCCATCAAACGTTCCTCGTATAACCCTCTCATTCCTGGAATCATCCTTGTGAACCTCCTCTGGACCCTCTCCAATGCTAGTACATCTTTTCTAAGAAGAGGGGCCCAAAACTGTTCACAATACTCAAGGTGAGGTCTCACCTGTGTCTTATAAAGCCTCAGCAATACATCCTTGCTCTTGTATTCTAGACCTCTTGAAATGAATTCTAACATGGCACTTGTCTTCCTCACCACTGACTCAACCTGCAAGTTAACCAGTCCTTCTGCATCTCAGATTCCTGGATTTTCTCCCCACTTGGAAAATAGTCCGCACATTTATTTCTACTACCAAAGTGCATGACCATGCAATGGCCAACATTGTATTTTATTTGCCATTTTCTTGCCCATTCTGCAAATCTGTCCAAGTCCTTCTGCATCCTATATGTTTCCTTAACACTGCCTGGCCCTCCACCAATCTTTGTATCATCTGCAAACTTGGCAACAAAGCCATCTATTCCATCATAGAACATAGAATAGTACAGCACAGTACAGGCCCTTCAGCCCACAATGTTGTGCCGACCCTCAAACCCTGCCTCCCATATAAGCCCCCACCTTAGATTCCTTCATATACCTGTCTAGTAGTCTCTTAAACTTCACTAGTGTATCTGCCTCCACCACTGACTCAGGCAGTGCATTCCACGCACCAACTACTCTGAGTAAAAAACCTTCCTCTAATATCCCCCTTGAACTTCCCACCCCTCACCTTAAAGCCATGTCCTCTTGTATTGAGCAGTGGTGCCCTGGGGAAGAGGCGCTGGCTATCCACTCTATCTATTCCTCTTATTATCTTGTACACTTCTATCATGTCTCCTCTCATCCTCCTTCTCTCCAAAGAGTAAAGCCCTAGTTCCCTTAATCTCTGATCATAATGCATACTCTCTAAACCAGGCAGCATCCTGGTAAGTCTCCTCTGTACCCTTTCCAATGCTTCCACATCCTTCCTATAGTGAGGTGACCAGAACTGAACACAATACTCCAAGTGTGGCCTAACCAGAGTTTTATAGAGCTGCATCATTACATTACGACTCTTAAACTCTATCCCTCGACTTATGAAAGCTAACACCCCATAAGCTTTCTTAACTACCCTATCCACCTGTGAGGCAACTTTCAGGGATCTGTGGACATGTACCCCGAGATCCCTCTGCTCCTCCACACTACCAAGTATCCTGCCATTTACTTTGTACTCTGCCTTGGAGTTTGTCCTTCCAAAGTGTACCATCTCGCACTTCTCCGGGTTGAACTCCATCTGCCACTTCTCAGCCCACTTCTGCATCCTATCAATGTCTCTCTGCAATCTTTGACAATCCTCTACACTATCTACAACACCACCAACCTTTGTGTCATCTGCAAACTTGCCATCCCACCCTTCTACCCCCACATCCAGGTTGTTAATAAAAATAACAAAAAGTAGAGGTCCCAGAACAGATCCTTGTGGGACACCACTAGTCACAATCCTCCAATCTGAATGTACTCCCTCGACCACCACCCTCTGCCTTCTGCAGGCAAGCCAATTCTGAATCCACCTGGCCAAACTTCCCTGGATCCCATGCCTTCTAACTTTCTGAATAAGCCTACCATGTGGAACCTTGTCAAATGCCCTACTAAAATCCATATAGATCACATCCACTGCACTACCCTCATTTATATGCCTGGTCACCTCCTCAAAGAACTCTATCAGGCTTGTTAGACACGATCTGCCCTTCACAAAGCCATGTTGACTGTCCCTGAACAGACCATGATTCTCTAAATGCCTATAGATCCTATCTCTAAGAATCTTTTCCAACAGCTTTCCCACCACAGACGCAAGGCTCACTGGTCTATAATTACCCGGACTATCCCTACTACCTTTTTTGAACAAGGGAACAACATTCGCCTCCCTCCAATCCTCCGATACCATTCCCGTGGACAACGAGGACATAAAGATCCTAGCCAGAGGCTCAGCAATCTCTTCTCTCGCCTCGTGGAGCAGCCTGGGGAATATTCCGTCAGGCCCCGGGGACTTATCTGTCCTAATGTATTTTAACAACTCCAACACCTCCTCTCCCATAATATCAACATGCTCCAGAACATCAACCTCACTCATATTGTCCTCACCATCATCAAGTTCCCTCTCATTGGTGAATACCAAAGAGAAGTATTCATTGAGGACCTCGCTCACTTCTACAGCCTCCAGGCACATCTTCCCACCTTTATCTCTAATCGGTCCTACCTTCACTCCTGTCATCCTTTTTTTCTTCACATAATTGAAGAATGCCTTGGGGTTTTCCTTTACCCTACTCGCCAAGGCCTTGTCATGCCCCCTTCTTGATCTTCTCAGCCCCTTCTTAAGCTCCTTTCTTGCTTCCCTATATTCCTCAATAGACCCATCTGATCCTTGCTTCCTAAACCTCATGTATGCTGCCTTCTTCCTCCTGACTAGATTTTCCACCTCACTTGTCACCCATGGTTCCTTCACCCTACCATTCTTTATCTTCCTCACCGGGACAAATTTATCCCTTACATCCTGCAAGAGATCTCTAAACATCAACCACATGTCCATAGTACATTTCCCTGCAAAAACATCATCCCAATTCACACCCGCAAGTTCTAGCCTTATAGCCTCATAATTTGCCTTTCCCCAATTAAAAATTTTCATGTCCTCTTTGATTCTATCCTTTTCCCTGATAATTATAAAGGCCAGGGAGCGGTGGTCACTGTCCCCCAGATGCTCACCCACTGAGAGATCTGTGACCTGACCCGGTTCATTACCTAGTACTAGATCTAGTATGGCATTCCCCCTGGTCGGCCTGTCCACATACTGTGACAGGAATCCATCCTGGACACACTTAACAAACTCTGCCCCATCTAAACCCTTGGAACTAATCAGGTCCCAATCAATATTAGGGAAGTTAAAGTCACCCATGATAACAACCCTGTTATTTTTGCACCTTTCCAAAATCTGCCTCCCAATCGGATCCTCTGTATCTCTGCTGCTACCAGGGGGCCTATAGAATCCCCCAGTAGAGTAACCGCTCCCCTCCTGTTCCTGACTTCCACCCATATTGACTCAAATGAGGATCCTGCTACATTACCCTCCCTTTCTGTGGCTATAATAGTATCCCTGACCAGTAATGCCACCCCTCCTCCCCTTTTTCCACCCTCTCTATCCCTTTTAAAGCACTGAAATCCAGGAATATTGAGAATCCATTCCTGCCCTGGTGCCAGCCAAGTCTCTGTAATGGCCACTACATCATAATTCCTTGTATAAATCCAAGCTCTCAGTTCATCACCTTTTTTCCTGATGCTTCTTGCATTGAGGTACACACATTTCAGCCCTTCTACCTTACTGTCTTTACACCGTTTATTCTGCTTCTTTTTCCTCGAAGCCTCTCCGTATATTAGATCTGGCTTTACTCCATGCACTTCTTTCACTGCTCTATCACTCTGGGTCCCATCCCCCTCGCAAATTAGTTTAAACCCTCCCGAACCATGCTAGCAAACCTAGCTGCAAGGATATTGCTCCCCCTCGAGTTCAGGTGCAACCCATCCAATCTGTACAGGTCCCACCTTCCCCAGAAGAGATCCCAATGATCTGAAAAATCTAAAACCCTGCTCCCTGCACCAGCTCCTCAGCCACACATTCAACTGCCATCTCCTCCAATTCTTACCATCTCTGTCACGTAGCACTGGCAGCAATCCTGAGAACGTCACCCTTGAGGTCCTGTTCTTCAGCCTTCTGCCTAATTCCCGAAACTCACACTTCAGGACCTCATCCCTCTTCCTGCCTATGTCTTTGGTGCCAACATGTATCACGACTTCTGGTTGCTTTCCCTCTCGTACCAGGATGTCGTGCACCCGGTCAGAGACATCCCGGACCCTGGCACCTGGGAGGCAATAAACCATGCGTGTGTCCTTCTCACGTCCACAAAATCTCCTGTCTGCTCCCCTGACTATAGAGTCTCCAATGACGACAGCTCTCCTCTTCTCCGTCCCACCCTTCTGCACCACCGGGTCAGACTCAGTGCCGGAGGCCCTGCCACCATGGCTCACACCTGGTCGGTCATCCCCGCCAACAGTATCCAGGACGGTAAACTTATTATTCAGGGGAATGGCTACAGGGGTGCTCTGCACTACCTGTCTGCTCACCATTGCTTTCCGCCCTCTGACTGTCACCCAACGACCTGCTTCCGCCAGCCTAGGTGTGACTACCTCCCTGTAGCTCTCATCTATGACTGCCTCATTCTCCCTTATGAGTCGAAGGTTATCCAGCTGCTGCTCCAGATTCCTTACACGGTCTTCCAGATCGCCCAGCCATATGCACTTCTGGCAGATGTGACTCTGCGGGAGAGGGGCGTTCCCCCAAGACTGCCACATCTCACATGAGAGGCACATCACCATCTCAGGAGGCATTGTAAAAACTAACTGTGAGCTAGCTTGTCCTCCGCCTCTTCTCGTCGAAGCCTCTCGAGTCAAAGCCTCAAAGCTCCACTCCTTCACTGGCCCACTCACACTCCGGCCACTTTGCTTGAGCTATCCCTCTATTTATCTGTTTGAACTTTTCAAAATGTTTGGTCACCTGACCTCGACTGCCCAATCAGCTGCTTTCTGTTGAGTCTGAGCTATTCAAATCTTGATTGTCTAATCAATGGCTTACTGCTGATCTATTCAAATCTTGATTGACTTGATTGCACAGACCAACTGCCAAAACTGCCAGAATCTCTCGAGTCAAAGCCTCAAAGCTCCACTCCTTCACTGGCCCACTCATGCTCTGGCCGCTTTCCACTGGCCGCTTCACTTGAGCTATATCATTTATATACAGCATAAAAAGAAGTGGTCCCAACACTGACCCCTGCAGAACACCACTAGTCACTGGCAGCCAACCAGACAAGGATCCATTTATTCCCACTCACTGACACCACCAATCAGTCAATGCTCTGACCATGTTAGTAACTTTCCTGTAATACTATGGGCTCTTAACTTGGTAAGCAGCCTCATGTGTGGCACCTTGTCAAAGGGGCCTTCTGAATGTCCAAATATATTGTACAACATCCACTGCATCCCCTTTATCTATCCTACTTGTAATCTCCTCAAAGAATTCCAACAGGTTTGTCAAGCAAGATTTTCCCTCTAGGAAACCAAGCTGACTTTGTACTACCTTGTCCTGTGTCACCAAGCACTCCATCACCCCATCCTTAACAATTGACTCCAACATCTTCACAACCACTGAGGTCAGGCTAACTGGTCTATAATTTCTTTTCTACTGACTTCCTCCTTTCTTAAAGAGTGGAGTAACATTCGCAATTTTCCAGTCCTCTGGAACCTAGCCAGAGTCCACCATTTAGCTCCACTCTCCCTCCTCCTGTACATTCCAGCCATTTTGGGCGGCCATGTAGACAGATTGTGTGGGGTCTTTTCTGGTTTCCCTTCAGATTATCTCTGCTGTAACAGGGAGATTTTCAACTTTCATTAGAGAGATTACATCCAGAGGAGTGTCCTCTTTTGTAAGTTTTCCAGCCATTTCCTTTTCCAAGAGTAAATGGGACCATCCATCAGCATTTCCATTGAATTCAACCTTGTAATTGTGTCCTACAAGAAGCAGAGCCCATCTCTGACAAGAGAAACACTGCAGATGCTGGAAATCTGAGTAACACACACAAAATGTTGGAGGAACTCAGCAGGTCAGGCAGCATCTAGGAAAAGAATACAGTCAACGTTTCATGCTGAAACCCTTTGGCAGGACTGGAGAAAAAACAGCTGAGGAGTAGATTGAAAAGGTGGGGGAAAGGGAGAGAGAGATAGGTGAAACCTGAAAGGGGAGGGGATGAAGTAAAGAGCTGGGAAGTAAATTGGTAAAAGAGGCAGAAGGCCATGGAAGAAAGAAAAGTGGGGAGGAACACCAGAGGGAGACGATGGGTGGGCAAGGAGATAAGATGAGAGAGGGAAAAGGGGATGGGAAATGGTGAAGGGGGGGTGGGGGCATTACCAGAAATTTGAGAAATCAGTGTTCATGCCATCAGGTTGGACGCTACCCAAACTGAATATAAGATGTTGTTCTTCCAACCTAATTGTGGCCTCATCACAACAGTGGAGGAGGCCATGGATAGACATATTGGAATGGGAATGGGAAGTGGAATTAAAATGTGGCCACTGGGAGATTCTGCTTTTTAGGCAGACGGAGCATAGGTGCTCAGTGAAGCGGTCTCCCAATCTATGTTGGGTCTCGCCAATGTACAGGAGGCCACACCAGGAGCACCGAAAACACAGTAAATGATCCCAACAGACTCACAGGAGAAGTGTCACCTCACCTGGAAGGACTGTTTGGGGCCCTGAATAGTGGTGAGGGAGGAGGTGTAGGGGCAGGAATAGCACTTGATCGGCTTGCAAGGATAAGTGCCAGGAGGGAGATCAGTGGGTAGGGCCGAATGGACAAGAGAGCGATCCCTGTGGAAAACAGAAAGTTGAGGGGAGGGAGAGATGCGCCTGTTGGTCGGATCCCATTGGAGATGGCAGAAGTTTTGGAGAATTATGTGCTGGACACGAAGGCTAGTGGGGTGGTAGGTGAGGACAAGAGGAACCCTATCCCTGGTAGGTTGGCGGGAGGATGGGGTAAGAGCAGACATGCGTGAAATGGAAGAGATGTAGTTGAGGGAAGCACTGATGGTGGAGGAAGGGAAGCCCTTTTCTTTGAAAAAGGACGATACCTCCTTTGTTCTAGAATAAAAGCCTCATCCTAAGAGCAGATGTGGTGGAGACAGAGGAATTGAGAGAAGAGGATGATGTTTTTAGTCCAGGTATAGTCCAGGTAGCTGTGAGAGTCCGTGGGTTTATAATAGACATGAATGGGTAAGCTGTCTCCAGAGATACAGACAGTGAGATCGAGAAAGGGGAGGCAGGTGTCTGAAATGGACCAGGTAAATTTGAGGGCAGAGTGGATGAAGTCGACAAGTTCAGCATGGGTGCAGGAAGCAGCACCAATGCAGATGTCATTGTAGTGTAGGAGATGTGCAGGATGGTCACCAGTGTAAGCTTGGAACATAGACTGTTCCACGCAGCCGACAAACAGGCAGGCATAGCTGGGACCCATACGAGGGCCCATGGCTAGCCCTTTCGTTTGAAGAGAGTGGCTGGTACCAAAGAAGAAATTATTTCAAGTGAGGACAAGTTCCACTTGGCGGAGGAGAGTGGCGGAGGAGAGTGGCGGTGGAGGGGAACTGGTTAGGTCTGGTGTCCAGAAACAAAAACGGAGAGCTTTGTTGCCTTCCTGGTGGGGGATGGAGGTGTATAGGGACTGGACATTCATAGCAAAAATGAGATGATGGGGGCCAGGGAACCTATCTCTGCATTTCTGTTGCTGATTTTAGTGGAACACCCTTCAGTAGATTAAAAATGGACTACTTGTGATTGATCATCAGTAATGAGGGTAAACTCTCTCCCATACAGGTACTGGTTGAAATGTTTTTCACCCAAAACCAGACTAAAGTTAATTTCTGTCAACATCTGCCAACCTGTGTGTAATTTTTCCCTGCAGCAGTAAGGGAACATAATGCAAAGGCTATGGGACGTTCACTTCCATCACTCAATCCATGTGCTATGACAGCACCTATAACATGGCGTCACAGGCAAACTCCACGGAATGAGGTAGATTACATTGAGTACAGAGTCTGACAGACATGACCATCTCCTTTACCTTTTTGAAAACCACCTCACAATGCTTTGTCCATTGCTATTTCTTCCTGATCTGTAGTAATAAGCCAAAGGGGTAGAGAACAGTAGCCAGATTTGGCATGAACCTGTTATGGTAATTGACAAATCCTAAAAAAGGACTGCAACTGTGACATGCCCTTTGTCTTGTCAAGGTAGCTGTGAGAGTCCGTGGGTTTATAATAGACATGAATGGGTAATCCATCACCACTTGGATTTTTTCAGCACACTAGTGTAATCCTTGTGCATGGATGGTTTGACACAGTAAGTGATGCTTGGTTTAAAGAATTTACACTTGTGTCAATTTAATAAATTTCATGACACAAACTGCTGAACCTGTAATCTTCTAATCTTTTTTACTGTCTTGAGATTTTTAGGATGTTCTTTGTCATTCTTACCTGTAACAATGATGTCATCCAGGTAACACTGGGTGCCTGGACAGCCTTGTAGCACTTGTTCCACAGCTTTCCACCACAGTCCAGGTGCAGATGGAACTCCAGAAATAGGCCTATTATCGCAATAAAGCCCTTTTTGAGTGTTTACAGTGAAAAACTCTTTTGACTCTTCTTCCATCTCCATTTGTAGGTAGGCATCAGATAAGTCCACTTCACTGAAGTATGTTCCTCCAGAAAGGTTTGCCAAGACTTCCTCTATCCTGAGCAGAGGGTAATGATCTACTTTCAGTACTGGGCTGTTGGTGACCTTAAAATCACCACAGATCCCAACAGATCCATTTTTCTTGGCTTCTGGGACCACTGGCATTGCTCATGGGCTCCGCTCAACCTTGGAGAGAATTCCTTCAGCCTTCATGTGAACAAGCTCACTGACTGCTTGATTGCAAATAGTATAAGGAACTGGACAAGCTTTGTAAAATTTGGGTGTGATATTTTCATTTAACACTGTTTGACACTTGATATGTTTGATTTTTCCAATGCCATCCTCGAACACAGCTGTGGTGTCATCCAGTACATTTCTTAATTCACTTTCTGTTGGCTCTATTGCAGGGGATTTGGTTTGCAAAAGGTGGATGAATGCCCAATCAAATTGTAGTTGTCTCAGCCAATCACAACCCCACAATGATGGCCCTCCTGTTTTTACCACTTGTTGGTTGTTGTATTTTACTGTTACAAATATCATTCCCACAGTAGTTATCTTTTCTCCAGTACAAGTTCTTGTTTGTATATCTGCAGGCTTCAGTTTAGTACCTTTGAAATGCCATTCAAACCCATTTTGTGGAATGACTGAAATGGCCAAGCCACTGTCCAATTCCATTTTAATTAATTTGATATTCACCTGATGTAAGTCATATTGCTTGTCTACTGTTAGATTTCACAACAGACAGCTGTGGAGGACAGGTCACTAGGTATATTTAAAGTGAAGTTTGATTGGTTCTTGATTAGGTTGTCAAAGGTTATGGGAAGAAGCCAGGAGAATGGGGTTGAGAGAGATAGTAAATCAACCATGATGAAATAGTGTAGCGGAGTCAATGGGCTGAATGGCCTAATTCAGCTCTTATGTCTTATGGTCTTATTATGAGGAAGGGTCTACATGTTGTGATCACTTTCAGAATTTGGTTCCATTCAGAGGACTATGTGCAACCTCGACTATACAGCATGTTTACCTCCTGCAAACAGTATGAAATTTTACAATAAATCATGCCTTAAATATTTTCTGGCTGCTAATAAAAGCATCTTGTCTCTCTGCATGAAAGTACCAAAAACTGGCCCATCTCCAATTTCATCAGAACTTAAATCTGAGACAAAGCTTCTCAGTTATTTATTTCAGGGGAACTGTAGACATGTCATAAAGTATAAAGTGCAACTTAATCGAGCTTTGGATTGACAGCAGCCTTGTTTTTAATTCCTTCCCTGGTTGTTCTCTACCTCATTGTTTTCCCGTCCAGTCAAACCTTTGTATAAACAATGTTCTGCGCAGGTAATCAGCTTCCCTTTGGAAAGTTGAAAAGGACAACAGTGTCACTGAAAAACATGTCTCCTCAACACCTGCCTAAAGCTGCAGAACATCACTAGATGACAAGTAAAATCCAGCATCATTAGGCCTTGTCTTTAAATCTAATTAAAATCCAAATGTAATACTTTATGATAATTTTGCTGATGGAGCCTAAAATACAATTAAAAACCCTTCCATAAAACTAAAAGAAAAGCTAAAATGTGACACTTCAAACCAATAAAAAACAAATTACAATTAAAATGTGAGACTGAAGCCAACAAAAATCAATTGGATCTTTCATCCAAACACTCCTTGACCTGTTTACTGACGCCTGTTATTTTTTGCTGGAATTAGATTCTCGACTTCCCAAGCACAGGCTGATGCAAAGTTTATGAAACTTTCCTTCTTAATCTTACATCTACTGGAGTCAATTACAGGGCTATGGGAAAGGAGCAAGGGAGTGGTACTCATTGATTAGGTCAATGGAAGGGCCAGGCTTTTCATGATGGGCTGAGCAGAGTCCTATAATTTATAATTATGTGAGCACGCCCAGCCACCTACATTTCAGGATTCATTTCAAAAGTAGGAACTTGTCTCATTGGGTTCATGTAGTTACAAGTGCAGAAATGGTCTAGAATGGCAGAGATCTCTTTACAATAGATACCACCCACCCTGCAAGCTGCCTTTTCTGAAAGCTCCCTCCTGGAAAGCTCTGCAGGCCCACTAAAACAAAACTTCACACCATGTTAAAAAGTGTTTTCCCCATCCAGTTAATCTGATCAATCATTCTAGGTATGCCCCACACAACCCCCTCTATCTACTACCCCATTATTGCACCGCATTGTAAACACTTTAGATCACTTTTTATAATGCTGTTTACATTGTAAATACCTGCTGGCATTTATGTATTTATGCATGTTTTATTTCATATCTAATTCTTCATAATTTTTGAGTTGTTGTTTTCTGATGTCAGCCACACCTTGGCTAGCACACCACAGCAAATTCCTAATACATATAAATATATTTAGTGAATTAAGTTAATCCTTAATATTGCACATTTATTATAAAACCATGGAGACAAAGAGACTGCAGATACTGGAATTTGAAGCAAAAAAAAACCGCTGAAGAACTCAGCAAGTCAAGCAGCCTCTGTAGAGGGTGAGGCAAAGTCAATGGTTTATGCTGAGACTTTGCATCAGGTCTCTGTGGCAACAATCAACCTGCTAGAGGAACTCAGTGAATTGAGCTGCATCTATGAGAGGAAAGAGACTGTCTATGTTTCTTTGACACAAAATTTACAATTACTGTAAAACATAAAACTTGAGGAAAAAGATCCAGAGGCGAGAAGAGGAGAACTATTTTACTCATTGATTTCAAAGGTTCAAAGATTCAAAGGTCCAAATTAATGTCAGAGAAATGTATACAATATACATTCTGAAATGCTTTTTCTTCACAACCATCCACGAAAACAGGAATTCCCCAAAGAATGAACGACAATTAAATGTTAGAATCCCAAAGTCCCCGCCAGCTCCCCTCCCTCCCCGGGTAAGTGGCAGCAAGCAACGATCCCCCCTCCCCCCAGCGGCAAAAAGAAGCATCGGCACACGCCACCAAGCACTCAGGCATGAGCAAAGCAATAGCAAAGACAGAAACTTGCAGTTACCCTAGGGACTTCATGTTTCACCCGGTATATGACATACCACAGGCTCTCTCTTTCTCTCTCCCTAATAAAGGAGAAAGAATTGTTTCTGTTTTCCCAGCGAGCAAGGAGACATAACGAACAACTCGCTAGTTTACGATGTTAAAAGTCCGTTACATTGCTTTTTTTCAAGCTCTGTGCCCAAAGATCTCAAAGATCTCGGGTCTCTGGGCACACAGCGATAGATATTTCAACTCACCCGACAACACACGATCTTCGTGATACCGACCTTCGATCTGCCTGTCTCCAGAGCCCCGTGATCCTAGATTTCCAAATCCAAGCCGGACTCTTAGGCTGAGCTCTTGGCGTGCCGAACAACAATGGCCGGTTATGAAACCGCAAGAGCGGGTCCCATTCCCACAAAGAAACAAAGTCAGCATGTAACTCCAAGTCAGGGTCTTCAAAAGAACCCAGAAAGAGAAAAATAAAAATGTTAAAGATGGAAATAGAGCTGTTTCCGAAGATGCAAGCAAAGAAGTTGCCATTTAGTGCCATCATTACTCCGCTCCACCTCCAGTGTTCCAGACTTGTATTGATTAAGAAAGTCCGCGATTAAAAGTGGTGGAAACAAATCTGATGGATTTAAAATGGAAATTATCTGTACAGTTGAGGGGGAAAGTCTTAAACACGAGAGATTCTGCCGATGCTGGAAGGCACAAGAAATGTTGGCGGAACTCAACAAGTCAGGCAGCATCTATGAAGGGGAATAAACAGTCAATATTTAAGCCATGCTCACTTCTCACTGCTACCAGGGGTAGGAGGTATAGAAGCTGTCGGTCCCACACCACAAGGTTCATTCATCAGGTGCCTGAACAGGCATGGATAACTTCACTCACCGCAACTCTGAACTGATTCCACAATCTCCAGACTCACTTTCAAGAACTCTACAAGTCATGTTCATAGTACTATTTATTTATTTGTCTATCGATCCATCCATCAATTTGTTTATTTATTTATCTATGTTTATTTGTTTATCTACTTATTTATTTAGCATAATTTGTCTTCTTTTGCACAATGTTTATTACTCTTTATTTATGTATAGTTTTTCATAAATTCTATTGTATTTCTTCTTTTTCCTGTAAATGCCTGCAAGAAAACAAATCTCAGAGTTGTATATGGTGACATATACATACTTAGATGATAAAATTGCATTTTCTTTGACTTTGACATTTTGGGCCCAATCCTGATGAAGTGTCTCAGCTCAAAACATCGCCTGTTCATTCCACTCCATAGATGCTGCCTGACCTGCTGAGTTTTTCCCAGCATCTTGTGTGTGTGTTGCAAGGGAGAAACTGCAGGGCCTTTATGTAAGTGCCTGCATTACATGATGCACAGAACGTTTTCTCTTTATGCTGCACTGTTCTAACATGCTACAAATGAAAAAACAACATCAATTACGGTTAGGCAACCCAGCCTTCAGATCTGACAAAGAGATTCCAGGAATTGAAGATTAATCATTTGGACGTTGTTGCCAGCAACACCAGTAAGATAAATTATTGGGACTTTAAATAAACTCACATCCTCTGAAGACGTTAAGTTGAGAAATATTCAAAATAGTAAAAATAAAAGGGACTAGCTGACTTTGCAGGGCAGATTTGAGAATTGAGATCCACCAGACAGTGGATATTAGATTTACCAATATTTATTACATGCTATTTCCTCTCTGTTCAGCAAAGTATGATGTCTGTTCGAGCTGCATTCATGTGGTAGGTCAGAAGATGGCTTTGTGTCCAAAGACACCATGAACTAAATGTTCCAGTTCAGGTTGTTGTGCTATGAGTGGAACAAGCTGAGAAAGATTTACAAGCAGAAAATGCCAGGGACATTTTATCTCTTTGGGGAGAACCTACAGAGAGGTTCCATTCATTAAAAGGTCTCATCCTTGACCTCCACATGGGTTCCAGGCTCTTAATTTTGGTCATTTGGCTTGCAAAAGAGTGGGTGGGCAGGTAAGGTGACTTCCTCTATTCCTGCGTTCTGCCTTGTGGTTATCAACAGGTTGATTTCTTCCTTCCATCCCGCAATCCCTTTGACCCCCTATCATCAGGCAGGAGGTATTGTGGTGTTGGGACAAGAACTGCTAGAATGCTTCTTCCCCTCAGCCATGAGACTACTGAGCTCCCTGTCACCACCCAGGTCTCATCACATATGAAGCAACAGTACTGTTATACTATTTCCTTCAGAATCAGGTTTATTATCACCAGCTTGTGTCGTGAAATTTGTTAACTCAGCAGCGGCAGTTCAATGCAACACATAATATAGAAGAAAAAATAATAATAATTAATAAATAAGAAAACCAATTACAGTATACATATTTTGAATAGAATAAAAAAATCATGCAAAAAACAAATGATATATATTAAAAAGTGAGGCAGTGTTCGAGGGTTCAATGTCCATTTAGGAATCGGATGGCTGAGGGGAAGAAGCTGTTCCTGAATCGCTGAGTGTGTGCCTTCAGGCTTCTGTACCTCCTACCCGATGGTAACAGGGTGCTGGAGGTCCTTAATAATGGACGCTGCCTTGAAGGTGTCCTGGGTACTTTGTAGGCTAGTACCCAAGAATGAGCCGACTAAATTTACAACCGTCTGCAGCTTCTTTCATTCCTATGAAGTAGCCCCCCCCACCCCCCAATACCAGAGAGCAATGCAGCCTGTCAGAATGCTCTCCACGGTACATCTATAGATTCTACTTCCAGGGCACCTACGGGCAACTCATGTAGCAGCAGAACTCTCAATGGATACAATTAAATATTCCCATTTCAGCCTGATACAGCTAAAAAGCACAACTGCTTCCAAGATCAGTACAGTTATCAAAGATCTCTTAATGCATTTAAACAAACTATCATTGTTTAAAACTGATGGGAACAATGCTGATTTATTCTTTAACATGTGTCATAAATGCAGCTTATTACTTGTTAATTTCTTTGTGGTTAATATCACTTAATGTATGGTGTATGAGAATTATATGTACTGTATTGTGCACTTTAGTCTGGAGGTACTGTTTCATTTGGCAGTTTTAACGTATACAGTGGAATGACAAGAAAGTGAACAAACTTGACCTTGAAGTATCTTCTCAGGGTAGATAGGATGAGGTGACATTAGGACCCTCATTCCTTCAGCCTGTTCTCAAGGAAGGAGCACAAGCTAGTGCTTGAGAAGATTCTGTTGTCAGCAGGAAATACAAGGAAAGGAGGATATATACAAATTAAATGATTATTTTCCTTAACTTCGCAAACGCGAGGAAATCTGTAGATGTTGGAAATTCAAGCAGCACACACAAAATGCTGATGAACGCAGCAGGCTAGGCAGCATCTCTAGGAAGAGGTGCAGTCGATGTTTTGGGCCGAGACCCTTCATCAGGACTAACTGAAAGAAGAGATAGTAAGAGATTTGAAAGTGGGAGGGGGAGGGGGATCTGAAATGATAGGAGAAGACAGGAGGGGGAGCGATGGAGCCAAGAGCTGGAAAGTTGATTGGCAAAAGAGATACAAGGCTGGAGAAGGGAGAAGATCTCTCAGTGGCCACACGTTTTAATTCTACGTCCCATTCCCATTCTGATATGTCTATCCACGGCTTCCTCTACTGTCAAGATGAAGCCACACTCAGGTTGGAGGAACAACACCTTATATTCCATCTGGGTAGCCTCCAATCTGATGGCATGAACATTGACTTCTCTAACTTCCGTTAATGCCCCTCCTCCCCTTCTTACCCCCATCCCTTATTTATCTATCTATCTATTTATTTATTTATTTCCCCCTTTTTTTTTTTTTCCTTTCTCTCTCTCTTTTTTCTCCCTCTATCCCTCTCACTATAACTCCTTGACTGCTGTCCATCCTCTGGGCTCCCCTCCCCCTTTCTTTCTCCCTAGGCTTCCCATGATCCTTTCCCTTCTCCAGCCTTGTATCCCTTTTGCCAATCAACTTTCCGGCTCAAAGCTCTATCCCTCCCCCTCCTGTCTTCTCCTAACATTTCGGATCTCCCCCTCCCCCTCCCCCTCCCACTTTCAAATCTCTTACTATCTCTTCTTTCAGTTAGCCCTGACGAAGGGTCTCGGCCCGAAACATCGACTGTACCTCTTCTTATAGATGCTGCCTGGCCTGCTGCGTTCCACCAGCATTTTATTTGTGCTGCTTGATCTTCCTTAACTTCATGGTTTGATTTTCTGTAGATTGGCACATTTATTTAGATTGTCATTTGATTGGAGCTTGAGCAGCACCACTGACCCGGGTTCAATTCCCGCCACTGTGTGCCAGGAGGTTGTATGTTCTCCCCTGACCACATGGGTTTTCTCCGGGTGCTCCAGTTTCCGCCCACATTCAAAAGTCGTATGGGTTATTAGGTTGTCACATGGGTGTACCTGGGCCAGAAGAGACCATTACTGTGCTGAATCTAAATAAATAGATGTATAAATGAATGAATCAATCAATCAATTAATCAATCAATCATTAAATAGAAATAGTCAAACCTCCCCGTGATTTAATTCATGAAAGGCATTGAAAGAAAGGGAAGATTGAGGGTTTAATTTGTCAGAGAGAGATTGTTTCATCAGAACACATGCTGAGTAAAATTGCATGGCTCACTTCTTGAATGTGTCATTTCTTATCCTGAAAGACTGTGAACTGGGTACTAAAGGAAAAGAAAGCTGATGTTCTCCACCCAAAGGAGTTATTACATCCCATTAAACTGTAACTAAAGAGCTCTCTAAACTATGTAGTGTAACTCTCTGAGTACTGAATCCAGGTCTATGTGATTTTTCACTTCCTTGTGATTATTTCCTTATAATTAAATGACCATGATGTTATATTGACTGGTGGGTCAATGTAATTCAGGCAACAAATGGGGAGAAATCCCGAGAGGAAGGAGATATAAGCACAAAGGGTGAAAGGGCTGGGATGTTTGTTGCTGGGGTTAAAATGGCATAGAAAGATTGAATTTTTGCTCAGTGGATGAAAGTGGTTGTGTGTAGAATATTTACATCATTCAGAGCAAAAATACTGAGCATTCAACAGATCCTAGAATCAGCTACTTCGTTAGAGCTTTGGGGAGATTTATGTGTCACCAAAGACTCTTAAAAATTTCTATAGATGTATTGGGAAGAGAGCATTTTGATGGGTTGCATTTCTGTCCGGTATGAAGGCTTCAATGCGCAGGATTGCAAGATGCTGCAAATTAACATTTTCCTCAACAGTAGCTGCCTGGAAACCATCTCTGGTTGATTAATGTTAGCAAATTTGTAGTGTACAAACTTAACCAGTAATTATAGTCTCAGCCAGCTCCATCATGGACACAACCCACACCAATTCTTCAAAAAAGTTTCTCAAGAAGGTGGCATCTATCATTAAGGGCCCTCACCATGCCAGACATGCCCTCTTCTTGTTACCAATATCATAGAGGAGATACAGGAGCATGAAGATGCAGATGCAATGATTGAGGAACAGCTTCTTCCCCACCATCATCAGATATATGAATGGTCCATGAACCCATGAATTCTATCACACACAAAATGCTGGAGGAACTCAGCAAGTCAGGCAGGTGGGGAATAAACAGTTGACATTTCGGGCTGAGTTCCTTGATCAGGATTCTGTCTTCCAACATCTGCAGAATCTCTGGTGTTGATGAACAGAGACTTTTGTTTTGTATTGTTTCTTTACTTTTGTAAGTTATAGCAATCTTGTGTCCTTTTCTGAACTGCTGACACAAAACTAATTTCACATCATATATGTCAGTGAAACCAAACCTGATTTTGATTCCGATTCTTCATGCCAGCCTGGTTGTGATGTAGTTCAACTGGCCTACACTAGTTCAAGTTCAATTGTCATTCAACCATACATAACTACCCATGAATACAGCCAAACGAAACCGTGTTCCAGTGCACCATGGTGCAAGGCACAGAACCAACAGTCATAAGCACCACAAGGCACATACAGCACATATAGGATAGCAGTAAAATACAGCCACGCAGAAAAAAACATAGTCCAAGTCCCTGAGTCCATGAGTGTTGCAGCAGTCTGCAGTTGAACACAAAAGAACTTGTCTTCTGCCATGCAAACACTGAAGAGCAGCACTGACTGTGATACCCCTCTCCAGGACGGCCACAATCAGGCGACGATGTGGTCCGAGGCCATACACCTCCCCTGCTGTCCACACGGCACAAGGCACACACAGAAGGTAGAAGGTAGCAGTAAAACACAGTCACACAAAAAAAAAACATCGTCCAAGTCCCTGAGTCCACAAACACCACTGCAGTCTGCAGCTGAACACAACACAGCTGGTCCTCTGCCGAGCAAACACTGGAGGGTGGCACTGATTCCAACACTCCCCTCCTGGATGGTCTTAAACAAGGGATGTCATGTCTTAAGGCCCAGTCCTCGCTATGACCGAGGCCAGGCAGCTCCTCCACAGTCTGCTGTTCACTAGTAAACTAGGTAACCTGACTTGCAGCATTCCACATTACCAATGTCCACCAGGGTCTTGTGATCACAAGAAAAGCGACTAAGACAATCACTCACTGTTCGATTGCACAACGCCTTTGCTCATCGACTCTGACAGCTCTCCTGAAACACAGTCTGCGCCAAGTCCAGCTCCTTCAGTTTCTTCATCAACAAGCAACTCGCTGATGGGGTAGACCTACAGTACTTTAATTTCTTAATTATCTGATACTTCTTTAAGTATCTGAGTAGCCAGGTCATCAAAAGTTATGGTGAGAAGGCGGGGGAGTGGGACTAAATGGGAGAATGGATCAGCTCATGATAAAATGGTGGAGCAGACTCAATGGGCCGAATGGCTGACTTCTGCTCCTTTGTCTTATGGTCTAATGTCCAGCACAGTTTTGCCATCATAAAAAACTATATTTAAAAAGTCAATAACAGCTTTGGTTGGCCTCGTAGAAGCTGCTGCATCCAAGCTCACCCTCACCTTACCAGAATATTACTAAGCAAACATATTCTGGAGAAAAAATATTAAAAGAGAGGTCAAATAGTTTCAAATATTGTAAAGTTATGTGAGGACTTAACCTATGAGGAGTGATAAGGTTAAATTATACTGTCACTAAATCTATACGAAGACGTAACATATTGTAAATAGGTTGCAATATCTACTGTTTTGACAAGAGTAAAACCAAGATATCCTCAAAGTGTTAAGACACAATTCAAACTCAGCCTAGGCAGACTCTCACTTCTCAGTGATTACTTCTGAACAATTTCAAGGCCAATTTAATTAGCAGATTGAAGCTATGGGTGGTGATGCAGTCATGGGTATACAGAAAGTAAAGGAAGGGGCTTAGTACACAGCCCTGAGGGGCTCCCGTGTTGAGGGTCGGAGGGGCAGAGGTGTGGGAGCCCACTCTTACAACCTGCCGGCAATCTGATAGGAAGTCCAGGATCCAGCTACACAAGGCAGAGTGAAGGCCGAGGTCTCTGGGCTTCTTGTTCTCCAGATGTGTAAGGAGGGTGTGTAGAGCTATGGCTATTGCGTCATCTGTCGATCAGTTGTGTTGGTAGGTGAATTGTCGGGGTCCGGTGTGGGTGGTGGAAAGCTACTGATGTAGTCCCTGACCAGCCTCTCAAAGCATTTGCTTATTATTGAGGTGAATGCAACAGAGTGCCAGTCGTTCAGGCGTGTTACCTTGGTCTTTTTTGGTACAGGGACAGTGGTGGATAATTTGAAGCAGGAGGACCCTCTGTACTGAGAGAGGGAGAGAGAGAGATTAAAAATGTCTGTAAGCACATCTGCCAGTTGTGCCATGCGGACTCTGAATACCCTCCCTGGGATGCCATCCAATCCTGCAGCCTTGTGACTGTCCACTGACTGGAAACGCCTGTGTACTACTGTACTGCAGTAGCATTACACTAAACACTATGCTACCATGGCACCTGATTCCAACAACTAAATGCATCAAATCTGGCTCAAGTATAGTGAAAGATAAACCCAGGAAATCTTGAGTCAGCTTACACAGCCGCCACAACCTCACCCTCAACCCACCCCAGCCACCTCCAGTTTTCTACAACTTGCTTCAAATTCAGACACTAGATCACTATCATAGGAGAGAGATGGGCCTCTTGACCACTCCTACCTCTGTCAGGTCTTTGAAGAAACTATTTAATTAGTTCAACTCCTGTTCTCTATCCTCGTAACCTTGCAAATATTTTCCTTTCAGATCTGTGCACAGTTCCCTTTCAGTAGGCTGCTATTGAATACAACACAGATCACAATAATTTGGTGTGTGAAAACATTTCACATTCTCTCAGCCAGACCAGCCTTATGTGCAGACTGTCAGCACAGAATGCCAGCTGCAAGATTGACACCAATGCTAAGACTTTATGTCCACACACGCTTTACTATTAGTTATAGTCATAGCCATACTTTATTGATCCCGGGGGAAATTGGTTTTCGTTACAGTTGCACCATAAATAATAAATAGTAATAGAACCATAAATAGTTAAATAGTAATATGTAATTTATGCCAGTAAATTATGAAATAAGTCCAGGACCCTCCAAGGGAGGAGTTGGAAAGTTTGATGGCCACAGGCAGGAATGACTTCTTATGACGCTCAGTGTTGTATCTCGGTGAAATGAGTCTCTGGCTGAATGTACTCCTGTGCCCACCCAGTACATTATGTAGTGGATGGGAGACATTGACCAAGATGGCATGCAACTTAGACAGCATCCTCTTTTCAGACACCACCGTGAGAGAGTCCAGTTCCATCCCCACAACATCACTGGCCTTACGAATGAGTTTGTTGACCCTGTTGGTGTCTGCTACCATCAGCCTGCTGCCCCAGCACACAACAGCAACCATGATAACACTGGCCACCACAGACCCGTAGAACATCCTCAGCATCGTCCGGCAGATGTTAAAGGACCTCAGCCTCCTCAGGAAATAGGGACGGCTGTGACCCTTCTTGTAGACAGCCTCAGTGTTCTTTGACCAGTCCAGTTTATTGTCAATTCGTATCCCCAGGTATTTGTAATCCTCCACCATGTCCACATTGACCCCCTGGATGGAAACCGGGGTCACTGGTACCTTAGCTATCCTCAGGTCTACCACCAGCTCCTTAGTCTTTTTCACATAAGCTGCAGATAATTCTGCGGCAGGAAGTGGAGGGCAGAGGAAGCTGTTCAGGAGGCAGAGGCGAGGCTGCGTCACAGGAGGCTGGTGGGAGTGGTTACATGGGGCCGAGCTGGGCTAGGATCCTTTCCAACTCCCCAATGGACACCAGAGGGAAGGAAAGGCCTCGCCTAGTTCAAGAGGAGGTGAGAGCAGTGGTGGAGGAGATGAGAGCCTGCAAGGCAGTGGGAATGAAGCAACAGGGAGCTTGGACAAGATGGGAGAATGCAGTTGAGAGGAAAGTGACCTGGGCTGATCTTTGGAAAGCCGAACCACACCACATCCAATTTCTCATCCAGGCAGTGTACGATGTGCTTCCAAGCCCATCAAACCTGCACACATGGGGCAAGGCAGAG
The DNA here is from genome assembly GCF_030028105.1 of Mobula birostris. Taxonomy (NCBI): domain Eukaryota; kingdom Metazoa; phylum Chordata; class Chondrichthyes; order Myliobatiformes; family Myliobatidae; genus Mobula; species Mobula birostris. The sequence continues at coordinate 162,179,152 of NC_092371.1, forward strand.
TCATCTGCGTGCCCACTATGCTCCAAGCAAGGAACCCTAGAGCATATCCTCAGCAGCTGTGCAAGGGCACTTGGTGAGGGATGGTACAGGTGGAGGCATGATCAGGTCCTGAAGACCATCGCTGAAGCCGTCAGCGCAGGAGTTGAATGGGCGAAGCGGTCCCGACCCTCCAAGCAGACCATTGCCTTTGTCAGAGCTGGGGAGCAGCCAATACCTGCCAAAAGAACATCTGCAGGCATCCTGACCTCTGCAAGGGACTGGCAGCTGTTGGTGGACCTCGAAGGGCAGCTGAAGTTCCCCAACCATATCGCAGCCACCACTCTGCGACCAGACATTGTCCTAGTGTCTGAGTCTACTAAGCAAGCGGTGCTGCTGGAGCTGACAGTCCCATGGGAAGATAGCTTGGAGGAGGCCTTTGAAAGGAAGCTCTCCAAGTACGCAGGACTGGTCAGCAACTGTCAGCAGGCTGTATGGAGAGCGAGGTGTCTCCCAGTGGAGGCTGGTTGTAGGGGATTCGTAGCCCGTTCTTTATTAGAGCCTTCAGCATTTTGGGCATTGAGGGAGAGAGGAAGAGGAGAGCCATCCACAGTACCACCGATGCAGCAGAGAGGGCCTCAAGATGGCTGTGGTTCAAAAGAGGGGAGCCATGGAGTCATAAGCAGCTAGCCACCTGGACACAAGCTGGGGTCTGATCAGCCCCGACTGGGTCACCTGGAGGAGGTTGTATGAAGTTGAAAGACCCGAAACACCCGATGATTCCAGGAACATCACTGAAGATGTGTCCAGAAGCATCAATAGATGTTTGTACACAGCTCACACCATGTGACAAAGTTTCCTACCGTAGCCCTGTACTCAGCCTCATCTCCCTTGCTGATGCATCCAACTATGGCAGAGTCATCTGAAAACTTCTGAAGATGACAAGACTCTGTGCTGTAGTTGAAGTCCGAGGTGTAAGTGATGAAGAGAATTCAGTATTAATTCAGTAAACAATTATTTCTGCTTTAAATTAAAATTGATCTCTTTTAAAACTACCATCTTTGTTAATTCACAGCATGTCAAAGAGAGGATCGGTAATCATTTTCCACCTACAGTTACTTTCTCCGCTGATTGGCAGGTAAGACCATCCGACAGACCTATTAAGGATCAGTGGTTACGGATCAGTTAAACATTACAGTATTCGTTTCCTAAAACAAGGGTGGATTTTTTTTTAGCAAAAAAAACCACTTCCATGGTCACCATTTCACAGATACTAATATTTTAATCGCAAATTCCTTGAATAGAAGGACATCCCTTTTGAACAGAGATGAGGAGGAATTTCTTTAGCCAGTGTATGGTGAATCGATGAAACTCAGTGCCACAGATGACTTTGGAGACCAAGTCATTGGGTATAGTTAAAGTGGAGGTTGATAGGTTCTTGATTATTAAGATTACAGGGTTTGATGGGGATTGAGTGGGAAAATACATCAGCCATGATGGAATGATGGAGCATTCCATTCTTTTCTCTATTCATTGATCCCACTGCCTGTTTGCCTTCCTCAGGAATGTTAAGAAAAAGTGATCTATTTCTGTTATAATTTTTAGAAAATGACGAATTTTAAAGATTAACTGAAGAAATGCCCCTTTCAGTACAAGTTCTCCAGGGTCATTGAAGATTTGGTTGATACATGAGCTTTGTTATAATCTTCCTATGAATTGATGACTTTATGAAAAGTACTGTGTTAACACAAGCTCTTTCTTTGAGAGGCAGTCAAATCTGTAAGGTTACATTTGACTGTAATGACAGAGTACAAATATAAATGGAACATAGCTGTATGGGACATTGTACAGCTGAAACCATTGGTTCTTTATTCCCCTCATGCCTGACTTGCTGAGCTCCTCCAGCAAATTGTCCGTCATCATATTCATGGGTTAATGGACTTCAGAAATCTGATGTTGGAGGGGAAGAATCTGCTCCTAAATCATTGAGCATGTGACTTCAGACTCCTGTACCTCCTTCCTGATGGTAATAGCAAGAAGAGGGCATGTCCGGGATGGTGAGAGTTCTCAAAAATGGATGCTGTCTTCCTGAGACCCTGTTTTTTGAAGATATCCTTCATGGTTTGGAGCGTTGAGCCCATTATAGATCTGACTGACTTTACAAATTACTAATTAGATTTGTAGACCACAAATTTACTAAAATTCATCAACTAGAAATGGTTTCTAGTCAGCTATTATGTACACACAAGAGTACTGTTCTCACTTTTGGTCTCCACAGTAAACAACACAATGGAACCGGTGCCAACAATGATTCACTAGACTAGGTTCTTCACTGAGAGGAAAAATTGTACAGGTTGACACTCTTTTACCTAGAATAATGATGGAGAAGAGACCATTAACATTATGAATGTGGTTCGATTGGGTAAACTTTGAACATTTCTACATGAAAATGATGCAAAGTTAAGGCCAGAGATACACACTTAGTGGCCACTTTATAAGGTGAATGTGGCCTAAGTGCTTTTGTGATCTTCTAGAGCTGTAGCCCATCCATTTCAGGGTTCTACAGGTTGTGCATTCAGAGGTGCCGACCACTGTTGTAACGCTGTTGTATTTGAGTTAATATCACTTTCCTTTCAGCTCAAACCACTCTGGCCATTCTCCTCTGACCTTTTTTCATTAGCAAGGCATTTTTACCCACAGAACTGCCGCTCACTGAATTTTTTTTTTGTTTTTCACATCATTCTCTGGTAAATTAAAGAAACTGTTGTGCATGACAATCCCAGAAGATCAGTAGTTCCTGAAATACTCAAACCACCCCGTCTGGCTCCGACCATCATTCCACGATCAATATAGAAACATAGAAACAGAGAAAATATACAGCACAATACAGGCCTTCCGGCCCACAAAGCTGTGCCGAACATGTCCCTACCTTAGAACTACCTAGGCTTTACTCATAGCTCTCTATTTTCCTAAGCTCCATGTAGCCATCCAGGAGTCTCTTAAAAGACCCTGTCACTTCCACCTCCACCACCGTCGCCGGCAGCCCATCCAATGCACTCACCACTCTCTACGTAAAAAACTTACCCTTGACATCTCCTCTGTACCTACTTCCAAGCACCTTAAAACTATGCCCTCTCATGCTAGCCACTTCAGCCCTGGGGAAAAGCCTCTGACTATCCACACGATCAATGCCTCTCATGATCTTGTGCATCTCTATCAGGTCACTTCTCATCCTCCGTCGCTCCAAGGAGAAAAGGCCGAGTTCACTCAACCTATTCTCATAAGGCATGCTCCCCAATCCAGGCAACATCCTTGTAAATCTTCTCTGTACCCTTTCTATGGTTTCCACGTCCTTCCTGTAGTGAGACAACCAGAATTGAGCACAGTACTCCAAGTGGGGTCTGACCAGGATCCTATATAGCTGCAACATTACCTCTCGACTCTTAAACTCAACCCCAAGATTGATGAAGGCCAATGCACCGTATGCCTTCTTAACCACAGAGACAACCTGTGTAGCAGCTTTGAGTGTCCTATGGACTCGGAGCCCAAGATCCCTCTGATCCTCCACACTGCCAAGAGTCTTACCATTAACACTATATTCTGCCATCATATTTGACCTACTAATATGAACCACCTCACACTGATCAAGGTCACTTACATCACATTTCTCCCCCCTTCTGATGTTTGGTCTGAACAACAGCTGAACCTCTTGACCATGTCTGCATGCTTTTATGCATTGCGTTGCTATCACATGATTGACAGATGAGATATTTGCATTAATGAGCAGGTCAATTTAATTTAGAGATACAGCACAGTAACAGGCTCTTCCAGCCCAACAAGCTCACGCCACCCAATTACATCCATGTGACCAATTAACCTGCTAACCCATTTGTCTTTTGAGAGTAGGAGGAAACTGGAGTCTCCAGAGGAAACCCATGTGGTTGCGAGAAGAATGTACAAACTTCTTACAGTCAGCGGGGGGAATTCAGCACCGGTTGCTAGTGCTGTAAAATGATGTGCTAACCACTACGATTCCATGCCACCTGGTAGGGGTCTGCCTAATAAAGTGGCCACTACGTTAAGATTAGTCCCCACTAAATCCAATCAGAAATTCAGGGGGACCTCCAATATTGAGGGAACGGTGAGAATGTAGAACACTTCACTTAGATGGTGTAAAGTCTTTGCAGAACAGATGTAGGAGGAGGAGGCACATCTGGGGCATAAACACTGGCATAGACCAGCTTGGACAACCAAGCTGCTGTGCTGAAAGGTCAAATCTTTTTCTGTGTTCAGCCAGTGCCACACGGTCTGCTTTAAGGCAATGGTTCAGATTTTGTATCAAGCTTCTAACTGGTCACCTGGATTGATAGTGTGTCTTTCGGGATGCTGTCGAACACTTTGCCAAGACTCTTCACTGGCTTGTCAGAGATGGAATGAGCGCTTCTGTGATGTTAAAGCAGAATCTGTCGGTGACTCCGTCCTTCCTCAGTACCAGTGATCTTGATTGTGTGGGCTTGAAACTCAGCCTTGCGCAGTTGTTGAGTTTCTTCAGTTCCTGCAGAGTCCACCTAGTTCCCGCCATGGTGACTGTCAGGTCATCCATGAAAGCTGTAATTGGCGGTTGCCATACACCAGATTTAGAGCGGGGGCCACGACACTCTGTTTTGGCAGACTTTGCAATCATATTCATTGCAAGGGCAAAGAAGGTCGCAGAGATGGCACTGCCTGTGATGATCCCGATCTCCAGCGTGTGCCACTCTGATGTAGCTTAGCTTGATGAGACTCTCATTCTGAGATAATCCAGGATGAGATCTGCCAGTTTGCCTGGAACATGATGCTTGTCCATGGTTGTCTGCACCAGCTTGTGGAGGATTGATCCACAGGTATTGGTCAGGTCAGGCCTGAGCACTGCCGCTTACAAAGTTTGGTTAAAGCAACACTCACAACACGCTGGAGGAACTCAGCAGGTCAGGCAGCATCCGTGGAAACGATCAGTCAAAGTTTCGGGCTGGAACCCTTCATCAGGACTCATGTGTTGTGAGTGTTGCTTTGACCCTAGCATCTGTAGAGTATTTTGTGTTTACAAAGTTTGGTTCCCCTGACCTAAATGGAAACGCATAATTGTTTTGTGTGTTTGTGTGTGTGTGTGTGTGTGTGTGTGTGTATTAAACATCCCTGCAGCTTGGTTTGGATATCAGTCATTGGCAGAGCCTTTGCTATGGATGCAGCAAGGAGCCCTGTTGTTCTTTGCTTGTTCACAGCTGCTACGGTTCCCTTTCGATGGTGCCACGCTACAGATTAGAGTGAATCTCTGCTTTGCTGAAGCTTTACAAGCCCTAGTGAATGTCATGAACTGAGAGGCTCATTCTTTCCCCACTAATGATAGTCTCAGGTCCATACTCTGTCAGAGTAGCACATTCACTCTCCCTCTACACTGCAGTCTGCATGATAAAATGAGAGAAATACATCATACTACACAAAAAACTGTATCTTCAAAATCAGAGACACAGGAGATTCTGCAGATTCTGGAAATCTAAAGCAAACCACACAGAATGCTGGAGGAACTCAGCAAAGACAGGCAGCATTTATGCAGGGGAAAAATAAACAGTCAGTGTTGGTGTCCAAAACCATTCTTCAGGAGTCCTGTTTGTTATTTCCCGCCATAGAAGCTGCCTGACTTGCTGAGTTTCTTTGACATCTTGTGTGTGTTGCTGATTAGAATCAGAATCACGTTTATTATCGCTGTCTTATACGTTATGAAATTTCATGACGTACACTAGTGATATTAAATCTGATTCTGATTCTGAAACCTATTGTTTTGTGGCAATGATATAAAATTACTGTAAATTACAAAGTAAATACGTAGTGCAAGAAGGAAGGGCTAACATCAGTGCTTGACAATTTTTTTTCACATATGGTCATGACATGAGAGTAAATAGCTTTTCTTGGGGTGTTGATGGAAGTCTGCTAACCTTAAGAGGCGAGTTCTTCCCTTTTCCTCTTTGATACGAACTGCCTTTTTATTTAAGTGAGAATAACCCACTTATCTGTAATAAAAAGCCTGTTATCATGTGTGCAGAACAAAAAATCTTCACAGAAGTATATCCTTGCTCCGTGATCACTGGTGATCTATCAACCTGAATTTTCCCTAAATACCAACTGTTCCATGCAGAGCTGCTGGCATTTCTATCCGTAACAGTCAGAAAGCTCAACAAATACTCAAGAGAACAGAAATATCAAACTTTCTCATATCTGATCTCTGGCAGTTTCTCAATATTGGGAGTCCAACAGCAGGGTGCTGACAGCTGACAGTATTTGTATCAGGAAGTAAATTTTCTATAATTTTCAGTTTTAGTTGGACTCACTTAAATATGTATATGTCTTAAGTGTTTTCTAGTATTTTGTTTCATATTTTCAATTTCTATGCAATAATTTTACAGTGTTTTAACTTTGATTACTTTTGAGAAGCATTTTTTTGAATACTGATGTATGTCAGATACTCATGGAATAAAAATCTTGTGGATCAGCACATCATATTCCATCTTGGCAGTCTCCAAAGTGGTAGCATCGACACTGATTTCTCCAGTTCCTGGTAATCACTTCTCCTAGATTCAGATTCAGATTTACACAATGCTTTGCAGACCAACAGAGAACACAACAAATAACAAAACAACAGCAAAACAAGCCCTTTTCCTCCCCCCTACCCACCTGGACAGGCCGCTGATCCTCCACTCTCCAGGCTTCAGCCACTGGGCTTTGACTTCTTTGTTCCGGCATGCTCTCCTATCACTTTCACTTAACTCTGTGGCCGCTGTATCTCTTCTCTTTCCCCTTCCCTGCCCATCATTTTTCTCCCTGTAGATCCCTAATTCCTTCTGTTTATTCCATGATCTCCTGTCCTCTCCAGTCAGATTCTTCCTTCTTCAGCCATTAGCCTCTTCCATGCATCACCTCCCAGTTCTCTCATCATTCCCTTTTTTCTCTCCTGCCCCTCATACCTGGCTTCACCTATCCACCTGCCAGCTTGTGCTCCCTCCCTCACTCCTATCTTTTTATTCTTGCTTCTGTCCCATTCCTTTCCAGTCCTGATGAAGGGTCCCCATCTGAAACATCTGTTGTCCATTTCCCACCACTCCCACTCCCCCCCCCATAAATGCTGTCTAATCAGAGATATCTCCTTTCCTCTACCATCCCTGAAGCTTTACAAGCTTCTTCTGTTTCCTTTGGATTCTGAAAAAGGCTGTCGGACCCAAAATGCCAACTCTGTTACTCTTTCCATGGATGCTGCCTGACCTGCTGGGTATTTCCAGCTTCTTCTATTTTCATTTTAGATTTCCAGCAACTGCAGACTTTTTTTTGATGTTTCCAACCTGAAACAGGTGCCCTGGAGATTGTCACTTTGGTGGTTTGTGACATTTTGTTGTGCACCTATGGGCATTTTCTTCAAAATTGGCACACTGCCTGCATTGTGCTCTGGAACATCCAGAAGCGACACAGGGAGAAATATACACTCATCGGCCACTTTATTAGGTACCTCCTGTACCTAATAAAGTGGCCACTGAGTATGTGTTCCTGGCCTTCTGCCCATCCACTTGAAGGCTGGAGGTGTTGTGCCTTCTGAAGTGCTCTTGTGCACACCACTGTTGTAACGTACGTTTTTTTTTGAGTTACGGTTGCCTTCCTGTCAGCTTGAAGCAGTTTGACCATTCTCCTCTGACCTCCCTCTTTAACAACACACTTTTGCCCATGGCTGCTCACTAAATTTTTTTTTGTTCTTTTTCCACACCATTCCCTGTAAACTCTAGAGACTGTTATGTGTGAAAATCCCAGGATATCAGCTGTTTCTGAGATACTCACATCAACCTCTCTGGCACCAACATTCATTCCATGGTCAGAGTCAACTTAGATCACAATTCTGATGTTTGGTCTGTACAAGAACGGAACCACTGCATGCTTTTATGCACAGAGTTGCTGCCACACGATTGGCTGATTAGATATTTGCATTAACTAACAGGTCACCTAATAAAGTGGCCACTGAGTGTAAGTAAAAGTTTTTCTTCTATACTTATAGCATGTAGCAAAGAAAGGAACATCTGCTGGGTCGCTTCACTGGGGACGTGAAGGTTCTTGCTCTTTGTCACCCAGAGCGACCCTGAAGTCTTCTTTTAAGTGGAGTTACAATGTCCGAATACTCTGTGTAGCTATGCTCAGCATATACAGTATGCATAGGAATGAAACAAATGCAGTAGATAGGAGACCAGCAAATGCAACATAAACTGCACGAAGCTAACCTGGTAATTAAACCAAAATGTTAATGCAAGAAATGTTGAATCCTCACGTTGGCCTGGTTTGGTGCAACATCTGCTCACAATATACAAAAACTAGAGAGAACTCTGAAGTCAGCGGAAAAGGTCACTGGCCACAGTCTAGCATTATATGTCCAGGAGAAAGAAGCAGCAGGGAAAACCATTGTGGGCACGGTCCACCCAGCAAACAGCCTTTTCCAAAAGCTCCCTTCTGGAAAGTGTTATAGGGCAATGAAAACAATATCTTCACGGCATCTTAGAAGTTTCTACCCCAGGGAATCAATCAGGTCAATGATTCTAAGTAGCACCACACTCTCCCCATCCCCTCTATTACCCCCATCACAGCACTGTTAACACTTTTACCCACCTTTTATAATGCTGTTTACATTGCAGTTACATACTGGTATTCGTGTATTTGTGCACATTTTATTCCATATCTGTACTTTAACTTCTAACTTTATTTTTTATATCATTCTTTATTCCTATAATGTTGAATGTTGTTGCCTTTTGTTACATGTCACACAATGCACCACAGTAATGTAAATGTGTACATATGGCTTATAAAGTTGATCCTTCCTTCCTTGAATCATTAAATTGACAAACAGCTTCCATTTGAATAGATTCAGTCATACATTCCAGCATGGAACTGCTAAATGGCTCCTTGCTTCCTCTTCTCTTTCCCCCTCTTCCTCTGAATACTCTTTATTCCTCTGGAGCAGCAAGCTTAAGAACCTTCAGTCTTATTGATACAAACCTGAGATGAACAGTAAGTAAGCACAGAGATTGGAATGCTTGCAACATGTGAACTAAATAAATATTAGCTGCAATATTGATGGACTATACAATGGAGAGACTGGAAAAATCAATAAGCGGGGCACTTTTTACATTCCCTGCCACAGTTCTGCATGTAAGAGGAAAACTCTTTAAGCTGCAAATGACAGGAAGGCAAAGAAAGGTAGGAGCGATAATTGAACTGACAGCTTGGCCTTTAATTGGTCCAGAGACCTGAATTTGGTCCGAATAGATAACTGCATTTTGTGTGAATGTAAAATAAAATCATGATTACTTTCTTGGTATTTGAAGATTCTAGTTACGCTCTTTTAACAAATGTGATTAATGTGTTGTCATGCACCAACCATACTTGCCATATGGAAGGTCGATCCCTTTTGCTTCTACTGTTCATTAAGTTTCCCTTCCTTCTCTAAGAGCTAAGCTCACAGCATTCATTGTTGTTGTGATGGACTGGTCAAGCACATAAGTTCCGAACATTTTAACATATCCGTTGCACTTTCCCATGCACCATGGTGGGAGACAGCCTGGAACTGTGTGTAAGAAAGTACAATTTCTTAAGCAGACATTGATACTGAAGGGTAGGCAGATTTGAAATGCTAAAGCCAGAATCAGAATAAGGTTTATTACTACTGACATACATTCAGTGGCCACTTTATTAGGTAACTTCTGCTCATGGTCTTCTGATGCTGTAGCCTATCTACTTCAAAGTTCAACGTGTTGTGCATTCAGAGATGCTGTTGAGAACACCACTGTTGTACCACATGGTTATTTGAGCTACTGTCACCTTCCTGTCAACTCAAACGAGTCTGGACATTTTCCTTTAACCTCTGTCATTAACAAGGCATTTTTGCCCACAGAACTGTCACTTACCGGATTTCTTTTTATCTCTTTTTGGTTTTTTTTTTGCACTAGGCTCTGCAGTATTTACGACAGAGAAAGTACTCAGGAAGCTGAATAGTCTAAAGGTAGATAAATCTCCCGGACCAGATGGAATGCACCCTCATGTTCTGAAGGAAGTAGCTGTGGAGATTGCGGAGGCATTAGCGATGATCTTTCAAAAGTCGATAGATTCTGGCATGGTTCCAGAGGACTGGAAAATTGCAAATGTCACTCCGCTATTTAAGAAGGGGGCAAGGAAGCAAAAGGGAAACTATAGACCTGTTAGCTTGATGTCGGTGGTTGGGAAGTTGTTGGAGTCGATTGTCAATAATGAGGTTATAAAGTACCTGGAGGCATATGACAAGATAGGCAGAACTCAGCATGGATTCCTTAAAGGAAAACCCTGCCTGACAAACCTATTACAATCTTTTGAGGAAATTACCAGTAGGCTAGACAAGGGAGATGCAGTGGATGTTGTATATTTGGATTTTCAGAAGGCCTTTGACAAGGTGCCACACATGAGGCTACTTAACAAGATAACAGCCCATGGAATTACAGGAAAGTTACAGACGTGGATAGGGTGTTGGCTGATTGGCAGGAAACAGAGAGTGGGAATAAAGGGATCCTATTCTGGTTGGCTGCCGGTTATCAGTGGTGTTCCATAGGGATCAGTGTTGGGGCCGCTTCTTTTTACGTTGTACATCAACGATTTGGATTATGGAATAGATAGCTTTGTGGCTAAGTTTGCTAATGATACAAAGATAGGTGGAGGGGCCAGTAGTGCTGAGGAAACAGAGAGTCTGCAGAGAGACTTGGATAGATTTGGAGCATGGGCAAAGAAGTGGCAAATGAAATATAATGTTGGAAAGTGTATGGTTATGCACTTTGCAGAAGAAATAAACGAGCAGACAGTTATTTAAGTGGGGAGCGAATTCAAAGTTCTGAGATGCAATGGGACCTGGGAGTCCTCGTGCAGGATACCCTGAAGGTTAACCTCCAGGTTGAGTCGGTGGTGAAGAAGGTGAATGCAATGTTGGCATTCATTCCTAGAGGAATAGAGTATAGAAGCAGGGATGTGATGTTGAGGCTCTATAAGGCGCTGGTGAGACCTCACTTGGAGTACTGTGGGAAGTTTTGGTCTCCTTATTTAAGAAAGAACGTGCTGACGTTGGAGAGGGTACAAGGAAGATTCAGTGGAAAAATTACGGGAATGAGAGGGTTAAGATATGAGGAGCGTTTGTCCGCTCTTGGACTGTATTCTTTGGAGTTTAGAAGGATGAGGGGGGACCTCATAGAAACATCTTGAATGTTGAAAGGCATGGACAGAGTGGATGTGGCACAGTTGTTTCCCATGATGGGGGAGTCTAGTACGAGAGGGCAAGGAGGAGAATGGAGTCGTCGACACTAAGGTTTTCTTCTTTTCCATTTTTAAGTTGTTAGTTTTGCCCAAGTCTTTTAGTTTAGTTGATTAATTTTGTTTTTCTTTGGGGATGGGGTTTTTTTTTGGTTTTTTTTTCTTTTTCATGATTTTTTTTTCAGTTTTTTTTTGATTTGTATTATCCGTTGTCAGTTCTACATGATTGGGAGCTTTGTTAACTTACACTATTTGATTCTACAATTACTTTTCTTAAGTGTAACAATATATCTCCTACTATTTGTATTATTGCTATGTTTTGTTTCTATATTTCGAAATTAATAAAAAGATTGAAAAAGAAAGAAAGAGAGGGCATGACTTAAGGATTGAAGGGTGCCCATTCAGAACAGAGATGCAAAGAAATTTTTTTAGCCGGAGGGTGGTGAATCTATGGAATTTGTTGCCACAGGCAGCAGTGGAGGCCAAGTCATTGGGTGTATTTAAGGCAGAGATTGATAGGTATCTGAGTAGCCAGGGCATTAAAGATTATGGTGAGAAGGCAGGGAAGTGGGACTAAATGGGAGAATGGATCAGCTCATGATAAAATGTCGGAGCAGACTTGATGGGCTGAATGGCCAACTTCTGCTCCATTGTCTTATTGTCTATTCTCTATTAACTATAGAGACTGTTGTGTGTGGAAATCCCAGGAGATTAGCAGTTTCTGAGATACTCAAACCACCCTGTCTGGCACCAACAATCATTCCACAGCCGAAGTAATTTAGATTACATTTCTTTCCTTTTCTAAAGTCTGGACTGAACAGCAGCTGAACGTCTTGACCATGTCTGCGTGCTTTTATGAATCAAGTTGCAGCCACATGATTGACTAATTATATATTTGTATTAATGAGCAGGAGTACATGTATAGCTTATAAAGTGGTTACTGTGTGTAGGCAATACATTCTAGATTGCAACCAACCTCCAGATAAAAATATCCTTCCTCAGATCATCTCTCAGCCTCTTAGCCCTTGCCCTAAATCTATGATATTAGAGACCTCTAACTTACTAATTAACCTCTGTGCCCTTCACAAATTTGTATACCTCCATCAAGTACCCTCTCAGCCTCCACCATTCCGAGAAAAACATCCCAGCATGTGCAATCTCTCCATATAACTGAGACTTCTTCTCCCGGGTAACATACTGATAAATCTCCTCTGTATCTCCTGCAATACCATAAGAGCACAAGGCAGAGGAACAGAATTAAGTCATTCACCCATTGAGTCTGCTCCTCCAATCCATGATGGCTGATTTATTACCCCTTTCAACCCGATTCTCCCGCTTTCTCCTCGCAACCTTTCACACACTGACTAATCAAGAACCTATCACCCTCCACTTTAAATATACCTTTTAGGCTTTGTAACTCCAAACCATTAAACTAATTGGAAGGAAAACAAGAGAGTCTGAAATAATGCTAGTCTTAGTTTGTTTTACTTAAAGCAGGGCGCGCACAAATCATGTGGTGCTGTGATGAAGCATGCAACTTACATACTTTTACATATAACTGGCAATGCATTATGTAAACAACAGAGAATGCTTAATCAAACAATATATTTACAATATTACCCAAATATTACTGAAATATTAAATACACAGCACTCCTCCCTGCTCAGCTATCTATAAACTTCAACTCAATATAGCATGCATCTCAACTTATAAACATCCACAGCACAGTAAATTTTAAATTGTCCCATTCAGGCCTAAAGATTTAATTGCTGTGGAGGCTTTCTTGCTCTTGTAGGATAATGTCTTTCCTGACGAGGTAGGTCACGCTGCTTGGCAAGTGAGACTTGTGACTGTGAAAGCAATCTCAGGCTCTGGGACCTCCTCAGTGGTGGCTGAAGGAGTTGACTCTGAAACTGCAGGAAGTGGTTCTGACAGCTCTGGACACTTTTCTTCTCCTTTGCTCAGCTTTACTCTCTGGATCTATTTCAATCCTTGCTTCTCTCCTTTTCAATTACTTGTCTTTCTTTCTCACTGATTCCTTTTACTTTTACTTTCTTGTGAGTATCTCTGAATCTACTCATTTCTCAAGAAATTAGGTGTCATAATGTGGACGTTGATGGCAGGCCCAAATACAAGACATAGGCACTGACGTACTAGGAACAGGACTAGGACGAGAGTCAAGAAAGCAAGGGAAGTGGGGAAGAAAGGACGCTGGACATTGACAAAAGGCCGGGATGAGACTAGGATGCAGGGCCTAGGCTAGGACATGGACAAGAAACACTGAACCCGGAAAAGGAACTAGGAACAAGGAGCCTGGTCTAGTGACATGGAACTCCGGAACCAGAGCCTGGACAAGGACCCAGAACCTGGGTCTTGACTCGGAACCAGAACCCGGGTCCAGGCTAGGACTCGGGACTAGGATCTTGGCAAGGACAGGACGTGGAACTCCTGCACAGGATGAGGCACATGGACAGGACGAGAACACAAAGCCTTGACTTGGACAGGACGAGGTAACCCCAGCGCAGGACAGGGGAACCCCAGCACCGGGCTGGGCGAGGTACTCCTGGGCTAGGTGAGGCACATGGACAGGACAAGAACACAAAGCCTTGACTTGGTACTCAGGAACAGCCAAGCCTTGGACTTGGGACGACAGGAACCTCGGAATCTTGGACTTGGGACAACAGGAATGCAGAACACAGAGCCTTTGTCTTGGGGAGGACAGCAACACAGAACACAGAGCCTTGGTCTTGAGAGACAGGAACATGGAACACAGAGCCAGGACCCCTCCTTGGGAACAGGACATAGGGCTGGGACTCATACACAGAACACAGAGAGACAATTCCCAACACAAGGTAGCAGCAAACAGCCAGACCAAACTAGCAAAGGCGTGGACACAGAGACGTTTCCCAACACAAGGTAGCAGCAAATGGCCAGACCTACCTAGCAAAGGTGTGGACACAGAGACAGTTCCAAACAACAATAGACAGTTCCTTATCTAGACACAGCAAGTCTCCAGCCTTGTTCCAGTGGTAGAACTTGACAGTGATACAGGCAAGGACACAGGTAGAGGCTTCAGGTGAGGCAAGGCTTCAGACACTGGTTGCAGAGCAAGGCTTCAGGAGGAAGAGGCAGAGAAGGGATTCAGACAGGGGGTTTGGACAGGAATAATCCAGCAGCAAAGCCCTGGTCTCCGGGGGTACTTATGTGTCTGCCCAAATGAGAATCATGTGCCTTAATTAGAGAACCCAACAGAACAATGGAAAACCGGAAAACCTAGAATACGGATCGACGGACCGGACCGTGAACTGAATTGCGGACTTCACAGACCGGACCATGATATTATGTCTTGTTTATTGTCTTCCATTTCCATAGCACTAATGTCATCCTCCTCTTTCTTTTCCTTTTCCTCAGGAGGAAGGTGCATTTAGGTCACTGCAGTAATCTCATATTAATCCTTCCATTAGCTTCCTCATCCACAACATCATTTGATTGATTCTTTGTTTTCATATCTCCATTGACTTATTGCTTTTAGGCCTTACATTCATCTAGCTGGCTGTTGGTCTTTGCATCTACTTTTACAAGTAGCTTCTTGTCTCTTACTTGAAGTTCGTGCAATAACCTTAATGCACGTAGAGTAGATTCTGGTTCCTTACACTCACAAAAGCCAAATGATTGCAACTTTCCTGAAGCTCCTTGAACTTTCTTCCAGCTTAAAACCAAGCCACATTTTGCAAGTAACTACTTGCTTAAGATATCCAAGCTTTCTCAGATATGTTACCTATAAAAACTTTTGCAGTCAGACCACTGCTTTCATCAGCTTCATGATCCCTCTGAGCAGCACAGTCCTTACTTGGTCCAATATGCTCTCCAATTAGAGGCACAGAAGTTGGCACCAATACCTGTTTGCACTCTATTGGGCAATGATTCATGGTGTACAGGATGGAGATAGTTGTGGCATCATCCAGTACCTTTCTTAACTCGCTTTAGCTGACGCTATCACAGGGGATGTGGCTTGCAAATAGTGGATGGATTTCCAATCAAGTTGCAATTGTCTCAGCCAATCACATCCCAACAATGCTGGCCCTCCTGTTTTTACCACATACAAGCCCAATGTGACTTGTTGGTTGTAGTTCTTCAACGTTATAGATGTGATTGACACAGGAGTAATCTTTTCTCTAGAATAAGCTCTTAGTTGGATATTTGCAGGCTTCAGTTCAATATTTTTGAAATGCCGTTCAAACTCATATTATTGAAAGACTGAAACAGCCGAATCGGTGCCCAAATCCATTTTCATTAATTTGCTGTTCACTTCTGGCGTAAGCGACATTGTTTATTTATTGGAAGAGGTGCAGTCGACGTTTCAGGCCGAGACCCTTCGTCAGGACTAACTGAAGGAAGAGTGAGTAAGGGATTTGAGAGGGGGAGGGGGAGATCCAAAATGATAGGAGAAGACAGGAGGGGGAAGGATGGAGCCAAGAGCTGGACAGGTGATTGGCAAAAGGGGATACGAGAGGATCATGGGACAGGAGGTCCGGGAAGAAAGACAAGGAGGGGGGGGACCCAGAGGATGGGCAAGAGGTATATTCAGAGGGACAGAGGGAGAAAAGGGAGAGTGAGAGAAAGAATGTGTGCATAAAAATAAGTAACAGTTGGGGTACGAGGGGGAGGTGGGGCCTAGCGGAAGTTAGAGAAGTCGATGTTCATGCCATCAGGTTGGAGGCTACCCAGACGGAATATAAGGTGTTGTTCCTCCAACCTGAGTGTGGCTTCATCTTTACAGTAGAGGAGGCCGTGGATAGACATGTCAGAATGGGAATGGGATGTGGAATTAAAATGTGTGGCCACTGGGAGATCCTGCTTTCTCTGGCAGACAGAGCGTAGATGTTCAGCAAAGCGGTCTCCCAGTCTGCTCTGGTCTCACCAATATATAAAAGGCCACATCGGGAGCACCGGACACAGTATATCACCCCAGTCGACTCACAGGTGAAGTGTTGCCTCACCTGGAAGGACTGTTTGGGGCCCTGAATGGTGGTAAGGGAGGAAGTGTAAGGGCATGTGTAGCACTTGTTCCGCTTACACGGATAAGTGCCAGGAGGGAGCTCAGTGGGGAGGGATGGGGGGGGAACGAATGGACAGGAGAGTTGTATAGGGAGCGATACCTGCGGAATGCAGAGAGACAGGGGGAGGGAAAGATGTGCTTAGTGGTGGGATCCCGTTGGAGGTGGCGGAAGTTACGGAGGATAATATGTTGGACCCGGAGGCTGGTGGGGTGGTAGGTGAGGACCAGGGGAACCCTATTCCTAGTGGGGTGGCGGGAGGATGGAGTGAGAGCAGATGTACGTGAAATGGAGGAGATGCGTTTAAGAGCAGAGTTGATAGTGGAGGGAGGGAAGCCCTTTTCTTTAAAAAATGAAGACATCTCCCTCGTCCTAGAATGAAAAGCCTCATCCTGAGAGCAGATGTGGCGGAGACGGAGGAATTGCGAGAAGGGGATGGCGTTTTTGCAAGAGACAGGGTGAGAAGAGGAATAGTCCAGATAGCTGTGAGAGTCAGTAGGCTTATAGTAGACATCAGTGGATAAGCTGTCTCCAGAGACAGAGACAGAAAGATCTAGAAAGGGGAGGGAGGTGTCGGAAATGGACCAGGTAAATTTGAGGGCAGGGTGAAAGTTGGAGGCAAAGTTAATAAAGTCAACAAGTTCTGCATGCATGCAGGAAGCAGCGCCAATGCAGTCGTCGATGCAGCGAAGGAAAAGTGGGGGACAGATACCAGAATAGGCACGGAACATAGATTGTTCCACAAACCCAACAAAAAGCCACACAACTCCCTTGTCCATTCGTCCCCCCCATCCCTCCCCACTGATCTCCCTCCTGGCACTTATCCGTGTAAGCGGAACAAGTGCTACACATGCCCTTACACTTCCTCCCTTACCACCATTCAGGGCCCCAAACAGTCCTTCCAGGTGAGGCAACACTTCACCTGTGAGTTGACTGGGGTGATATACTGCGTCCGGTGCTCCCGATGTGGCCTTTTATATATTGGCGAGACCCGACGCAGACTGGGAGACCGCTTTGCTGAACATCTACGTTCTGTCCGCCAGAGAAAGCAGGATCTCCCAGTGGCCACACATTTTAATTCCACATCCCATTCCCATTCTGACATGTCTATCCATGGCCTCCTCTACTGTAAAGATGAAGCCACACTCAGGTTGGAGGAACAACACCTTATATTCCGTCTGGGTAGCCTCCAACCTGATGGCATGAACATCGACTTCTCTAACTTCCGCTAAGGCCCCACCTCCCGCTCGTACCCCATCTGTTACTTATTTTTATGCACACATTCTTTCTCTCACTCTCCTTTTTCTCCCTCTGTCCCTCTGAATATACCTCTTGCCCATCCTCTGGGTCCCCCCCACCTTGTCTATCTTCCCGGACCTCCTGTCCCATGATCCTCTCGTATCCCCTTTTGCCAATCACCTGTCCAGCTCTTGGCTCCATCCCTCCCCCTCCTGTCTTCTCCTATCATTTTGGATCTCCCCCTCCCCCTCCAACTTTCAAATCCCTTACTCACTCTTCCTTCAGTTAGTCCTGACGAAGGGTCTCGGCCTGAAACGTCGACTGCACCTCTTCCTACAGATGCTGCCTGGCCTGCTGCGTTCACCAGCAACTTTGATGTGTGTTGCTTGAATTTCCAGCATCTGCAGAATTCCTGTTGTTTATTGTTTATTTATTGTTAGTTTTCACACTGACAATCTCAAATGATGAATATCTCAAATCTCAGGACTACGCAGTCCTGTGTCACTCTCATCATTATCAGATTTCTCACCAGCTGCATGCAGACTTGACTTTTTATTTTTATCTCTTCCCAGTGCAATCCATTTATTTTTGTCTGCCCAATATGCTCTTTGTAATGTATGCATACTCGTTTGTTGGATTTTCTGCAGGTTCACCTTTAAACCTGCATTGGCCCAGTATATGTGAACTCCTGCTACAATGGTAGCACAACTTGTTCAGCCAGGCCGGTTTCTGTTTAGACATTGTAATTCTGCTCATGTTTACTTTCATTCCTGTCTGCAACAGTCTCAGTCGGGTGTTTCCATTCTATTTAAACTGCTCTTTTAATTGTAAGTTGTGCTTCTGTTAGGATTTGTTTTTGAATGTTTTCTTCTAACATTCCACTAAGTAAACAATCACTCAGTGCATCATTAGGTCCACTAAAACAAGAGGACATAGCCTCAAGATTTGGGGGAGTAGATTTTGGATAGAGATGAGAAGGAACTGCTTTTCCCAGAGAGTGGTGAATCTGTGGAATTCTCTGCCCAATGAATCAGTAGAGGCTACCTCAGTAAATATATTTATGACAAGGTTGGATAGATTTTTGCATAATAGTGGAATTAGGGGTTCTGGGGAAAAGGCAGGTAGGTGGAGATGAGTCCATGGCCAGATCAGCTATGATCTTATTGAATGACGGAGCAGGTTCGATGGGTCAGATCGCCTACTCCTGCTCCTATTTCTTATGTCCTTATTGAACTGACAATGCTCAGACACTCTCTTCAATTCAGCCACATCTGCTGAACTGGACTCCCCTTCCTTTTGATTCTATTTATGAAACATAGAACATTCTGTAATCAACAATGGTTTCAGCTCAAAATGTTCAGAATCAGAATCAGGTTTATTATCACCAGTATAGAAACATAGAAAATAGGTGCAGGAGTAGGCCATTCGGCCCTTCGAGCCTGCACCGCCATTTATTATGATCATGGCTGATCATCCAACTCAGAACACCGCCCCAGCCTTCCCTCCATACCCCCTGACCCCCGTAGCCACAAGGGCCATATCTAACTCCCTCTTAAATATAGCCAATGAACTGGCCTCAACTGTTTCCTGTGGCAGAGAATTCCACAGATTCACCACTCTCTGTGTTAAGAAGTTTTTCCTAATCTCAGTCCTAAAAGGCTTCCCCTCTATCCTCAAACTGTGACCCCTCGTTCTGGACTTCCCCAACATCGGGAACAATCTTCCTGCACCTAGCCTGTCCAATCCCTTTAGGATCTTATACGTTTCAATCAGATCCCCCCTCAATCTTCTAAATTCCAATGAGTACAAGCCCAGTTCATCCAGTCTTTCTTCATATGAAAGTCCTGCCATCCCAGGAATCAATCTGGTGAACCTTCTCTGTACTCCCTCTATGGCAAGGATGTCTTTCCTCAGATTAGGGGACCAAAACTGCACACAATACTCCAGGTGTGGTCTCACCAAGGCCTTGTACAACTGCAGTAGTACCTCCCTGCTCCTGTACTCAAATCCTCTCGCTATAAATGCCAGCATACCATTCGCCTTTTTCACCGCCTGCTGTACCTGCATGCCCACTTTCAATGACTGATGTATAATGACACCCAGGTCTCGTTGCACCTCCCCTTTTCCTAATCGTCCACCATTCAGATAATAATCTGTTTTCCTATTTTTGCCACCAAAGTGGATAACTTCACATTTATCCACATTAAATTGCATCTGCCATGAATTTGCCCACTCACCCAACCTATCCAAGTCACCCTGCATCCTCTTAGCATCCTCCTCACAGCTAACACTGCCACCCAGCTTCGTGTCATCCGCAAACTTGGAGATGCTGCAGTTAATTCCCTCATCCAAGTCATTAATATATATTGTAAACAACTGGGGTCCCAGCACTGAGCCTTGCGGTACCCCACTAGTCACCGCCTGCCATTCTGAAAAGGTCCCGTTTATTCCCACTCTTTGCTTCCTGTCTGCTAACCAACTCTCCACCCACACCAATACCTTACCCCCAATACCGTGTGCTTTAAGTTTGCACACTAATCTCCTGTGTGGGACCTTGTCAAAAGCCTTCTGAAAATCCAAATATACCACATCCACCGGTTCTCCCCTATCCACTCTACTAGTTACATCCTCAAAAAATTCTATGAGATTTGTCAGACATGATTTTCCTTTCACAAATCCATGCTGACTTTGTCCGATCATTTCACCGCTTTCCAAATGTGCTGTTATCACATCCTTGATAACTGACTCCAGCAGTTTCCCCACCACCGACGTTAGGCTAACCGGTCTATAATTCCCCGGTTTCTCTCTCCCTCCTTTTTTAAAAAGTGGAGTTACATTAGCCACCTTCCAATCCTCAGGAACTAGTCCAGAATCTAAAGAGTTTTGAAAAATTATCACTAATGCATCCACTATTTCTTGGGCTACTTCCTTAAGCACCCTGGGATGCAGACCATCTGGTCCTGGGGATTTATCTGCCTTCAATCCCTTCAATTTACCTAACACCACTTCCCTACTAACATGTATTTCGCTCAGTTCCTCCATCTCACTGGACCCTCTGTCCCCTACTATTTCTGGAAGATTATTTATGTCCTCCTTAGTGAAGACAGAACCAAAGTAATTATTCAATTGGTCTGCCATGTCCTTGCTCCCCATAATCAATTCACCTGTTTCTGTCTGCAGGGGACCTACATTTGTTTTTACCAGTCTTTTCCTTTTTACATATCTATAAAAGCTTTTACAGTCCGTTTTTATGTTGCCTGCCAGTTTTCTCTCATAATCTTTTTTCCCCTTCCTAAGCGCCCTTTGTCCTCCTCTGCTGAATTCTGAATTTCTCCCAGTCCTCAGGTGAGCCACTTTCTCTGGCTAATTTGTATGCTTCTTCTTTGGAATTGATACTATCCCTAATTTCTCTTGTCAGCCACGGGTGCACTACCTTCCTTGATTTATTCTTTTGCCAAATTGGGATGAACATTTGTTGCAGTTCATCCATGCAATCTTTAAATGCTTGCCATTGCATATCCACCGTCAATCCTTTAAGTGTCATTTGCCAGTCTATCTTAGCTAATTCACGTCTCATACCTTCAAAGTTACCCCTCTTTAAGTTCAGAACCTTTGTTTCTGAATTAACTATTCATGTATGTGACATGAAATTTGTTAACTTAGCAGCAACAGTTCAATGCAATACGTAATAGAAGAGAAAAAAATAATAATAATAAATAAGTACATCAATTACAATATATGTATATTGAATAGATTAAAAATCATGCAAAAAACAGAAATAATATATATTAAAAAAGTGAGGTAATGTTCACGGTTTCAACGTCCATTTAGGAATCGGATGGCAGAGGGGAAGAAGCTGTTCCTCAATCGCTGAGTGTGTGCCTTCAGGCTTCTGTACCTCCTACCTGACGGTAACAATGAGAAAAGGACATGCTCTGGGTGCTGGAGGTCCTTAATAATTGACGCTGCCTTTCTGAGACACCGCTCCTTGAAGATGTCCTGGATACTTTGTTGGCTTGAACCCAAGATGGAGCTGACTGGATTTACAACCTTCTACAGCTTTTCGGTCCTGTGCAGTAGCCCCCACATACCAGACAGTGATACAGCCTGTCAGAATGCTCTCCACGGTACATCTATAGAAGTTTTCGAGTGTATTTGTTGGCATGTCGAATGTCTTCAAACTCCTAATAAAGTATAGCTGCTGTCTTGCCTTCTTTATAACTACATCGATATGTTGGGACCAGGTTAGGTCCTCAGAGATCTTGACACCCACAATCTGAAACAGCTCACTCTCTCCACTCAATGAGGATTGGTGTGTCTTCCTTCATCTTACCCTTCCTGAAGTCCACAATCAGCTCTTTCATCATTACTGACATTGAGTGCCAGGTTGTTGCTGCAGCACCACTCCATTAGTTGGCATATCTCACTCCTGTACACCCTCTCGTCTCCACCTGATGTCCTATCAATAGTGGTTGTATCACCAGAAAATTTATAGATGGTACTTGAGCTATGCCTAGCCACACAGTCATGTGTATATAGAGAGTAGAGCAGTGGGCTAAGCACACACCCCTGAGGTGTGCCAGTGTTGATCGTCAGTGAGGAGGATGTGTTATCACCAATCCAGTTAGGAAGTCGAGGATCCAATTGCAGAGGGAGGTACAGAGGCCCAGGCTCTGTAACTTCTCAATCAGGATTGTGGGAATAATGGTATTAAATGATGAGCTGTAGTCAATGAACAGCATCCTGACATAAGTGTTTGTGTTGTCCAGGTGGTCTAAAGCCCTGTGGAGAGCCATTGATATAGTGTCTGCCGTTGACCTATTGTGGTGATAAGCAAATTGCAATGGGTCCAGGTCCTTGCTGAGGCAGGAGTCTAGTCATGACCAACCTCTCAAAGCATTTCATCACTGTTGATGTGAGTGCTACCAAGCAATAGTCATTAAGACAGCTCACATTATTCTTCTTAGGCACTGGTATAGTTGTTGCCTTTTTGAAGCAAGTGGGAAATTCCGCCCCTAGCAGTGAGAGGTTGAAAATGTCCTTGAATACGCCCACTAGTTGGTTGGCACAGGTTTTCGGAGCCTTACCAAGTACTCCATCAGGACCTTCTGCCTTGCAAGGATTCACTCTCTTCAAAGACAGCCTAACATCAGCCTCTGAGACAGAGATGAATTACTTTCACAATATCAGTAAAGCTCATTTCTGCATGTAGGGCTCTCAGTATACTAGGTGGACTGTTAACTGTCAATCGCTTATTACCAAAATGGCTTCTCTGAAGTGTTATATTAAAACGGATCCCCGTAATGTTAACTGCTGAGCAAGGAGTTCTCTGTAACTGCAATGTTTGGGTTATACAGGGTGATAATGGAAATGGTATTCATTTGTTAGCCAATGGAAGTCATGTCCTGTTATCTTGTATATGTGTGCTGAGTTGAGGAGTGCGGGCTTTTTTGGGAGGCAAGCAGAGAGGACGGACGTGTGAGGAACGGACAGTGGTTCCCAGGCGGCGGACACCGGACCTCAGGGATTTGGAGGGTGGCCAGAGTCTCGGAAGGACATTGTGGATGGAATCGGAGGCCTGAGCTCCAACGTATTAAAATATTATGTGCACAAGACTGATAAGTTACTTATGCGGCGCCTTTTCTTGTAGTTGTTTCTACTAACCCATCACCAAAAATTTGCTATAAAGCACAATTCTTCACTCGCACTTTGCATATTGTTTCATATTTGTGTCGTGGCTGATCATTGGGCAACTCACACCTTATCCGCACCAAAGCAATTGCACTGTTGGCGGGGTTGACGGCTATTCACCCTAGGCAACGGGAGGTCAGTGGGGCAAAGACCCTTACATGCAGATTTGGTTGGAGCAGTCAAACTCTGAAGCAAACTATATGCTTTTCCATCTAATACTCTCAGCAAAACTGGTACTTGTTTCTCATTGGCTATTCCATTTGCTTTAAAAGACAACTCAATCTGTTCCATATACGTATTCCAGCTATCTCTTATGCAATGGAATGCCTGTCTTTCTGATGCAACCAGCCATTTCAGCTCTGTTTTATTTATGATTACATCAACAACTAGTGTCCATTTTCAGTCCGCAGAAGGATATTACACTAACAGCAGCAGCACAAATACAGAAATGGCTCTGTTTCTCGGAAGTCACTATTACAAGACTGAATTCAAGAGGACAACTAAACATGGAAATGTTGATGGATTGTCTTATTTAAATTGGATAGGGAAATACCTGAATAATTTACAAAAGAGGACACTCCTCTTGACCTTTTCTCCCTAAAGAAAATTAAAAGTCTCTTTATTACGGCAGAGCTAATCTAAAGGGAAACCAGAAAAGACCCACATTGTCTCTGTTACACATGGCAAATCAAAACGGCTGGAATGTACAGCATAAATTCCAGTTTCCCCATTTTTAACATTTGAACTTGCCCTTGCAGAGCTGGCCTTATATGGAGATTGAGGGCTGTTGTACATTCCAAGCTGAGAGTTAAAGTGTTGGAGGAGGTATATAGCGATCATCTAGGCATGGTCAAATTGAAAGCATTGGCTGGAAGGGTTGACTGGTGGGCTGGGATAGATCAGCAGATCAAGCAGCTTGCCATGCTCTGTTCAGGATGTTTACATGTCCAGAAGAATGTTGTCCAGAGCTGTCAGAAGCACCTGCTCCGTCCCAGAGTCAATTCCTACAACCAGCGCGGTGGAGGCCCCAGAACCTGAGATTGTTCTACAGGCCCCAGAATCTGAGATTGTTTTACAGCCACAAATCTCTCCTGCTAAGCAGATTGACCACCGTACCCCCACTCTCAGGAAGGATGTTATCTCACAAAAGTAGGAAATCCTCAACAACAATTAAATTTTTAGGCCTGAATGGGACAGCTTAAAATTTTCTAAACTATGGATAACCATGCTGAACTGATCTGAGGCCTCTGTCGGTCAGAGCATGGATATTGCATTCTACCTGTCTAGATTCGCAAACCCGGGCAGTATGATATGGAGGGCAAGCTGTTGCCCATGTAGTAAGCTCCCCCTCTCCACACATCTGATGAACCCAAAGGAATGGCAGAGACCGATATATAGTTTGGTACTAGCAGCATCTCAGGAGTGCCAGTCAACATTGAACTCAATGTAGGACTGCTTTAGGGACTCTAGCTCTGAACTTTTCCCAGCAGACGTTTGATATGAGTTTTCCTTCTAGATGAGCTGCCGGCCCCGGCTGATGAGACCCATCTGCCCAAAGCGACTGGTTTTAAGGATAACTATATAGTAGTTGTATTATATACTATACACCCTATCCTCGTTATATGTGTCTTCAGACAATGCGGATTCACAGTTATGCGAGGAACCTATTTCTACCAACGTCTCGTGATATGCATCCAAAATTCACAGTTATGCGAGGAGCGCTGCCTTCCTGCCAATACAAGTCACGTGTGCGCATCTCACAATTTCACTCCCGCCACTGTCACATTGGTTTCAGCAAGTTGTGGATGCGCGATCTTGAACTTCTGTTGGTTTTACGCAGTGATTTTGCGTTTGAAATATTTAACTATGCCTCCTATGCGTCCGATGTCATGTCCTGGGCCGTCAGCCGAGCGGCAGAGGACCACTTTAACACTTGAAAAAAAGTTGGAAATTATAAACAGCGCGGCATCAGCTGAAGGTAACACAGCTCTGGGACGCTACTGCCAGGAACAGAATCCTGCCTTTAAAGTTCTTTTGTTGCTTGACAATGCGCCAGCCCATCCTAAACATTTGGACAGCATTCATCCTAGCATAACAGTGTGTTTCCTGCTGCTTAACACAACATCGCTGATTCAACCACTCGACCAAGGTGTAATCCACATTCAAGGCATTTTTTTTTTACGGCGAACTATTTCTCAGATGCTGCAAGCAACAGATGATTTTGAAAATCCTGGGAATTTACCAATGGTGAGGGAATGGTGGAAGTCAGAATACTTGGCACAAATGGTGATGGGCATGGACCCACGTTTAGAACAGAGTCGCATTTCAGTCCTTCCCTACAAGCAAATTTAAAACAAAATGCTGCCAAGCAAACAACCCTCACCACTTTATCCAAATCGGTAACACCTTCTGCTGCCGGCAGTTCCAAGAGTTCTGTGAGTCATCCTTCACCCCTTGCTGTGCTTGATATGATCCTGACGGCCACAACCATCCACTTCATCCATGTAAAGCTGCCCGACACCACAACAACCACTCATCTCCCGGAGCGAACACACCTGCCACTGTTGGTGACTACTGTACACCCTCGGATGTTAACTTTCTATGATTTATTACATTGAATATTACCTTAAATTGATGAAATATAATACAAATGTTGCCTTGTGGTACTGCTTTTGTGTTGTACTGGTAAGAAAATGTGAATAAATTACAGATAAAACATATTTAGGAAGCCCTCAGGAACACATCCCTATTTTCTCTATTTAAATAATTATTCACATTATGCTATTTCATATTATGCGTCAACTTCGAGGAACATATCCCCCGCATATAACGAGGATAGGGTGTATATCAAATTGAGATTCATTGTATATTGAGTTGGAGCTTATAGCTAAGCAGGGAGGAGTGTTGTGTATTTAATATTTCAATAATATTTTAGTATTCTTTAAAAATATATTGTTTGAATAAGCAATTTTTGTTGTATATGTAATTCATTATGGATTATATGTATAAGTACATGAATGGCTTACGTCATTATGCCACCATGTCATTATGTGCTCCTCGATAGTAGTAAGACTCAAAGTCCTGGCTCCTTGTTTTTGCTTTCAACTAGCTTTATGTTTTGGAGTTAAAATACTTAACAGTTATTTCCTTGAAGAATTCCTGTCCTTAGGAACCATTCCAGAATTGAATGGATTCTTGAAAGATCACAATGCCTCCACAATCTTTTCAGCTACCTCTTTCAGAACCTTGGGGTGTAGTCATTCTGGTCCAGGTGATTTATCTACCTTCAGAACTTTCAGCTTTTCAAGCACCTCCCTAGTAATAGTAATTACACTTACTTCTGCCCCTGACAATTTTGAACTTCTGTCGTACTGGTAGTGTCTTGCACAGTATCGACTGACGTAAAATACTTATTAAGTGGGTTTTTCCACTAAGGCTGGACAAAACTAGAATTGGAGGTAATGGTTAAGGGTGAAAGGGGAACCCATGGGAGAACTTCTTCACTTAGAGGGTGCTGTGAGTGTGTAATGAGCTGCCAGAAGTGATGAATGCGGGTTCAATTGCAACATTTAAGAGATGTTTGGATAATTGCATGGGCAGAGGAGATTGGAGGATCGGGAGGGTACAGGTCAATGGGACTGGACTAAGTATAGATTATCATGGACTACATGGGCCAAAGGGTTTGCTTATATGCTATAATACTCTTTGACTCTAAAATGTTCATGTAGTTCTCTTGATCAACAGGTAGTGTTTATTATACTAATGAAAACTTCTAAAACTTGTAACTCAGATCAGTAAACTAGATGAATACAAGACACTGATTTTAGATCATGTGCTGTATGATTGTGTCACATTCAAAGCAGTTCATTTGGTGTTAACAGAGATTCATTTTTAAGCAGATAGATAGTTATTGCATGATGAGGTGAATTGAGCCTAAGATTTTAAAAGTTCTCTCAACTAATTATTTCCTCCATCTATTCCATCTCTCTCTCTCGCTCTCTCTCTCCTCCATCTTCCCGCTTATTCTTTCTTTCTTGATTTCTATCCAGCCCTTTTTATCCAGCTCATTCCTTCCTCCATTCTTTTTTCTTTCTCTCTTCATCACATGCCTTTCTCTCTCTCTCCATGCTGTCTCACTCCTTTCATATTGCCTCTCCTCTCTTTTTCTCTTTCCCAGTCTCTTTTTATCTATCCTATCTCTCTCTTGCTCGCTCTGACCATCCATCCCTTTCTTCTATGTTAATCCATTTCCTGTCTGCTTCTCTTCATCCTGTTTCACCTTCTCTCTCTATCCGTTCTTCCTCCCTGTCTCTGTCTATCTATATCCCATCTCTCTGTCTCTCCTTTCAGTGGTCTCCCTATCGCCCTGTGTCCTCATCTGTCTGGTCTATTCTGTGGTGAACTAATTGATAGCAATCAATTACTGTGGGCAGTCAAAGCTCCATTATTGCTCAACTGCCTGGTTACCAGAATGATAGAGGAAGAAGTCGATAGACTTCGGTTTATTTTTGTCCAGTATTTACCAGGTTCCACATTATACCACTGCTGTAGCTCTGAACCCTTTGATCAAATCAGTGTAAGTACACGATATAGCATGCTAGTTACAAAAAAAACACACAACTGCAGCTGGGCTCTGAAAGGACAGCCCGAGATGATAGCGTACTTAAATCTTTTCTAATGCATGTAAAAAGCAAAGTTGCCAATTGCCGTGGGAGCTTAAGAAATTGCTTTTTATTTTTGGGAACTTTAGCTTGTTCTTTAGCACTAGAAATATATTGCAATTTTACAAATACATGCCTTAGCTGGTCACCAACCAAATGAGAAGGGATTAGCAATTCCTTTTCACATCTAATGCCACATTGTATTTTTTTTGCAATAGTCTCACTTAATGCTCTCCTCCGAACTTTGCCTCATTATCCATCACTTAAAGATATTTTATTCATTTATTTAAAGGAACACCCTGATTTATTTTGTTTATTTTTCCTCTGCCTTTCTCCCATTAGTTGTACTTTTCTCTCTAATCATGTCTCATCTGTTTGATTTATTTCTCTGTGTGCTCACATTTCTTTTATGTGATTTATTAATCCATGCTACCTGTACTACCAGCTCTCGTTTATTAGATTTAGGATCACTGTCACATTCCGCTTTTTGCTACTTTTTCTTGCTCCTTGGAATTACATTTATTGAGGAGATGAAAGGTTCTCAAATCAAGAGCTTTTTTTAGCAACAGCTACAAATACACAAGGTTAAGGACACAACAATATATGGGCAAGGAAAGAGCATTCAGTTCAATAAGCATGTCTCCTCCACTGAATCCCCTGAGGAAAGTTCCTTTAATTTTTTTTTCACTATGGATTCAGTGGCCACTTTATTAGGTTAATGCAAATATCTAATCAGCTAATCATGTGGCAGCAACTAACTGCATAAAAGTATGCAGACATGGTCAAGAAATTCAATTGCTGTTCAGACCAAACATCAGAATGGGAAAGAAATTCTGATATCAGTGACCGACCATGGAATGCTTATTGGTGCTGAGGAGGGTGGGAATGACAGGCGTTTGGGCTTTGGTTGTTGAGGTTGGGGAGAGGCTACGGGTGGTTTGCACCACCTGTAATGTGACTGAGGGAAGCCGATGGCAGGAAATTCAGATGGGGAGTTAAGTGATGATATGGAATGGAATTTGGCATGAAATAAAAGGAAAATGAGTGAAGGGGAACAGGTTTGAATGAGGAGGGTCACCCTGTGAAAGAATGCAGTAGAAGATGATGTTGGCTTCAAATAGGTGGGAGTAATGCAGCTTCCTGATAGGTGCAAGCTGCCATTAGCACAAAAGAAGATTGTTGGTGCCAGACGGGGTGGTTTGAGTAGCTCATAAACTGCTGATTTCCTGGGATTTTTATGCACAATAGCCTTAGAGTTTACAGAGAATTGTACAAAAACTCCAGTGCTCAGCAGTTCTGTGGGTGAAAATGTCTTTTTAATGAGAGTGGTCAGAGGAGAATGGCCAAACTAGTTTAAGTTGATAAGAAGGTAACAGTAAGTCAAATAAGCATGTGTTATAACAGTGGTGTGCTGAACAGTATCTCCCAACACACAATCCATCATACTAACAGAGAACCTCGAACATACACTCAGTGGCAACTTTATTAGGTACAGGAGGTATTTCTCTCCAGTGATTATGGAACTTTCCACTGGATCATCAGGGAATCCAATGTTTCTTGCACTGGTGAAAACAATAGGCCATTGGCTACCCTGCATAAGTTAATGTGAGAATGCACAAACAGCTGGATATATTGGGAGATGTTAGAAAACATCCATAAAGCTCATTTGACTTACGTATTCCACAAAGTCAAAGAGTTTACTGCCATATGGATAAGTACATGTATGCACAGGTGCACTGAAAAACTTACTTGCATCAGCACCTCCAGCATATAGCATCAAATAAGCAACATTCACAAGAAATCTATAAATTATGCATCTTTTTTTAGACAGCCGGTGGTGTAGTGCATCTGCACTGAACTTTGAAGTGAGTGGTCCTGCGTTTGAATCCAACCAGCTCCTTTCGCACTTCCCATCCCTGCTGGGTTGGGCGTCAAGCTGGCAACTTGGTCTTCTAAAAAACAGATAAATGCTAAATGAAACAGCAAGGTTGCCGCCTGATGTGCCACAAGGCACAGAAAGGAACAACAACAATACACTTCTTTTGCTAGAAAGGACAAAATTAGATCAGGAAAAATAAGTCCAAAGTGGTGCAACCCTATATACTGTAGCTATATAGAAGATGGCCTGGCGTAGATGGTGAGGATCCTTGATGGTGGATGTTGCCTTCCTGAGGCGCACTCCTGTAGATCCTACTGATGGTGGGGAGGAATCTGCCAATGAAGTACTAACTGGGTCCATTCCTCTCTGCAGACTCACATTTCACTGCCTCGCAACCAGTAGGCTGAACTTGGTGGTAGAGTGTGCTCTGGACCCACCAATGAAGCTCTCTCTGATACCAGGTCATCGGGCTGTCTGCGTTTGCCAGAATAAGCCCCACCTCTGATCCTGCTATGGAAAAAACTCAGTTGTGTGGCAAAGCCTTCCCTCCAGCATTGTCAACTTTCATCAATTAATTTCCACATCAAAAGCCAGCTGTCAATCAGAATCATCTAAAAAGATACTCCAAGAAATATAAATAATTACAAAATCTGCAGGGATCTGTTTTGGGACTTCTACACTTACTGATATTTTATAAATTGTTTGGATGAAGAACCTTGGAGGTTAGTGATGTTATGGATAATGTAGAAGGTTACAACAGGGTGTTGATAGGATGCACGGCCAGGTCGAGAAGCAGCAGATGGTGTTCAATCCAGAAAGTGTAAAGTGATAACATTTTGAAAGATTGAACTTGAGGTTGGAGTACGAGGTTAATGGCAGGATTCTTTGCAATGTAGAGGAACAGAAGGATCTTGAGGTCCATGTCTGAGAGTTGTTGCATAAGTTGATAGGATGGTTAAGAAGGGATATGGTGTGTTGGCCTTCTTTAATCCCAGGAGTGAGTTCAAAAACCATGAGGTAATGTTGCAGCTCTATAAAACTCTGCTTAGACCACACTTTGAGCATTGTGTTCAGCTCTGGTCACCTCATCTTAGGAAGGGTGTGGAAACTTTAGTGAGAGTGCTGAAGAGATTTACAAAGGTAATGCCTGGATGAGAGATCATATCTTATGAGGAGAGATTGAGTGAGCCAGGACTTCTCTTTTTAGAGCAAAGGATGATGAGATGTGACTTGATAGAAGTGTATAAGATTATGAGAGCCATAGATTGAGTGGTCATCCACCAATTTTTTTGCCAGGTGACAACAGCCAAAACCAGAGGACATCCATTTATGGTGAGTGAAGGAAAGTTTAGGGGGATGTGAGAGGTAGTTTTTTTCACATAGAGAGTAGTAGGTGCCTAGAATACACTGGCAGGGTGGCGGTAGACACTTATACAATACAGACAATTAAGAGGCTCTTGGATAGACACATGGATGTAAGAAACATTATGGTTATAGCTATGTAGGAATGAAGGGTTAAAATGATCACAGAGTAGGTTTATATAGGTCAGCACAACATTGTGGACCAAACTGTGCAGTACAGTTCTACATTCTCTGTTCCATGTAATTATACTTAAAACACTTAAACAATTATAAAAGTTAATATATACAAAAAACTTTTAAAAATATTAATTTATTTTTTTCTTCCTTCCAGGTGAAATTGGTAAATTAGTTTACTATTGTGATATGTACAACAAAAATCCTTCTTTGCACATCGTCCTTATAGATCAACTCATTCCAACAGTGCACAGAGGTAGTGCATGGTTATACAATAGCAGAGTGCAGAATAAAGCGTTGCTGTTACAGTGCAGGTAGGCAATAAAGCACAAGGTCACAGTGAGGTGAATTGTGCAACTGTTTTCTTCTGCACATTGGTTGTTTGTCCATCTTGACGTGTGCATGTTACCCATCTCTGAACTGTCCCACAGCCTGTGCACTCACTTTCAAGAACTCTTAATCTCATGTTCTCAATATTTATTGCTTATTTCTTTTTTTTTTCTTTTATATTTGCACAGTTTCTTGCCTTTTGCACATTGATTGCTTGTCTGTCCTGCTGGGTGCAGTCTTTCGGCAATTCTATTATGGTTCTTGGATTTACTGAGTAAGCCCGTAAGAAAACAAATCTCAAGGCTGTGGAGTATATGGTGATATATACTGTATGTGCTTTGATAATGAATTTACTTTGAATTTTGAACTTCACTCAACTTCACTGGCTGAACTGTTCCCATTCCTTATGGAATCACTTTCAAGTACTCTTCATCTTATGTTCTTGATATTTATTTCTTACTTATTTAATATTGTTATTTTTCCTTTTGTACTTGCACAATTTGTTGTCTCTTGCACCACAGTCCTGTAGGGTGTGGTCTTTCATTGATTCTATTGTATTTCTTGGATTTATAAGAAAGTGAGTCTCAAGATTGTATATGGTGACATATATGTACGTGGATAATAAGTTTACTTTGAACTTTGATCTTTTTGTACTAGAGAACAATTCAATATTCTTACAATAGTGGGACAGAAGCTGTCCTTGAGCCCAGACTTCTTACCACGTGCCCAATGAGAACGGGTTGTACAGAAAGAGTGTGGCATGGGTGGTAGCTCTGATTATGCTGCCTCCTTTACCGTGGCAGCAAGAAGTATAGATAAAGACCATGAGCGAGACATAGGTTCCTATGATGTGCTGAGCTGTAGTTTTTGTGATCGTGGGCAGATCAGTTGCCATACCAAGCCACGGTGCATCAGTGTGGTATAAGGCCTCCATTGGAATGAGTGTTTTGGAGCACTATCCCCAGGTTTAATCCATTTCTGGATTAAGCTCAATGTAAGTGCTGGGAAATCCCACCTTTGTACTCTGTATGACATCCAGAGGTCAGGGCGTACCAACAGGTTCACTGACTGGATTTCAACAGCATGTTTGGGGCTTCTGAATTTGGACTCACCAAATTTCAAAACCTTAATATATTTACAGAAGTAAGTGATCACAGATCGCCACTGAACTGCAGGAATTTACTAGTGAGATTAGGCCCAATGTAACATTTATCTGAAACGATACAATTTCATGCATTTTAGAGTAGAAGGTCTAGCCTTCAGAATGGTACACACTGGAGCTGAAAAATGAAATGCTTCATCAACATGTGATAAATGAGTGTGCAAATACGAAACCATTTCCAATTATATGCAGTGATTTATTGCCAGGGCCCACTCAGAAAAATATAATTGCACCAACTATCAGGAACTGGCTCTGGCACTTGATCATGTGTCAGATTGGAGAGTAGGGTTTCAATTACAAAGCAAACCAAAAGTCTGGACTAATTCCTCAGCTTGTTGGTCAAAGACCTGAGGACTATCTGATCAATTTTTGTAACTGAGGCTCTATTTGCAGCGTTATTTATTTCAAATTGTATCTGCTTCATAGATTAATCTAATCTTGCACGTTATCATCCTCAGTTTTTTAAAAATTGTATTCTATTCATATCATTCTCTTTCCAATCCTCTTAAGTAACTACAACAGATAGAACTGTGCATTTGCCTTCAAAGGCAGAGAGCTGCAGGCTTAAAACTCAGGTCCAATGACTGAAAGTCTGTCTGACAATGAACTGAGTAACCTGGAAGTTTCAACTATCCTGAGCTCCAGGTGGTGGAAATCATCCTATATCACACAGGCATAGAGAGCCAACTTTCCAACAATCTTTCCTTGATAACAGCAGTTAAAGGTTAGATAGAACCTGGTCTGTAGATCAGCACAGCTCATATCAACACTCTACTCCAGCATTTCATTGATAGCTCAATCCCCATAGCAACCATCTCTACGTAGAACTCCCGACCTTCTTGGATTAGCCTGCAGTCTGGAGACAATAGACAGTAATCTCAAGAGCAATTTACAGCAAACAATAGCCAAGAAGAAAACATAAGGGGTTTAAAAACAAACTATGAACTTTTATTTTTTGAATATGCTTATTAATTAAGAAATATTGGTGTTTGCACATGAAGTTAAAAGGATAAAGAAATTGCCAGGCCAGGAGACTTGATTAGCAGTGACTATTCTTGCAATAAAATATTAAGGGATAGTCAAACAAGAATAGGGAAGCACCCCTCAACAAAGGGAAAATGAAAAGCATTTTCCTTTTAGATATTAAAGTTCAAAAAGTTCAAAGTAAGTATATTATGAAAGTACATAATACCTTGAGATTCATTTTCTTGCAAGCTTTCACAATATACAGAGAAACACAATAGAATCAATAAAAAACTGCAAAAACTGACAAACAACCAATCTGCAAAAAATGACACTGCAAATAAAAAAAGTAAGTAAATAAATAATATTGAGAACATGAGCTGTAGAGTCCTTGAAAGAGAGTCCATAGGTTGTGGAATCATTTCAGAGTTCAGGTGAGTGAAGTTATCTATGCTGGTTCAGGAGCTTGATAGTTGAAGAGTTATAACTGAACCTGGTGCTTTGGGACCTAAGGCACCTGTACCTCATTCCCAATAGCAGCAGTGATAAGAGAGCATTGCCTGGATGGTAGGGGTTCTTGTTGATGGATACTGCTTTCTTGTACTCCTTGCATATGCTCAGTGATGGGGAGGGCTTTGGACTGGGCTGTGTTCATCATAAAGATATCAGTGATAAAGATATCAGCATTTTTCCTATCTCCGCACTATCTATCGAGGATAAGGCCAGTGTGTAAACAATAGGACCCCAATGTGAAGAATTTTTAATTTTACATTCAAGTAATGGCTAGGAAAAAGAGCAAAAGGGAAACAAGCAGTTGTTACAATTGTTCTAGTGGGATTTTGCGGAGAAGGGCATCCCATTGCAGCCTATTTTTCTCTCAGTCTCCTCAGAGGATATCAAGAAAGAAATGAGTAATGAAGAATAAAGAAGAGATTAGGAATTAAAAAGAAAATTAACATTATGTCACAGTCCCGACCGTTAATTCCCCATCTTCTCCTAATTCCCTTTGATTGTGCCACAGTCCCGACCGTTAATTCCCCATCTTCTCCTAATTCTCTTTGATTGTGCCACAGTTCCGACTGTTAATTCCCCATTTTCTCCTAATTCCCTTTGATGACAGCACACCTGGTTTTCATCAAGACCTGCAGCATAAGAACACCGGCTTTGCACCCACTAGTTGCCAGATCGTTTTGCCAGTGTGGTAATTAATGCTTCCCGGCCACTTAGAATTGTGTGTCCTAAGTTTTGCTTCAGTACCGAGATTTATCTGTGAAACTCAGTCTCTCCATGTCAAGATCAGTTTTCTAAGTTCTACTACAGTTCCGAGGTTTACCTGTGAAACCCAGTCTGTCCATATCAAGATAAATTCTGCCTGTCTCCTGCCTTCCTGCTCTCCCTCCTGTTTGCCGTTCAACGCTCACGCGCACGTCTGCATCCTAACTAAATCTCCTGCGCTTGGGTTCGCCTCATTCGTTGCAACACATTGAGATACTTATAAAAGAACATCCTTACATTTACAAAATTTCCAACAAGCTGAAGGAATGATATACCACTCTCATAACTACTAACACAAGAGATTCTGCAGATGACGGAAATCCTGCTGAAAGGCCCTGATGAAGGGTTTTGGCCCAAAATGCTGACTGTTTATTCCTTTCCATAGATGCTGCCTGACCTAATGAGTTCCTCCAGCATTTTTTTCCTTAACTCTTAACTACTTTTGTTCTGGGCCAGAAGCAGATTGGTAAATATTGACAATTACCACACGGCAAAAAAAAATTCTGACTTTAATAGATATTTCTAGTAACCTCTATCCTTGACATTCAAAGACATTGCTATCACAGAGTCTGCTATCTGCCTTCTGTCCAATGATCAGAATGGTCTAGGCCAGCAACTGAAATGCTGAAGCTACAAGAGTGGGAACCCTCACCAGGTATCCTGGCTTTTGATACCTCAAGATCCTTCAAGACACAAAGGATGGAAGACTTTCTGGATGAGTTCAGCTCCAACAACACTGCAGAATTTTGACATTGTATGTCATAAGCAGCCTATGTGATTGGCACTCCATCCAATGCTCTGTATGTACACTCTCCGCACTGTCAATGCTCTGTGCTGCTGAGTCCATGCTGTCTACACAACACCCTGCAACAATACTCCAGGTTTACTATAACCACATTTCCTGAAACCCAGAATTTCTGCTTACTGGAAGTGTAGAAATAACAACAAAGCAAGGGTTAAAATGGTATGCTAACAGAACAGAGCTGTAGACACTTTGTACAGCCTTTCTATGCCTGGAATTACAACAGCCAAGATGATAAGATGGTAGAGACAGTATGCAGACATAGTGCAGTCAACCATGCTGAACATGGCCCTTGAAAGCCTAACTCTTGTACAGCCTTTCCGTTCAAACTGGGAACCAAGGTCACCAAGCATACCAAGACAAGACAAAGAAGCAAACAAAGAATTCTCAGGCAAAACTTACTATTGTACTGTTATTTTACTAATTTTCAAGTATTATTAGTTATTAATGCTGGTAATATGTATTATAATTGGTACATAAATATGCAAATAATGGTATTCAAAAGTACACAAATTTCTATTGGATCAATATTTGTATATAGCTAGCCAATTTCTGTATAAAATGGCATTTCTTTGCTCAAACTTGAGAACAGTTTGATGACGGGCCGCAGTCCATTATCCATAATTAAGTAAAGTGCGATTGAGAAATGAGTGCAAGTAGTCATCGGTTATTTTTTTCTCACTGCAGGCTGCTCAGTGCCATGCATTAATTTACACTCAGTGGCCACTTTATTATGTACAGCTGTTCGTTGATGCAGATATCTAATCAGCCAATCATGTATCAGCAACTCAATGCATAAAAGCACACAGACATGGTCAAGAGTTTCCGATGTTGTTCAGACGAAACATCAGAATGGGGAAGAAATCTGATCTAAGTGATTGACCGTGCAATGATTATTGGTGCCCGATTGGGTGATTTGATTATCTCAGAAACTGCAAATTTCCAGGGATTTTCATGCACAATAGTCCGTATAGTTTTCAGGGAATGGTGTGAAAAACAAAAAAAAATCCAGTGAGCAGCAGTTCTGTGGGTGAAAACACCTTTTTAATGAAAAAGGTCAGAAGAAAATGGTCAGACTGGTTCAAGCTGACAGAAAGATGTCAATAACTCAAATAGCTATGCATTATAACAGCGGTGTGCAGAACAGTATCTCTGAACGCACAACACGTTGAACCTAAAAGTGGATGCGCTACAGCAACAGAAGAAAACAAATATAAGCTCACTGGCCAGTTTGTTAGATACCTAATAAAGTGGCTGTTGTATGTAGATACAGTTGCATTGTCAATAGAGTCCAGTTCATTTCTCTTGTTGCTTCAGTAAGTCCAAAGATACTTACGGATGAGAATGAAAAATATGGTGGTGAAGGTGCGATCATCTGCTCAAAGTCAAGGCAAATTTACTGGGAATCATCAATAGCAGCCGCAGCATGCTGTGTTTGTCAAAGAGAGAGGGGATGATACTGAGTTCAGCTACAGCTTAATTCAAGATGCCTCTCTCTCTCACACACACACACACACACACACACACACACACACACATTAGTTTTAATGGGCGTCTAGTGTTACCTGTGGCATTTCATTCCAACTAGGTGCATATTTCTAATAGCCTTATAGTTGATTTCTGCAATGGTGCCAACAAAACCACAGTGCTCTACCACTGTAATAAAGATGCTAAGTGTCTCTTTGAACATGGACAGCCTGAAATGCGATATCCCTTTTTAAACTATCTTGTGAAGCTGACAGTGCAGTGACAAATCAAATTAACCTGTCCATTATGCATCATTTCTTAATCCATAGTTAGTTCAATGCATAAATGCTGTGAGAGCTTTTCCTCATTTTAAAATATTTTTTGACACAGCATTGCAGAACAATTTTAATAGACACATCGCATTGCTCTGACCTTTTCTTTTGCTAGCTGGAAAGTTTATGAAGCAAATATATAGAGAATATTGTAAAAGGAAACAAGCTACCCTTCAGAAATACCGTTCAAAATACAGTATTGAGATTTACTTCCTCAGGAATAAATGCAATCAGACCTTATTAGCAGACATCCCAGTGTCCATCCAATCAAAGTTTTCTTGAAGAATGACTTGCTCCTACAATCGAACACAAAACCTCCACTTACACACTAAGAGTCGGACTGAGGAAGCACTGCACTATTAGAGGTAGAAGTTCAGGTGGAACATTACAGCACAGTAAATGTCCTTCAGCCCATGATATTGTGACAACTTGTAACCTACTCTAAGATCAACCTAACCCTTCCCTCCTACATAGCCTCCATTTTACTATCGTCCAATTGTCTATCTAAGTGTTTCTTAAATGTCTGTAATGTATCTGCCTCCACCACTAACCCTGGCAGAGTGTTGGATGCATCAAGCTCAGGGATGCAAGTCCCTTTAATCTTCTTAAAATTATGTCCCTCATATTAGCCATTTCCTCCCTGGGAAAAAGTCTCTGACTATCTACTTCATCTATGCCTCTTATCATTTTGTGCATCTCTAACGTCTCTTCTCAGCTTCCTTCACTCCAAAGAGTTAAGCCCTAGTTCGCTCAACATATCTTCTTAAGACATGCTCTTAACCCTGGGACATTTGGACAGCAAAGATGCATCCATCAGGATGCTCTTTATCGACTACAGCGCAACATTCAATACCATCATCCCCTCAAAACTAATCAATAAGCTTCAGGACCTTGGCCTCAATACCTCCTTGTGCAATTGTATACTCAACTTCCTCACTTGCATATCTAGTCAGTTCAGACTGGCAACACCTCCTCCACAATCTCCATCAGCACAGGTGCACCACAAGACTGTGTGCTTAGCCCCTGCTCTACTTGCTTCACACTTATGATGTGTGTCTAAGCACAGGTCCAATGCCATCTTTAAGTTTGCTGATGACACCACTGTCATTGGCCAAAGCAAAGGTGGTGATGAACCAGCATACAGGAGGGAGGTTGAAAATCTGGCTGAGTGGTGCCACAGCTGCGACCTCTCACTTAATGTCAGCAAGACCAAACAGCTGATTATTGGCTTCCGGAGGAAGAAACTGCAGGTCTATGAGCCAGTTCTCATCAGAGGATCAGAGGTGGAGAGGGT
The DNA here is from genome assembly GCF_030028105.1 of Mobula birostris. Lineage (NCBI taxonomy): Eukaryota > Metazoa > Chordata > Chondrichthyes > Myliobatiformes > Myliobatidae > Mobula > Mobula birostris. The sequence continues at coordinate 162,218,147 of NC_092371.1, forward strand.
CAGCAACTTCAAATTCCTTGGTGGTATCATTTTAGAGGACCTGTGCTGGGCCTAGCATGAGCAAATACAAAAAAAGAGTACAGCAGTGCATCTACTTCCTTACAAGTTTGTGAAGATTTGGCACGACATCCAATACTTCTATAGAAGTATGGTGGAGGGTATATTGACTACCTGTATCATAGCCTGATATGGAAACACCAATGCACTTGAATGGAAAATCCTACAAAAAGTAGTGAATATGGCCCAGTTCGTCACCAGTAAAACCTTCCCCACCACTGAGTACATCTACACTGAATGCTGTTGCAGGAAAGCACCCAGCACCCAGGTGATACTCTCTCTCACTGCTGTCATCAGGGAGATGGTACAGAAGCCTCAGAACATACACCTCCTGTTTCAGGAAAAGTTATTTACCCTCAGTCACCAGGCTCTTGAACCAGAGGGAATAACTTCACTCAACTTCATTTGCCCCATCACTGAATTTTTCCACAACCTATGGACTCACTTTCAAGGACACTTCATCTCATGTTCTCGATATTTATTGCTTTTTTTTTGTCTTTTGCATATCAGTTTCTTGTCTGTCCTGCTGGGTGCTGTCTTTCCTTGATTCTATTAGGATTCCTGGATTTAATGTGAATGTTCATAAGAAAATGAATCTCAGGGTTGTATATCGTGACATATATGTACTTTGATAATAAATTCACTCTGAACTTTGAACTTCAAAGGTTTCAAAGGTGTATTTAATGTCAGAGAAATGTATACAATTTACATACTGAAATACTCTTTCTTCACAACCATCCATGAAAGCACTGGAGTGCCCCTAAAGAATGAATGACAGTTAAATGTGAGGACCCCAAAGTCCACCCCCCCCAGTTCCCCTCCCTCCCATGCACAAGCAGCAGCAAGCAACAATTGCAACCATTTTCACTTCAAATTCAACCTTCCAAAATGAATCACTTCACTCTTTTTTGTGTGGCATTAAATCAAACACATTTTTGTTACGACTGTTGGGCATGAAACATCCCAGTGAAGAAAAGCAATAAAGTTCTCCCTGGTATTTAAGGAAGATCTTACATCACCAGCTAATATTATCGCCTTACTCTGTGAAATTAGCTGTCACATTTTCTACATTGAAGCAGTGACTAGAGTTCAGAAGGAATCGGCTGCAAAATGCTTGGGGTTTTCCCGAAATAGTGATTCAATCATGGGCACAGTGCTTTCTGTCATCATGGATGTCTTCAACAGGCGGTGCATCAAGAAGTCACCATCTTTCATGAAAGACCCTCAACATCAGGGGCAAGACATCTTCTCACTACTACCATCAGTGAGGAGGTACAGGAGCCAGAGGACCTACATTCGTTGATGTAGGAACAGTTTCTTCCTCTCCACCATCAGATATATGAATAGTCTATGAGCATGTACCCCATCTCACTATTCCTCCTTTGCGTTATTTACTTATGTCTTTTTTGTAACTTATAGAAATTTTATCTTGCGCTGTTCTGCTGCCACAGAACAACAAATTTCACAATGCATATAGGTGTAAATAAAGCCGATTCTGTATTGATAGAAGAAAGGGGCAGCTAATATTGGTTTGGAAGGCTGAAGAGAGTAGAAACTTGGGTGGAAACACTCCAAAAATTTGTCAGGTTCAAGGTTGGAATGATGATCTTACAGTCCTCAGAAGGCTGGGAATAGGATTATTGTACAGGCAATAGATTAGAAATGTCTCATTGACTGGTTTGCTAACCAAAACACTGTAAAATCTTACAGTACACAAGGAGCTATCTGAACCACCATATCTGAACATTGTCCTGTAAGCTTCTCTTCCTTCAACCTTGCATTCAACTTCCTTTTAAAAATCACAAAAGAATTTCCTTTCTTCACCCTTTCAAGAAGGACTTCTTTAAAACCAATAGTTCACTCCATATCTAAAAATTCTCCTCTTTTCCGCTTGGTGCTTTGGTCCAGCTTCTTAAGCACATGCCCCCTGCTCATTGGACAAACAAGGAAAAACCTGCAGATGCTGGAAATCCGAGCAGCACACACAAAATGGCTGGAGGCCAGGCAGCAGCTAGGAGAAGAGTACAGTTGACGTTTCAGGCCGTCCTGCCAAAGGATTTTGGCCTGAAACATCGACTGTACTCTTTTCCTAGATGCTGCCTGGCTTGCTGAGCTCTTGCAGCATTTTGTGTGTGTTGCTCGGCTCGGTGGCTTTCCTCTGATTGGAAACACCTGCAACTAGCAGATCTCAATTCATATATCAGTGATAATAATTCTGATTATGACTCTGGCTACTAGATTATTTTAAAGAAAGGAGTAACCTGTGTGCACCAGAAGGAAGCTGCCAAGTCAGTTGAGGGGTACAGGATTTGGGGTATCTCCGTAGAAGCTAGAGAAATAGGGATTATTCTCATTTGCATAAAAATAAACTTGGATCAGGATTTTGAATGGATTTAGAAAAGAACAAACAGTTTTCATAAGCAAGCAGGCTCCTAACCAGAGGAAATAAGTCAAAATGTAAAAGGAGCAGATGGCACATGAATTTTGTTTCATGTTGCAAGTTAATAGGATCTGGAATGCATTGCCTGACAAGCGATGGAAACAGATCCAATAAAAACTTTCAGATTCAGACTCAGATTTATTTATCACATGTACATCAGAACAGACAGTGAAATGCATCGTTTATGTTAACACCCAACACACCTAAGGCTGTGCTGGGGACAGGCTGCAGGTGTTGCCACACATTCCAGCTCCAATATAGCATGTCCATAATGCTCAGCAGAACAACACAGAACACAATAAAATGAAACGCAACAAGCAATAAAAGCATCAATGATAAAACAAGCCCCCTTTCCTCTCCCTCATTCTGCCTCTCAGCCACACACTCAGAGAGCCTCCCAACCCCAGGATAGGCCTCCAGGTCTCCCTACCTCATTGGGATCTCAGGGATATGGGGAATGAACAGGAAGTAAGTGGTTTCATCATGTGAGCGTATTCTATGATAAAAGAATTTGTTGCAAAATTTTAAAACGGGGAGGTAATGCTTGAGAAAGTAGGCACAGTCCTAACAAGTCGAAATTGACTGTGAGAGATTGTATTATTGCTAGAAGTCAGTCAACAGTTAACAATAAGTACATCAGAATAGGAGGAGGACACTCATCCTCTCAGACAGTTCTCACGTTCAGTTGATCTATACCATTAATCTATCTACTACCTTTGTCAGAATCAGAATCAGGTTTATTATCACTGACTTACAGTATGTCATGAAATGTGTTGTTTTGCAGTAGCAGTACAGTGCAATACATAAAATAGACTGTAAATTATAATAAGAAATATATATATTGTATTAAAAAATTAATGAAGTAATGACCCTCACGATGGTGTATTGTATATTGTGTTTTGTGACTCTCATTCCCTTTTCTGAATGAAAATCAATTCAACTTCATAAATGCAAGAGATTCTGGAAATCCAGAGCAACACACACTAAGTGCTGGAGGAACTCAGCAGGTCAGGCAACAGCAACAATTGAGGACAATAAACAGTTGATGTTTCGGACAATTAGTCTTCTATTAACCTTCATCCGTAGCAGCATTTTAGGAATGGGATCTATAATCCACCGACCCTCGGCTGAAGAAGTGCTTCCTGACAACACTCTGCTTGGCTCTAAAGTTAAGTTTTTGTCCTCTTCTTTATGGACTCTCTTTCAAGACTGGAATCTCTCCATTTGTCCTAATATATCACTGCATCTCAATTAGACAACATCCTGATCTTCTGTATTCAAAGGAATACAGGCCCAGTCTGTGCGATGTGTCCTCAGATGTCATTCCTGTAAATCTGTGCTTCTACCCGCTCAAGCTGAACAAGCAAGAGTAAATTCTAACCTGATAAGTGAGGTTTACACACCAAAATGTCACCAAATGCTACCTTAAGATTCATTTTCTTGCAGACATTCACAGTCGAGCAAAGAAATTCAATAGAATGAAAAAATACAATGAAAAACTACACACAAAGACTGACAAACAACCAATATGTAAAATAAAAGACAAACTGTGCCCATAAAAATAAGTAAGTAATTAAATAATATTGAGATCATAGTGTGACAAAAGAACCAGTTATCAGAAGATTGATGCCGATAAGAGGACAATGGTGGAACATGCAAGGTGCTAATAAGAGAGAGACGAGAGAGATTACCGAAAGGAGACACGGTTCTGGGTATTGTCAGAGACCGGTGGCTTTGAACCCTGAACTGTTTGAAGTTTGACGGACAGGCGATACCCCAGCAGGGGGATAAAAAGGGACAGGTTCGCTAAGGCAACAGACACACGACACCACGAGGTAACCAGACCCTGGAAGCGGTGTGCCCCCACAAGTTGCTGGGAGCTATGGAGGTCTAGTCACGGGACCAGCCATAGACGCACGGGGTAGAAAGATACGGTCGGGCGGGAACTCGGTGTGTGTGTGTCCGCCCTTGCCTGGGTGCCGAGTTCACTGCAGAAGAACGGTCGTATCTGGAACGGAGGGGTCACAATCGGTGACCTCAGAAGACATTACAAAGGGCTCGCCCGAAAGCTAACTGCGAGGAATATCCAAGGTCTGTTTGGAATCCGATTTGCATATTCATTCGTTCTCTCTCTTCTCTCCGCCCCAACGGCACAACAGCGATTACTGCGAACTGAACTGAACTAAATTGAACTGAACTTTGCGTCACTTTGAAACTGATCATTTTCCCCTAGACTGCGATAGAGCTTGATTGATCCTATTATCCTAGTTCTGTGTACATGTGTGTTTATTCATTGCTAAACTGTTGCATTTATATCCTTACTATTAGAGTACTATGTTACTTATTTCTTTAATAAAACTTCCTTAGCTCCAGTAATCCAGACTCCAACTAAGTGGTCCATTTCTGCTGGTTTGGCAACCCAGTTACGGGGGACGTAACATAAGTGGGGTTCTCGTCCGCGATTTTGAACGCTAAATTTGGGACGGGGTAAATTGATTGGGTTAAAATTCCCGAAAGAAGGAAAAGGCAAACAGCAGAAATGGAGATTGAGGAATTTCTAAAGGCGCCGACCTTGGAGGCATTAGAGGATGCCAGGAAAGCGGAATTGGCAGCTGTGGCCAAACAGTTGAATCTTGTTAAGGGGAAGTTGACAATGAAGAGAGAGGAGATACACAGAGCTATCGTAGAGCACTATGTATCTAAAGGTGTGTTTCCCCAAGGGGAGCTGGAGGTGATATCTATTGGAAAACCTGGTGGAGACGCGGTACAGGTGCAGCTTGAAAAACTGAGACTCGAGCACGAGTTCCGGGTACGGCAGCTAGAACATGAAGAGAAACAGAACGACAACGGCAAGAGAGAGACAAACAGTTGGAGCGAGAAGAGAAACAGAGGGAAAGGGAATTCGAGCTGGAGAGGTTAAAGATAAGGGCAGAGCAGGGGACCATGCCGAACCAAGGTGGAGGGTTCCAGGCGACCCAGGAGGTTAGGCTGGTTCCCCCATTTGACGATACCGATGTGGATCGGTACTTTCTCCATTTCGAAAAAGTTGCTGCAAGTCAGGACTGGCCGAGGGATAAGTGGGCTGTTTTGCTTTAGAGTGTACTTAAGGGAAAAGCCCAACAAGCTTACTCGGCTTTGTCCAGAGGCGCCCAGAGGTATGAGGTGGTGAAAGAGGCCATCCTCAGGATTTATGAGTTGGTCCCGGAGGCATACCGGCAGAGGTTCCGGAATGCGAGGAAGCAGTGGGACCGCACGTATTTAGAGTTTGCCCGTGAGATGCAGACATATTGTGAGCGTTGGTGCGCCTCGAAGGGGGTAGATGGGGATTATGACAGACTGCTACAGCTGATCCTGATTGAGCAGTTTAAAGGTTGTGTCCCTGACGGTATGAGACCCTACCTAGATGAGAAAGAGGCAGACACTTTAGCCGCAACTGCTAAGTTAGCGGATGAGTACGCGTTGACACATAAAACGAAGTTTGCCACGAGTAAAGGCTACCAGAAGGGTAGTCAGGACGGCGGGAAGAGTCCACCAGAAAAGTCAGGAAGTAAGCCGGGGACTAGTGAGAAGGATAAGGTAGACCGGGAGCAGTTTGGTAGGAAGTCTCCTGGGGTCGTCTGTTATAATTGTGGGAAAGTCGGACACTTTGCGTCCAGGTGCTTTGCCCCAAAGAAGGAGACGGGGAAAGAAAAAACGGCGGTTCCGACTGGCTGTATTGAGCCGGCAAACAAACTGCCAGGGGAGAGGAGGTCTGATTAAGTTCAGGAAGGGCGCGAGAGGTTTATCTCGGGCCGATTGGTGTCGGTGAAGGAGGGGTTAAACCCAGTTCCAGTGCGGATCTGGAGAGACACGGGAGCCTGTCAGTCACTGATCTTAAGGAGTGTTTTAGACTTTAGTTCAGAGACCGAGACTGGGGAGGTCAGTGTGATCAAAGGCATTGGAAAAGGGACTGAAGCAGTGCCTTTGCACCAGATACACCTACAAAGCGACTTGGTCTCCTGACCGGTCACGATAGGGGTGAGACCCGAACTACCGATGGAAGACGTGGAGGTCTTATTCGGTAATGACCTCGCCGGTGTGAGATTGACAAGTCAGCCGGCCAGCATTGAGGCCCCGCCCATGGATTCACAGGTTTATCCCGTTTGCGCAGTGACTCGGCGCATGTCCAGAAAGGCTGCAGAGGCTGATACAGAGTTAGCTGAGACGTTTCTACCAGCCTTGTACCAGGGGGAGGTAGAAAGTGAGAAGAAGGAGCATAGTGGAACGGGAGAAAGTGAGGGAGCTGAGGCAGACTTGGCATTAGCTAGGAAGGACTTTATACAGGCACAGGAGCAAGACGAGGAGCTGCGGGTTTCGGCGGAGACAGCTCTCTCTGAAGCAGAATTAAAAAGGGAGCCAGTAGGCTATTGTGCGGAGGAGGGAGTGCTAAGGAAGAAAGGGAGACCAAGTACAGTGCCTGCAGATGAGGAATGGGGGATGGTGCCAAAAATTTATGGGGATGAGATTCTTAACCTGGCCCACAAGATACCCCTCGGTGGACATTTTGGGGGGAGGAAAGCAGTCAGCGGAATCATAAAAGGGTTGTACTGGCTGCACAGGAGGAAGGATGTTGTTGACTATTGTAGACGTGAGTTAACACTGTTAGAGGCTATTAACATGTTAAAAGCTCACCACGATCAGAAAACAGATCTAGCTGGTGATATCATGAAAATTAATGAGGCTAGGGTGCCACCTGATAAAGGGAAAACCCATTTTGAAAAGATAAGTGTGGTGCTGACCAGATGGGAGAACCCTGTTGTGTTAACCGACTTTGCTGTTGAGTTCTCTCCCTTAATCCCCGAACAAAGCGAACCGCTAAGAGAGCTAATTAAACGACACGCCCACGTAGGTCCAGATGTCCCGAGGCGATGCAAAGAGCTGGGACATGGTGCTGTTGCCACATCAGGTCAGCCTAGTGAGCAACATCCCTATAGAATGATTAATTCAGTGACAAACGGGCTAAAGAACACAGAAGTGTATATTGGCGATGTAGTGGACTGGAGTAACACGTGGGAGGAGCTGTTTAAAAAGCTGTGTGAAGCCAGCCTGACAGTGAACCTCGCTAAAAGTGAGTTCGGCCACGCGAAGGTCACTTATCTGGGATTTGTGGTAGGACAGGGGCAGCTGGCTCCGATGCAAGCTAAGGTGCAGGCTATCTCTGAAGTTCCCACCCCGACAGACAAGAGAGCCCTGAGAAGGTTCTTGGAGATGGTGGGGTACTATCGGAAGTTTTGCAGAAAAAAAACAACTTTGCAGATAGTACCCACCCTCTTACTAAGCCTTTGCCAAAGAATGCTAAGTTGGTATGGGACGACCCTTGTTATCTGTGTCCGGGGCGAAAATCACTGAGAAGTTACACTGATCACAATTCATTGGTGTTTTCGGCCACTATGAAGTTTGCTAAGTTGGAGCCTGGTTTTAGAGGATTATTAAAATGACACATATAAAAGGAACAGAAAATGTGATTGCTGACTGTCTGTCAGGTGTTGACAACTTAAAAGTCTCTGTAGTAGCCACATAGCTGATGAACATGTATATTTGTGTGTATCTAAGAATGTATTCCTGCCTATTATTTTTACCCCAGTAAAAATCCTTTGAAGGGTAGGGATGTGACAAAAGAACCAGGTATCAGAAGATTGATGCCGATAAGAGGACAATGGGGGAACATGCAAGGTGCTAATAAGACAGAGACGAGAGAGATTACCGAAAGGAGACACGGTTCTGAGTATTGTCAGAGACCGGTGGCTTTCAACCCTGAACTGTTTGAAGTTTGATGGACAGGCGATACCCCAGCAGGGGGATAAAAAGGGACAGGTTCGCTAAGGCAACAGACACACGACACCACGAGGTAACCAGACCCTGGAAGCGGTGTGCCCCCACAAGTTGCTGGGAGCCATGGAGGTCCAGTCGCGGGACCAGCCATAGACGCACGGGGTGGAAAGATACGGTCGGGCGGGAACTCGGTGTGTGTGTGTCCGCCTTTGCCTGGGTGCCGGGTTCACCGCAGAAGAACGATCATATCTGGAACGGAGGAGTCACAGTCGGTGACCTCAGAAGACATTACAAAGGGCTCGCCCGAAAGCTAACTGCGAGGAATATCCAAGGTCTGTTTGGAATCCGATTTGCATATTCATTCGTTCTCTCTCTTCTCTCCGCCCCAACGGCACAACAGCGATTACTGCGAACTGAACTGAACTAAATTGAACTGAACTTTGCGTCACTTGAAACTGATCATTTACCCCTAGACCGCAATAGAGCTTGATTGATCCTATTATCCTAGTTCTGTGTACATGTGTGTTTATTCATTGCTAACCTGTTGCATTTACATCCTTACTATTAGAGTACTGTGTTACTTATTTCTTTAATAAAACTTTCTTAGCTCCAGTAATCCAGACTCCAACTAAGTGGTCCATTTCTGCTGCTTTGGCAACCCAGTTACGGGTACGTAACAATAGGCATAGAGCCCTTCCAAGTGAGTCCATGGGGTGTGAAATCAGTTCAAGAGTAGAGGTGAATGAATGGTGAAAGATTTATTGTCCCTGGAGGTCCTTGTAACTGACAATCTCTTCTTATATGCAAAGAACCATGGATCCAGAGGACAACTTCTGTTCACAAGAGCCTTTTATAAGCTCCCCATAATGATCAAAATATGGTGGTGCGATGTAAAGGTTCAGGAAGCAGGAGACATGTGAGTTTCAACACTGAAGTTATCACTGGGTCAGCACACTCCATCAGTTCCACTAAGGTGAGGGAGTCTAAGACCAGAGGATAAAATCTCAGAATGAAACAACGTCCCTTTCAATCAGAGGTGAGGAGGAATTTCTTTCACCAGAGGAATTCATTGCCACAGACTGCTGTGGAGATGAAATCATGGTGTATATTTAAAGCAGAGGTTGACACGTAGTCTCTTGCGATCCTGAGAGTGAGAGACTCCATACCAGTCAGTGATGCAACCCGTCAGAATGAAGTGTAGTCATCAGTTGTGCAGAAGACATAGCAGCCAATTGGTGCACAAGAAGCATCCAACACATGATACGGAACAGATCATTTGTTTTACTTAGTAATGTTATTTGAAGGGGTAAGTTTTGTCCATAACACCAGCTGTAACTGAGAAATACAAGAGGTTCTGCAGAAGCTGGATTTTTAGAGCAACACAAAACAAAATTCAGGAGGAACTGTACAAGTCAGCTAACATCTACAAAGGAAAATAAACTGCTGAAAGGTTTTAGCGTGAAATACAAACTGTTTATTTCTCTCCATAGATGCTGCCAGACCTAATAAGTTACCCTAGCATTTTGTGTGTGCTGCACCAGGTATAATGTGTTGTAATAATACAATAGGATGTATCATAACCAGCGGAAAGAGCAGGCAAATCGTTGGCTGAATGCCTCATTTGCACTGGACTGGACTGGAATGTCGGCTTAGTTTTTTGAGCTCAAGATTCTGGAGTGAAATCCAAGCTCACAATCCACTGATTCAAAGCTGAGCAAGTTGCTGACTGACTAGCACAGACAGAATCAGATTGCTTGTCCTAAAACTCACCAGCAACAGACAGCAATCTATGCATTCATGTTGACTTTCAGAAACCCAGGAATGACATTCCCCCCAGCGTCGCGTACTCCGCATTATTTTTGAACTAACCAAATGATGTTTTTGACAATAAATTGCATTTGATGGAGTAATGCGAATGAAGAATGGTTTTGCCTCCAGCATTCAAAGCAATTTTCTGCTCAAGAACCGCAGGAGGGGGAGAAAAGAAACTCTGACAGTGAGGACTGTGCATAATCAGTTACAGCCTTGCCTAATTTCTGTTAGTCATACTGCGCAAAGTTCACAGATAAAGAATAAAGTCAGGAGATAATATCAGAGAAAGTAATAGGCTAGAGGGGTGGGTGGACAGAAAGAAAATAGAACTGGGGTGGTGTAGACTCTGGTACATTTGTGTGAGATTTGAGAGTTACATGCTTGAAAAATAGGAAGCCCTGTCAAGGCCATTGTGACTATGCTGGCTTCTAACTTATTCAAGCCTTCTCAGTTTGGATTACCTATAGTATATTTACACTCAATGGCCACTTCATTAGGTACACTTGTACACCTGCTTGTTAATGCAAATGTCTAATCAGCCAATCATGTGGCAGCAGCTCAATGCATAAAAACGTGCAGACAAGCCAAGATGTTCAGTTGTTCCTGTTCGGCCAAAATATCAAAATGAGGAAGAAATATGGTCTAAATGACTTTAACCATGGAATTATCCTGTTGGTGCCATATGGGGTGGTTTGGGTATCTTAGAGACAACCTTTAGAGTTTACAGGGAGCAGTGCAAAAAAAAACAGTGAGTGGCAATACTGTGGATGAAAGTGCTTTGTTAATGAGAGAGGCCACAGAAGAATGGCCAGACTGCTCCAAGCTGACAGGAAGGTGACAGCAACCCTAATAACAACACATTACAACAGTGATGTGCAGAACAGCACACCTAGAACTTGCTGTCTCTCTCCACAGTTCCAAATTCGGACTTACCGCAAATCTGGACTGCAAGCTTTGTTCCACCAAGGCATGCCCATGATCACCAATGGTCAGTACACTCCCAGCCATCATTCTCCTATGTTCAGTGACCTTAACTGAATTCTTTCACAACTATCTCTCCACAAGCTACAACTGATCTGGGCCGATTGTCAATTTGAAGTCTGCAAATGTTAAGTTTCATTAACTGAATTTATAAGAGATATGGAGTGGTGTGAGCCATGATCTCATGAATTATACAGAAAGCTTGAAGAGCTGAATGGCCTCTCTTCATGTATAGTTCCTGTTTTCCTTTGTCCCTTTCTTCTCTACTCCCATGGTTCATCCATAAGTGCTCTCGTGTCTCTGTTCTGTGTGTTTCCCTCCCTATATCTCTTTCTTGTTCCCCTCTTCCCATCCTGCCTTTTCCTAACAATGTCATCCCTTAGCAGCTTTATCCACTTGCAAATATTTGCGTCCCCAGTCCTCGCAATCATTCTCCCACAAACTCTCCCAAATAATCTGCCTTCAGCAAATGTTTTCATGTGAGCTGCCTCCAAGGTATCCCTCCCCTTCTTGATAATCTTTCACTGACAAACTGCCTTTTCATAACATCTCCCAGATAAATTTCTCTCTGTTATGTTTTGTAACTTCAAAACATTAATCTAATTCAAAGGAAGGCACGGGAGTTCAAAATGTGAGTCTAACTTCATGGTTACTTTATGCAAGGCACGCATGCATCATGTGATGACATATGCAATTCACATAGTTTTAAATATAACCCATAATGAATTATTTAAATGAACAAGAATACTTAATCAAACAAAATATATATACAAGTTTATTCAAATATTACTTGAATATTAAATACACAACACTCCTCTCTGCTTAGCCATAAACTCTAACTCAATATAGAATGCATCAACTATATATACAGTATAATACATAATACAACTACTTTATACAGACATTCACAGCATAGTAAACTTTAAGTTGTCCCATTCAGGTCTAAAGATTTAATCACTGAAGAGGATATCTTACTCTTGTGAGATAATATCTTTCCTGACAAGGGATATTAGTCTGCTTGGCAGGTGGGACTTGTTGCTGTGAGACAATCTCATGTTCTGGAGCCTCCTCCATGGTGGTTGAAGGAGTTGACTCTGTCACTGCACAATGTGGTTCTGACAGCTCTGGACACCTTTATTCTCCTTCCTTTTTCTTCTTCTGGTTTGTGCATCTTGATCTTGGGAAGGTGCATTTAGTTCGCTGGAGTATTCTCTTATTAATCCTTCTATTGCTCTCTCTACAATCTAATCTCTCCTCTTGGTTTCCGCATTCACCACATCATCTGATGAATTGTCTGTTTCCATATCTCCATTGATTCCTTTCTTTTTGGGCTTCCATGCATCCAGCTGGGCTTTGGTCTTTGCATCTATTTTTACAAACAGCTTTTTGTCTCTCACTTGACCTTAATTCACACAGAGTAGATTCTAGTTCTTTATATTCAGAAAAGCCAAATGCTTACAGCTTTCCTAAAGGTTCTTGAACTCTCTTCCAGTTTAAAACCAAGCTACATTTTGCAAGTAACTGTCTGGTTAACATATTAGAAGCTTACGATAAGATGTTGCCTGCAAAAACTGTTGCATTCAAACCACTGTTTTTGCCACTTACAACAATTCTTTTGAGCAGCTTAGTCCTTTCTTGGTCCAATATGCTTTCCAACCAGAGGCACAGAAGTTGGCATCAATACCTGTTTTTCCTCTCTTGGGCAATGGTTCATAGTGTACAGCATGGAGACGGTTGTGGCATCATCCAGTACCCTTCTTAATTTGGTTTCAGTTGACTTTAATGTCGGGGATGTAGATGGAAATCCAATCAGGTTGTAGTTGTCTCATTCAATCACATTCCCACAATGCTGGTCCTTCAGCTCAATGCGGATTGTCGGTTGTTGTATTTGACTGTGTCCTACTTTATTGCATTTTCTGCATGTTTCATCTTTCAACCTGTATTGATGTGGTGTTTGTCAACCCCTGCCACAACAGTAACACAATTTGCTCAGCCAGCCTGGTTAGGCATTGCAATTTTGTTCACACTCACTTTCATTCCTGACTGCAACTCAGTTGCATCTCAGTATGCAGCTCCCATTGAAGCAGTGATTTTAGTTACTCTTATAAATGTGAGCTGTGTTTCAGTAAGAAGCCATTCTGGAATGTTTTCTTGTAAGATTCTACAAACTAAGCTATCTCTCAGTGCATCATTAAGCCCACCACTGAACAATGGTCAAACAACTTCTTCAATTCAGCCACGAACACTGAAATGGCCTCCCTTTCTTTTTGATCCCGCTTATGAAACCTAAAGCATTCTGCAATCAACAATGGCTTTGGTTCTAAATATACCTGCATTACTTTGGCAATATTAGCAAAGCTCATTTCTACTGGTTTGGATGGACAAGTCAAATTTCAAAGCAAGCTGTATTCCTTTAAACCCAATGAACTTGTTTCTCTTTGGCTATTTCATTTGCTTCAAAGTACTGCTCAATTAGCTCAGTTTAGAAAATCCAGTTATCTGATGTGTAATCAAACGTGTCTATCTTTCTGATATGCTCAGCCATTTCTGTAGTCTTTTTAATGATTATTATCACCCAGTACACACTGATTATGAACCCTGAATTCTTCCATTTACCGCTTTTTAAAAAACTCAACATTGCCTGCTTGTGCTGATAAGTAGGCTCCTTTTTCACTTGTTGTTTCTCACTGTCTTTTTGTATTTCAAACATCTCACTGCACTTCAACAGGTCAGTAGCAGTCTTGGGTTTGTTTTAAAATACTTTGTTGCTATTGTTATGTCTTGTTACTTCAAAACATTAAACTAATTCAAAGGAAGACACAAGAGTCTGAAATGTGAATCTAACCTCATGTTTACTGTAAGCGAGGCACGCACTCATCACTTGGCAGTGTGGTGACATATCCAAATCATGTATCTTTACATATAATAATAAATAAATAAGCAAAAATTATCATGAACATCAGCTGAAGAGTCCTTGAAAGTGTGTCCATACATTGCGGGAACAGTTCGGTGATGGGACAAGTGAGGCAGAGTGAAGTTAATCCCCTCTGGCTCAAGAGGCTGATGGTTGAGGAATAATAACTGTTCCTGAGCCCGGTGGTGTGAGTCCTCAGGCTCCTGTACCTTGTTCTTGATGGCAGCAGAGGGAAGAGGGCAGGCCTGGGTGGTGGAAGTTGCTTTCCTGCAATAACGCTGCATGGAGATCTGCTCAATGGTAAGGAGGGCTTTACCCATGATGGAATGAGCCATATATACTACTTTTTCTTTGATTTTCTGTTCAAGGTCATTGGCATTTCCATACCAGGCTATGATGCAGACAGTCAATGTACTCTCCACCACAAATGTACAGAAATTTGCCAAAGTTTTATATATCATGACAAATCTTAGCAAATTCCTAAGGAAGCAGAGGTGCTGCTGTACTTTCTTCATAATTGCACTTCCATGCTGGGCCCAGGACAGGTTCTCTGAAATAATAACACTGAGGAACTTAACGTTGCTGACCCTCTCCACCTCTGATCTCCTGATGAAAACTGTCTCATGAACCTCCAGATTCCTCTTCCTTGGTCTTGTTGGCATTGAGTAAGAAATTGCTGCTATGGCACCACTCAGCCAGATTTTCAATCTCCCTCCTGTATGCTGATCTGTCACCACCTTTCATTCAGTCAATGACAGTGGCGTCATCAGCAAACCAATATGGCATTGGAGCTGTACTTAGCTACACTGTCGTAAGTGTAAAGTGAGCAGAGCAATCGTTCAGTCATTCCCTTTGGCGCCTTTTAGTAAAACTACCCAATTCATCCCCTATTCCGATTCAATCCTTATTCCCTGCAAAATATTTCCTTCAAATATTAATCTAATTTCCTTTAGGGAACAACAATTAAAGATGCTTTGTTAACTTCTGGACAAAGTATTCAAGATCACAAGTCATTTCATGAAATAATCCTCCTCCACTTCCCTCTGGCTCTTTTGCCAATTATCCTAAAAATGCATAATCGACCTTGTTCCTGTATTTTTCTCTGTACTTAAAAAAAATCCTTTTATTTTTATCTTTGTCAGTTGGCTTATTCTCAATTACTTTGGAGGAGCACAACAGCACAGTTTCAATGCAGTAGCACTTGCTTGGAATTACACAAGTCCATGTTGACTGCTGTTAAAATATTTGTAAAATAAATCCTCAACAAACAGCAATTGTTCGAATCTCCCTGACAAATTTGTAAAAGACACATTTTAACATCTTACTGGAAACAAGAAGATGAAGATAAAATATGATGCTTGTGCTCAAATTTTAAATATTAAAGCTTTTATTAATGTTATCATTCTATGTCAGCCTAAGAAAACTCTAAATCAGCACTAAAGACCAAGGGTCAGTGAAGTTTGATAGCAACATTGATCAAGGGACTGATGAATTTTTAATCTGAGGGAGTTAAGACTTTTTGTCAGACCAATGATGAACCAAGGTCTTTTATAGGGCTGGTTAAAGAGCTACCTAAATTAACCTGTTCCTGTGACTGAGTTATGTGCAGTGTGGGAATTTTCCATTTAAATACATTCTGGTTTCAAGCAGCATTTCTCAACAAGTAAAATTTGAACAAGATGACACGTTGACTGATACGTACAAAGAACCACTAGTGGTCCTAAAGAGAGAGCTGGAAGTGCAATGAAAATCCATGCTCCCGAATTAGCAAGCTGTTTCTTTCGAACTTCCTCATCATTCCCCAGCTGTGCAATGGTTTTGATTTCTGAAAAGAAATCAGGTTTGTAGAGATCCTGTCGTATAATGGTCACTATTGATGATACCAGCTTTTTATTCCAGTTCTCACTTGTTGAATTTAAAACCTCCGTACGTACTGGTGGGATTGAACAGACTCACGTGTCATTCATCAAAATTCATGGATTACTGGTAACAAGCACCAATGACCCACGTTCAGTTCCACCACTCTCTGTTAGGAGTTAGTATGGTCTCCCCGTGTCCACGTGGGCTTCCTCCTCGCACTCTGGTTACCTCCCACATTCCAAAGATGTAAAGTAAATTGCTCACATGGGTTTAATTGGGCAGCAGGGGTTCACTGTGCCAGAAGGGCCTGTTACTCTGCTGTATTTAGATGCGCGAGGCACAGAGGTACAATGCTGCTACGTCACAGCTCCAGCAACCCGGGTTTGACCTTGACCACCAGTGCTGCCTCTGCAAGGTTTGCACGTTCTCCCAGTGATCACGTGACTTTCCTCTGGGTGCTCCAGTTTCCATCCACGTCCCAAAGACATACCTATTGTTAGATTTGAGAAGTTACCCCTAATGCAGATGAGTGGAGGTGGGCTGTTGAATTGATGGAAATGTGAAGGAGATTAAGTTACAAGGAAAGGTTAGTTGATGAATGGTATTGCTCTGTGGGCAGGCAGGCACTAACTTGATTGACCAACGGCCCTACCTTGGTAGAAAATGGGATCATAGAGCACTAGAGCACAGGAACAGGCCCTTTGGTCTAACTGGTCCTGCAGACCTACTATTCTGCCTAACCCCATCGTCCTGCACCTGGACCATAGCTCTCCACACCCCACCCATCCATGTATCTATCCAAACATCTTAAATGTTGAAAGAGAACCCCCAGCCACCACTTCCATTTGCAGCTTGTTCTACACTTGCCCCAGCCTCTGAGTGAAAACATTCTTCCTTAAACATTTCACCTTTCATCCCTTAACCCATGACACCTAGTTCTCATCTCATCCAATCTCAGTGGAAAAAGCCTGCTTGCATTTACCCTATCTGTACCCATTTATAATTTTGCATACCTTTAACAAATCTCTCATTCTCCTAGGCTCCTAAAGGAATATATATGAAAATATGGAAGCTATTTCCTCAATGATCTACTGTATCCCTAAGGAGCATTCACAGCTCTTCTCTCTCTGCGCCATCACTTCTATTAACTCTTAGCTTGACGTTCTATGTTATAAGGTTAAGCCCTACATCTGTCTTTCTACATCATTGAACATTTGTATTAGTGTGCAGCAAAACGGTGAGGCAGCACATGTAAGAAAGGTTGAGGTTAAATTCAAAATATCAGTACAAAGAAAAGATTTATTTTGACAGGAGGAATTAGGGAAAGAAGGTAAAAAGCTATATAGGAGGAGAGAGCAAAGATTCAAGCATCCAGATACAATTATCACACACAGCAGTATCATGAATTGTACCCTCAAAGAACCACATATCTTTCCTGGAAGGAAAGAAGAAAGAAACAAAGAAGTAATGCTGAATTTAGATATCCGAATAGATAACATGGTTATTCTGCACAGTTCCTGAAAAGGATGTTGAAATATAGGAGATAAAAACTTCACATCTTGCTACAATAGTAGGTACAAAGTATTGAGCAGACCGAATGAGCTCTAGGAAATAAAAAGCAATGTTTCAGACTGACTGTAACATCAAAATAGTAACTGTTGTCTCCCCTGTCACTGTGGAGAGAGAGAGAGGGTGTGAGTGTGTGTGTGTGTGTGTGTATGTGTGTGTGTGAGAGAGAGAGAGAGAGAGAGAGGGAAACTGTGGGATGTCAAAATGTTAGAGAGAATAGTTAGTTTTTGATGGACTGTAGATTATGGTCTCTCTTTGGGGGCTTTGCTGTTGCTTGGTGCGTGGTGGGCACTGATACTTCCTGCAGAATAAGTGGGGGTGGGGGAGGGAGAGTGAAGAGAGGGCTTGTGGGTGGGAATGGGGGCTTAATGTTTTATCTGTCATTCATTCTTTGGGGTTCTCTTCTGTTTTCGTGGATGTCTGCAAAGAGGAAGAATTTCAGGTTGTATTATTGTATGCATTCTCTGATATTAAATGGATCTTTTGAACTATTGAAGAAAGCACAACATTGAAAGATCTTTTTAGAGGTCCAATTTTATTATTTAAAATCATAAAAGAGCTTGGAAGTATGGATTTGAAGAACAAAATTCTCCACTTGGCAAGGGAATATTGATTTATCTGGTAAAACAGATAGTATTTTAGAAGGAAGTTCTTCATACACACTGCACTGACAAGAGCTTGGAGCAGTTCAATCTGATGCACTTAAAGGGAAGATAAGAGAATAACACAGGGCAGGGAGGAAATGAATTGAACATATTCAGCAGATGCTGGAAATCTTGAGCAACTCACACAGAATGCTGGAAGAACTCAGCAAGACAGGCAGCATCTGTGTAGAGAAATAAATCCTTCCTGATGAAAGGTTTCAGCCCAAAACATCAACTGTTTATATCCTTCCATAGATGCAGCAGAGTCCCTCCAGTATTTTGTATGTGCTGCTGAGGAAAAAGATTGTTAAGGTGTGGGACCTTCTGTATAGGGCACAAACAGCCCATCATGGGTACTAGCCTCTGTAGTATCCAAGATATCTTCAAGGAGTGGTGCTTCAAAAAGGCGGCAGTGATCATTAAGGATCCCCAGCACCCAGAACATATCTTCTTCCCACTGTTACCATCAGGAAGGAGGTACAGAAGACTGAAAGCTCACACTCAGCGACTCAGGAACAGCTTCTTCCCCTTTGCCATCCGAGTTCTGAGTGAACATTGAACCCATGAACATTACCTCACTACATTCTTAAGTTGTTCTTGCACTACTTACTTAATTTATCTATTTGATGTATATATATATATATATATATATATATATATATATATACATATACACATACGTACATACATACATACATTCAGTGGCATGCAAAAGTTTGGGCACCCCGGTCAAAGTTTCTGTTACTGTGAATAGCTAAGCGAGTAAAAGATGACCTGATAGCCAAAAGGCATAAAGTTAAAGAAGACACATTTCTTTAATATTTTAAGCAAGAAAACTTTTTTTATTTCCATCTTTCACAGTTTCAAAATAACAAAAGAGGAAAAGGGCCTGAAGCAAAAGTTTGGGCACCCTGCATGGTCAGTACTTAGTAACACCCCCTTTGGCAAGTATCACAGCTTGTAAATGCTTTTTGTAGCCAGCTAAGAGTCTTTCAATTCTTGTTTGGGAGATTTTCGCCCATTTTTCCTTGCAAAAGACTTCTAGTTCTGTGAGATTCTTGGGCCACCTTGCATGCACTGCTCTTTTGAGGTCTATCCACAGATTTTCGATGATGTTTAGCTCAGGGGACTGTGAGGGCCATGGAAAAATCTTCAGCTTGCACCTCTTGAGGTAGTCCATTGTGGACTTTGAGGTGTGTTAATATGTTCATTAACCTGTTGTAGAAGCCATCCTCTTTTCATCTTTGGCTTTTTTACAGATGGTGTGATGTTTGCTTCCAGAATTTGCTGGTATTTAATTGAATTCATTCTTCCCTTTACCAGTAAATGTTCCCCACAACATCCACGAGTTCCCTCATCGAGTTCCAATACACAGATGACAACAGTGTTGCAACTCTTTCAGAAAACCACGTACAACAGATTCTGACTGCCTTCAACCGTGCATACAAAAAACTTGGACTTACCATCAATTCCAAGAAGACTCAGATCATCTACCATATAACCATATAACAATTACAGCACAGAAACAGGCCATCTTGGCCCTTCTAGTCCATGCCGAACTCTTACCTTATCCTAGTCCCACCGACCTGCACTCAGCCCATAACCCTCCATTCCTTTCCTGTCCATATATCTATCCAATTTAACTTTAAACGACAACATAGAACCTGCCTCAACCACTTCTGTTGGAAGCTCGTTCCACACAGCTACCACTCTCTGAGTAAAGAAGTTCCCCTTCATGTTACCCCTAAACTTTTGTCCTCTAATTCTCAACCCATGTCCTCTTGTTTGAATCTTCCCCACTCTCAATGGAAAAAGCCTATCTGCGTCAACTCTATCTATCCCCCTCATAATTTTAAACACCTCTATCAAGCCCCCCTCAACCTTCTACGTTCCAAAGAATAAAGACCTAACTTGTTCAACCTTTCTCTGTAACTTAGGAGATGAAACCTAGGCAACATTTTAGTAAACTTCCTCTGTACTCTCTCAATTTTATTGACATCTTTCCTATAATTTGGTGACCAGAACTGTACACAATACTCCAGATTTGGCCTTACCAATGCCTTATACAAATTCAACATTACATCCCAACTCCTCTACTCAATGCTCTGATTAATAAAGGCCAGCAAACCAAAAGCTTTCTTCACCACCCTATCCACATGAGATTCCATCTTCAGGGAACTATGCACCATTATTCCTAGATCCCTCTGTTCTAAAGCATTCTTTAATGCCCTACCATTTACCATGTATGTCCTATTTTGATTAGTTCTACCAAAATGTAGCACTTCACATTTTTCAGCATTAAACTCCATCTGCCATCTTTCAGCCCACTCTTCTAACTGTCCTAAATCTCTCTGCAAGCTTTGAAAACCTACCTCATCATCCACAACACCACCTATCTTAGTATCATCTGCATACTTACTGATCCAATTTACCACCCCATCATCCAGATCATTAATATATATTACAAACAACATTGGACCCAGTACAGATCCCTGAGGCACACCGCTACACGCCGTCCTCCAACCTGACACACAGTTATCCACCACTATTCTCTGGTGTCTCCCACCTAGCCACTGCTGAATCCATTTTACTACTTCCATATTAATGCCTAACGATTGAACCTTCCTAACTAACCTTCCATGTGGAACCTTGTCAAAGGCCTTACTGAAGTCCATATAGACAACATCCACCACTTTACCCTTGTCAACTTTCTTAGTAACCTCATCAAAAAATTCAATAAGATTTGTCAAACATGACCTTCCACGCACAAATCCATGTTGATTGTTCCTTATCAGACCCTGTCTATGCAGAAAATTATATATACCATCCCTAAGAATACTTTCCATCAATTTACCAACCATCACCAACTGAGACAAATCGGATAGAACCATCAATTCAACTTGGCGAAATAACCCTGGAAAATGTGGACCACTTTCCGTACCTTGGAAGCCAACTCTCCTGCAATGTCGACCTTAATGACGAGATCCAACATCATCTTAAATGCGCTGGAACAGGTTTTGGACATCTCTGAACACAAGTCTTTCATGGTCGTGACACCCGAACAGACACCAAAATGTGAGTGTACAAAGCAGTGGTAATTCCAATGCTCCTGTATGCATCAGAAACCTGGACAACATACCGACGACATCTGAAGGCACCTGAAAAGTTCCATCAACGCTGTCTTCGAAGCATCTTAAATATCAGCTGGGAAGATAGAAGAACCAACGTCAATGTGCTAAATGAAGCAAAAACAACAAGCATTGAAGCCAGCATCATCAAGAACCAACTAAGATGGAGCGGTCATGTTGTTCGGATGAAAGAGCAACGTCTGCCAAAACAAATCTTCTACTCCCAGCTTAAAAAAGGCAAACGTAAAAGAGGCGGACAACAGAAGAGATTCAAAGATGACTTAAAAGCCAACATGAAGAAATGTAACATAGACATGTTACATCGGGACTACAGAGCGTCATGCGAACTGAATTCTGAAGGAAGGCAGTTTTTTTTTTAAAACTTCAAGTGCAAGAAGGACGAGACTGCGCAGGCATGTGACGTCATCAGGACAGCGCGGAGAGTTTAAAAAGGAAGGTTGCTACCAACGACTGTCTTTTGGATCGGGACAAGCAGAGCGGTGTGGGAGCTGAGTTCTGAAGGAAGGCAGTTTTTTAAAAAACTTCATCAAGTGCAAGAAGGACGAGACTGCGCAGGCGCGTGACGTCAACAGGACAGTGCGGAGAGTTTAAAAAGGAGACCATCCTATACAGCAGGCAGCTGTCAGGGCAGGCAGTGCAGTGAATGGGAGCAGAGTGTAGGGCTTTGGCTTCAACGGGCTTCGGCAGTAAATGGGAAGAGGCGAGAGCGAGGCACCAACTCTTTTTTTCTCCACCCCACTCCTTTTGTGACTCCGCCCAGACAGACAGGAACAGCAGGGCTCTCACAGCTAATGGTATGAGCTAACGGTTTAAAAAGTTCGTCTGTTTGGCGAGGTAAGTGGGTGAGTAGACTTAATTTTCCTGTTTCATTCCTGTAGAATTAGATAGCATGTCTGCAGGATTAGTGCTTTGTTCAGGGTGTCAGATGTGGGAATCCTGGGAGACCTCCAGCCTCCCTGATGGCCACATCTGCGCCAGGTGCACCGAGATGCAGCTCCTCAGAGACCATGTTAGGGATCTGGAGCTGCAGCTTGATGACCTACTGCTTATCAGGGAAAGTGAAGAGGTGATAGACAGGAGCTACAGGGAGGTAGTCGTCCCTAGGCTACAGGGGTCAGAAAACTGGGTCACTGTCAAGAGATGGAAGGGAAATGCCCGGATATTGGAGAGCACACCTGTGGCTGTCCCCCTCAGCAACAAATATCTTGCTCTGGATGCTGTTGAGGGGGATGACATGACAGGGGATGCCGACGGTGACCGGGTCTCTGGCACTGAGCCTGGCGCTGTGGTGCAGGAGGGAAGGAGGGAGAAGAGGAATGCGGTAGTCGTAGGGGATTCCATAGTCAGGGGAATGGACAGGAGATTCTGTGAGCCTGATAGAGATAACCGCATGGTGTGTTGCCTCCCAGGTGTCAGGGTACGGGATGTCTCGGATCGGGTCCTGAATATTCTAAAGGGGGAGGGTGAGCAGCCAGTTGTCTTGGTACATGTTGGTACCAATGACATAGATAGGACAAAGGAGGAGGTCCTGAAGAAAGATGTCCAGGAGTTAGGAAGGAAGCTGAGAAGCAGGACCTCAAGGATAGTAATCTCGGGGTTGCTTCCTGTGCCACGTGCTAGCGAGGACAAGAATAGTAGGATCAGGCAGATGAATGCGTGGCTGAGAGACCGGTACAGGGGGCAGGGCTTCAGATTCTTGGATCATTGGGATCTCTTCTGGGGGAAGTATGACCTGTTCAATAAGGACAGGTTATATCTGAACCCGAAGGGGATCAATATACTGGCGGGAAAGTTTAATAGAGCTGTTAGGGAGGGCTTAAACTAATTTGGCAGGGGGATGGGAAATGGAATGACAGAGTGGAGGAAGGGGAAAACAGAAATAAATCTAAGATAGTGAGCAGTAAAGATGTCAGGAAAGACAGGCAGGTGATGGGGCAAATTTGTAGCCATTGGGATGAGTTGCAGTGAGATCAAAGCGAAAAGTACCAAATACTGGTCTTAAGATGTTATACTTAAATGCACGCAGCATAAGGAATAAGGTGGATGATCTTGTCGTACAGATTGGCAGGTATGATATTTTGGCCATCACTGAGACGTGGCTAAAGGATGCATGTCTCTGGGAGCTGAACGTCCAAGGATACATGGTGTATCGGAAGGATAGGAAGGTAGGCAGAGGGGGAGGTGTGGCTTTATTGAAGAAGAAATGATATTAAATCATTAGAAAGAGGTGATATAGGATCGGAAGGTGCAGAATCTTTATGGGTTGAGCTAAGAAATAGCAGGGGTAAAAGGACCCTGATGGCAGTTATTTATAGGTCTCCAAACAGCTGCAGGGATGTGGACTACAAATTACAACTGGAAATAGAAAAGGCTTGTCAGAAGGGCAGTGTTATGATAATTGTGGGGGATTTTAACACGTGAGTGGATTGGGAAAATCAGGTCGGCACTGGATCTCAAGAGAGAGAATTTGTAGAATGTCTGCGAGATGGCTTTTTAGAACAGCTTGTCGTTGAGCCCACTAGGGGATCGGCTGTACTGGATTGGGTATTGTGTAATGAACCGGAGGTGATTAGAGAGATTGAGGTGAAGGAACCCTTAGGAGACAGTGATCATAACATGATTGAGTTCACTGTGACATTTGAAAAAGAGAAACTGAAATCTGACGTGTCGGTATTTCAGTGGAGTAGAGGAAATTACAGTGGCATGAGAGAGGAACTGGCCAAAGTTGACTGGAAAGGGACACTGGTGGGAAAGACAGCAGAGCAGCAGTGGTTGGAGTTTATGCGAGAAGTGAGGAAGGTGCAAGACAGGTATATTCCAGAAAAGAAGAAATTTTCGAATGGAAAAAGGATGCAACTGTGGTTGACAGGAGAAGTCAAAGCCAAAGTTAAAACAAAGGAGAGAGCATACAAGGAAGCAAATATTCGTGGGAAGACAGAGGATTGGGAAGTTTTTAAAAGCTTACAAAAGGAAACTAAGAAGGTCATTAAGAGAGACAAGATTAACTATGAAAGGAAGCTAGCAAATAATATCAAAGAGGATACTAAAAACTTTTTCAAGTAGCTAAAGAGTAAAAGACAGGTGAGAGTAGATATAGGGCCGATAGAAAATGATGCTGGAGAAATTGTAATGGGAGATAAGGAGATGGCAGAGGAACTGAACAAGTATTTGGCATCAGTCTTCACTGAGGAAGACATCAGCAGTATACCGGACACTCAAGGGTGGCAGGGAAGAGAAGTGTGCGCAGTCACAATTACGACAGAGAAAGTACACAGGAAGCTGAATAGTTTAAAGGTAGATAAATCTCCCGGACCAGATGGAATGCACCCGCGTGTTCTGAAGGAAGTAGCTGTGGAGATTGCGGAGGCATTAGCGATGATCTTTCAAAAGTCGATAGATTCTGGCATGGTTCCAGAGGACTGGAAGATTGCAAATGTCACTCCGCTATTTAAGAAGGGGGCAAGGAAGCAAAAGGGAAACTATAGACCTGTTAGCTTGATGTCGGTGGTTGGGAAGTTGTTGGAGTCGATTGTCAATAATGAGGTTATAAAGTACCTGGAGGCATATGACAAGATAGGCAGAACTCAGCATGGATTCCTTAAAGGAAAACCCTGCCTGACAAACCTATTACAATCTTTTGAGGAAATTACCAGTAGGCTAGACAAGGGAGATGCAGTGGATGTTGTATATTTGGATTTTCAGAAGGCCTTTGACAAGGTGCCACACATGAGGCTACTTAACAAGATAAGAGCCCATGGAATTATGGGAAAGTTACATACGTGGATAGAGCGTTGGCTGATTGGCAGGAAACAGAGAGTGGGAATAAAGGGATCCTATCCTGGTTGGCTGCCAGTTACCAGTGGTGTTCCACAGGGGTCCGCGTTGGGGCCGCTTCTTTTTACATTGTACATCAACGATTTGGGTTATGGAATAGATGGCTTTGTGGCTAAGTTTGCTGATGATACGAAGATAGGTGGATGAGCTGGTAGTGCTGAGCAAATAGAGAGTCTGCAGAGAGACTTGGATAGATTGGAAGAATGGGCAAAGAAGTGGCAAACGAAGTACAATGTTGGAAAGTGTATGGTTATGCACTTTGGCAGAAGTAATAAACGGGCAGAGTATTATTTAAATGGGGAAAGAATGCAAAGTTCTGAGATGCAACGGGACTTGGGAGTCCTTGTACAGGATACCCTTAAGGTTAACCTCCAGGTTGAGTCAGTAGTGAAGAAGGCAAATGCAATGTTGGCATTCATTTCTAGGGGAATAGAGTATAGGAGCAGGGATGTGATGTTGAGGCTCTATAAGGCGCTGGTGAGACCTCACTTGGAGTATTGTGGGCAGTTTTGGTCTCCTTATTTAAGAAAGGATATGCTGACATTGGAGAGGGTACAGAGAAGATTCACTAGAATGATTCTGGGAATGAGAGGGTTAACATATGAGGAATGTTTGTCCGCTCTTGGACTGTATTCCTTGGAGTTTCGAAGAATGAGGGGAGACCTTATAGAAACATTTCGAATGTGAAAAGGCATGGACAAAGTGGATGTGGCAAAGTTGTTTCCCATGATGGGGGAGTCTAGTACGAGAGGGCATGACTTAAAGATTGAAGGGCACCCATTCAGAACAGAAATGCAAAGAAATTTTTTTAGTCAGAGGGTGGTGAATCTATGGAATTTGTTGCTACGGGCAGCAGTGGAGGCCAAGTCATTGGGTATATTTAAGGCAGAGATTGATAGGTATCTGAGTTGCCAGGGCATTAAAGGTTATGGTGAAAAGGCGGGGAGCGGGACTAAATGGGAGAATGGATCAGCTTATGATAAAATGGCGGAGCAGACTCGATGGGCCGAATGGCTGACTTCTGCCCCTTTGTCATATGGTCTTATGGACATAAACAATTGGGAAACCAATGCCAAGGACAGGAAACTCTGGCAAGCCATCATCCGAGAAGGAACGGCAACTTTTGAAGCCAACAGATGTGCAGAATTAGAAGAAAAGAGAAGAAAATGGAAAGGGAGGCAGCAACAACTAAAGCCCGATCTGCCATCTGGAACTACCTGTCCTGAATGCGGAAGAACTTTCAAAGCCAAGATTGAACTCATAAGCCACTTGAGAGCCCATAAATACATCAACAGAATGAAGGCCATCATCCTCGACCTCGAGGGAGAGTCACGACGGAATGTTCCCCATGCCATTGGCTGCAACGCAAGCCCAAAGCATGATCGATCCACCCCCGTGCTTAACAGTTAGAGAGGGGTTCTTTTCATTAAATTCTGCACCCTTTTTTCTCCAAACATACCTTTGCTCATTGCGGCCAAAAAGTTCTATTCAGAAGGTTCAAAGGAATATCTAAACAAGCCTGATGCATTTTGGAAACAAGCCCTGTGAACTGATAAAGTTAAAATAGAACTTTTTGGCCGCAACGAGCAAAGGTATGTTTGGAGAAAGAAGGGTGCAGAATTTCATGAAAAGAACCCCTCTCCAACTGTTAAGCACGGGGGTGGATCAATCATGCTTTGGGCTTGTGTTGCAGCCAGTGGCACGGGGAACATTTCACTGGTAGAGGGAAGAATGAATTCAGTTAAATAACAGCAAATTCTGGAAGCAAACATCACACCATCTGTAAAAAAGCCAAAGATGAAAAGAGGATGGCTTCTACAACAGGATAATGAACCTAAGCACACCTCAAAATCCACAATGGACTACCTCAAGAGGCACAGGCTGAAGGTTTTGCCATGGTCCCTCACAGTCCCCTGACCTAAACATCATCTAGAATCTGTGGATAGACCTCAAAAGAGCAGTGCATGCAAGACAGCACAAGAATCTTGCAGATCTAGAAGTTTTTTGCAAGGAAGAATGGGCGAAAATCCCCCAAACGAGAATTTGAGGAGTATTAGCTGGCTATAAAAAGCATTTACAAACTGTGATACTTGCCAAAGGGGGTGTTGCTAAGTACTGCCATGCAGGGTGCCCAAACTTTTGCTTCGGGCCCTTTTCCTTTATTGTTATTTTGAAGCTGTAAGAGATGGAAATAAAAAAGTTTTCTTGCTTAAAATATTAAGGAAATGTGTATCTTTAACTTTATGCCTTTTGGAAATCAGTTCATCTTTTACTCGCTTAGCTATTCACAGTAACAGAAATTTTGACCAGGGTGACCAAACCTTTGCATGCCACTGTATATACTTAGTGTAATTCACAGCCTTTTTTATCTTACATTATCATGTAATGTATTGTACTGCTACTGCAAAGATAACAAATTTCACAACATTTGCTGGTGATATTAAACCTGGTTCTGATTCTGATGCATCAGCCGAGACCAAGTGAGACAGAGTCTTGTTTATATGTTTTGTTCCTCAGTAATATTATTTAATGGTTTCATTTATCCTATTCAGGACATGAAGTGGTACCCATTTAAGTGGTACTTAAGTTTAGGAAAAATGCCAGTTTACTGATGTTGGCCATCTGCTCCCTTTGAAGTGCCTGTTACTAAAGTTTGGGGAAGGCTGGATAACAGCTATTACTGCAACATGACCCTCAATCAACTGCAATTGGGAGGACAATCAAGCCCAACTTATCGAGTATTTGAACATTTTATTTTGTAGCTTCATTTTATTTCCTAAGTACTAGAGCTTAAAATGCAGCATGTTTATTTTCCCAGCCTAAGGGAGACACAAAGATTGCAGATGCTGGAATTTGGAGTAACACACAATCTGCTGGAAGAACTCAACAGGTCAAACAGCATCAGTGTAAGGAAAGAAATAGATGACATTTTGGGCCAAACCCTACATTGGTACTGAAGGTGGGGAGGTGAGATGGCCAGCATGGAGAGGAGAAGGGGAGACTCCACAGTGAGCGGTGAACTGAGGAGGTGTAAGGAGACAGGTAGATAGTGCCCCGTAGGGGAGGTGAGCAGGGGGGATGAAATTGAAAGACTGGGGCAGGTGAATGATTGAGCACACAGACCAAATGCTCAAGGAACTCAGGTAGTATCATTGAAGGGGAATAAACAATTGATAATTTGTGGTGAGAAACCTTCATCATGTGATGATGAATGGAGACAGACAAAGAAAGGAGATAAAAAATATTTTTTAAAAGGTGGATCAAGATGAATCAGTTTCAGAATCAGAATCAGGTTTAATATCACCAGCATATGTCGTAAAATTTGTTGTTACCACCAGTAGAATAATGCAATGCATATTAATTTTTTTAAGCTGTGAATTACAGTGTGTGTGTATATATATATATATATATATATATATATATATATATATATATAATAGTTATATTAAATAAATAGTGCAAAAAAAATTAGGTAAGTTTTGTGGTTCAATGTCCATTCAATAGTCAGATGGCAGAGGGGAGAATCTGTTCCTGTATCATTGAGTGTGTGTCTTCAGGCTCCTGTACCTACTCTCTGATGGTATCAATGAGAAGAAGCCATGTCCTGGGTGACGGTGGTCCCCTTTTGAGGCATCGCTCCTTGAAGATGTCCTGGGTGATGGTGGTCCCTTTTTGAGGCATCGCTCCTTGAAGATGCCCTGGGTGATGGTGGTCCCTTTTTGGGGCATCGCTCCTTGAAGATGCCCTGGGTGACGGTAGTCCCCTTTTGAGGCATCGCTCCTTGAAGATGCCCTGGGTGACGGTGGTCCCCTTTTGAGGCATCGCTCCTTGAAGATGTCCTGGGTGATGGTGGTCCCTTTTTGAGGCATCGCTCCTTGAAGATGCCCTGGGTGACGGTGGTCCCTTTTTGGGGCATCGCTCCTTGAAGATGCCCTGGGTGACGGTGGTCCCTTTTTGGGGCATCGCTCCTTGAAGATGCCCTGGGTGACGGTGGTCCCCTTTTGAGGCATCACTCCTTGAAGATGTCCTGGGTGCTGCGGAGACTAGTGTCAATGATGGAGCTCACTTCGTCTACAACTTTCTGCAGCTTCTTTCGATCCTCTACGGTAACCGCCCCCCCCCCCCAACCCCACCCTCACCTTACTAGACTTGAATGCAGCCAGTTAGAGTGGACTCCATGATATATCTGTAGAAATTTGTTAGCGTCTTTGGTGGCATACCAAATCTCCTCAAACAGCTAATGAAATACAGCCCTGTTGTGTCTTCTTTGTAGCTGCATCAATATGTTGGGCCGAGGATAGATCCTCAGAAATGTTGACACCCAGGGAATTGCTCACTCTTTCGATTTCTGATCCTTCTATGAGGACTGGTGTGTGTTCTCTCGTCTTACCCTTTCTGAAGTCCACAATCATTTCTTTGGACTTACTGACATTGAGCACAAGGTTGATGCTGCGACAGCTCTCCACTAGTTGATATATCTTGCTCTTCTACTCTTTCTAGTCACCATCTGAAATTCTGGCAGCAATAATTTATAGATGGCATTTGAGCTGTACCTAGCCACACAGTCAGGGGTGTAGAGAGAGTAGAGCACTGGGCTAAGCACATATCCCTGAGGTGCACCAGGGTTGATTGTCAGTGAGGTAGAGATGTTGTTTGCGATCCGCTCTGATCATGGTCTTCCAGTGAGGAAGTCAAGCACCCAGTTGCAGAGGGAGGTACATGGCCCCAACTTTGGAGCTTTATGATCAGAACTGTTGGAATGATTGTGTTAAACGCTGAGCTGTAGTCGATAATCAGCACCCTGACATAAGTATTAGTACTGTTCAGGTGAATCGAGGACGCAAGAAGAGCCAATGAGACCATATCCGCTGTGGACCAATTGCGGTGATAAGCAGACTGCAGTGGGTCCAAATCCTTGCTAAGATAGGGGTTAATTCTACCTCTCAAAGCACTCCTTCACTGTATATGTGAGCGCTACTGGATGGGTAGTCATTAAAGCACCCCTCCCTGCTCTTCTTGGGCACTGGTATGATTGTTGTCGTTTTGAAGCAGGTGGGAACTTCCGACTGTAGCAATGAGATATTGAAAATGTCTTTGAACACATCTACTGGTTGGTTGGCATAGGTTTTCAGAGCCCTACCAGGTACTCTATGGGGCCTGTCACCTCTTGAAAGACAGTCTGACATTGGCCTCCGAGACAGAGATCACAGGGTCACCGGGTGCTGCAAGGATCCTTACAGGGCATAGTTTTATTCTGCTGTAGTTTGAAAATGGGAGAGAATACTCGAGGGAGATAAGTAGTGCTAGATATTCAAGACACTGGAGAAACTCAGCAAGTCAGTCCGCATCTATTGAGGTAAATAAACTTTTGGCCTGAATCTGTTATTCCACTCTTTTGATATTGCTTGATCTGCTGAGTTCCTCCACTTGAACAAGATTGGAGATATAGGGGAGTTGGTGGGGGAAAACTGTGTGCAAATTTGGCAGATGGAAGGGGGGAAAGGAACAAGAATAGGTGAAGCAACACACATCAAAGTTGCTGGTGAACGCAGCAGGCCAGGCGGCATCTCTAGGAAGAGGTACAGTTGACATTTCAGGCCGAGACCCTTCGTCAGGACTGGAACGAAAGGTCTCGGCCTGAAACGTCGACTGTACCTCTTCCTAGAGATGCAGCCTGGCCTGGCTGGCCTGCTGCGTTCACCAGCAACTTTGATGTGTGTTGCTTGAATTTCCAGCATCTGCAGAATTCCTGCTGTTTGCATTTTTAAGAATAGGTGAAGGGGAGCTGGGGAGAGGGTGAAAAGGGGGACAAAAATGGGGGTCACTGGAGGATCAGTCAGCAAAGGAAGCGGAGAATTGAAAAGAAAAGAAATAAGCCCGGGTTTACCTAAAATTGGAAAATTCTATATTCATGCCATTGGGTTGTAGACTGTACAGACAGAATATAAGGCATTGCTCCTTCATTTTGCTTTGGGCTTCATACCAGCAGAAGGGAAGGCCAAGGAATGACGGGTAATGAGGGAATGGGAAGGGGAGTTGAGATGATCAGCAACTGAGAGCTGGGGATGGCCCAAGCAAACTGAGTGTAGGTGTCCTGCAAAGCGGTCGTCAAGTGGTCTCGCTGTAGAAACCATATCGATGCACCGAATGCATTAGACAAGGTTGGAGGAGATGATGTGAACCTTTGTCTCATCTGGAAGGACCAAGTACAGACTCGGCAGAATACCTACACTCAGTCTGTAATGTGGGCCGCTTAAGAATCAAGCAGATTCTGAAAACATGACTCAGAGGATTTTAACTCTTGACACCTTGATTTTGTAGATTATAAACTTTAAAAAATACTTCATATGAAATGTAGTGAACACTATCACACAGCCCTTTCACCTGGAAAGTATAAAGAGTCAGCTGACATTTTCATTTTTTAACAACGTGCCCATTCCTGTCAGTGGGTAGGAAAGGTAGCCCCTGTACTGTGGAATATGGGGGGTACAGGAGTCCATCCCCAGAGAATGGAGCTTCTGCACTGATTCCCAGCTCAGAAAGTACAAAATTAACAACCCTCAAGCAAAGCCACAGACTGAGAATCTTTCTGTTATTATTTTTTATTGCAGAGTAGTGGATGTGTGGAATGAAGTGCCTACAAACCCAGTTAATAATGCTTCCATTTACTGCTTTTAAATAGAGCTGAGAAATATTCAGTTAGGAATGGGTCCTAAGATCAATTTAAAGAACGTGACAATCAAATGCTTCAGGGAGCATAATTGTTGTGGAGCTGATGGGAGCTTGGGATAGTCATCCCAGGGAAAGTAAGCAATCAGAGATGAATAATGTAGCCTGTCTGGACAACCATTAATTACCTCAGGGAGCAAGGAGCAAGTGGAGAATGTGGTGGAACTTTCCTTCAAGTGATGAAATAGAATTGGGGAGAGTCAATAAATAGGTTATTGTGCTCGACTGAGACTGCAAAACTTGCCTTGATAATGTGTGTTTTCTGGCTATTGCAGAAGCTCGGTCAACTACAGTGTGACATCAGCTACAGTGTGACTATGCACATCAGAGAGAGGGCGTTAACACGTAAATGCCCCTGCTCGTGTGGAAAGGAAGTAGACAGAATTGTGGAGACATACAACACAGAAAATGGCACTACACCCATCAGGTCTATCTCACACATGTCACCCATCTACCTCAATCCTATTGTCACGTGACTAGTAATAATGAATATATAATTGAGTCAGGTTTTAAAAAAAACAAACATTTATTAAACTCTGCTCAACAATAGCGAAAAGTATTCAAACGACTAACTTAACTGGAAGTTAACGGCTAGACGGCAAATCTGGAACAGTTCTTAAAATGGTAAATTCAAAAGTCCAAGTGATTTACACAGTCAATAAGGAGAGAGTTCTCTGAAAATGGATTCCTTCGAAGATGTGACGTTACGGCTGATTCTCCAAAGGATTCACGATGAAGGAAATAAAATGGCTTAAAGGAACTGACCTTTTTCTGGCGAGTGAACACTGCACAAACTTCCCTGATATTGCAGGAGTTATCTCAGATGCAGGTCACTATTTCTGAAAGATTCCATAAGGTCGATCCTGTATTAAACCACCAAACGGCTCCAACTTTTTCAATCCTTCAGGTTCCCGTACTTTAGTAAGGTCTTCACTCTCCAATACCAGACTTACAATAGAAAGTAAAACTCCACTTTAAAACAAAACTGCGTCATGAGATGAACACGCAGCATAACAGAGTAACTGTCGAATTAACTGACGAACTAAACTGAAACTAACTGCGTCGCAATAGGGTTTCCCACTATATACTTGTTGAGAACATGTCATCACGTGACCTCACACTGGCGGGAAAATCTCATCACCCCACCATCACAAGATCATTACATCAGGCTCACAAGATACTCAGTTACATCATGGTCATAAGACAGTCACAAGGTAACCACGAGGTCTGTAACACTATGCAAATCCTACTTTCTTCTCCCACAATCCTCTCAGTGCCCCCCACATACATCCCCCCCCAGAATATACCACTCTCACCTACACATTACAGTGACCAATTAACCCTTACCAATTTTTATTGATGCACCATATTCTGCCTGGATGCATAAGAACTTGATATGACAACTGTTCTATGTGTGACCACAAGAAACCACAGAGAGTTGTGGATACAGCTCAACACCAGGGAAAAGCCCTAGCTTAAAGCATTCTTGAAAACTCTTGGTCAGCATGATTGTCCGCGGTGTGGATGAACTGGCTGACAAATGTCAGAATTGGGCATTTGTCAGTTGGTGGTGGGGAGGGGTATGCTGGCGGCAGGGGAGTGTGGTGGTGGGATCACGAAAGGTGTCTGCTTAAAAGAAAACCATAGATTCATGTCCCCATGGTGATGTGACAACTATGGAGAAGGTAGCCCTTCTAATGGAAATGAAACGTGGTTGTAAGTTTAGCTGAAGATCAAACAGGCCTGCAAGGACTTGGCAAGTTTGTTTCACACTCAACAGAGTTTAGAAACAGCTCACAAACGAATTAATTAAACCAATCCATCAGAACAAACCTCTTGAATTATTCTTACAGATGATATAAATAAACAATCTTTTTCTGTGGCAAAAACAGTTTGTTCTTCTGTAGGCACTCAGTAATGGAACTTAATTCATCTCCACCTGTCAAAGCGAGATAAACTGAGCAGGGTCATATATGGTATTTCCTTAACAATTCCAACACTTCTGTAACAGTTATGTGGAAGATTGCCTTATGAAATTTTGTTTTAATTTATTGTTAACAGTCTCCCCCGATCGAGCCAACCTATAATCACAAAGCATCTATTGTAACTCAGGTCCCACCAATGCATACTTCTGAAGTGTAATCACTATTGCAATGTGGGAAATGCAGCAAGTAATTTGTATTCAGTAACACGCCACAAGAGCAGTCGTAAAGGTCCTATTACCACTTCAGTGTATAATCTCTGAATCAGAAACAGGTTTGTTATCATTGACATATGTCATGAGATTTGTTGTTTTGCAACAGCAGAACAGTGCAAAGACATTAAACTCTGTAAATTACAAAAGTACATGAAGAATGCCAAAAAGGAATAATGAGGTTCATGGGTGAATGGGCTAATTAAAAATCTGATGGTGAAGGGGAAGAGGCTGTTCCTAAATCATTGGGTGTGGGTCTTCAGGCTCCTGTACATCCTCTCTAATGGTAAGAATGAGAAGAGGACGGTGGAGCCCTTAATGATGGGTGCCACATTCTAGAGACTAGGCTTTTTGAAAATGTCTTCGATGGTTGAGAAGTTTGTAACCCTGATAGAGCTGGCTGAGTCTACAGCCCTCTACAGTCTCCCAAGGTCCTGTGAATTGGTGCTTCTGTACCATGTGGTGCTCCCCACTGTACAGCTGGAGAAATTTGCCAGAATCTTTGGTGACATACTAAAGCTCCTTAAATTCTAAATGAAATATAACTGCCGGTGTGACCTCTTCATGATTGCGTCAAAGTGTTGAGATCTGAATAGATCCTCGGAGATGTTGATGCCCAGGAACTTGAAGCTGCTTATCCTTTCCACTACTGACCCCTCAATGAGGATGTGTGTGTTCTCCCCACGTACCCTTCCTGAAGTCCACAATCAGTTTATTGGTCTTGCTGATTCTGAGTACATGGTTGGTGTTGTGAAAAACCTGAACCTGCTGATCTATCTCATCCTTTATGTCCCCTCAATGTCATTTAAGATTCTCCCAACAACAGTAGTGTCATTTATTGATAGCGTTTGAACTGTGCCTAACCACACAGTCATGAGTGTAAAGTCAATCTCTGCACTTTAGTGAGGTGAGGTCTAAAATACAGCAATATTTTCCTTTGAGCTTTACCGCCACAGAACTAAGGGGCGATGGACATTCACTTTCCAGAGCCAAGTGGCTTAATGCCAACCTCAGATTTCTAGCTGAGCAACATGACCTTTCCAAAGGGTCAAAGATTTTTAATGACCAAGTTAAGCTTATAACTAATATTTCTTGCTCAGCTTTCTGTTGTTCAATGGTTGAATGGTTCCATTTAATATCAGAGAATGCATACAGTATTCAACCTGAAATTCTTATTCTTCACAGACATCCAGGAAAACAGAACCCCATAGAATGGATGACAGAAACAACATTAGAACCCCAAAGCTCTCTCTCCACCTCTCACACACAAGCAACAACAAAGCATCACACTGTCCCCCCATTCTCTCCCCCCATTTATTTCAACAGGAAGCATCAGCACCCACCACCCAGCAGGCAGACAATAGCAAGGCCCCCAAAGAAAGACTAACATCTTGGTGTGCCACAACCTCTCAGGGACAGACAGGTGTCGCTCCTTTCCACAGCGAGAAGGGAGACCAACAAAATGAACAGCTGCTGCATAAACAAGAAGCAGTTTGCAGTTCTTAATATGAATTCCAAGCAATAATGAGCCTGAAGTTACAAGGACATCTTTGCAAACAAACAACAGTGGCTAAGATATTTAGTCCAAGGAAGCTTGCAGACAAACTTATTTTGTCCCAGCACATCAAATATGGTCTCAGGTATAATCAATCAATAATTGGGAGATTTGTGTACTCAGAGTTAGCTCTCACAGCATTAGAGTATCTGAGATCTCTGATCTCATAAGCTTTAAGATCATCTATGTGAATTACTTTATCCCAGTGAAGCTATCGGAAAATATCACATGCAAAAAACTAGTAGCAAACAATATAGCTGTTAGAAAGCATTGGGGTTTGTTAGAAATGACAAGGCAAATGACAGAAAGGTGGAGTGACAGTAACTTTTCTCAACCTCCGGTTTCTGTAACAGAAAATTCACTCATCTGCAACTTGATATATTCTTGTAGTTCGTAAGAATTATGCTTGTGTTTGGAAATCTTTTGGAATTCAGAAGTCTTTTATAAAACAGAAATATTTTTGGAGTTTTAAATGTATGTTGAGAACTACTTGTCCAAATCAAAACATGTATCATTAAAATTAAAATAAACTGTTTAAACTTCATCAGTAGCTAGAAGTATCTCTTCCTTGGTAGGAAGGGGGAACCCACTACTCAAGGAGTGGATCTTAGCAGCTAGACCTCACTGCAGAGACCAGACCGGGAAGTGAGCTAGTCTTTGAAGAGTTGGTTGATATAGTATAATCTCCCTATAGTGAATGCACCTATAGATGCCTATATCAGATAGGGCTTAAAATCTCCTTTTGAGTTCAGAGCTTTGCCGATAGTGAACCCAATACCATCACAAAAGGAAGGGAGGAAACTGACCACATGTGAAATATGGTTGAAGATAATGCTACTTTGACAAAATGATAATATTTCCCCCAGAGATCGCCACTACCACCCTCAGACCAGATTTGGTCTTGTGGTCCAGCAGTCTGAAGGCTGTAGTGATCTCAGAGCTCACGGTGCCCCAAGGAGATGCAGTCTGCGAGGTGTATGAGTGGAAATTTGCAAGTTACGCTGAGCTGGCCGCAGGTGCTAAGCAGCGTGGATGGGAGGTGCAGTTTTTCCCGGTAGATGTTGGCTGCAGAGGATTTGTGGCTACCTCCATGGTCCAATTGCTGATGGGATTGGGAGTCCAAGGCCAGGGCCAGTGGCAAGCCATCAGAAAAACTCTCAGAGGCAGCCAAGTGAAGCAGCCACTGGTTATGGATAAAGAGTGATGGCAGCTGGGCCCTAAAATGATTAATGGGTGGCTGGATGTGAAAGGAGGCGCACCTGGGATGCCAGGTCGCACTGTTGAGTCCTCTGGAGATGTAGTGGACTTAAACTGACGAAACATCTAAAAAGGAGGGTGCTCACTTGATGACCCCTGGGAAGCATCTGCCACACACCAAGACCCACCTCAAGATCTCTATGCTGTGATCTGAGTTAGGATCTGCTTACGAAAAGGATTGAAATGTCCAGTCCTATGAGCTCAAACTTGTTAGGAATCTGGGTGAAGTGAAAACTAGGGGTGAGATGGCATGGGATTGGGTAGCACCCCCTGTTTATTGGTGGGAAATGTGTATTTACAATGGGAGCAACACACATAAAAGTTGCTGGTGAACGCAGCAGGCCAGGCAGCATCTCTGGGAAGAGGTACAGTCGACGTTTTGGGCTGAGACCCTTCATCAGGACTAACTGAAAGAAAAGCTCAAATCTCTTACTAGCTTTTCTTTCAGTTAGTCCTGACGGAGGGTCTCGGCCTGAAACGTCGACTGTACCTCTTCCTAGAGATGCTGCCTGGCCTGCTGCGTTCACCAGCAACTTTTGTGTATGTTGCTTGAAATTCCAGCATCTGCAGATTTCCTCGTGTTTGCATTTTAAAATTTACAATAAGATGCAGCTTGTTCTTTAGATTTTTGTCTCACTGTGTAGATCAGAACATAGTCTGGGGGCAACCCTGGCACCTTGTAATCTGTAGGGTTCTGATAGTAACATACACTGACAAGACATCTGTAAAAATTACTCCAAGATACCCCCTGGAGCTTAAAAGAGTGATAGGTGATTGCTTGTCAACACATGCAATCCTGAGGGTTTCGCAACCACTATGTAGAGAGGATGTTTCTTTTTCTTATGGAATAATCTAGAACGAGGGATCATGGTTCTAAAATAAGGGATGATTCATTTAACACAGCAATTACACATTTTTTTTCTCTCAGAGGGTAGTGAGCCTCCCTAAGTTAAACAGTCTTTGAATATTTTTAAGGCAGAGGTATATAAGTTCAGGACAGATATATGTCAAAGCCAAAGTTGAGTTTATTATCATATGCACAGGTACATGTGTCAATTAAAATCTTACTTTCAGCATGGATTTGGATACATAACATTCACAAGAAAGCCATAAATTATATGAAATTCTAGAAAAATAAAAACGTAGAAAACCTACAGCTGTTCTGAATTTGTACTTACTTTAAAAATTACCTAGGGTTACT
The DNA here is from genome assembly GCF_030028105.1 of Mobula birostris. Lineage (NCBI taxonomy): Eukaryota > Metazoa > Chordata > Chondrichthyes > Myliobatiformes > Myliobatidae > Mobula > Mobula birostris. The sequence goes on from NC_092371.1 coordinate 162,256,154, forward strand.
CATGGCCCTCTATTTTTTCAAAGCTCTAAGTACCTATCCAGGAGCTTCTTAAAAGACCCTATTGTATCCGCCTCCCCCACTGTTGCCGGCAGCCCATTCCATTCACTCACCACTCTCTGCGTAAAAAACTTACCCCTGACATCTCCTCTGTACCTACTTCCAAGTACCTTAAAACTGTGCCCTCTCATGTTAGCCATTTCAGCCCTGGGAAAAAGCCTCTGACGAAATCCGTTGAAGTGCAAAGTGATCTAAATAGTCTTATTGTCGCTATACTGAGGTAGTGATTAAGGTTGTGCAGGTTGGTTCAAGAATTGAATAGTTGAAAGGAAGTAGCATTTCTTGAACCTGATGAGGTGTGGGGCTTCAGGCTTCTGTATCTGCAAAAAGATGGCATGATGGTGAAAGGCCAATGGGAACAGATGGAAACAGAGTACAGTCACATCAGCTGTAATCTTATTAAATTGTGAAGCGACTTTAATGGCTCATGAACCTAATTCAAATACATAACAGTTTTCAAATTTGTAACAAGATTCAAATATGTAACATTCAAGGTTCCGATAACAGTCACATTCATATTGTCTTTTGTGTCCTCTGAACAGTCTCTCCTGCAAGGAGGAACTTTCTCTGCTTTCAGGAAATCTGATTGGAAAACATTGAGATGATATTTAAAATCACAAAATGCTGTGCTTTCCTTTGGTAATTCTGTCTAGGCAGTGGTTATTGATGCTGTAATTGGGGATAATACACTAGAAGTGGGCTGAGGAGATGATACATACAGTATCTATCCACACAGTCACACACACAAACACATATCTTTTTGTGTAACTGTCTGTTTATTTGGACTATATAGTATATGCCTTCTGCCGTGTATGTTTTGCACCTTGGCTCCAGAGGAACATTGTTTCATTCGGCTGAAGGGTTTAAATTTGAACTTGAGACAGCATTGGAAGTAATAATGACAAATAAAAACTGATAAAGACACAAAATCTGTAGGTGTTTTCACATCAAAATAGGAGCTCAAATGACAGGTTGAATTAATTGGTGAGTTTAATGAAAAACTAATGAGGACGATAATAGAACATAGAAACATAGAAAACTTGCAGAACAATACAGACCATTCGGCCCACGGTGCTGTGCCGTACATGTACTTATTTTAGAAATAACCTAGGGTTACCCATAGCTGTCTATTTTTCTAAGCTCCATGTATCTATCCAGAAGCCTCTTAAAAGACCCTGTGGTATCTGCCTCCACCACCATCGCCGGCAGCTCACTCCACGCACTCACCACTCTCTGCGTAAAATTTTGCCTCTGACATCTCCTCAGTACCTACTTCTAAGCACGTTAAAACTGTGTCCACTCATGCTAGCCATTTCAGCCCTGGGAAAAAGCCTCTGACTATCCACACGATCAATGCCTCTCATCATTTTATACAGTTCTATCAGGTCACCTCTCATCCTCCATCGCTCCAAGGAGAAAAGGCTGAGTTCATTCAACCTATTCTCATAGGGCATGCTCGCCAGTCTAGGCAACATCCTTGTAAATCTCCTCTGCACTCGTTCTATGGTTTCCACATCCTTCCTGTAGTGAGGTGACCAGAACTGAGCATAGTATTCCAAGTGAGGTCTGACCAGGATCCTATAAAGCTGCAACATTACCTCTCGGCTCTTGAACTCAATCCCACAGTTGAAAAAGGCCAGTATATCCTATGCCTTCTTAACCACAGAGTCAACCTGTGCAGCAGCTTTGAGTGTCCTATGGACTCGGACTCCAAGATCCACCTGATCCTCCACGCTGCCAAGAGTCTTACCATCAATACTATATTCTGCCATCATATTTGACCTACCAAAATGAACCATCTCACACTTATCTGGGTTGAACTCCATCTGCCACTTCTCAGCCCAGTTTTGCATCCCACTGTAACCTCTGACAGCCCTCCACACTATCCACAACACCCTAACCTTTGTGTCATCAGCAAATTTACTAACCCATCCCTCCACTTCCTCATCCAGGTTATTTATAAAAATTATGAACAAAAGAGGTCCCAGAACAGATCCCTGAAGCACACCACTGGTGACCAGCCTCTGTGCAGAATATGACCCGTCTACAACCACTCTTTGCCTTCTGTGGGCAAGCCAGTTCTGAATCCACAAAGCAAGGTCTCCTTGGATCCCATGCCTCCTTACTTTCTCAATAAGCCTTGCATGGGGTACCTTATCAAATGTCTTGCTGAAATCTATATACATTACATCTAGTGCTCTACCTTCACCAATGTGTTTAGTCACATCCTCAAAAAATTCAATCAGACACGTAAGGCACGACCTGCCTTTGACAAAGCCATGCTGACTATAACTAATCATATTATGCCTCGCCAAATATTCATAAATGCTGCCTCTCAGGATCTTCTCCATCAACTTACCAACCACTGAAGTAAGACTCACTGGCCAATAATTTCCTGGGCTATCTCTACTCCCCTTCTTGAATAAGGGAACAACATCTACAAACTTCCAATCCTCTGGAACCTTTCCCATCCCAATTGATGATGCAAAGATCATCGCCAGAGGATCAGTAATCTCCTACCTCGCCTCCCACAGTAGCTTGGGGTATATTTCTTCTGGGCCCGGTGACTTATCCAATTTGATGCTTTCCAAAAGCTCCAACACATCCACTTTCTTAATGTCTATATGCTCAAGCTTTTCAGTCTGCTGTAAGTCATCACTACAATCACCAGGGTCCTTTTCCGCAGTGATACTGAAGCCAAGTATTCATTAAGTACCTCCAATACCTCCTCCAGTTCGATACACACTTTTCCACTGTCACACTTGATTGGTCCTATTCTATCACATCTTATCCTCTTGCTCTTCACATACTTGTAGAATGCTTTGGGGTTTTCCTTAATCCTGCTCGACAAGTTTCTCATAGCCCCTACTGGCTCTCCTAATTTCACTATTAAATTCTATCCTGCTCGCCATATAATCTTCTAGATCTCTATCATTACCTAGTTTTTTGAACCTTTCGTAAGCTTTTCTTTTCTTCTTGACTAAATTTTCAGTAGCCTTTGTATACCATGGTTCCTGTACCCTACCATCCTTTCCCTATCTCATTGGAACGTACCTATGCAGAATGTCACACAAATATCCCCTGACCATTTGCCACATTTCTTCCGTACCTTTCCCTGAGAACATCTGTCCCAATTTATCCTTCCAAGTTCCTGCCCGCTAGCCTCATATTTCCCCTTACTCCAATTAAATGCTTTCCTATCTTGTCTGTTCCTATCCCTCTCCAATGCTATGGCAAAAGAGATAGAATTATGATCATTATCTCCAAAATGCTCTCCCACTGAGAGACCTGACACCTGGCCAGGTTCATTTCCCAATACCAGATCAAGTACAGCCTCTCCTCTTGTAGGCTTATCTGCATATTCTGTAAGGAAACCTTCCGGAACACACTAACAAACTCCAACCCATCTGAACTCCTTGCTGTAGGGAGAGGCCAATTAATATTTGGAAAATTAAAATCTCCCACCACAACGACCCTGTTATTAGTACACCTTTCCAGAATCTGTCTCCCTATCTGCTTCTCAATGTCCTTGTTACTATTGGGAGGTCTATAAAAAATACCCAGTAGAGTTATTGACCCCTTCCTATTCCTAACTTCCACCCACAGAGACTCAGTAGACAATCCCTCCATGACTTCCTCCTTTTCTGCAACCGTGACACTCTCTCTGATCAACAGTGCCACGCCCCCACTTCTTTTGCCTCCCTCCCTGTCCTTTCTGAAACATCTAAAGCCTGGCACTCTAAGTAACCATTCCTGCCCCTAAACGATCCAAGTTTCTGTAATGGCCGCAACATCATAGTTCCAAGTACTGATCTACGCTCTGTGCTCATCCGCTTTGTTCATGATGCTTCTTGCTTTAAAACAGACCCAGATCAAACCATCAGATTGAGCACATCTCTTCTCTATCACCTGCCTACCCTCCTTCTCACACTGCCGACAAGCTTTCTCTATTTGTGAGCCAACCGCCCCTTCCTCCATCTCTTCAGTTTGGTTCCCAGCCCCCCAGCAATTCTAGTAAACTCTCTCCAATAGCCTTGGCAAACCTCCCTGCCAGGATATTGGTCCCCCTCGGATTCAAGTGCAACTCGTCCATTTTTTACAGGTCACACCTGCTCCAAAAGAGGTCCCAATGATCCAGAAATCTGAATCTCTGCCCTCTGCTCCAATCTCTCATCCATGCATTTATCCTCCACCTCATTGTATTCCTATATTCACTGGTGCATGGCACAGGCAGAAATCCAAAGATTACTACCTTTAAGGTCCTGCTTCTCAGATTCTTTCCTAACTCCCTGTAGTCTGTTTTTAGGACCTCCTCCCTTTTCCTACCTATGTCGTCAGTACCAATATGTCCCACAACCTCTGGGATTCACCTTCCCACTTCAGGATATCATGGACACGATCAGAAACACCCTGGACCCTGGCACCTGGGAGACAAACTACCATCTGTGTTTCTTTCCTGCATGCATGGAATCACCCGTCTGAACCCCTAACTATAGAGTCCCCTGTCACAGCTGCCATCCCCTTCCTTTCCCTACCCTTCTGAGCCACAGTGCCGGACTCCGTGCCAAAGGCATAGCCACTGTTGCTTCCCCCAAGTAGGTCAAACAGGAGTACTTATTGTCAAGGGGTACAACCACTGGGGTACTCTCTAGTATCTGACTCTTGCCCTTCCCTCTCCTGACTGTTACTGGCTTGTCTGTCTCCCGAGGCCCTGGTGTGACTACTTGCCTATAGCTCCTTTCTGTCACCTCCTCACTTTCCCTGACCAGACAAAGGTCATTATCTCCAGTTCCCTAACACAGTCCCTAAGGAGCTGCAGCTCGACACACCTGGTGCAGATGTGGCTGCCTGGGAGGTGGAGAGTCTGCCGGACTTCCCACATCTGACACCCAGTACAGAACCCTGGCCGCACAGACATACTTCGTATTCCTCACAAGTAGCTTACTTCGCCTCGACCCGCTATCGCCAAAGCCCCATTGAACCAAAGCCCTCCTACTCTGCCTCCCTCTAGTCTTTCGCCCACTCTATAAAGCTTAATAATAAAAAAGATTTGAAAAGAAAAGGTGTCTTCTTTTAAATCTTTCCCCTCCGCCAGTCTAACCCGCTGATGTCCACACACCTGCGCATTCATGCCTTGATCAAACCGCTGAGGAAAAACTCTCCACCACCATTCTGCCTAGGCCTTTCAATATCTGGTTGGTTAAACTGTAAGTGAAATAATAAAAAGAAGAAAGTTTGAAGCTGCAAACAAAACTTTGCAGCTGAGTTATGCAGCTTTTTTTTCTACTTAGCAGGAAGCTTGCAAAATTGAGCAACAGAATATGTTTTAGTAGTGCTGTTTTTTTTTGAAAGCCTACTTACAGCTTAAGTTCCATTGACTATTGTGAAGGTGTTAGTTCAGGCACAGGTTACCGTCACCAGATGCTTAAGGAAGAGGAACAATATCACAAAACTGATTTGACACCAAGATTCAAGATTCAGATTTATTCACGTATCACATTTATTTATGTAGATGGAAACATATACAGGTATATTAAGAGCAAAAGGATAGTAAGGGATAAAATTGGTCCCCTTGAAGATCGGAGTGGTCGGCTTTGTATGGAACCAAAAGAAATGGGGGAGATCTTAAATGAGTTTTTTGCGTCTGTATTTACTAAGGAAATTGGCATGGAGTCGATGGAAATAAGGCAAACAAGTAGTGAGGTCATAGAACCTATACAGATTGAGGAGGAGGAGGTGCTTGCTATCTTGAGGCAAATCAGAGTAGATAAATCCCCAGGACCTGACAGGGTATTCCCTCGGACCTTGAAGGAAAGTTGTGTTGAAATTGCAGGGGCCCTGGCAGATATATTTAAAAGGTCGGTATCTACGGGTGAGGTGCCGGAGGATTGGAGGATAGCTCATGTTGTTCCATTATTTAAAAAAAGTTCTAAAAGTAATCCAGGAAATTATAGGCCGGTAAGTTTGACGTCAGTAGTAGGTAAATTATTGGAAGGACTACTGAGAGATAGGATCTACAAGTATTTGGATAGACAGGGACTTATTAGGGAGAGTCAACATGGTTTTGTGCGTGGTAGGTCATGTTTTACCAATCTATTAGAGTTTTTTGAAGAGGTTACCAGGAAAGTGGATGAGGGGATGTTGTCTACATGTACTTCAGTAAGGCCTTTGACTAGGTCCCGCATGGGAGGTTAGTTAGGAAGATTCAGTCGCTAGGTATACATGGAGAAGTGGTAAATTGGATTAGACATTGGCTCGATGGAAGAAGCCAAAGAGTGGTGGTAGAGAATTGCTTCTCCGAGTGGAGGCCTGTGACTAGTCGTGTGCCACAGGGATCAGTGCTGGGTCCATTGTTATTTGTCATCTATATCAATGATCTGGATGACAATGTGGTAAGTTGGATCAGCAAATTTGCTGTTGATACAAAGATTGGAGGTATAGTGGACAGTGAGGAATGTTCTCAAAGCTTGCAGAGGGACTTGGACCAGCTGAAAAAATGGGCTGAAAAATGGCAGATGGAGTTTAATACAGACAAGTGTAAGGTATTGCACTTTGGAAGGACAAACCAAGGTAGAACATACAAGGTAAATGGTAGGGCACTGAGGAGTGCAGTAGAACAGAGGGATCTGGGAATACAGATACAAAATTCCCTAAAAGTGGCGTCACAGGTAGATGGGGTCGTAAAGAGAGCTTTTGGTACATTGGCCTTTATAAATCAAAGTATTGAGTATAAGAGTTGGAATGTTATGGTGAAGTTGTATAAGGCATTGGTGAGGCCGAATCTGGAGTATTGTGTTCAGTTTCGGTCACCAAATTACAGGAAGGATATAAATAAGGTTGAAAGAGTGCAGTGAAGGTTTACAAGGATGTTGCCGGGACTTGAGAAACTCAGTACAGAGAAAGGTTGAATAGGTCAGGACTTTATTCCCTGGAGCGTAGAAGAATGAGGGGAGATTTGATAGAGGTATTTAAAATTATGATGGGTATAGATAGAGTGAATGCAAGCAGGTTTTTTTCCATTGAGGCTAGGGGAGAAAAAAACCAGAGTACATGGGTTAAGGGTGAAGGGGGAAAAGTTTAAAGGGAACATTAGGTGGGGCTTCTTCACACACAGAGTGGTGGGAGTGTGGAATGAGCTGCCAGATGAAGTGGTAAATGCGGGCTCACTTTTAACATTTAAGAGAAACTTGGACAAGTACATGGATGAGAGGTGTATGGAGGGATATGGTCCAGGTGCAGGTCAGTGGGACTAGGCAGAAAAATGGTTCAGCGCAGCCAAGAAGGGCCAAAAGGCCTGTTTCTGTGCTGTAATGTTCTATGGTTCTATACAGTGAAACACGTTCTTTGTGTTTACAACCGATACATCTTTGGATGTGCTGGAGGCAAGTAAAAGAGTCATAGAAAAATACAGCACAGAAACAGGCCCTTCTGCCCATCTATTTCATCCCTACTCCCATCAGCCTTCACCTGAGTCTTTGCTCTCCATAACCCTACCACCCACATACCCAAGTGTCTCCACACATTCCTGCACCAACATATCGTGCTCACAGTACTCGGTAGAACAACCATAACACACACACAGCAAAACAGTAACAGCAAAACAAGCCCTGTTCCCCACTCCCACCCACCCATGCACATACGCAATCCTCCAACACCAGAACAGGCCGTCTTTGACCTCCAACTAATCTTTTCAAGATACATCACAAAATGTGAAGCCATGTTAGTTCTTTGTACACCTTAGCTAACATTCTGAAGTCTAGACATCCAGGAACTTTCTCTCTGATCCTCTCGGAAGTGAGCAGGTGTTTGGGTGCAGGAAGAAAAACAGGAATGCTCTTCCAATGAATTATTCAGTGTTGGTTGTTTGCAACTAGCTTATGCCTTGATACTACACGGTTGCTGTTCATTAAAGTTTTGTGAAGTTGCTAAAATGTACAGTAAATGGTGTGCCAGCTATGAGGATCTTTCGTTTAAACTTGTATTCTGAACTTGTTCATGCACAGTACTGGAGTTCATCTGGGGCTGCAGGGACGGGCAGAAGGACCGCAAAGGCAGTTTAAGCCGCTGGATGCAGGCAGAAAGTCAGCATAGCAGAATCAGAATCAGAATAAAAATCAGGTTTATTATCATTGACATACGGCATGTGGTGAAATTTGTTTTGCGGCAGCAGTACAGTACAATACGTTAAATAATCACGATAAATTATAATTTATATATATTCAAAAAGTGTAAAAATGAGCAAAAAGTGAGGTATTGTTCATGGACTGTGAAGAAATCTGATGACAGAGGGGAAGAAGCTGTTCTTAAAGCATTGACTGCGAGTCTTCAGATTCCCATCCCTCATCCCTGATGGTAATAATGAGACGAGGGCATGTTGCAGATGGTGAGCGTTGTTCATGATGGACATGTAGTCAGGGAGCAGTTCTAGCTAGACATCGGTCAAGGGCAAAATGTGAGATTTTTGTGCTTCAGTGCAGAGATCCCTGTGAAATCTTCCACCTCCTCCAGTCATAATCATACATAGAGCAGGACAAGAATTACATTTTCAGTGGCTATCACAGGCATAGAAGGCTACAGACAAGTGCTAGAAATGAAATTCATATTGACAGAATAGTATTGGTGTGAATGGTGCAATCACTCAAGTTGAATATGATGTTCTCCCAGGGGGTTACTCCCTTAAAGGAGAATGCCTGTCCGTGACTTTGTTTAACGTGAGAGGCCGACGCCTGGGCACCCTCCACACAAACAGATTGGGTTCAGGGTCCAGTGGCATTGAATGCAAGCTGACTCAAGACCCTTCACCGCTACAGCCTTCCTCCAGCTTCACTGCCATTATGATGTGGCATCATTGCCCAGCAGCTCCACCATTTATTTAGGTCTAGTTGGGATCGCTCTTTGTCTGGAATCTCCTCTTTGACCTTACTGCCATGAGTGAGCCTTCCAGGAGCTAAGCTCCAGACAGCGTTGCTTACATGATCTCAGGAACTCACAAGCCTCTCCACCATGATAAGATGATGATCCTTGGAGAAGATCATAAACAAAGGTCTTTGATGGTCAGCATGCAAATGGTGGGTGAAAAGGTCTACTTCTGTGCTGGACGGCTCTATGCGTCTATGAACTAAAGTTCACTGGGATGGTTTTAGGCTGGAATTGGAGATAACATGAGGACTGCAACCTTGATAGTCCATTTGAAGACTGAGAAATAAATTAACTGTATCTTCTCTCACCAGAGAGCACCAGGCAGACCGAGCAACTGTTTTTGCAATGTTAGCAAGATTCCTTCTGCAGCAGATTGACAATAACCTTCCACACCATACTTTGCAGCCTCTGTGTAGGCACTTATGAGATATAGCACAATGAAAGTGGTTCCAGTTAGTGTGTTTCTTCTACACTGAAGAACTCAGATCAGTAACCAGTCCTTTGGCGAATGTGACAAATGACAAGTTGTCTGTGTTGCTCTGGATTTCCAACATCTGCAGAACTTTTTGTGTAAAGCATAGATCAAAGTTGCTGGTGAACGCAGCAGGCCAGGCAGCATCTCTAGGAAGAGGTACAGTCGACGTTTCAGGCCGAGACCCTTCGTCAGGACTAACTGAAGGAAAGATGCTTGAATTTCCAGCATCTGCAGAATTCCTGTTGTTTGTTGTTTGTTGTTTGTGTAAAGCATACAATGCTTTCATTCTATGACACAAGAGATTCTGCAGATGCTAAACTCCAAATCAACACACACAAAGTGCTGGAAGAATTCACAGGCATGCAGGCATCTACACAGGGAATAAACCGTCAACATTTTGAAACAAAACCTCTCATCGGTATTCAAGAGAACCCTATCCGCGCTGTGATTAGGTAGGGAAGGGATAAGGCAGATGTGCATGAAACAGAAGGTGAGGGTATCAATAGAGTTGGAAGGGAAATCTCATTTTCTGAAAAAGGAGAACATCTCGGATGTTCTAGAATGGAAAGCCTGACCCTGGGAACAGCAGTAGTGAAGGTGGAGGAACTGAGAGAAGGGAAAAAGGATGATCAAGGGTTTTGGCCTGAAATGTTAACTGGTTATTACTCTCCATAGGTGCTGCCTGATTTGCTGAGCTCCTCCAGCATTTTGTCTGTTTTACTTCCTAGATTTACTGTTTCTGACTAACTCCATACCTCTTAGTACTGCCACCATGAACTATTATAATCAAAGGGAGCCCACACTGTTCCATTATTCCAGGTGGGGCCATGGATCAGGGAGCCATTCAGCATGGAAACAGGCCACTGTCCCCCCCCACCCCCATGTCCGCAGTAAACAATCACCTTCCATCCTACTAAACACATCTTCCAGCACTCGGCCTTTTAGTACCCAGGCAAGTCAAAGGTTAAATAACATGGCTTCCTCCGTTTTATCTGCTACTGTAGAAACATAGAAACATAGAAAACCTACAGCACAATACAGGCCCTTCAGCCCACAAAGATGTGCCGAACATGTCCTTATAGAACTACCGAGGCCTACTCATAGCCCTCCATTTTTCTAAGCTCCATGTATCCCTTCAGGAGACTCTTAAAAGACCCTATCGTTTCTGCCTCCACCACTTCCGCCAGCAGCCGATTCAATGCACTCATGACTGTCTGCGTAAAAAACTTACCCCTGACATCTCCTCTGTACCTACTTCCAAGCACCTTAAAACAATGCCCTCTCGTGCTAACCATTTCATCCCTGAAAAAAGCCTCTGACTATCCACACAATCAATACCTCTCATTATCTTGTACACCTCTATCAGGTCACACCTCATTCTCTGTCGCTCCAAGGAGAAAAGGCGGCTTCACTCAACCTATTCCCACTGTAACCTCTGACAGCTCCACACTATCCACAACACCCCCAACCTTTGTGTCATCAGCAAATTTACCAACCCATCCCCCCACTTCCTCATCCAGGCCATTTATAAAAATCACAAAGAGTAGGGGTCCCAGAACAGATCCCTGAGGCATACCACTGGTCACCGGCCTCCATGCAGAATATGACCCATCTACAACCACTCTTTGCCTTCTGTGGGCAAGCCAGTTCTGGATCCACAAAGCAAGGTCCACTTGGATCCCATGCCTCCTCACTTTCTCAATAAGCCTTGCATGGGGTACCTTGCAATCTCACCTGGTCCAGGAACACCACCGGGATTGTGAAACAGGCCCAGCAGAGATTGCACTTTCTGAGGAAGCTTAAACAAGCATCACTCCCCACTAACATCTTAACTACATTCTACAGAGGCGTGGTTGAGAGTGTGCTGACCTTTTGCATCACAACCTGGTACTCCAGCTGCAGTGCTGTCGACAAAAAAGCCTTGCAGAGGGTGGTTAGGGGAGCAGAGAAGATTATTGGGGTCTCCCTACCTTCTGTCCAAGACCTCTTTCAGAGTCGATGCCTCCAGAAGACACGGTACATCATTAAAGACCCCTCACACCCTCTCCATGAACTGTTTGTTCTTCTGCCATCAGGCAAACGTTACAGGAGCATCAAATCTAAAACCACAAGGCTACTAAACAGCTTCCTCCCACAGGCAGTCAGACTGCTAAATAGCTGCTCTACCTGACTCTGCTTTGGACACTTTTAACTTGCACTGGACACTTTGGAAAGCACGGTTCCTGTACCCTACCATCCTTTCCCTGTCTCATTGGAACGTATCCACGCAGAACCCCACACAAGTATCCCCTGAACATTTGCCACCTTTCTTCCATACGTTTCGCTGAGAATATCTGTTTCCAATTGATGCTTCCAAGTTCCTGCCCGATAGACTCATATTTCCCCTTACTCCAATTAAACATTTCCCTAACTTGTCCTTTCCTATCCCTCTCCAATGCTATGGTAAAAGAGATAGAATTGTGATCACTATCTCCAAAATGCTCTCCCACTGAGAGACCTGACACCTGACCAGGTTCATTTCCCAATGCCAGATCATGTACAGCCTCTCCTTTTGTAGGCTTATCTACATATTGTGTCAAGAAACTTTCCTGAACACACCTAACAAACTCCATCCCACCTAAACTCCTGACTCTAGGGAGATGCCAATCAATATTTGGGAATTAAAATCTCCCACCACAACAACCTTGTTATTATTACTCCTTTCCAGAATCTGTCTCCCTATCTGCTCCTCAATATCCCTGTTACTATTGGGGGGGGGGGTCTATAAAAAGCACCCAGTAGAGTTATTGACTCCTTCCTATTCCTAATTTCCACCCACAGAGACTCCGTAGACAACCCCTGTATGACTTCTTTCTTTTCTGCAGCCATGACACTATCTCTGATAAACAGTGCCATGCCCCCACCTCTTTTGTCTCCCTCCCTGTCCTTTCTGAAACATCTAAAGCCTAGCACTAGCCATTCCTGCCCCTGCACCATCTAAGTCTCTGTAATAGCCACCACATCATCGCTCCAAGTACTGATCCACGCTCTAAGCTCATCTGCTTTATTCATAATACTCCTCGCATTAAAATACACATCTCAAAACTTCAGTCTGAAGTTCATCCCTTCTCTATCACCTGCCTATCCTCCCTCACACACTGCTTACAAGCTTCCTCTATTTGTGAGTCAACCTCCCTTTCCTCCGTCACTTCAGTTTGGTTCCCACCCACCCAGCATTTCTAGTTTAAACTCTCCCCAATAGCCTTAGCAAACCTCCCCACCAGGTTATTGGTATCCCTCAGATTCAAGTGCAACCGGTCCTTTTTGTACAGGTCACACCTGCCCCAGAAGAGGTCCCAGTGATCCAGTAATCTGACTCCCTATTCCCTGCTCCAATCTCTCAACCACACATTTATCCTCCACCTCATTCTATTCCTATACTCACTGTCACGTGGCATAGGCAGTAATCCCGAGATTACTACCTTTGAGGTCCTGCTTCTCAACTTCCTTCCTAACTCCCTGTAGTCTGTTTCCAGGACCTCCTCCCTTTTCCTACCTATGTCATTGGTACCAATATGTACCACGACCTCTGGCTATTCTCCTTCCCACATCAAGATATCGTCGATGCGATCAGAAACATCCCGGACCCTGGCACCTGGGAGGCAAGTTACCATCCGCTTTTCTTTCCTGCGTCCACAAAATTGCCTGTCTGACCACTAACTATAGAGTCCCCTGTCACTGCTGCCATCCTCTTCTTTTCTCTACCCTTCTGAGCCACAGAGTCAGACTCTTTGCCAGAGATGCAGCCCAGTGTTGCTTCCCCCAGGTAGGTTGTCTCCCCCAACAGTACTCAAACAGAAGTACTTACTGTCTTCCAGGGTTGTCACCAACTCTCTGAGAGATAAACATAATCCCTTACACTATATCTATGGCCTTTAATTTTCTTCACCCCTGTAAGGGGAAAAGATTCTTTCATGGCATCTTATTTATAACACTCAGAATTTTATATTTCTCAATCATGCCCCTTTTTAAGTTCCTCCTCTCTAGGGATCACAAAGATTATTCAGAGATAAAGGAACCATAACCAAAATGGTCCACCACTGGCAAGATCCTGGAGGAACTCCTCTGCCCTCTCTCTTGTGCTGTCGCATCCTTCATAATGTGGGGTGATCAGAAATGCATGCAGTACTCCAGAGTGAAGTCTGACCAATGTTTCATAAATTTGGAGCATAGCCTCCCTGCTCTTGTACTCAACACCCTGACAAATGATGGCTGGAATCCTATACACCCTCTTGTCCTCATTATCTGACTTGCTGAAGGGTCTTGGTCTGAAACGCCGACTCTTTCTACCTTTCCATAGATACTGCCTGACCTGCTGAGTTCCCCCAGCATTCTGTGTGAGTTCTGCTGGATTTCCAGCATCTGCAGACTCTCCTGTGTTTATAACCACATTATATACATGGATTGCTGACTTCCAACTACCTTAATGTTGCATAACAAGATGCCTCTGTTCCTCAATACTCCCTCAGACCCTCTGGATTAAACTCCAAGTACTATTATTCAGTCTGCTTCACCTACGCATTGTTATCATTCTGTAAACAGCACACTGCTTGTTTTATTTATTAATATTTAGAGATACAGAACAGAAACAGGCCCTTCTGGCCCAACGGGATCACACTGCCCTATTACATCCATGTGGCCAGTTGACCCACTAAACCATACTTCTTTGGAATATGGGAGCAAACAGGAGCAGTCAGAGGAAACCCACGCAAAAGGGATTGAACCCGGGTTGCTGGCACTGTAATATAGTGGACCCCAGCCTCCGGGCCGCGGACCGGTACATTGCCGCGAAGAATGCAGCGGTGCAGCGGTAGTCGGAATGCACCCAGCACATCTTTAAGAAAAAAAGCCAAAATAAACAAGCTAATTAATTAGGTGCCATCTGGCACGTAAATGTCGGCCCATATCGGATATTAATTAGCTTGTTTATTTCGGCTTTTTTTCTTAAAGATGTGCTGGGTACCGCTGCACTGCCGCATTCTTCGCGGCAATGTATCGGTCCATGGCCTGGAGGTTGGGGACCACTGTTGTAATAGCATTACACTAAACAATACACTACCATGCCACACCAACAACTACAAGTAATCTTCTTTGTTATGCTTCAACTTCTCCCGCACAACGTGAGATATAGTCATAGAGATATAAAATACCAAAGTGTACAGGCCCTTTGACTCATCTATTCCATTCCAACCCAATTTTTTGCTTCATCCCTAACAACATGCCTAGCCATCTAACAGCACCTAGACCATATCCCTCCAAAGCCCTCTCATCCAGATACCCATCCAAGTTTCGCTTGTGTCACAATTGAAACCATACCCACCACTTGCACTAACAGATTTTTCCTCACCCACAACACCCTCCGAGTGAAGAAGTTCCACTTCTGATTCCCATTGAGAATTCCAACTACCACCCTAAACCTATTATCTCTAGTTCTCATCTCACCCAACTTGAAGGGGAAAAGCCTGCATGCACTTATTTTCTCTATGCCACTCAGAACTTTGTTTATTTGAGTCCAGAGGACTCGCCTATGCCTGTTGCAACCACCAAACACCTTTCCTTTAGGAGGTAAAGGTCAACTTTAATTAGAACAGATTAGCCTTAAGTGCTAAATTGCTAAATTCTGCTAATGAGCAAGTTGATTATCATGCAGTCCTATAAACTAAACATTGACACAAAATTGACTCGTTGCTGCCTGCATCACAAATGATAAATACTTGGTATTATGATAGTATATTTAGCTCATTGGTTTAGGGAGTATGATTCTTGCTTTGGGTGGGAGAGGTCCTGGGTTCAAATCCTGGATGAGCCCTTATTTATGAGAAGTGGTGGATGTGGGTTTGATTTTCAACATTCAAGAGAACTGTTGGGTAAGTACATGGATGGGAGGGGTGCCGGTCAACAGGACTAGGCCAGACAGAAGTTTGACACAGACTAGTTGGGCCAAAGGATCTGTTCTTGTGATGTCGCGCTCAATGCTATTTGTTAAAGTAGATTGGAAAAAGCTATAATGGCAGGCAGGTAAATAATGTCAAAGATTTAAATAAATAGTTCATATTCTGCAATAGTAAGCCCAAGGGAGAAGTGCCTGTGGATACCAAGATTCTGGAACAGATTAAAGGTTTAAATATTGTTACAAGGTCTCATAAACGTAAAGACTGGTAAGATGACTCAGCAAAGATTAATAAAAAGTATGACAGTAATCTAGCAGAAATAAAAAATAAAGTATTAGTTTTGATCATCTTGAATATTCACTATTTGATAGATTTCAATGAGATCCCTCAATGCATTATTCATACTTCAGCAAGTACAAGGCCAGAGTCATCAAACACTCCTCATACAATAACCCTATCATTCCCGGGATCATTCTCATGAGCCTCCTGTGAACCCTCTTAGAAAGTCAGCATACCTTTCATAGATAAAGTACTCAAAACAGCTCATTTGTCAGTGTAGTACATGTGTAGGGGTGCAAGGTGCATTGGTATTGGTATGCAATGCATTTACAAACGTGCAAGATTAGTTAAAGGTGGAAGAGGATTCCATGTTTTTGTGCATATGAGAATCCTATTTGCCCATAAGGCAGATCCAGTTATAGATGTGGGACAAACAGTCACAATTGTACAAGGTTCATTTATGGCCACGTATGATACTGTTCAAAGTGTATGAAGTTCATTTATCGGCATGTGAGAGATACAATTATAGGTATGAGAGGCTCATTAACCATTGTGTGAAATCCTACTACAGAAGAAATGAATCTTCTGGCCTGTGAAATATTAGAAATAGTGCTGCAAGATGTTCTCAAAGTACCCTTGCACCTGTTTAAAACTGAACTATTATTGTAAATTCTTGACTAATGACTTCCACTTCAAACAGCAGCACCAATGTTTTTAAAATACTTTTAACCTGACTATTCAATAAACATTTCCTGGATCCATAATAAAAAAAAGAGTGGTTTTGCAATTCATAGCTAAGATCTTTTGTGTCATTTACATTGTCTAACAAAAAATGTGTTTTAATTTGATATGACAAATGGGTCATAATTGTAGAACTTGTGTTTATAGAGGGCAAAAATTCTCGAGTAGTCTTCCATTTTCAGACTCGAATGTTGTTTATCACCTAGTGTCATTAATTTACACAGAATCGATAATAAATGTGGCATGACTCTCTAATGGGCCTCGTTCAATTATTTAAGTTGCATTGTTCAGATTACAAAAGAATCACCATGTAGTTCCCATTTTGTCATGTATTTAGAAAGATGAAACGGTTGGCTGGTAGATCAGAGGATGAGATGGAACATACCCTGAAATAGGTTAAGTAAAAGAGGCTAAAATTGGAATATTCTTTCTTAAGTGAAAGAGATGCTGCAGATGCTGGAAATCCAGAGCAACACACATAAAAAGCTGAAGGAACTCAGCAGGTCTGGCAGCATCTATGGAAATGAATAAACAATCAGCATTTGAAGCTGAGATCCTTCTTCAGGACGAGAAAGGAAAGAAGCAGGAGCTAGAATAAGAAGGTGAGAAAGGGGGAAGGAGGATGAGCTAGAAGGTGATAGGTGAAACCAGATAGGTGGGGAGGGGGTTGAAGTAAAAAGCTGGAGGTGATAGGTGGAAAAGACAAAGGGCTGGAGAAGAAGGAATCTGATAGGAGAGGAAAGTAGATCATAGGAGAAAGAGAAGGAGGAGGAGTACCAAGGGAAAATGGTAGCCAGGTAAGTGGTAAGATGCCAGCTTGGAAAAGTGAAGAAAAGGGAAGGGAAAAAGTTTACCAGAAGTTCATGCTATCAGGTTGGAGGCTACCTAGACAGAATATGAGTTATTGTTCCTTCAACCTGAGAGTGGCTTCACCGTGGCAGAAGAGGCCATGGACCAATATGTCACATACGAATTGAAATGATCGGCCACCAAGTAGTTCTACTTTTAGTTGATGAAGTAGACAACTACAAGAGATCCACATGTTGTCTCACCCGGAAAAATTGTTTGTGACCTTGAATGGAGGTGAAGGAGGAAAGTGAATGAGCAGGTGTAGCACTTCTACCACTTCCAAGGATGTGCCAGGAGAGAGATTAGCAGGGAGGGATGAATGGACAAGGGAATCACAGAGGAAGGTGGTGGGGCGGTGGGGGGGCGCTAAATATGTGTTTGGCGGTAGGATCTCATTTAAGATGGCAGAAGTTTGCGGAGAGCCATGTGTTGGTGTGGAGGCTCATGGGATGATAGATGGGAACATAAGGAACTCTATGCGGTGAGGTGCGGTGAATACGGATGTCCATGAAATGGAGGAGATGCAGGTGAGGACAGCATCACTAGGGGATATATTCTCTCTTAATACCCTGATAATCATAC
Organism: Mobula birostris; assembly: GCF_030028105.1. NCBI lineage: Eukaryota > Metazoa > Chordata > Chondrichthyes > Myliobatiformes > Myliobatidae > Mobula > Mobula birostris. The sequence continues at coordinate 162,273,986 of NC_092371.1, forward strand.
AGTTCCATTCTACACAGTGTAAACAAGAAATAGTACGGAAAAAATCTGCTACTTTGAAAATCTGAGTAGAATAAGCTACTAGTCATCTCGACTTTGTTTTGGAGTCCAATTAAAGGAAAAAGTAAAACATTTTATTTTCAGTGCAAAAGGCTTTTTCACAAGCCTGTTTAATGTACCTGGGAGACCATTTCTCTTCATGACTCTATGATAAATTGAAAATTGCAATCCTTTTATTGTATGTGACAGAAGTAGTGCAGGCAACCAGATCTGTGGCAAATATGTGTACATTTAGAAGAGAAAGTAAATGAAATTGTCAGAATCAAAATCCACAGAATAAAAACAATTTGCAACAGCATGTGTTCCTGATGAAAACCCCAAAGGCCACTGTTGCAGTGCTATGTTCTGGTATGGATACACCAGTGGCCAAGAACAGAAAAGTGGTGGATATCTCCCAGTCCATCACAGGCAAAGCTGTCCCCATCATTGAACACCTTTACATGGAGCGCAGCATCCATCATCAATGACTTCCGTATTCTAGACCATGCTCTCTTATTTTTATCACCATCAGGCAGGAAGTATAGGAGCCACCGGGTTCAGGAACAATTTATTATCCTACAACCATCAGGCTTCTAAACTGGTGTGGATAACTTCACTCAACACAACTCTGAACTGATTCCACAACCTACAGACTCACTTTCAGGAACTCTGCAATTCATATTCTCAGTAATATTTATATATTTATGTTTTTATTTGAACAATTCATTTTCTTTTACACGTTTGTTGGCAATCTTTGTTTATAAACTTGATTATATTTCTTTATTTTTATTTTTTCTTGTAAATGCCTGCAAGGAAATTAATCTCAGGGAAGTATGTATATGGTAATGTACTCTGTATGCACTTTGATAATATTACAGAGGTGGCTGATATAGGTTCACCTTGAAATAGTGGTGATATTTAATTGGTAAATATCCCAAACAGTTTATTCCAGTTAACTGAGCCATTGGTTAATCAGGGCAGACACTTATTTGGGACAACACTTAATGAACAAAAACTAATCGAGCGCATTGTTGAAATTCCCTTCATTTATTTAAGACAATATGCCACTTAATTGGGACAAGAGACTGTTGGAAAACAGGTTCTAACTAGTGTCAGTTGCCAGCACTTCTGTGGCAATTATACACCACCCCATGCATAGAGTGATCAGTTTTTAAATAGCATCAATTGCGTGCATTTGCGTTCAAAAAGCAATGATTTTTGTCACTGATAGTTGGTGAGTAATAATTAGTAAGATAATTCAGAATGGTTTTTCTCATTGCAGTTTCAAGCATTCAAGCTTAGAAATCCTAAAATTGGCCAGAGTGAAAATAAAATGATTTCCCTACTTCAACAAGTTACAAACTATGAATAATTTGAAGGTATCGTCAATCATCTTGAATGTTACAATTAAAATGAATATTTGAAGGATCCACTCATAAATAGCATTGTATGAATGCTGTCCATTATCTGCACTACTCATCCAGGCTGATTTTGTTCATTACGTACACTGGAGGAAATTCTTCCATCGATTACTATTGGGAATTATTACACAGATTTTTAATACTGTAGTGTTCTAATTTGTTCTGTATTTCATTCAACTACATAATTTGTTACTCAGTTTGTCTTTTCAACTACTTTCATGAAACTTCGGCTAAATGGGATAGCTGTGTAATTGAGCCAAATTGTACTGGTCCTGATGTGTCCCAAATTAACTTGAATCCATTGTGTGCACAAGAGTCCTGCACTAATCTTGCACACAGTAGAATGATTGCAGAATTGTGAAGAGCTTCTTTCGGTGATTTGTGAACCCAACCAAAATTCAAAATCAGAGAACTAATGATAATTTTCATGAAAACATTAACTGAAGTTACTGTGCATTTAATATTTCAGTAATATTTGAGAAATATTGTAAATATATTGTTTGATTAACCATTCTATGTTGTTTACATCATCCATTATGGCTATCTGTACAAAGTATGTGAATGGCATACAACATTTCACCCCCATGTCATATGTGCATGCCTTGCTTAAAGTAAAAACAAAATTAGGCACGTTGTTCCATGTTCCCATCCTTTCCTTTCAATTAGTTTAATGTCCTGGAGTTACAAACAGTAACAGTGGTGATGAGGAAATTTTAAACAAACTTAAGTTGACTACCTACATCTTGAAGCCTAGTGAGATATTTCAATTCAAAAAAAAACACAGCATGGTGTTCGAGTTAAAATAAAACACTGCAAGAATGATTGAGTTTTAAAAAAGCACAGCACATGGTTTCTTCAGAAAAGGAAAGATGATTGAGTTAAAATAGACAGAAAATGGACAAATTCACAGGATCATAAACAGTCATTTCTAGATGATAATAATCATAAATTTAAAAAGCAAAAATAGTTGGCTGCATCAGAAAGATAGACACACTTGACTGCACAAGATTTAACTACATATTTTATACTTAGCAAATTGAGCAGTATTTTGAAGAAGTTAAATAGCCAATAAAAGCGAGTGCCTATTTTGTTGAGTGCATTTGCTTAACAGTTTAAATGCTCCAACAAAACCAGATGGAATGAACTTTGCTGATATTGTGAGAGAAATGCATGGACATTTAGAATCAAAATCATTATTGATTGAAGAACATTTTAGATTTCATAAGTTGAACCAAAAATTAAGGAATCCATTTCAGAGTACATGGCTGAATTGAAGATGCATTGAGAGATTGCTTAGTTTGTGGAATCTTACAAGAAAGCATTAAAAAAAAATGGATCCTAACAGAAGCAAGGCTTACATTTAAAAGAGCAGTTGAAATAGCTATATCAATGGAAACAACAGACAGAGACACAAATAAGTTGGAGTTAGGAATGAAAGTGAGCAAGAACAAAATTGCAAAGTCAAAACAGACACCTGCTTGGCCAAAAAAATTGTATTACCATTGTGGCAGGTGTTCACATACAGCAGGTTTAAAGGTGAAATTTGCAGAAAATGCAACAAAATAGAACACATACAATACAAGGAGTGTGCTATGCAGACAAAAATAGGTAGACTGCACAGGGAAGAAATAGATAAAAAGTCACTAATCTGCATACTGTTGATGAAAAATGATGAGAATGACACAGGACTGCAAGGTTTTGAGATTTACATTGTGGAAACCAATGATAGATAAGCATTACACCAGAAGTGAACAGAAATTAGTTAAAATAGATTCAAATTTCGAGAGGACTAGAATATAAAAGCAAGGATGTAATGCTGAATCTTTTTAGGCTTTGGTAAGGCCTCACCTGGCCTCTCTTGGGCCTCTTATCTACAAAGGATGTGCATATATTGGGGAGGGTTTAGAGGAGCTTCACGAGAATGATACCGAGAAAGAAAGGGTTACCATACAAGGACCGATTGATGGCTCTGGGCCGGTACTCCCTGGAATTCAGAAGAATTAGGAGGGATCAGATTGAAACCTATCAAATGTTGAAAGGTCTCTATAGAGTGGACATACAGAGGATGTTTCCAATGGTGGAGGAGTCTGGGACCAGAGGTCACAGCCTCAGAGCAGAGGGACATCCATTTATAACAGAGATGAGGTGGAATTTCTTTAACCAAGTTATGGTGAATCTGTGGAATTCATTGCCACGGGTGGCCATGGAGGCCAAGTCTTGGGTATATTTTAGGCAGAAGTTGATTGATTCTTGATTAGTTAGGGCATGATGGGTTACAGGCAGAAGGCAGGATATTGAGGGTGAGAGGGAAATGGATCAGCCATGATGAAATGGCAGAGCAGACTCAATGGGCCAAATGGCCTATTTCTCTCTCATAGTCTAAAAGTGTTACACAAACTACTATGCTAGCACACTGCAGTTATGTCACCACTAGGTTTCTATCTGCAGGCATCACATGTTTTCTAGTTCTTCATGTCTATAGAGCTAGGGAAATACAACCTAACCTGTCTCTAACATTGATTTCCATTCTCCTCTTTCTCAACCCCTTGTTTTCCTATTCAACACAATAAAATGGACTCATCTTCACAATTTACCTCATTATGATCTTTCACCTTACTTTCAACTTGCACTGCACTTTCAAAGATTAGCTTTATTTCTCACATGGACATCAAAACATTGAAACATACAGTGAAATGAGTTGTTTGTATCTAATCAGACCAACAAGGATTGTGCTGGGTCGCCTGCAAATGTCACTATCTTTCTGCTGCCAATTTAGCCCATAATTCACGAACCCTAACGATACATCATTTTGGCAGCACCCGAGAAGGGCACTGGCCTGAATCGTCGATTGTTTATTCATTTCCGTAGATGCTGCCTGACCTGCTGAGCTTCTGTAAACTTTTTGTGCGTGTGCTGCTCTGGATTCATTGAGCTAGCAAGCACTGTTCTGCAATTTCTCATTTCAAGGCCACATGGAACTTGGATGGAAGTTGCCAATGAGTGCTTGGATTGAACTGCAGCTTGGAGTCTATGTCTCCCAGATGTCTCTGTAGTATGGTGTTCCTGTCTCCCTAGCATCCCAAAAATACAGCACCAGACTCTTCCAGGCCCTCTTTAATCCCACAGCAGGTTGTATTCTTCTCTAATGTTACAATGCTGGATACTTCAGTGAGAATATCCTTATTAAACACAGAAGTCTCATGCATCATTCTTCAAAGCAGTGCAGCAAGAATATTAACCACCAAATGTTTAGTAGGAAATGAATGCCCATTGGGGATCCTCACCACCTTTTCCTCTTGTGCCTACCAGCACACTGTCCATCTCTGTGTACTCTCTAAGTACAAGAGATTCTGCAAATTCAGAGTAACACACACAAAAGGCTGGAGGCGCTTACCAGTTCAGGCAGCATCAATGGAGAGGACAGCCAATATTTCAGGCCAAGACCATTCATCAAGGCTGGATGAAGGGCCTTGGCCCGAAATGTCGACTCTTTATTCCGCCCCATAGATGCTGCCTGACCTGCTGAATTTCTCCAGTATCATGTGTACATTACTCTATGTGTTCTCTGCTGTTTAACTTGTGTTAGATTATGATCTGGCAGTAGTTTGAGTGTGGAGTTCCAGTTTAGCAGTGCTGGCTTCAGACCTAGTGTTGTCTGTGTAGAGTTTGCATATTCTCCCTGTGTTATTTCTCTACATTCTCCAGCTTCCTCCAATGGAATATATACAAAGTGTGTGAATGACATACGTCATCTCACCAGTGCGTCATATGTGTGCCTTCACATAAAGTAAAAACCAAACTAAGACTCGTTTATGTTACAAATAACAGACATTTTATTAGGTACACCTGTACATCTGCTCATTAATGCAAATATCTAATCAGCCAATCATGTGCTGATTAGATAATTTACAGCTAAAGGAGGTATAAAGAAAAGGATTATTCTGTGAGTTAGCATGGATGGGATGGGCCAGATAATCTCTAATCTTATGGGAAATATGAAATTAGAATGTAAGTGTCACAGGCTAGCATTACAGCTTGTCTTTGGCAAGATTCCCTAATTGATTCTTCCACTAACGTGTGCATATGCATCGGTCAAGTGTCATTTGTGCTGAGTTTGAAATTTCTTGCTGCCAATAGAATCCAAATAAAACACACCACCAAGCCAAATGTTGATGGCCCAGTTTCTAATGCAGTCCAAGTATAGCATTCACCTTTTGTGAGAGTAATAGTGTGAATATTCTCCAGATTTGGATTCAGATTTACTCATCTCCTGTACATTGAAGCATACAGTACAATGAATTGTTTGTGTTAATAACCAACACAACATAGGGATGAGCTGGGGCCAGACTGCAAGTACCGTCACACATTCGGTGCCAACATAGCATGTCCACGATGCTCAGCAAAACAGCACAAAACACAAGAAGCAACAAACAAAAGCAAACCAAGTTTCTTTCCTTCTTTCCTCCCTCCCACCCACCCACCCACACACACACACATAGACAGTCTTCCAACTCCAGTTCAGGCCTCCACCCTCCAACCTCCAAGCTCCAGAATGTATCATTTTGCAATCAGAAAATTATTTGCATCCATCGCACATCAAGAAAAGAATGAACACTGAACAGGTGACTGAATTTATAGCCCTGTGCCTTTTATGAAGGGGGAGAATGGTGATTAATTTAAAGGTAATGCACATATAAATTATATTGCATAGGAGAGCCTTAAATGTCACTCTTTCCACTTTTGATCACCTGATCTATTTTATAAATTATCAATATAATTACAATTGTTGTCCAATTAAAATTATAATTGATACTCAATAAAGCTTATAATAAGCTGCAGTGAAATGTTGCATTAAATTAAATTTGTAATAATTCTAATAGATCACAGTACAGGGCCCATAGCAGACTTTGAAAAGAGCAACATGAACAATGGTACATTCTTAAATCATTTAGAACTGCTGGTTGAGACAGCCTCCCAACCATAGTGCCACAGGGAAGCAGACTTTGTCGTTGGATGATCCTTCTTTTGAATTGCGTTCATCGCATGCTTGACAGGCACATCAGCAAACATACATTGAATTCTGAAGGCCAGGGAATTTGTTGGTCACTAAAGTTAAGGTTCCATGGCAACAAACTGTGGAAGAGTGGAAGCACATAGGACCAGCTAAGTGGTTCAATAGCACAGAGTTCACCTTAATGAGGATACATGGAAATCTAAAACAAACAAGGTGAACAAAGAGGGGCAGATGTACATATGGAGAGCCTGAATTCAAGGTAGATATAAAGGTATTTTCTGAATCTTCTGATGGCATTGGGTTCATTGTGTGCAAAGCCCTAAACTCAAAAAGAGCTTTTACGCCCTATCCATCATGGGTGTGTACAGATGCTCACACTATAGGGAGGTTACACACAGTGGCCACTTTATTAGTTCCCTCCTGTATCTAATCAAGCAGCCACTGAGTGCATGTTCATGGTTTTCGGCTTCTGTAGACTATCCACTTCAAGGTACAACGTGTTGTGTGTTCAGAGACACTCTTCCGCACACCACTGTTGTAACACATGGTTTTTTGAGTTACTGTCCTCTTCCTGTCAGCTTAAACTAGTCAGCTCAAGTTCAACATTCAAAGTAAATTTATTATCAAAGTACATATATGTCACCATATACAACCCCGAGATTCCTTTTTTTTTGCAGGCAATGATAAAAAATACAAGAAACACAACAGAATCAATGAAAGACCATACCCGACAGGATGGACAACAACCAATATGAAAGATTACAAACTGTGCAAATACAAAAGAAGAAGAAATAATAATAAGCAGGGTTAAATATAAGAACATGAGATGAAGAGTCCTTGAAAGTGTATCCAGTTCAATGATGGGGTGAGCGAAGTTATCTGCTGTAGTTCGAGAGCCTGGTGGATGAGGGGTAACAACCGTTCCTGAACCTGGTGGTGCAGATTCTAAGGCTGCTTACCTTTTTCCTGATGGCAAAGCGAGAAGACAAGCATGGGTTCGATGGTTGGGATCCTGGATGATGGATGCTGCTTTCCTGCTACAGTGCTCTGTGTAGATGCGTTGAACGGTGGGGAGGGCTTTACCCATGATGGTCTGGGCCAAATTCACCACTTTTTGTATGCTTTTCTGTAGAAGGACATTGGTCTTTTCCACACATGGCTGTGTCACAGACAGTCAATATACTGTAAGGCGTTTCTTCTTTTACGTTACTGTGTAGGCTAATTAAAATGGCTTCTTTGTTATGTTAAACGCTGAGAAAGTTCACTCATCAGCAGCTTGTTTGGGTTATATTTTTGATAAGAGAGAAAAATGAACCAATGGGTGTCCATATTATTCTTTCCTGTGTGCTGTAAGCTGTTGTGATGCGTGGGTTTTTGGGGCAGAAGGCGTGATGGAGACAGAGAGAGCGGACAGGATGCTGCGAGCGGGCCGGTGAGGTGGACCCGAGCCGGAGTCCGAAGTCCGGGGTCTTTGGTGAGGAGAGGAGACGAAGACAGACTCGTGTGGAGTGTCTGGTTGACCACCGTGAGTGGCCCCAAGCGGCGGGTCGAGGTGGTCAGAGGGGATCAAATGGTGAAGAAAGGATCGCTACTAGAGCTCCAACTGTTTGTGCATGAAGACATTGAACTTTGATAAGTGTGGCACCTTTTATTTTCCTTTTATATTTTATCTCTATTAATTATATACTTCCAGTAATATCTATAAACTGTAATTCATATAATCGCATATGGTGTATTGTCTGTTATTTGGAGGGGTGGGTACATCACACCGCATCCACACAAACTTAATTACCCAGTTTGGCGGGGCCGAGGACTGTTTACCCTAGAAGACAGCAAGTTGAGCGACCCTGAGGCTTTCCAGGGGGCTACAATACTCTCCAACACATCAATAGAAGATTGTCAAAGTTTTAGATGACATGCTGAATCTGCACAAACTTCTAAGAAAGTATAGTTGCTGCCATGCTTTATTTGTAGTGGCACTTACATGCTGGATCCAGGACAGATCCTCTGATAAGACAACACCGAGGAATTTAAAGTTGCTAACTCTCTTCACCTCTGACCCCCCGATGACGACCGGCTCATGGACCAATGTTTCCTCCCCTGAAATCAATAATCATCTTCTTGGTCTTCCTGACATTGAGTGAGAGGTTGTTGTGGGACCACTCAGACAGATTTTCAATCTCCCTCCTAAATACTGATTCATTACCACCCTTGATTTGGCCAATGACAATCGTGTTGTCAGCAAATTTAAATATGGCATTGGAGCTGTGCTTAGCCTCATAGGCATAAGTGTAAAACAAGCAGAACAGGGGGCTAAGCACACAGCCTTTTCATGCACCTGTGCTGAGGGAGTTTGTGGAGGAGATGTTTTGCCAATCACAACTGACCACTTCCATCAACAAGGTATTTTCTGCCCACAGAATTGCTGTTCAACAGATGCCTTCTGTTTTCCACACCATTCTCTGTAAACTGTAGAGACAGTTGTGCAAGAAAATCCCAGAAGATCAGCAGTTTCTTGAACACTCAAACCTTCTGTCTGGCACTAACAATCATTCCACAATCAAAACTACTTAGGTCATATTCCTTCCCCATTCTGATATTTGGTGTCAACAATAACTGAACCTCCTGACCATGCCTGCAATCTCTTGGGGTCTTCTATTGTGTTCAGTGCTCCCTCTTTGTATTGGTGAGACCTGATGTAGGTTGAGGGACCACCTCAGCTCTATCTCTAAAAAGCAAAAATTCCCAATAGCCAATGTTACAAATTTTATCCTCATTTCGGTTCCAAAATGTCAGTCCATGGCCTCCTCTTCTGCCACAATAAGGTTGGAGGAGCAAAGCCTCACTTATCATCTAGCCAGCTTCCAATCTAACAGCTTGACCATCAATTTGTTCAACTTCTGGCAATTCTTCCCCTTCCCTCCCCTCTTCTTCATTTCCCCTCTTGGCCACTTACCTGTTCTCCTCACCTATCAACTACTGCCCCCTGGTGCCCCTCCACTTTCCATTTCTCCCACGATCCACTCTCCCTTCCTATCAGACTCTCTCCTCTCCAGCCCAATGCCTTTTCCATTTATCATCTTCCAGCTTCTTACTTCTTCCTCCCTCCCCTACCAACTGGCTTCACCTATCACCTTCTAGCTGGTCCTCCTGCCCCTCCCCTACCTTCTTATTCTGGCATCTTCCCCCTTCCTTACCGGTCCTGATCAGGAGTCTTGGCCCAAGATGTTGACTGTTTATTCACTTCCATAGATGCTGCCTGACCTACTGAGTTCCTCCAGCATTTTGTGTTTGTTGCTCTGCATTTCCAGCATGACCTGGATGGTGGGGTACTTTCTTGTGGCAGTGCTCTTTCTTGTTGATATACTCAAATGGTAGGGAGGGCCTTGCCTGTGTGGACTGGGCCATCTAATAATGTCACAGCATCCATGTAATAGTCCTTGCCCAGAATTGATGAGAAGTTAGAGTTTGTGGGAACTGGACAACCCCAGGTCAGCTCTTAAAATCGAGGATGCGGTCAACCTGAGGTGTTGGAAATTTACTCCTGCCCTGTGCAACAGGCTCAGATTCTTTGATGAACTTAATCTTGACAATGTAATGAATACTTAATGGTCTCTTCATTTTAGGCGATCTTTACAGGTTGAAGTTTTGTAGGGAATAGATAAAAGCAATCTTAAATTTTGTACTGACTGCTTAGAGAGCAAAGGAATGAAACTACAAGTACCCAACGAGTGAAAAACCGGATGGATTTGCTACATATTTCCAAGCTGTGCTCTGAAAATTTAATTCCCTGTTATTTATGTTATACAATGCATCTTTGTTCACATTGCTTCTGAAGGATTTGTGAAATCAGCTTAGGCACTTTAGTTGGTAAGTTTCTGCCTCCCTATTCTTCACAGTCACTTAAAGGTTATTCAGTGATATCTTTTCCCCTTTAAAAATTTCATTAATGTATTTTTAAAATAATGTTATTTTATTAATATATGCCACAAAGCTCCTGATTAAATTTCAATCAATATACTAATTACTACAACCTGTAATTTAGGCAATTATTCTTAAAATGACTTCACATTTCTCATTGTTTTGTTATTATGCCAGCACATTAGTGGAGGATATGTAATAATGGATGGCCTCAATTGAATTACAAGGCCAGCACAGACTACAATGACAGTGTAAGTCATGACAGGATACTACAGGATTTGTGTAGCTGTCTTGTTATGTGCTCATTGCCATCTGTTATTTTATATAATATATACAATAGATTGGTTTTCTTTGAAGAAGAAAATAGGTTCAATCTTTACCTATGCAATGAAGCAATGTTCCTTCTGTTGTCCAATGTCACTGTGATGTCAATCAATAAACGTGCAAATGAACTTAATTTATTGATGGTGTTGGGAAAGGAAAATAAGAAAGCAATGCTCGCTTTCCCCAGAGAACTGGTAGTTCTCCACCCATTAACCTACTCCACCACAACTACACACACTTCTCTCCACAGCTCCAAAGCATCCTTATCCCCCATGCACTGCCACTTTACACTCACACTCCACTCTTCATAGCTACTCTGACCCAGTCAATGTTCCACCGTATTTTCACGTGTCATGCTGCTGTTGAGGAGATTTCCTCTTGCCACTTCCTGTCAGAGTCACCTTATGTTCAGATACTTCATGTATGTGGTCCATGTACTGTATATATAACCATATCCAACTACAGCATGGAAACAGGCCATCTTGGCCCTTCTAGTCCATGCCGAACTCTTATTCTCACCTAGTCCCACCGACCTGCACTCAGCCCATAACCCTCCATTCCTTTCCTGTCCATATACCTATCCAATTTAACTTTAAATGACATCCAACCTGCCTCAACCACTTCTGCTGCAAGCTCGTTCCACACAGCTACCACTCTCTGAGTGAAGAAGTTCCCCCTCATGTTACCCCTAAACTTTTGCCCTTTAACTCTCAACTCATGTCCTCTGGATTGAATCTCCCCCACTCTCAATGGAAAAAGCCTATCCACGTCAACTCTATCTATCCCCCTCATAATTTTAAATACCTCTATCAAGTCCCCCCTCAACCTTCTACGCTCCAAAGAGTAAAGACCCAACTTGTTCAACCTTTCTCTGTAACTTAGATGATACAATCTAATCTAATGTACTGTAAATAAAGCCACAGTCTGTTACTTGTACATTGTGTTTTTTAGGATTGCTTTTATATTTATACTTATTGTGTTGTTATGCTTATTGTGTTTTTTATGTTGCATCAGATCCGGAGTGACAATGATTTCATTCTCCTTCTTACTTGTACTGAAGAATGACAATAAACAATTTTGAATCTTGAATCTTGAAGCTATGCCTTGTATATATTACCAACAGCAGATTTTGATCTCTCTGGTCAGATGATTGGTTTGGTGTGTCATAGTCATAGAGCACTACAGTTGAGAAAGACACGCTTTGAACCCATCTAGTTCATTCTGAACTGTTAGGCCCATCGACCTGTGCCCAGACCCATAGCTATCCATACCCCTCCCATTCATGCACATATCCAAGTTTCTCTTAAATGTTCAAACTGAACCACGTCATATTCCTGTAATATTTTCTATTTTCAAAACAAAACCTAAATCAAAGAAAAACAAGTCCAGAATGGGAGTCTAGCTTCGCTTTGACTTTAATCAAGGTACACATGTAGTACATGGTAGTGTCATAACATATGCAATTCACATATGCTTATATATAAGCTGTGATGAATTTTTAAGACAATGAATTCTTACTCTAGCAATATATTTACAAGATTACTCAAATATTAGCAAAATATTAAATACACAACACTCCTCCCTGCTTAGCTATAAGCTCCAACTCAATATAGAATGCTTCTCAGTTTATATACATATATATATATAATATGCTATATAATACAACTACTGTATGGACGTCCACAGCATAGTAAATTCTAAATTGAGCCATTCAGGCCAAAAGATTTAATCGCTGTGAAGGCTTTCTTATTCATGTGGGATAACATCTTTCCTGACAAGGGGGTGGTCAGTCGCTCTGCTTGGCAGGCGAGACTTGTGGCTGTGAAACAATCTCGGGTTCTGGGACCTCCTCCACGATGGTTGTCGGAGTTGACTGCAGGAAATGGCTTTGACAGTTCTAGCTACCTTTTTTCCCTAACAATTGACTCTGCTCTCCTCAACTGATCGAGGCATCATCTCCAGAAGACATCAGACACAATCTCCACTGTGTAGGAGAGAGGTCCTGTTCTATCCTTAATCGTTTCTAATACCCACTTTTGATCATCTCCACAGTCCCTCACCAGGACTGTTTATCCTAGAACGAAACCGCAAACCTCCCTGTTAGAGATAACCTTGATTTGTCTCAGCTGTTTGTCCTGCATACTCTTTCTCAGATTGTGTTTGAGGAGATCCAAGCATGAGCACATGGCTGGTGGGTTGTTAATTGTGGAGAGTACTGCATTGCGATACACAAGGAGGAAATTGGCAAGCTTCTGCTTTAGTGCTTGCAGTGCGTTCTTTGGACTCTAGACAAACCATCCGCCAAGACCTTCCTCCACTATCAACTCTGCTCTTAAACGCATCTCCCCCATTTCACGTACATCTGCTCTCACTCCATCCTCCCGCCACCCCACTAGGAATAGGGTTCCCCTGGTCCTCACCTACCACCCCACCAGCCCCCGGGTCCAACATATTATTCTCCGTAACTTCCGCCACCTCCAACGGGATCCCACCACTAAGCACACCTTTCCCTCCCCCCCCCCCGCATTCCGCAGGGATCGCTCCCTACGCGACTCCCTTGTCCATTCGTCCCCCCCATCCCTCCCCACTGATCTCCCTCCTGGCACTTATCCGTGTAAGCGGAACAAGTGCTACACATGCCCCTTACACCTCCTCCCTTACCACTATTCAGGGCCCCAAACAGTCCTTCCAGGTGAGGCAACACTTCACCTGTGAGTCAGCTGGGGTGATATACTGCGTCCGGTGCTCCCGATGTGGCCTTTTATATATTGGCGAGACCCGACGCAGACTGGGAGACCGCTTTGCTGAACACCTACGCTCTGTCCGCCAGAGAAAGCAGGATCTCCCAGTGGCCACACATTTTAATTCCACATCCCATTCCCATTCTGACATGTCTATCCACGCCTTCCTCTACTGTAAAGGTGAAGCCACACTCAGGTTGGAGGAACAATACCTTATATTCTGTCTGGGTAGCCTCCAACCTGATGGCATGAACATCGACTTCTCTAACTTCTGCTAATGCCCCTCCTCCCCCTCGTACCCCATCTGTTACTTATTTTTATACACACATTCTTTCTCTCACTCTCCTTTTTCTCCCTCTGTCCCTCTGAATATACCCCTTGCCCATCCTCTGGGTTCCCCCCCCCTTGTCTTTCTTCCCGGACCTCCTGTCCCATGATCCTCTCGTATCCCCTTTTGCCAATCACCTGTCCAGCTCTTGGCTTCATCCCTCCCCCTCCTGTCTTCTCCTATCATTTTGGATCTCCCCCTGCCCCTCCAACTTTCAAATCCCTTACTCACTCTGCCTTCAGTTAGTCCTGACAAAGGGTCTCGGCCTGAAACGTCGACTGCACCTCTTCCTACAGATGCTGCCTGGCCTGCTGCATTCACCAGCAACTTTTATGTGTGTTGCCGCAAAACCATTTGTAGCTGGCAGGTACGGTGCAGATGTAATATGTCTTATTCTGTTCATTTTTAGGAATGACTGGAACTGTTATGCAACAGACTGTGGTCCATTATCACTAACTAAGTGTACTGGAACACTGGCCCTTGAGAAGAGGGTTTGCAAACATCAGCAGTGTGTGAGGCTGTAGTGGAAGCTCTTAGGAACACTTCTGGCCACTTTGTAGCTGCATCCACTACTACTAAGAAAGGTGTGCCCACGAGTGGTCTGGCAGCAAGAACATGAACCCTCTGCCAGGAGAAAGCAAGCCATTCCCAGGGGTGGAGAGGTGCTGCTCCTGGCATTTTCTTGATCCCCTGCTTCAAATTATCCACCATTGTCCCTGTACCAAAAAAGACCAAGGTAACATGCCTGAACGACTGGCATCCTGTCACATTCACCTCAATAATAAGCAAATGCTTTGAGAGGCTGGTCAAGGATTACATCTGCAGCATGCCACTACCCAAAATATACCCCCTACAATTCACCTACCGACACGACCAATTGACAGATGACACAATAGCCACAGCTCTACATACTGCCCTTACACATCTGGAGAAGAAGGATGCTTGTGTGAGAATGCTGCTTTTGGATTACAGTTAGGCATTCAACACTATAATTCCATCCAGGCTCGACAAGAAGCTCAGAGACATCAGCCTTGACCCTGCCTTATGCAGCTGGATTCTGGATTTCCTGTCAGATCGCCAGCAGGCGGTAAGGGTGGGCTCCCTCACCTCTGCCCTCTGACTCTCAACACAGGAGCCCCTCAGGGCTGTGTACTAAGTCCCCTCCTTTACTCCCTGTATTCCCATGACTAAATTGCCACCCTCAGCTCTAATCTGCTAATTAAATTTGCCAACATTACTACATTGATTGGCCTAATATCAAACAATAATGAGGTGGCTTACAGGGAAGAAGTTATCTCTCTGACAAAGTGGTGTCAAGAAAACAACCTCTCCCTCAATGTCACAAAAACAAAGGAGCTGGTTGTGGATTACAGGAGGAATAGAGACGGGCTAAACCCTATTGACATCAATGGACCTGGGGTTGAGAGGGTGAACAGCGTTAAGTTCCTCAGCATCCACATCACCAAGGACCTCACATGGTCTATACACACCAGCTGAGAACTAAGAACTTTCTATAGGGGCACAGTTGAGAGCATCCTGACTGGCTGCATCACTGCCTGCTATGGGAACTGTACCTCCTTTAATCGCAGGACTCTGCAGAGCATCTGTAGTTATGAACTTCCCATGATTCAGGACATTTACAAAGACAGGTGTCAAAAAAGGGCCCAAAGAATCACTGGGGACTCGTCTTGCCCCAGTCACGGTCTATTCCAGCTGCTACCATCCGGGAAACAGTACCCCAGCATAAAAGCCAGGACCAACAGGCTCCAGGACAGCTTCTTCCACCAGGCCATCAGACTGATTAACTCATGCTGATTTGTGTATTTCTATGTTATATCGACTGTTGTATTTATTATAAATTATTTTATAAATTACTATGATTGCACATGGCACATTTAGACAGAGACGTAACATAAAGATTTTTATTCTTTATGTATGTGAAGGATGTAAGAAATAAAGTCAATTCAATTCATCTGTTGGCATCCTGAAAAGTGTATGGCAAGCTGTTTGATCTGCAGATCCATCCCAGGCCACCAGACAGCAGTTCGAGCTGAGACTTTCATTTTGACCATGTCTAAATGACTGGCATCTAGCTCCTCCAACACCTTAACTCTCAGCTTGGATCATACAACAGCTCTCAATCCCCATATAAGGCAACTTCCATCAAGCAACACACATCAAAGTTGCTGGTGAACACAGCAGGCCAGGCAGCATCTCTAGGAAGAGGTGCAGTCGACGTTTCAGGCCGAGACCCTTCGTCAGGACTAACTGAAGGAAGAGTGAGTAAGGGAATTGAAAGTGGGAGGGGGAGGGGGAGATCCAAAATGATAGGAGAAGACAGGAGGGTGAGGGATTGAGCCAAGAGCTGGACAGGTGATTGGCAAAAGGGATACGAGAGGATCATGGGACAGGAGTTCCGGGAAGAAAGACAAGGCGGGGGGACCCAGAGGATGGGCAAGAGGTATATTCAGAGGGACAGAGGGAGAAAAAGGAGAGTGAGAGAAGGAATGTGTGCATAAAAATAAGTAACAGATGGGGTACGAGGGGGAGGTGAGGCCTTAGCGGAAGTTAGAGAAGTCGATGTTCATGCCATCAGGTTGGAGGCTACCCTGATGGCCTCCAACCAAGCCTCCAACCTGATGACTTATATTCCGTCTGGGTAGCCTCCAACCTGATGGCATGAACATCGACTTCTCTAACTTCCGCTAAGGCCCCACCTCCCCCTCGTACCCCATCTGTTACTTATTTTTATTCACACATTCTTTCTCTCACTCTCCTTTTTCTCCCTCTGTCCCTCTGAATATACCTCTTGCCCATCCTCTGGGTTCCCCCCCACTGTCTTTCTTCCCGGACCTCCTGTCCCATGATCCCCTCGTATCTCTTTTGCCTATCACCTGTCCAGCTCTTGGCTCTATCCCTCCCCCTCCTGTCTTCTCCTGTCATTTTGGATCTCCCCCTCCCCCTCCCACTTTCAAATCCCTTACTCACTCTTTCTTCAGTTGGTCCTGATGAAGGGTCTCGGCCTGAAACGTCGACTGCACCTCTTCCTAGAGATGCTGCCTGGCCTGCTGCGTTCACCAGCAACTTTTATGTGTGTTGCTTGAATTTCCAGCATCTGCAGAATTCCTGTTGTTCGCATCAACTTCCATCAAGGGTAAGTTTACCCCGGTGCTGGTAAAAATGAGCAAGCTGAGATTTCTGCTACATATTCCAGACTTTTTAAGTCACTATGTAGACCCTAGACAGTGTGGGTTCTTTTCTGGTTTCTCTTTGGATCATCTCTGCCATAACAGGGAGAAGTTTGAATTGCATTAGGGGGACTATGTCCGTTTCTGCCCATGTACCTCCAGCACTGCAGTTGCTGTCCAGAGGCTGTGGTTGCCAGGTAATGTCTGTGTCAGCTCGTTGATAGTGTATGCTCACAGTGCAGGGGTATCCTTGAAGTTGACCATCCTGTGGTGCCAAGGCATGCCTAATCCAGTCCGGCTGGTAGTTAACCAGCCTGGCATGCTTATCTGTCTGACGGTGCTGCTATGAAGATGATATCTAGTGGCTGTGGAAACTTCCGGAGAACTACTGGGCACACCACATTCAGAGAATCACTGTGTTTACAGTGCCTTTGTCCTGCTGTCATGGCTATTCTAAAAATACAGCCACTACATGGAAATGACACATCCACTGAGTGGGAGAATAAAGGGAATGTGGAGAGCAGAGATCCGAAGACAATCCTGAGTTCCTCATCTTCAAATACCCCTTTAAAAAATCATTGATGAAATGGGTTTCCACCAACTCTTTAGGCAGAACACCCCTAGCCCCAATAACTACGAGTTTAAAATATTCAAAGTATATTTTTATAGGAAAAAATAGAATAGAATTTACAAAAACTATACATAACTGGCAAAGACTGACAAAAAATGTCAAAAGAAGACAAAATGTGCAAATAAAAGGTAATGCTGAAAATATTAGTTGTAAAGAGTCCCTAAAGGTGAGTGTGCAAGTCATAGAATCAGTTCAAAGAGAGTGAAGTTATCCACGTTGGTTCAGGAGCCTGACGGTTGTAGGGTAATAACTGTTTCTGAACCTAGTGGTGTGAGACCTAGGGGTCCTGTACCTCCTTCCTGGTGGTAGTAGTGAGAAGAAAGCCTGGTCAGCATGGTGAGGTTCTTTAATGACGGATGCTGAGTTTTTTTGTGGCAGCACTCCATATAAATATGTTCTGGTGCAGAGGGTTTTGCCTGGAGTCTGTGGGATTCTGATGTGTGGGCTGGATCGAGAGCAATGCAGCACCATGATATGGGACAGATCACCTTTTTCATTGATATTCAAACTACCTTTCTGGGACCTTTAGAGTAAAAGCAGAAACTGCTGGAGATATTCAGCAGATCAGGACCTATCCATGGAGAGAGGAACAGAATTGATTTTCCAGTTAAATAACTTTTCAACAAAGGAAAGATTATTTTTCTTTCTCTTCAGATGTTAACCATCTTCAGTATCTTGAGCAAAATCACACAGAATGCTGGAGGGATTCAGTGTGTCGGGCAGCGTCTATGGATGGAAAAGAACAGCTGTTATTTTGGCCGTGTCCCTTCATCAGGACTGGAAAGAAAGGGGGAGGAAGCTTCTTCCCTTTCGTCCTATCAAATTCCTTCTTCTTCAACCCTTCACATCTTCCACCTATTCCATCCACCTTCTTACTTCGTCACCTCGCCCCCAACAAACTCCCTCCCCACCAACAAAGTCTCACCTATCATCTGCTAGTTTGTATTCCTTCTCCTCCTCCTACCTTCTTTAATTGGCTTCTTCCCTCTTCCTTTCCAGTTCTGATGATGGCTCTTGACTCATAACTTTGACTGTTCATTTCTTTTCATAGATGCTTGCTTGATATGTTGAGTTCCTCCAGCCCTTTGTGTGTGCTGCTTAATACTTCCAGCAAGATAAATCTTTTGTACTTATCAGCCGTATCTTCTGCTTCTCTTTTGCTTTTCCAGCATAAGTTTTCTTTTAGCCATTAGAATCTGGAATGTCAAGGTTATATAATGTATACATACATTGACAACAAATGTACTTCGAACTTTGAATTTTTCTCATTATTTATAAGGAGCAGGAATAATTATGGGGAGTTATTTAGCAAACAATTATAATAGTATGTTTGGATTAACTAAGCAGATCACACATGGTTTTCAGAAGAATAAAATTCAATAAGTCAAAAAATTATTTTTTCATTCCACATCTTGGTGTACACTTAGTGCCGGTGTCATTAGTGAGATATTTATCATTGTTTGCACCGATAATAGTATCAATTTTAGTTAGAAAAGGAGTTTTGTCATTTTTGTTTTATTGAGGGATTAACCAATATGTTAACTGAATTGAATGAAGGAGCAGAAGTGGCCAGGCAGGGTATGCTTCATTGGTGGAAAAATGTTGCTGAGATTTGTTTTTGTAGAGCAATAGAAATTGCACAGTAGATTGATTTTTAGATGAATTAACTACACAATGGATAAATATGTGTTTGCATTGATTTTATTCTTGCCTGAACAAGCCTGGATGTAAGTAAGTGAGGGTGCAAAGATGTAATGAAATTAGTGCTTAGCTGCCAAGCTACTGTATAAGCAAAATCACAGGTCCCAGCTACCTACCTGAATTCCAGCAAAGACTAAACTTCAAAGTTCACTCACAACACGCTGGAGGAACTCAGCAGGCTGGGCAGCATTGGTGGAAACGATGAGTCAACGTTTCGGGCCAGAACCCTTTGTCAAGACTGTAGAGGGAATGGGCAGAGGCCCTATAAAGAAGGTGGGGGAGGGTGGGAAGGAGAAGGCTGGTAGGTTCCAGGTGAAAATCCAGTAAGGGGAAAGACAAAGGGGTGGGGGAGGGGAAGCAGGGAGGTGCTTATCAGTTTTGCAAACTTTTGGCAATTGCCCCTCCCCCACTTCACCATTCCACATTCCTGTTTCCCTCTCTTACCTTATCTCCTTACCAGCCCATCAGCTTCCTCTGGTGCTCGTCTTCTTTCTCTTTCTTCCATGGTCTTCTACCCCCTCCTGTCAGATTCCTCCTCCTTTATCCCTTTATCTCTTTCACCAATCAACTTCGCTGCTCCTTACTTCGTCCACATCCCCTCTCCCAGTTTCACCTATCACCTTCTACTTCTTCCTCCCTTCCCCCCACCTTCTCATCTTCTTTTCCAGTCCTGGTGAAGGGTCTCAACCTCAAACTTTGATTGTTTGTTCTTTTCCATGGATGCTGCCTGGCCTGCTGAGTCCCTCCAGCATTTTGTATGTGCAGCTTTGGATTTCCAGAATCTGCATGTTTGAGGTCAGAGGAGAGTGGCCAGACTAGTACTGTCATGGTCCAGATTGGGTTCCCTTTAAATTTACTTTGTTTGTGTTATGCTCCGGACTGTTGACTCCCTGTTTCCCTTTGGTTTCCTGTTTTCCCGTGTCCCTCGGGCTTGGTGATTGGAGGCAATTTACTCTCGGCTGAACTGGCAGTTTATAAGTCTCCAGCTTTCAGCCATTCAGCGTGAGAGCGTTAACGAAGTCACCGAAGGTACTGCGAGCCAACGTCATCCGGCCGGAGAAAGCCCAGTCTCCTCCCAAAGCGAGTGCCAGCAAGCCGCCTTCCCTTGTCAGAGCGAGTCAGTCAAAGTTAACCCGCCGGGGTGAGTCAAGATCTCACCGCTGCTTGGAGCATACTTGTGCCCAGTTATAGTACTGTCCATCGTTGTGTGGTCTCCGTATCCATGTCCTGCATCTAAAAGGGGTCCCGGCCCTGTACCCTGGAAGGGTCCTGACCCTGTGTCAAGAAGAGTCCCGACGGCATCCGGAGTCTAGGAGAATTCCCCGCTCAGTGTTTTAAGTCCTGTGTCTGCGACTGTCCTATGAATAAGAACAGTCCCGACTCCATTCCGTGTCTAAGGAGGATTCCAGGCTCAGTATTTTATGTCCTGTGTCTGAGTCTGTTCCATGAATAAGAAGAGCTCCTGGCTCCGGAGGGTTCAAGTGTCAAGTCCAGGCTCCAGAGGTTTCAAGTGTCAAGTCCAGGCTCAGGAGGTTTCAAGTGTCAGGTCCAGGCTCTGGAGGTTTCAAGTGTCAAGTCCAGGCTCCAGAGGTTTCAAGTGTCAGGTCCAGGCCCCGGAGGGTTCAAGTGTCAAGTCCAGGCTCCAGAGGTTTCAAGTGTCAAGTCCAGGCTCAGGAGGTTTCAAGTGTCAGGTCCAGGCTCTGGAGGTTTCAAGTGTCAAGTCCAGGCTCCAGAGGTTTCAAGTGTCAGGTCCAGGCTCTGGTGGTTTCAAGTGTCCAGTCCAGGCTCTGGAGGTTTCAAGTGTCAAGTCCAGGCTCTGGAGGTTTCAAGTGTCAAGTCCAGGCTCCGGAGGTTTCAAATGCCAAGTCCAGGCTCCGGAGGTTTCAAGTGTCAGGTCCAGGCTCCGGAGGTTTCAAGTGTCAGGTCCAGGCTCTGGAGGTTTCAAGTGTTAGGTCCGGGCTCCGGAGGTTTCAAGTATCAAGTCCTCGCACCGACATCTGTGTTCCGAGTCCTGGCTCCGAGGTCCGTGATTCCAAGTCCTAGCCCAGACCCTTAGTCCCAGCTTAGTCCAGGGCCTGAGTGCCTGTCCAGTACACTATTCCTGCTTCTGCTTTGCTCTCCCTGTAACAAGCAGTAAACTCAACTTAAGTTAACCTCACAAGATGTGTTTGTGTCTTGCATTTGGGTCCGCCACCAGCGCCCCCACACTGTGACAAGTCCAAGCTGACAGGAAGGTGATAGTAAGTCAAATAACCACACATTACAACAGTGGTGTGCAGAAGAGCATCTCTGAACACACAACACATTGAACACTGAAACAGATGGGATACTGCAGCAGATGACCACGAACACACGCTTAGTGGCCACTTTGCTAGGTACAGCAGTTACCTAATAAAGTAATCACTGAGTGATGTCAGCAGCTGCTACCCTCATATTTATTTTCTTGTGGGCATTCACAATAAAACAATGGAATATACTTGAATCAATGAAAATCTACACACAAACTAAGATTGACAAGCAAGCAATGAGCAAAAGGAGCTTAGGAATTTAAAAGCTTGATTTAAAATCCCTCTTTAATTTTGTTATTTCCTTGCTTAATCTCCTCTAGCTCTGCAACTATCCCAAATATCTTTGTACACTTCCAACTCTGACTTGCATTGCAATGTTAACTGCACTTCAAAACCATTTCATCACGGATACTCTAAAAATATTAATCTTTATTTACTTGTCCATGCCTTTGCTTTATAAGTGCAGTAGAAATAGGTACAGATAGGGGAAATTTGTTGTTTTTGCTTGCAAAATGGGAGTTCAGCCCCCTTTGGTCCACTAAACCTTGTTGTGCTGAAGTCAAGATAGCTGAGAGCTTCAGGTCCTAACAGTAAACATCACCCAAGGCCAGTCCTGGTCCAAGCATGTAGACACCACAGGCAAGGCAGCTCACCATCGCCTCTACATCCTCAGAGGCTAAAAAATTGGCATGGTCCATTTGACCCACACAATGTACCTCATTATGAACTTGTATCTTCTGTCTGCCTGCATTTTCTCTGTAACTGTAACACTTTATTCTGCATTTTGTTATTATTTTCCCTTGTATCACAATGTATCAAATTGATGAAATGATGGCTATGAATTTTATTTTACAGTATTTTATTTACAGGTACAGCACAGAACAGGCCCTGCTGGTACAAGTTATGCAAACGACCGGCATGCAAAACAATTTTTTTCACTCTACCCTGGTACATGCGGCAATAAACCAATTTACCCATTTAAACCCAGCCTTTAAAACACTTATGGTTTCTCTGCAAATGAGTTGTGAACTTGGCTGAAAAGGTATTTGAGATGGCACTTGGTGGTTTTCGCACACAGAAACATTCAAAATGGCATGGGATTCTCATTGCCAGAAGACTAATTTCATCAGTGGCTGCAGTAGGTGTGAGAATTGGTGTGCGGAGCTGGGGAATGAGAAGTATAACCCTTATCTTCCAGATTATATTAATGCAGGCAGAGCTGGAAAATGCCTGCATGCTTCACAACAGATCTTACTCAATGCAATTCTGTACAATTTTGTAAAAAGGCTAAAGGTCTGTTTCTATGCCAGGTGACTCCATGATTCTTCACACAAGGCATTCTACAGATGCTGGAAATCTTGAGGTATATACACAAAATCCTGGAGGGACTCTGCATGTCAGGCAGCACCTTTTTGGGAAATGGAATAAACAGTTGATGGTTCTCGGCCAAGATCTTTCATCAAGACTGGAAAGGAAGGGGGTAGAAGCCAGAATAAGGAGGTGGGGGAAGGGTGCAACACCTTATTCAATCTGGGTAGCCTCTAACCTGATGGCATGAGCTTCAATTTCTCCACCCTCTGATAATTTCTTACCCGTCCCTCTTCTTCCCTTTTCAATTCCTCATCCTGGTGACCCTCTTACACCTTCTCCTCTCCTTACCTTGCCAATCACCTCCCACCGGTTCCTCTCCTCCTTCGCTTTCTTCCATTGACTACTAGATTCCTTCTTCTTCAGCCCATTACCTCCTCCACCCAATTTCCAACTTCTTCCTCCCTCCCCCACTCACCCACATTCCCACTCACACATATCACCTGTCAGCTTATATTCCTTCTTATTCTGGCTTCTGCAGCCCCCACTTCCTTCCCAGTCCTATTGAAGGACCTCAGCCCAAATGTCAATTATCTATTCCTCTCCATAGATGCTGCCTATCACCTGCTAGCTTGTAAACTCTTCTCATTTCCCCACCTTATTCTGGCTTCTTTCCCCTCCCTTTCCAGTCCTGATGAAATATCCCAGCTCAAGACATCAACCGCTTGTTGTGCTTTTCCTCTCCACAGCTGCTGAATTCCTCCAGCATTCTCTCCATAAAGGATCTTTGTTTTGTGGATTTTGAGTGTGAGACTCATTCTCTTGCATTATTCATTGAATTCATCAACAGTGACCTAGTGCTGATCACCAACCATGCACAAATGCAAGTGTTGCCTGCATACTTGGTTCCTGACACTGACCAGGACTCTGGATTGGGTGATGGAGGCCGAACAGTCTCCTGTTAGGCCTGGAGATCGGCTCCACTCCAGAGGGAACGGTTTTGGGAGTGAGTTGCAGCACTGTGAGAGGGAAGACTGAGAAAAGTACTGGGAAAATAACTGAGCCTTGCTTAACACCAGTCTGCACTGGGTTTGGATTTATTTTGCTTAAAACAGGTGCTCCCTGTGACATTCCAGAGAACAGTTGACTCTGGTGATCTGGTGTCAAGTATAAACCTGCTTGGGTGAATGTGACAACTGCCACAGAGTCAGAGAGAGACCAACACAGATACAGATCTCATTTGACCCAGCAAGTCCACACTGACCACGAAGCACCCATTAATCAACATTAATCCCATTCTCCACATGTTCTTAGTAACTCCCCCTGCCCCTTGGGAAATGGGAATGGTGCAGAAAAGAAGGAGGCAGACAGCATGGTAGTATAGAGGGGGATGCGGCACAGTAATTAGCACATTGCTTTACAGCATCAGCAATCACCATTTGGGGTTTGATTCCCATCCCTTCTTGGAAGGAGTTCGTACATGCTCCACATGGCAGAGCAGACTTGCTGGATCAAATGACCTAATCTTTCTTCAATGTCTTACAGTCTTATGGTAAGGAAGCATTAGAAAAAGAGATAAAGAAACATGATTTAAAATTTGAATGTTGTCCCTACAAGTGTGACAAAATATAAACAGTAGACAAGCAGTGTAATTTAGTCAGAAATTTTAACTTTAATGTAGTCTAGCTCACAGCAGAATAGTTGTGACTAACTTGAGTGTTCACAATTTTTTTTGCAACATCATATCCCAAACCAATAAGGGGAAAGGCCATATGAGATTTAGTTATAACTAATGAGCCAAGTGTAGTGAATAGCTTAATGGTGCTTGAACACTCATCTAATGGCTTTCATAATATGTGAAGTTCACTGTGACATCAAAAGAAACATAAAGCAGCTGTCAAGGTTTTACATTTCAAGTTTGATTGTCGTTCAACCATACACATCTATACAGCTAAATGAAGCAGCATTCCTTGCGGGCCAAGGTGCAAAACACAGCAAATACAGTCACACACAGCACATACAGTCACAATAATAGAGTCACAAAATGTAATATTAGTACAAGTCTCTGAGTAGCGTGGCCTGTAGATTGGTGATATATAGGACGTTATCTTGGAGCCATGTTTCCACAAGAACAAGCACACAGCAGTTCCTCATCTCACACTGGGTCAGTTGCAGATGAGCACAGTCCAGCTTATCCAGTTTACTTCACAGGGAGTGAACACTGGAGAGCAGCCAAACAAGAGAGCTGGCCGACAGGGGCAATCCCCCAATCCAGAACAGATTCCAGCAAGCCAGTGGCACCTCTGTTCTCTCACACACGGCCTCCAGCACAACCAAAGGGCACACGGCTACCGCGCCATTGGACTCAGCAATGAACCACAATAGCAGTTTTTTATATCACCAATATCCAACAGGGGACACATTTGTGCCATTTGTTGGACCGGGAATTTGAGGCTGATTCCTATGCGTTGAAACAGTGGTTGCCATCAGTGAGCCGAGCAATCTGTCAATTGGTACAGTTGCAGAAAACTATCAGAAAGTGTTTAAAAAGAGAAATTAACACAATTTGCCTTCTGCTTATACCCATGAGAGACAAGACCTCTATTTGCTGGAATAAAACAAACTTGGATAATAAAAATAGTAATGAATCTATTGTGGTGTTAGTGTGATCACTCGAGTGGAGTATGATATTCTCCTAAGGGGTTGTCATCTGGGGTGTTTGGGTGCATTCTCTTAACAGAGAATGCCTATGAGGGAATGGGGGAATTTCTAGAGTGCCTAATGGATGGCGTTTTAGAGCAGCTCGTGTTTGAGCCCATAGGGGATCAGCTATTCTGGATTGGGTGTTGTGCAATGAACGAAAATTTATTAGAGAGCTAAAGTAAAAGAACCTTTAAGGGAAAGTGATCATAATATGATCAAATACCTGAAATTTGAGAAGGAGTAGCTAAAGTCAGATATATCAGTATTACGTTGGAGTAAAGGGAATTACAGAGGCAGAAGAGAGGAGTTGGCCAGAATTGATTGAAAAAGAACACTGGCAGGGATGACAGCAGAGCAGCAATGGCTGGAATTTCTGGAAGCAATTCAGAAGGCACAGGATATACACATCCCAAAGAGGAAGAAGCATTCTAAAGGAAAGATGACACCACTGTGGCTAACAACAGAAGTCAAAGCCAACATAAAAGCCAAAGAGAGGGCATATAACAGAACAAAATTAATGGGAAGTTAGATGGTTGGGAAGCTTTTAAATACCAACAGAAGACAACTAAAAAAGTCATTAAGAAGGTAAAGATAGAACACGAAAGTAAGCTAGCCAATAATATTAACGAGGATTCCAAACGTTACTTCAGATACATAAAGTGTAAAAGAGAGGCAAGAGTACTGGAAAATGATGCTGGAGAACAGTAATGGGGAACAATGAAATGGTGGATGAACTGAATAAGTATTTTGCATCAAGCTTCACCGTGGAAGACACTAGCATTATGGTGGAAGTTCCAGTGTCAGGGGTCATGAACTGTGTGGTTACCATTACTAGAGAGAAGGTTCTTGGGAAATTGAAAGGTCTGAAGGTAGATAAGTCACCTGAACCAGATGCTGTACACCCGGAGTTCTGAAAGAGGTGGTTGAAGAGATTGCGGAGACATTCATAATGATCTTTCAAGAATCACTAGCGTCTGGAATTGTTCTAGAAGACTGGAAAATTGCAAATGTCACTCCAGTCTTCAAGAAGGGAGAGAGGGAGAAGAAAGGAAACTATAGGCCAGTTAGCTTGACCTCAGTGGTTGGGAAGTTGTTGGAGTCAATTATTAAGAATGAGATCTCAGGGTACTTGGAGGCTCATGATAAAACAGGCCATAGTCAGCATGGTTTCCTCAAGGGAAAATCTTGCATGACAAATCCGTTGGAATTCTTTGAAGAAATAACAAGCAGGATAGAGCTTTGGTTAACGTTGCTATTTGGATTTTCAGAAGGCCTTTGACAAGGTGCCATGCATGAGGCTGATGAGCCCATGGAATCACTGGAAAGATCCTGGCACAAATAAAGCAGTGGCTGATCGGCAGGAGGCAAAGACTGGCAATAAAGGGAGCCTTTTCTGGTTGGCTGCCAATGACCAGTGGTGCTCCACAGGGTTCTCTGTTGGGACCAATTCTTTTTACATTATATTTTAATGATTTGGATGATGGAATTGATGGCTTTGTTGCAAAGTTTGCAGACAATATGAAGATAAATGGAGGGGCAGCTAGTTTTGAGCAAGCAGAGAGGCTGCACTTTGGTAGAAGAACTGATAGGGTGGACTATTTTCTAAATGGAGAAAAAATACAAAAAAATGAGGTGCAAAGCGACTTGGGAGTATTTGTGCAGAATTCCTTAAAGATTAATTTGCAGGTT
Organism: Mobula birostris; assembly: GCF_030028105.1. Taxonomy (NCBI): domain Eukaryota; kingdom Metazoa; phylum Chordata; class Chondrichthyes; order Myliobatiformes; family Myliobatidae; genus Mobula; species Mobula birostris. The sequence goes on from NC_092371.1 coordinate 162,301,279, forward strand.
GAGCCAATGGTGAGGAAGGCAAATACAATGTTAGCATTCATTTCAAGAGGACTAAAATATAAAAGCAAGGATATAATTTTGAGATTTTATAAAGCACTAGTGAGGCCTCACTTGGAGAACTGTGACCAGTTTTGGGCCCTTTATCTTTGAAAGGATGTGTTGAAACTGGAGCGGGTTCAAAGGAGGTTCACGATAATGAGTCCAGGATTGGAAGGCTTGTCAAATGTAGAGCACTTGATAGCTCTGGCCTGTATTCACTGGAATTCAGAAGAATGAGGGGTGAAAGGCCTTGATAGAGTGGATGTTTCCTGTGGTGGGAGAGTCTAAGACCAGAGGACACAGCCTCAGAATAGAGGTCCTCCTTTTAAAATGGGTTTGAGGAGGAGTATCTTTAGTCAGAGAATGGTGAATCTGAAGAATTCTTTGCCACAGGCAGCTGTGAATGCCAAGTCTTTATGTATATTTAAGACAGAGGTTGATAGATTCTTGATTGGTCAGGGCATGAAAGGATGTGAGAGAAGGCAGGAGATTGGGGCTGAGGGGAAATTGGATTGACCATGATAAAATGCAGAACAGACTCAAGGGGCCAAATGGCCTAATTCTACTCCTATGTCTTATAGTCATGTGTCTTATGTGTGACTTTGTTTAAAGTGGTGAAACTGATGCACGGTCAGCCATCACACTGTCCTCAACAGATCAGGGTCAGGGTCCAGTGGTATGGCATGCAAGATGACTGCTGGCCCTTCACTGCCAGAGCCTTTGCCCAGCTTCACTGCCATTGTGATGTGTCATCATTTTCCACCTGCTCCACCACCGAAGTCTCGGTTGGATCGCCCTTTGTGTGGAATCTCCCACTAAATGGCTAAACTTCAGATAGCTTCACTCTCAGAATCTCGGGAACTCACAAGCCACTCCACCAGAACGAGGTGACGATCCTTATAGTAAAGGAAAAGCATAGAACAAGTCAAAAAGAAAAGTGGGTTTCAGTGTTTGGAAGAGATCCAACTGTTGACAAAACTGGAAATACATCTATAAAAAGAGAACATAAAAAGCTTGCCAATCGTATCAAGATCAATCCAAAAAGAGTTTACAATCATCTAGCTAGTAGAATGCCAGGAACAAAGTGAGACCCTCAAAAATAATCAGCAGAAGTATGATAACTGAAGTTCAATTTGAAGTTCACTAACAAGCTTATTGCTGTTGCTTTATAAGGTAATGCTTAGACCATACTTGGACTACCGTGCACAGTTGAGTCCTTTATCTAAGACAGGATGTATGCTGGCATTGGATAGGACCCAGAGGAGGTTCACGATAATGATCCCAGAAATGAAAAGGTTAACTTAAGAGGAGCATTTGATGGCCATGGGACTGTACTTGGTGGAGTTTAGAAGAACGAAGGGATCTCAATGAAACCTATTGAATATTGAAAAGCCTAAATAGAGTGGATATGGAAAGGCTGGATCCTATAGTTGTCAAATCTAGGACCAGAGGGCATAGCCTCAAAATGGAAGGACATCCCTTTAGAACATAAATGAAGAGGAATTTCTTTAGCCAGATGGTGGTGCATCTGTTAAATTCATTGCCACAGAGAGCTGCAGAGTCCAAGCCATTGGGTATATTTAAAGTGGAGGTTGATAGATTCTTGATTAGTGAGGGCATCAATGGTTATGGGGAGAAGGCGGGAGAATGGGGTTGAGAAGGATAATAATTCAGCCATGATGGAATGACAGAGCAGACCCAATGGACTGATAGACCAAATTCTGTTCCTATGCCTTATGGTCGTATAGACAATGGCATATATTAAACTGGATGTAAATGCCATGAAAATGAGCTTCTTGTAGCAGCAGCACAGTACATTATAAACATGATAAACATGTTAACATTACTTAAATTAGAATAAATTAAACACAAGTTACATGATGGCACTAGTGCAAGCTGAGAGAGAATAAATATATAGTCTGAGGGAATGTTAGGGATTTTCAAGTTGGTTCAAGCAACAGGGAAGAAGCTGACATTGAACTTTGAGGAGTGTGTGGTCAGACTCCTGTATCATCTGCCTGACGACAGCATTGAAAAGACACATGCTCAGGATGGTGGGGTCAGTGATGATGATGATGATATGGAAAAAAAACGAGGAATTGTGGACATTGTGGATCCTTTGCCATTTACAGTACAGCAAGGGAACAGTCTAGAGATCTGAAGAAAATTAATATTGAATCACTGTCAACAAGGTGTCAACAAAATGAACGTGAGCAAATAATAATAGTATCAAGGAAATTAATGGCACTAAGGACAAAAGCTGCGGACCGGATATTTTCATTCTTTGGTTTTGGAAGAGAAAATGTAAATGCTTTACTTAATTTCTAAAAACTGCTGTATTCATGAATTGTTTCTGTAGATTAGAAAATTACAAATATGACTCTACACTTTGAGAAAGATAAGGAAGGGACTAGTGATGAAGTTCAGTGGTAAGAAAGTTAGTGGATTCTATCAGAGTCACCCACACCTTGAGTATTTTCAGCTGATTGGAGAACAAATGGGGATTTATAATTCCTGCCAAGCCTGACTGAATTTTTAAAGAGGTGATATTATATGCACGGATCGTCCAGAAGACTATTGATATAGTCCCTTTTATAAGATGATTAGCTGGAGTTAAAGGTCATGTAATAGAAGATAAATTATTGGCCTGATGAGGAATTGATTGAGCTGCAGCGCAGTACATAAAGTAATAAAAATACCCAAACTGATAGGAGTGCTACTTAAGGTATTTATAGTTGAATTAGATGATGTAATAGAAACTATGTGCCCATGTTCAGGAAAGACACTAAAACAGGCAGCAGTATAGTGGCCATGTGATCACTCAGATCGAGTAAGATATTCTCCAAAAAAGTTGTCTATTAGTGGGTTCTCAGGTGGCTGTAGAGGCCGATCCGGGATGCACATAACCACATTCTTAGGGTGGATTCCCTTAATAGAGAGAGCCTGTGTGTGACTTTGTTTAATGTGGGGAGACTGATGCACGGGCGGCTACCACACAGTTATTGACAGATCAGTGTCAGGCTCCAGTGGCATGAAGTGCAGGCTGTCTGGGGACCCTTCACTGAAGGCCTTCCTCTGCCTTCACTGGCGTCATGGTGTGTTATCATATTTCACCAGCTGCACCAGTGAGGTTTTGGTTGGATCAGTCATTGCCTTGACCTTACTAGCATGGGTGACCCTACCAGGAGCCAAGTGCCAGATGGCTAAATTCCAGATGGCATTGCTCTTCAGCTCTCATGAGCTCACAAGCTCAGAGAAGAATTTGTATAAGTAACATGGAAAGACAAGTTAAATTAGTAGAGCTGTTAGCAAATTAGGCAAATTGGTAGAAATAGATTTCAGTGCAGGAATATTAACTTTAGACCTAACTGTGGAAAAGCAAGAAGAAGAGGAGTTGAAAGAGAGTGTGGGCACACATATATACAAATCTTCAAAGTAAGATAGACGTGTATGGAGAATAACCAATAGGCCAATGAACCCCTAATCTTTATACCAGAGAACTGAAGTACAAGAGAGCAGAGGTTGTAATTGTGCCATACTTGGAATACTGTCAACAAATCAGAATACCATACTATTTATGCGGAAAAATATGCGGATTTTGAAGGAGTGCATCATGAATTTGCCAGCATGATATTTGGATTCCAAGTGTTAAATGATGAGAAGAGATCACACAAATTAGAGTAGTGTTCCTTGGAAGTCTGGAAATTTGAGTTAGAATGCAATACCTAATTTAATGCCACCAGCTGCCCCTGAATCAGAAGTGGTGAACAATTATTGAAGAGCCATTGGCTCCGTTTCTCTCCTCACAGTTGATGCCTTCTGAGGCCAAGTGTCTGAATCCAGGACCATGGTGCAGAGTTTGGAGGCCTGGAAGCAGCCTGTGCTGAGGTTGGAAGCCTGTCTGTGTGTGTGAATGGAAAGTTGAGAGAAGAGTTTGTTTTACTCTGTTGCTTGTCGTATGCTGGCTGTGTGCTGTTCTGCTGTACATTTCTGGCATGCTGTGTGTGCTGCTGGAATGAAGAGTGACCCTTGTGGACTGCCTCAGCATATCCAAAGATTGTGTTGCTGGTTAACGCAAATGGCGCACTCCATTATATGTTTCAATGCACATGTGATAAATAAATAGATCTAATCTAATCTAACCCGCAGAGCACCTCCAGCATTTAATTTTAAGCATTTTCTAAAATATGAATTCCTGGGATTTAGGAGGTTACAGGCCAATATGGTTGCATTTTCATGGTCTTGAGGTGAATCTGATAGGGTAGAAAGTGAGAAATGATTACTGCTGTTTGGGGATCAATTGCAAAAGGAAAGCTACAAAAATGATATTAGGCACTCATGCACTAGGGTGGAAGAATGATAAGCGAATTTCACCAAAAGTTTTAAGAAATATTGTCCAAAAGCTGATATGTCATGGAACTAAGATGTCTCCAGACGTCAGCATCTTGAGCTCATCTGTGAAAGAGCTTTAAGTTCTTTTCTTTAATGTCTTTTTTTTTTCCTTTTCAAGGTTGATGGGGTTCTGTCAGAGTCCGTGATCTACAGATGTGATCAAACTGTGGTTCTTTATGACCATGGCTCACACTCCTGGACTCACTGACCAGCCGTTTTTTGATATCCCAAGGATGTAGCCTGGAGGACACGAGCCTTCAGCGCGAGGGTGTGCAGCCCTGTGGATGGGTCAGTTCCATGCCAGTGTCGCCAACTGAGACTTCATGGGAGAAACATGACATTGTGCACAGCGGATTAGCTGATGGAGACCTCCTCCCTCTCCTAATTCTTGAGTCAAGAGACTCAGAATGAAAGTGACTGTTTCTGTTGGTCTTCCTTCTCTCTGTGGTGACAAATTTCTATCACTAGTTAGTGAGAGAGGGCCTGTGCCATGTCGAATTGACAGGTGAATAATAATGGTCTGTAGATCATGGTCTCTCTTTGGGGGCTTTGCTGTTGCTTGGTGGGTGGTGGGCACTGATGCTTCCTGCTGAATAAGTGGGGGTGGGGGAGGGAGAGTGAGGAGGGGGCTTGTGCGTGGGAATGGGGGGACAGGGGGCTTTGGAGTTCTAACATTTTATCTGTCATTCATTCTTTGGGGTTCTCTTCTGTTTTCGTGGACGTCTGCAAAGAGCAAGAATTTCAGGTAGTATACCGTATACATTCCCTGACATTAAATGGAACCATTAAACTTGGTTCTGTAGTATTCATAATTTTGTTGAATGCAGAACAAGCTCAAGGTTTTAAATCACCTAACCTTATTCATACAAGTACATAAGAACTTGGAGCAGGTTCCAGACATGGGAAAGATAGCAGGCACCTTACATGCACCAAACTTTATGTAGTTAGCAGGGGTTTCAGGTTGACACCTCATTAGAAGGTAATGTTCTCACTACCACTACACTGGCATGTCAGCAGGGTTGGAGTGAAACTTGAACTCATAGTCTTCTCATTCAGAGGTAAAAAGCATTGCCACAAGAAAGCCATATTGGGAAGGAGCTACAGGAGTCCTAGGTCCCACACCACCAGGTTAAAAAGTTATTTATCTTCAACCATCAGGTATTTATCTTCAACCATCAGGTTCCTGAACCAGAGTGGATAACTTCACCCACTTCAACTCTGAACTGATTCCACACTCTGTGGACTCACTTTCAAGGATTCTGCAATTTATGCTCTCAGTATTATTTATCACTTATTTATTAGTATTATAATTATTTGATGTTTTATGTGATTGCAGTTTGGCTTCCTTTAAACATTGGTTGTTTTTCAGTCCATTTAGTTTTTCATTTCATTGTATTTCATTGTAATTCCCACAAGAAAATGAATCTCAAGGTAGCGTATGGTGACATATGTGTACTTTGAGAATAAATTTACATTGAACTTTGAAGATTTGTACTTGGTTGAGATATCTGTGAAATAAAAGTGGTTCCAGGCCAGTGACGAGGAGTAAGTATCTGACGAAGAGACTTACATTACATAATGTCTTACAGGACCCCACCAGGATGTCACCAAGTGCATTGCAATTTTTTTTTAAATTGGCAGAACCTAACTTGCATTCACCAAGCACCCTAATGTGATAGATCCAGAATTTTATTTTGAAAATATTGGCCAGTGTAGCTTGGATGACCCTCCATATTTCCTAAAGTATGAATTCCCTTGAATTTAGGAAGTTGCAGGCTAATATGATTGCATTTTCATGTTCTTAAGAAGAATCTGACAGGGGAAGAAATGAGAAATGAGCAGTTTTCTTGTATCAAGAAATAAGTGTTTATCAATTCATCCGAAAGATGACACCTCCAGTAGTTTGGCACTGCAGTGTCACTCTAGATGTTATTCCTCCACTCTCTGCACTCCTGACAGCACTGTAAGGATCCATGCTTTCATGAGGTTTAAACTATTAGTACCTTCCTAATTTTTGTTACACACAGCATTCAGACTCAATGAGTACGTCACCACCATCCTGGACTTCATCAAGTCTGTTGAGGACTGCATACCAATAACGACAATCCGAGTGTTCCCAGACCGGAAATCATGGATGAGGCCAGAGATTCACTTCCTACTGATGTCTCCATCTGCAGCATTCAAATCAAGCGACACTGGCCTTCACAGGAAACTGAGATCTAACCTCCATAAAGCATTCAGAGATGCCAAGAGACGATGGCAGTCCAAAATAAAATCCCAGACCAGTCATCAGTTATCGCAGGGCTTACATGTTAAAATGGGATACAAATCAAAGTTAGGCAGCATCACCAACAACAGTGCTCACCTTCCTGGTAATTCTAACACACTCCCTGCACATTTTGAACAGAAGGGGATTGGTATGTCGCCACCCACCTCAACAGCCTTCAATGTGCCTGAACCCACAGTCACTGTTGCTGTCTTAGACCTCAAGACAATAAGACATAGGTGCAGAATTAAACCATTCAGCCCATCAAGTCCACTCTGCCATTTCATCGTGGTTGATCCAGGATCCCATTCAATCCCATACACCTGCCCCCTCACCATATCCCTTGATGCCTCAACCAATCAGGAATCTATCAATTTCCACTTTGAATACATGCACAGAATTGGCCTCCACCACAGTCTGTGGCAGAGCATTCCCCAGATTCACCACTCTTTGGCTAAGAAGTTCCTCCTTACTTCTGTTCTAAAGGGTCGCCCCTCAATCTTGAGACTATGCCCTCTAATTCTGGATACCCCTACCAGAAGAAACATCCTCTCCACATTCACCTTATCAATGTGTTCTTCTAAATTCCAGAGTATACAGGCCCAAAGCTGCCAAACGCACATATGTTAACCGTTCATTCCTGGAATCATTCTCGTGAATTTCCTCTGGACCTCTCTCCAATGACAATGCATCCTTTCTGAGATACTGGGCCCAAAGCTGCTGGCAATACTCCAACTGTGGCTTGTCTACTGTCTTATAAAGCTTCAGCATTATCTCCTTGCTTTTATAGAAACATAGAAACATAGAAAATAGGTGCAGGAGTAGGCCATTCGGCCCTTTGAGCCTGCACCGCCATTTATTATGATCATGGCTGATGATCCAACTCAGAACCCTGTACCAGCCTTCCCTCCATACCCCCGATCCCCGTAGCCACAAGGGCCATATCTAACTCCCTCTTAAATATAGCCAATGAACTGGCCTCAACTGTTTCCTGTGGCAGAGAATTCCACAGATTCACCACTCTCTGTGTGAAGAAGTTTTTCCTAATCTCGGTCCTAAAAGGCTTCCCCTTTATCCTCAAACTGTGACCCCTCGTTCTGGACTTCCCCAACATCGGGAACAATCTTCCTGCATCTAGCCTGTCCAATCCCTTTAGGATTTTATACGTTTCAATCAGATCCCCCCTCAATCTTCTAAATTCCAATGAGTACAAGCCTAGTTCATCCAGTCTTTCTTCATATGAAAGTCCTGCCATCCCAGGAATCAATCTGGTGAACCTGCTTTGTACTCCCTCTATGGCAAGGATGTCTTTCCTCAGATTAGGGGACCAAAACTGCACACAATACTCCAGATGTGGTCTCACCAAGGCCTTGTACAACTGCAAGGCCTTGTACCTCCCTGCTCCTGTACTCGAATCCTCGCTATAAATGCCAGCATACCATTCGCCTTTTTCACCGCCTGCTGTACCTGCATGCCCACTTTCAATGACTGGCGTATAATGACACCCAGGTCTCGTTGCACCTCCCCTTTTCCTAATTGGCCACCATTCAGATAATAATCTGTTTTCCTACTTTTCCCACCAAAGTGGATAACTTCACATTTATCCACATTAAATTGCATCTGCCATGAATTTGCCCACTCACCCAAACTATCCAAGTCACCCTGCATCCTTTTAGCATCCTCCTCACAGCTAACACTGCCGCCCAGCTTCGTGTCATCTGTAAACTTGGAGATGCTGCATTTAATTCCCTCATCCAAGTCATTAATATATATTGTAAACAACTGGGGTCCCAGCACTGAACCTTGCGGTACCCCACTAGTCACTGCCTGCCATTCTGAAAAGGCCCCGTTTATTCCCACTCTTTGCTACCTGTCTGCTAACTAATTCTCTATCTACATCAATACCTTACCCCCAATACCATGTGCTTTAAGTTTGCACACTAATCTCCTGTGTGGGGACCTTGTCAAAAGCCTTTTGAAAATCCAAATATACCACATCCACTGGTTCTCCCCTATCCACTCTACTAGTTACATCCTCAAAAAATTCTATGAGATTCGTCAGACATGATTTTCCTTTCACAAATCCATGCTGACTTTGTCCGATCATTTCACCACTTTCCAAATGTGCTGTTATCTTATCTTTGATAACTGACTCCAGCAGTTTCCCCACCACCGACGTTGGGCTAACCGGTCTATAATTCCCCAGTTTCTCTCTCCCTCCTTTTTTAAAAAGTGGGGTTACATTAGCCACCCTCCAATCCTCAGGAACTAGTCCAGAATCTAACGAGTTTTGAAAAGTTATCACTAATGCATCCACTATTTCTTGGGCTACTTCCTTAAGCACTCTGGGATGCAGACCATCTGGCCCTGGGGATTTATCTGCCTTTAATCCCTTCAATTTATCTAACACCACTTCCCTACTAACATGTATTTTGCTCAGTTCCTCCATCTCACTGGACCCTCTGTCCCCTACTATTTCTGGAAGATTATTTATGTCCTCCTTAGTGAAGACAGAACCAAAGTAATTATTCAATTGGTCTGCCATGTCCTTGCTCCCCATAATCAATTCACCTGTTTCTGTCTGTAGGGGACCTACATTTGTCTTTACCAGTCTTTTCCTTTTTACTTATCTATAAAAGCTTTTACAGTCAGTTTTTATGTTCCCTGCCAGTTTTCTCTCATAATCTTTTTTCCCCTTCCTAATTAAGCCCTTTGTCCTCCTCTGCTGAACTCTGAATTTCTCCCAGTCCTCAGGTGAGCCACTTTTTCTGGCTAATTTGTATGCTTCTTCTTTGGAATCGATACTATCCCTAATTTCTCTTGTCAGCCACTGGTGCACTGCCTTCCTTGATTTATTCTTTTGCCAAACTGGGATGAACAATTGTTGTAGTTCATCCATGCAATCTTTAAATGCTTCCCATTGCATATCCACCATCAATCCTTTAAGTGTCATTTGCCAGTCTATCTTAGCTAATTCACGTCTCATACCTTCAAAGTTACCCCTCTTTAAGTTCAGAACCTTTGTTTCTGAATTAACTATGTCACTCTCCATCTTAATGAAGAATTCCACCATATTATGGTCACTCTTACCCAAGGGGCCTCTCACGACAAGATTGCTAATTAACCCTTCCTCATTGCTCAAAACCCAGTCTAGAATAGCCTGCTCTCTAGTTGGTTCCTCGACATGTTGGTTCAAAAAACCATCCCGCATACATTCCAAGAAATCCTCTTCCTCAGCACCTTTACCAATTTGGTTCACTCAATCTACATGTAGATTGAAGTCACCCATTATAACTGCTGTTCCTTTATTGCACACATTTCTAATTTCCTGTTTAATACCATCTCCGACCTCACTACTACTGTTAGGTGGCCTGTAGACAACTCCCACCAGCGTTTTCTGCCCCTTAGTGTTATGCAGCTCTACCCATATCGATTCCACATCTTCCCGGTTATGTCCTTCCTTTCTATTGCGCTAATCTCATCTTTAACCAGCAACTGCCACCCCACCTCCTTTTCTTTCAGGTCTATCCCTCCTGAATATTGAATATCCCTGAACGTTGAGTCTCCCATCCCTGGTCACGCTGGAGCCATGTCTCTGTGATCCCAACTATATCATAATCATTAATAACAATCTGCACTTTCAATTCATCCACCTTGTTACGAATGCTCCTTGCATTGACACACAAAACCTTCAGGCGCTCTTTTACAACTCTCTTAGCCCTTATACAATTATGTTGAAAAGTGGCCCTTCTTGATGCTTGCCCTGGATTTGTCGGCCTGCCACTTTTACTGTTTTCCTTACTACTTTTTGCTTCTACCCTCACTTTACACCCCTCTGTCTCTCTGCACTGGTTCCCATCCCCCTGTTGTGAACTAACCTCCTCTCGCCTAGCCTCTTTAATTTGCTTCCCACCCCCCAACCATTCTAGTTTAAAGTCACCTCAGTAGCCCTCGCTAATCTCCCTGCCAAGATATTGGTCCCCCTAGGATTCAAGTGTAACCCGTCCTTTTTGTACAGGTCACACCTGCGCCAAAAGAGGTCCTAATGATCCAAAAACTTGAATCCCTGCCCCCTGCTCCAATCCCTCAGCCACGCATTTATCCTCCACCTCATCGCATTCCTACTCTCACTGTCGCGTGGCACAGGCAGTAATCCTGAGATTACTACCTTTGCGGTCCTTTTTCTCAACTCCCTTCCTAGCTCCCTATATTCTCCTTTCAGGACCTCTTCCCTTTTTCTACCTATGTCATTGGTACCTATATGAACCACGACCTCTGGCTCCTCACCCTCCCACTTCTATTCCCTTTGAAATAAATGCCAACATTGCATTTGCGTTCTTTACCACAGACTCAACCTGTGAATTAACTTTTTGGGAGTCTTGTACGAGGACTCCCAAGTCCCTCTGAACCTCTGAGGCTTAAATTTTCTCCCCATTTAGATAATAGTCTACACTAATGTTCCTTTTACTAAAATGTATTATCATACATTTCCCAACACTGTGTTCCATTTGTCACTTTTTTGCCCAGTCTTCCAATTTATCTAACTCCTGCTGCAATTGCATTGCTTCCTCAGCACTACCTACCCCTTCCCCTATCTTCGTATCAACTGCCAACTTTGCCACAAAGCCACCAGTTTCGCTACCAAAATCATTGACAAACAATGTTTAACGTAGTGGCCCCATTACTGACCCTGAGGAACACTCCTAGTCACCAGAAAAGGCTCCCTTAATTCCCACTTGCTGCCTCCTGCCTGTCAGCTTTTCCTTTATTCATGCCAGACATTTCCTGTTAACACTATAGGATTTTATCTTATTAAGCAGCCGCATATGAGGTACCTTATCAAATGCCTTTTGAAAATTTAAGTAAATGACATCCGCCACCTCTCCTTTGTCCACCCTTCCTCGAAGAGAGTTCCAGAGAGTACACCCACAGAAAGCAATTGGGCCACATGGTGTCCCTGGTCGTGCTCTTAGATCCTGTGCAAGTCATCTCAGAGTTCAAATATCAATGTAAATTTATTATCAAGTACATAGTACATGTCACCATATACAACCCTGAGATTCATTTTCTTGCAGGCATTCTCAGTAAGTCCAAAGAACCATAATAGAATCAAGAAAGACTGCACCCAAATGGGTAGACAAACGACAACTTGCAAAAGACAACAAACTGTACAAATATAAAAGAGAGAAAAAATAAAAAAAAATAAATAAGCAATAAATATCGAGAACACAAGATGAAGATTTCTTGAAAGTGAGTCCATAGGTTGTGGGAACAGTACACTGATGAGGTGAGTGAATTTGAATGAAGTTATCCCCACTGGTTCAAGAGCCTGATAGTTGAGGGGTAATAACTGTTCCTGAACTTGGCAATGTGAGTCCTGAGGCTCCTGTACCTTCTTCCTAATGGCAGCAGTGAGAAGAAAGCATGACCTGGGTGGTGGGGGTCCCTGGCGATGGATGCTGCTTTCCTGCGACAGCGGTTCATGTAGATGTGTTCAATGGAGGGGAGGGATTTACCCATTATGGACTGGGCTGTATCCACGACTTCTTGTAGGATTTTCCATTCAAGGGCATTGGTGATTCCATACCAGGCCATGAAGCAACCAGTCAGTATACTCTGTACTACACATCTATGGAAGCTTGTCAAAGTTTTAAGTGTCATGCCAAATCTCCGCAAACTTCTAAGGAAGTAGAGGCGCTACTGTGCTTTCTTTGAAATTGCACTTACAGGCTGGGCCCAGGACATGTCCTCTAAAATGATTACACTGAGTAATTTCAAAGTTGCTGACCCTCTCCTCCTTTGATTCCCTGATGAGGACTGGCTCATGGACTTCCTATATCCTCTTTCTCAGTCAATAATCAGCTCCTTGGTTATGCTGACGTTGAGTGAGAGGTTGCTGTTATGGCACCACTCAGTCTGGTTTTCAATCTGTCTCCTATATGCCATCATCATCTTTGATTCGGCCAACGATAGTGGTAATGCCAGCAAACCTAAATATGGCATTGGAGCTCTGTTTAGCCCCACGGCCATAAATGTAAAACAGGTAGAGCAGGAGGCTAAGCTCACCGCCTTGGGGTGCCCCTGTGCTAATGGAGATCCTGGAGGAGATGTTGTTGCCTATTTGAACTGACTGGAGTCTGCAAATGAGGAAATCGAGGATCCAGTTGCACAAGGAGGTATTGAGGCCAAGATCTTGAAGCTTATTGATTAGTTCTGGGGGTATGATAGTGTTGATTAGTTGAGGGGAAGGGATCTTTCAGACATCTTTAACCTCTCCTAGCTTCAATCTGGGGTTTCCACCTGCTTAAAGAATACAGGTTCATTAAGGTTGTCAAAGTTGGGAGAAGGCAGTGGGAATAGGCTCCCACTCCCTATTAAATGCTCCCAAAGGGGTGCATCTCAAATAACCTCTGAAAACCTAGTCCGGGTCCTGGCTTTCACGAGTAGCTTAGCTTCTAAGCCTGGCAGAAGCACTTCTACTTACAGGAGAAGAGCCAAAGGTGGGTTGGTGTTGTTCAGTTGTTTCAGTCGTTCACTCTTTGTGACCGCATGGATTTCTGCACACCAAGTCTTCTTGTTGGAGACTGCCTGTCTAAGATCTCCCAAGGTCATACGCATTGTCCGAGTAATATTATCATAGCCTCTGTTGTCCTCTCCTTCTTTTACCTTCCCCTTCTTCTGCACACCAAGCCTTCTTGTTGGAGACTGTCTCTCTAAGATCCCTCAAGGTCACATACATTGTCTGAGTAATATTATCCATCCATCGTAGCCTCTGTCGCCCTCTCCTTCTTTTACCTTCTGTTTTTCCCAACATAAGAGTCTTCTCCAAAGAATCATGTCTTATCATAATGTAGCCTGAATATTTGAGCTTTTATCTCATAATCAAGCCTCCTAGTGAGCAGTCAGGCTGTATTTAAAGGCGGGTTACTGGTACCATAAAACTAGTTGCTTCAGGTACATGGGGCTCGTCAGCTGTGGTTGGCAGCTCTTCTAGGAGAAGAAAAGCTCTGATCTCAAACTTCCACTGACTTGTGGCTATACCCATTCATGGGGAAGGCTTCGAGAGTTAACCATGAGTAAAAATCCACAGCTAGATTCTTTAAGACTGTCCTAAGTTGAATTCACTGCTGACTGGCAACTCCTGCAACATCACTGTTGCTAAACTGTATCAGTCTCTGGCATTCTTTTGGATTCATTGGCTGCTCTCCACAAAACATTGCAGAACTGCTGGATCTCCCTTTTGACCTCATTCACCCAGTCCACCTGAGCTGACTTCACATGCTAGGACTGGCATGACCCCATCTCAGCAGGGTAGAAGGCCTGCCATTCATCCGCACCTGGCTTAGCCCAACTGTTGAAGCAGTACACGAGGATGCATGCAAGCAGCTACAGGGTTAGGGAGCTGCCCCAGAATGGACATGACTATCGAGAATGCAGGTATGGCTTTCAACAGGGCAGCCTTCACTGGGGGTGGACACTGTGTCCAGGGAGAGAGTGGATACAAACCCATGCTCAGCTCCATTACTCCACACCAGTTAGAGAGTCGAGTCAGATTAAAGCAGAGTGGAAAACAAACCAGGGAGCCAAGATTTCCCCCACCCGAGTCTACCTCATCTGCCTGCGTTTGACCAATCTCCCTTGGGAGGCGCAGGAGATTTGGGTCCCACCTCGCCAGGTCCAGTTCCAGGTTCAGTTGCTGTCCTGTAGCCATTGGTTTCCTGGACTGGCTTTATCCTCCTCAATACTGAACTGACTCCACAGCTGTGGACTCAATTTCAGGGACTCTGCAGCTCATGTTTCCAGTGCTGTTTGTTTAACTCTTCTTTAACTATTTGCACAATGTGTCTTCTTTTGCACATTGGATGTTTGTCAGTCTTTGCTGTGTATAGCTTTTCATGGATTCTACTGTGGTTATTTGTTTTATGGGTGTCTGTAAGAAAATGGATCTCAAAGATGTATATGGTATACATTGAAAATAAATTTCAACGGAATATATATATTTCATATTATATACAAGAAATTATATATACATTATATATCAGTATTAATATATACTATAGTATAATATTAATTATACATAATTTTATGTTTTAATTAATTATATACAATATTAATATGTATTATGTATATTAGATACCTCCTGTACCTAATATGTGACCACTCAGGCTTCTGTTCCCCTTTGCTAATAGTACTAGGGCATATCCTGTGTGATGCAAGATCTTAAGGATACATACTGCCTTTTCGAGGCATCGCCTTTTGAAGATGTCCTCAATCCTGAGGAGTTTAGTGCCCATGATGGAGCTGGTGGAGTCGACATCCCTCTGTTGCTTTTTCTGATTCTGTGCAGAGTCCCCTCCATACCAAACAGAGATGCAACCAGTTCGAATGTTCTGCATGGAACACCTGCAGAAATTTGCTGGAGTCTTTGATATTCTTTGTAGGCATTCTTGGCACTGAAAAATGTCTATTTATGTAGCACTGGCAGTTAGAATGCTGACTGAAGCGTTTTCTGCAACACAGGGCATGTGAAAAATCACCTTATTCATGACCGAGTGTGCAGGTGCCACTGGATCGAAAAAGTTCTTAACACAGGAGAATGTTCCTCAGGCAACTTTTTTACCATTCATAATGATTGCATCAAACTCAACAATTCCATCAGTATTCAGCACAGCACAGTGACCTGGAGGAAAGTATTCAATTTGTTAAAAGGTCAAAGCTGCTTAGCCTCAAGCTTTGGGAAGTGAAGCTAAGAAAACAATTCCATTGCAGTTTACGGGTAGTCTTCTGACGATCCGTGTCCCTACCAGGCTTGAAGTAAATATATTGTTGACTGCCATCACCAGATTTTTTTTGCTTCTTTGTTATTGCTTTACATTTATCTCAATGCAAAACTTGTTCAATCCAACCCTGGTAGTTATTATTTGATTTAAGCAATATTGACTACCAATATGACAGCGCAAGCTTACTGCAGAGGCTTGGCAGGGATAGAAGTTACATTTAACTATTCAAGGGCAATTTCTTTTGCAAATAAAAACTGCAAGAACCATGAACACTACCTCATTATTTTTGCTCTCCTTTTGCACTAATCATTTGATTCAATATAAATATAAATAATATTTTATATATATTTTTTTTTCCAGTGATATTATACCTGATTCTGACCTTGTTTTGTAACTCCAAAAACATGACAAATCCACATCACTACACACTCAATTGCCACTTTATTAAGTACCTCCTATACCTAATAGTGGACACTGAATGTTTGTTCATGGTCTTCTGCTGCTGTAGCCCATACACTACAAGGTCTGTGTCATGTGTGATGCCAAGCAGAGCTACCGGACGGATGATGCTAATGAGAGAGATAATGGAAGACAACGGAGAAACATTCAAAATGCTAATAAGAGAGAAGGGAGAGATTAACGAGAAAGAAACACAATTCAGATAGTGACAGACCGTTTGCTTTGAACCTGAACTGTTTGAAGTTTGATGGACAGGTGATACCCCAGCAGGGGGATAAAAAGAACAGGTTTGCTAAGGCACAACACACCACGAGACCCTGGAAAGAGCAGTGTGCCCCCACAAGTTGGTGAGAGTTTGGAGGACTAGTTCGCAGGAATTAGTCAGAGGCTCACAGGGTGTAAAGGTACGATCAGTGGAAACCTGGGGTGTGCGTCCGCCCTTGCTTAGGTGCCGGGTTCACCGCAGAAGAACGATCGTTTCTGGAACGGAGGGGTCACAGTCAGTGACCACAGCGGGATCAGAAGACATCGAAAGGTCTGCCCGAAACCAACTGCATCTCTCACTCTCTCTCTCTCTCCAACGGTACAACAACAGTGATTACTTCGAACTGCGCTAAACTGAACTGAACTCTGCTTCACTTAAGACTGATCATTTTACCCCTAGACTGTGATAGAGCTTGGTTGATTCCTATTGCCCTATTTCTGTGTATATGTGTGTATTATCATTGCTAACCCATTACATTTATATCCCTGCGATTAGTGTACTGTATTACTTATTTCTTTAATAAAACTTTATTAGTTCCTAGTAATCATAGACTCCAACGAGCGTTCCATTTCTGCTGGTTTGGCAACCCAGTTACGGGGTTCATAACATCTGATGTGTTATGCAGTCAGAGATGCTCTTCTATACACCACTGTTGTAACGTGTAGTTATTTGAATTACTGATGCTTTCCTGTTGGCTTGAACCAGTCTGGCCATTCTACTCTGATCTCTCTCATTAACAGGACGATTTCGCCCACAGAACTGCCACTCTCTAGATTTTTTTTGTTTCTCTCACCATTTCACAGTCAAAGTCACTTTGATCACATTTCTTCCCCCATTCTGATGTTTGGTCTCGACAACTAACCCACTTGACCATGTCTTCATGCCTTTATGCATTGAGTTGCTGTCACATGATTAGCTGGTTAGATATTTGCAATAACACGCAGGTGTGCAAGCATACCTAATAATGTGGCCACAGTGTATTTCTTGACTACATTGAGGGATCCCACAATCAAATGTACCATTGATCTTTACGGTGCAGTGTGGCATCAAATTAATCTTTATTGTATCAATAAATCATCCTGTCTTTATTCTTCATTTTTTTTTAGCACATTCAATCAATTTGTCCCTCTGCTGTGCTTGAGACAGCCTTGAATGTTTTATCTGCTGTCGCTCGGACCACTAAATGTTCCAGAAACTAAACATCAATATTATTAATCAATTTGAACTTTAAAACTCCCTGATTTAATTCTGATCTTGGAGCAGAGTTTTTGACCTCTGTTTAAATCAATAGAGACTTAACTCCTTAATATTAGACCTAATTGTCATTGGAAGGAAACTCCAATCTAGCAAAACACTCATATTTGGATCATGGGACTACAATACATGCTCAAATAACATGCAGTTATATGACTCTGATACTAAGTTCAGTCTCAAGTATAACTGTTAACACAATTATTTTGATCTGATGCATTATTTTATCAGGTATTGAATTATTATCATGAATTCGAAATAGATCCCAAATAACCATGTTTTGATGATACTCCATTATTTATACCAAACCATTGAGAACCCTTGACAGTCTGAATTACAAGGTATTGAGATTAATATGCATTTGTTCCTTGGTCACTAATATAACAAATTCTATTTACATCTCACTTATGGCTCAGAAATTCGCACCGATCTAAGGAAGGAAACAGGACAAGGTACTACCAAATGCTTGGTTAAGTTTTGGAGGAGAGCTTAAGATGCAGGGTGATCAGAGGAGATGATTCCCTTGATCTCCCTGGTAGCTTAAGGGAGGGCTCCCATAGCTGAAATGATATTGGGGAGATGCTGTTGCTGGTTGGTCTTCCAGATTCAGATGTATTTATTTATCACTATCACATACAGGGAAGTGTGTCATTTGTATTAACAGCCAACACAACCTAAGAAGGTGCTGGGGGGTTTGGAGCCTGCAATAGTCACCACCCATTCCTATGCCAACATAGCATGCCCACCAGATTCAACAAAACAAAACAACACAGCAGCAAAATAAGCCCCTTACCCACCTTCCAGGCCTCTGACCATCTGTCCTTGGCCCCAAACCCTTAGGTTCGCAGACACTGTGCGGCCAACCACCAGTCCCAGTGCAGACTCGCAGATCTGAAAACATCAGTCCTCCACCCTCCATTCCAGGGTCCAGCTTCTCAGACTAACAGATATTGGGCCTCCCAATTCTAGTCCCTAGCCCGGACTTGCAGCCTCAAAGACCTCAGATCTCCTAGCACACTTAACTAGGGTCCTTCAACCACCCATTTATAGTAACCGTCCATTAATTCTATTGCATTCTCACCACAGTCCCATCAACTCTTTTCAAGTTCAGCCACCAACCTACACAATTTACAGTGGCCATTTAGTTTACCAACCCTCATGTTTTGGAGGAGGGAGGAAGCTGGAACCCTGTCTTGATTCAAAATTGTTTAATGTAATTCCCAGTACACAGGTGTAAAAGAGAACACAATAATTGATATGCCAGATCGGATGCAGGCAAAAAAAACACAAAAAGATAAAGAACACAATTATAAAACCGCAATAAATATTCATACACAAGATAGCTTATATGCATGAAATGATTGTATGTCCATAAAGTAACAGCAGACACCGGAGTGTCTGTACACAAGGTGACTGACAGGAAGTGATAAAGTAGTGGTGGTGGGGGGCTGGGTTAGTGGGCGGACAGGTTGATTAGCCTTACTGATAGGGGAAAGTTACTGTTTTTCAGTCTGATGGTCTTGGCGTGAATGCTATGTAGCCTACTCCTTGATGGGTGTGAAACAAACAGTGCTTGAGCAGGAAGACTGGAATCCCTCGTGACATTGCTGGGCTTTTCCTGGCACCTTTCTGTCCTTGATGGCTGGTAGGCCAATGCTCATGATGTGCTGGGCAATTTTGACTACTTGTCCGCCACAGTGTAGTTTCTGTACCATGCAGTGATGTATTATGTTAAAATGCTCTCTGTTGCACATCTGTAGAAGGTTGTGAGTATTGATGGGCAGAGCCCAGCTCTCTTCAGCTTCCTCAGAAAGTAGAGGGATTACTGATAGTACAGGATGTGTTCTGGGACTGTGAGGGATTGTGTGAGGTGTGCACTCGCAGAATAGTGAAACAGCTTGCAATTTCCATTACTGTGTCGCCAATGTAAAAGAGGGTGTGAGTGGAGTGAGTTCGCCTGAAGTTGATAACCATATCCTTTCTCTTGCTGATATTGATGAAGAGATTATTTTCCCAGCAACAGACCTCAAGCTCTTCCACCTCCTCTCTGTAGCCCCAGGGAGAACATGCAAGCTCCACTCAGACAGTACCCGAGGTCAGGATTGAAGATGAACTAAGATGGCACTGAGGATACACAATGGTGTTTTGTGGGCAGCTCACAAAACTATAGGAATACTTCCTTTGAGCTTTGATTGCTGCAATCTGCAGTCTGTAATTTCCCTTTAGGAAATGTACTTTTGACCTTCTAACACAGTTTGTCTTCTTTTTCACCTTCATTCTTTGTCAATCTTTATTTGTGTGTAGTTTTCCATTGATTTTATTGTATCTCTTTGTTCTTCTCTGAATGGGCTCAAGAAAATGAATCTCAGTATAGAATATAATGACATATGCATACTTCAATAATAAATTTACTTCGAATGCGGGTCTCTGGCACCATGAGGCAACAGCTCTCCCAGCTGGATAGATGACACCCTAAGCTTCTCAGTGCTACCCTTAGTGATGTAGTCAGGGATCTGTACAGCGACCTCAGCTTTTCAATAAGTATGATCAGCAATTTGGTGAATAGATTGTTGGATGTTCAATACAAATGGAAACGTGTATCAAAAGATATTCACATGAGTTTGTCCTGGTGTCATCAGTGCGTGATATTTGATCTCCCACTTCATGCAAGGATTGGAGCATTTATGAAATACTAATCACAGTGCATGTCCTAACATGGGCATTGGAGCCCTAGGTCCCATAACACCAGGTTCAGCAACAGTTACTACCCTACTACCATGCTCCTGAGCCAGCATGGACAACTGCAATCACCACTACTCTGAATTGATTCTGACCTACAGACTCACTTTCAAGGCACCTTTACAACTCATTCTCAGCAATAATTTTTATTTGCACAATTTGCACATTGGTTGTTTGACCATCATTGTCTGTTTATGTATAGTTTTTCATAAATTCCATTGCATTCCCTTTTTGTAAATGCCTGCATATATGTACCCTGATACTAAATTTTTTTTGAACTTTAAACTTCTTCCCCAATATCCCACAATCTGCCCTAGAGCATGCAAGAGGGAAAAACAGACCTTCTTCCCTGTCCTCTCCTCCTATCATTACTATAGCCTTTATGTAGATATCCAAGAGATGCTACTTGGCTCAGTACCCAAAAGGGGATCTGTCACATGAGAAAGAATAAAGTAACAATGTATCTCAACATCAAAATCAGAATTAGGTTTATTTTCATCACATCTATCATGAAATTTGTTGTTTTGTGGCAGCAGTACAGTGCAATAGATAAAAAAATACAATTCCTAATAAATAAAGGCATCCGTTAGTCTTGCGAGACCATGGATCTGCGCCTAGAAAGTCTTCACTCTCCAAGGTGCAGGCCTGGGCAAGGTTGTATGGAAGACCGGCAGTTGCCCATGCTGCAAGACTCCCCTCTCCATGACACCGATGTTGTCCAAGGGAAGGGCAAGGGCTGATACAGCTTGGCACCAGTGTCATCGCAGAGCAATGTGTGGTTAAGTGCCTTGCTCAAGGACACAACACGCTGCCTCGGCTGGGGCTCGAACTCGTGAGCTTCAGATCGCTAGTCGAATGCCTTAACCACTTGGCCATGTGCCCACACACCCACACAATTCCTAATAATAAATGATAAATAAACAGACAAATAGTCAAATGATTAAATAAACAGATAGAGATAAATAGATACAAGAATAAATAAATGGAGTGCAAGGAGAATGGCAAGGTAGTGTTCATGGCTTCATGGACCATTCAGAAATCTGATCATGGAAGGGAAGATGCTGTTCCTAAAACCTAGTCTGCTAGTTCAGGTGCTGATAAGAAAGAACAATTATTATAAGTGGAGAACTGAACTGATGAAGTGTCTTGACCTGAAACATCGACTGCTTTCTCTTTCTATAGATGCTGTCTGACTTAGAGCTCTTCCAGCATTTTGTGTGTGTTGCTCAAGATTTCCAGCATCTGCAGACTCCCTTGTTGTTATGTGTGAGGTGATACATTTTGGAAAGTCAAACCAGCACAGGACTTGTGCTATGAATGGTAGGACACAAGGGAGTATAATGGAATACGGCAACTTAGGAGTAAAGGTGCAAAGTTCATTGAAAGCAGTGTTACAGGTGGAATAGGTGGTGAAAAAGACATTTAGCATCCTGGCCTTCATCAATCAGGGTGCTGAGTATAGAAGCTGGGATATTATATTGTAGTTGTACGAGTTGATGGTGGAACCACATGTGGAGTTCTGTATACAGCTTTGTTATAGGAAAAACGTGGTTAAGTGTAAACACAAGGGACTCTCCAGATGCTGGAAATCCAGATCAACGCACATAAAACGCTGGAGGAACTCAGCAAGCCAAGCAAATCTATGGAAAGGAATAAAGAATCAACATGTTGGGCCAAGGCCCTTCATCATGGCCAAGAGGAAAAAGAGTGCAGAGGAGATTTATGAGGATGTTGCCAGAACTATAGGACCTGAGTCAAAGGGAGAGAGTGGTCAGAAAAGGCCTTTATTCCTTTGGAAGGTAGGAGAATAAGGGGTGACCTTACAGAAATGTTTACATTTTTGAGAGGCATGGATAAGGTGGATGTTTACAGTCTTTTCCCTGGGGTAGGGGCAGACCTTCCAGACCCCACGACCGCTACCATCTAGAAGGACGAGAACAACAGACACCTGTTTCCCCTCCAAGTCATTCACCATCCTGACTTAGAAACATATTGCCGTTACTTCATTGTCACTGGATCAAAATCATGGAATTCCCTCCTTAAAAGCACTGTGGGTGTACCTACACCTCAGGGACTGCAGCGGTTCAAGAAGGTAGCTCATCACCACCTTCTCAAGGTTAACTAGGGATGGGCAATAAATGCTGGCCATACCAAGTGAATAAATAAAGATAGATTTAGGGTGAAAGAGGAAAGATTTAACAGAGACCTGAGGGACAACTATTTCACACAGAGGGCAGTAAGTATATGTAACAAGTTTCCAGAAGAGTCTGAGGCAGGTACAATAGCATTATTTAAGATTCATTTGGATAGGTACATGGAGGGGGAGGGCTGAGGGGGACAGGGGCCGAACAAATGAAGTTGAGAATAGCTGGGTGAGCACCTGATCAGCATGGACTTGTTGAGAAGAAGACCCCTGCATCTTTGCTGTACGAGTCCAGGACTTTAGAAGATTCAATGGAGTTGAAGTTCGTTCAAAGGCCCTGCTCTGCTTCCAAAATACATTTCTAGTGGAGCAAAGTTTGAGAAGTAGAATACAACATGCACATGTTATAGTTATAGTGCTCGCAACAGAGGACAAATGTCTACACCAAAGCAGGCAAGAAAAATTTAAGAATCCACAATAAAAAATTCAATTCAAATTGATAGTCTTTTTTCTAATTATTTTGCTGAGATTCTGACACTTATTCTGAAGCTATTTGGCATAGAAAATGAAAAATGAAAGAATTCCAAGGACTCCATTTGTTCCCCTCAGTTATTTTACATCCCAAAGCCAATGCCACTTTTCCTTTTGTTTTTGAATACATATAAATCCTGATGTAATCTTCTCCAATGAATTTTTCCATTATCAGTTGTGGGGCTCCTGGCATTTCAGCAGAAAGTACTCTGTCTTTAACTGTCTTCAACTAAACTCATTAGGGAGCATGAAAGCAATGATGGAAGATGATGTCAGGAAGATTTGCAAAAACTCAACTTCGACCTAAAATTTTGACCCCTTATCACACAAGCTTCTTGTAAACTATTCCACCAGGAATAACAGCCTCACAGTAACTCCTCTGGTGAGCACCGCAAAAAACTTAGACTCCTCTCCACGCACTCTGTATACACTTCTCACTGCCTCAATAAAGCAGATAGCATAATCAGAGATCCACCCTCTGGACATGCCCTCTTTTCCCTTCCATTAGTCAGAAGACACAAATGCCCAAAAGACGATACCAAGAGGTTCAAAGACAGTTCCTACCCAACTATTGTAAGACTATTAGGCAGTTTTCTAGTACAATAAATTGAACTCTTGGCCTCACAATCTACCTCGCTATCATCTTGCACCTTATTGTTTACCAGCACGGCACTTCCTCTGTAGCTACATTGTTGTCTTACCCTGTTCTACCTCAATGCACTGTGCAATGAATTGAACTGTATGAACAGTATACAAGACAAGCTTGTACATGTGACAATAATAAACCAATTCCAATTCCATTTCCAAAAAGCTCATTTCTCTGAACTCCAGGGAACTCATCTCCATTCAAGCAAATCTATCCTCATTACATAACCTGTCTATATCAGGAATCAGTTGACATTGACATCCATACTAACATGTGAAACTCCTTTCTGTCTAATCCAGTCAATATTTCCTTCTATCATGGGATTCTACTAAGGGATTTAATTATATTAAGGGACCTTAATGAGTATTTTACTTCTGTGCTCACCAATGAGAGGGACCTTCGCGAATATGAGGAAAACATAGAACGGGCTAATGTACTAGAACATGTTGACGATAAAAAAAAGGAGGATGTGCTGTAAATTTTGAAAAACATTAGGATAGATAAGTCCCTGGGGCTGGATGGGATATACTCTAGATTACAATAGGAAGTAAGGGAAGAGATTACTGTGGTTTTGGCCATGACCTTTGTGTCCTCACTGGCCATAGGAGTAGTGCCAGTAGATTGGAGTGTGGCAAACATTATTCTTTTGTTCAGGAAAAGTAATAAAGATAACCCTGGGAATCACAGACTAGCAAGTCTTACATCAGTGGTGAGAAAAACCACTGTGCGGATTGGAAATAACATCTCCACCTTGCTGATAATCAAGACTGGTGTACCTTGAGGATTTGTGCTCAGCTCGCAGCTCTACTCTCTCTACACCTACGACTGTATGGCTAGGCACAGCTCAAATGCCATCTATAAATTTGCTGATGACACAATTATTGTCGGCAGAATTTCAGATGGTGACAAGAAAGCGTGCGGGAGTGAGATATATCAGCTAGTTGAGTGGTGTCACAGCAACAACCTTGCATTCAAAGTCAGTAAGACAAACTAACTCACTGTGGACTTCAGAAAGTGTAAGATGAGGGAATACACACACACACACACACACACACACACACACACACAACATTATAATATATATAAAAAAAACACATATACATAACACATATACGAGAGAGCATACTGTAGGGAATCTTGTTGTATTCCTTACTAAAATCAATATACCCCATACCCACATCTCCATCTTTATCAATATTCAAAGGTCCCAGAGCATTGGAAGATTGCAGATGTCACCCCACTCTTTAGGAAAGGAGAAAGGCAAAAGAAGGGAAATTATAGACTAGTTAGCCAAACCTCAGTGGTTAGAAAAGTGTTGGATTCTATTATTAAGGATGAGGTTTTGAGGTATTTGGAGACTAATAAAATATGTCAAAATCAGCATGATTTCTGTAAAGTGAAATCTTGCCTGACAAATCTGTTAGAGTTCTTCGAGGAAGTAACAAGCAGGGTGGACAAACAAGAGGCAGTGGATGTCATTTACTTAGATTTTCAAAAGGCATTTGATAAGATGCCACACATGAGGCTGATTAACAAGATAAAATCCTATAGTGTTACGGGAAAGATATTGGCATGGATAGCAGAATGGTTGACAGGCAGGAGGCAGCAAATGGGAATAAAGGGGCCTTTTCTGGTTGGCTGCCAGTTACTATTGGTGTTCCTCAGGGGTCAGTATTGGGACCGCTGCTGTTCACATTTGTTTGTCAATAGTTTAATGGAATTGATGGCTTTATGGCAAAGTTTGTGGATGATTTGAAGATAGGTGGAGAGGCAGGTAGGGCTGAAGAGGCAAAACAATTGCAGTAGGACTTAGACAAATTGGAACAATAGGCAAAAAAGTGGCAGTTGGAATAGTGTTTGGAGATGTATGATAATGCATTCTGGTAAAAGGAACAATAGTGCAGACTAGTATCTAAATGGGGAGAAGGTTCAAACATCAGAGGTGCAAAGGGACTTAGGTGTCCTTGTGCAAGACTCCCAGAAGTTTAATTCTCAGGTTCAGTCCATAGTAAAGAAGGTAAATGCAATGTTGGCATTTATTTCCAAGGGAAATAAAATATAAAAACAAGGAGATAATGCTGAGTCTTCATAAGACACTAGTCAGACCACATTTGGAGTATAGGCAACAGTTTTGGGTTCCATATCTCAGAAAGAATGTGCTGTCATTGGAGAGAGTGCAGAGGAGGTTCATGAAGATGATTCCGGGAATGAAGGCGTTAACATAAGAGGAGCCTTTAGCAGCTTTGGGCATGTACCTCACTGGAATTTAGAAGAATGCAGGGAGATCTCGTTGAAACCTTCCAAATGTTGAAAGGACTAGATAGGGTTGATGTGGAGAGGATGTTTCCTATGGTGGGGTTATCCAGAACCAGAGGACACATCCTCACAATTGCAGGG
The DNA here is from genome assembly GCF_030028105.1 of Mobula birostris. Classification (NCBI taxonomy): domain Eukaryota; kingdom Metazoa; phylum Chordata; class Chondrichthyes; order Myliobatiformes; family Myliobatidae; genus Mobula; species Mobula birostris. The sequence continues at coordinate 162,327,187 of NC_092371.1, forward strand.
CAACCCTTTAGAACAGAGGTAAGGAGGAATTCTTTTAGCCAGAAAGTAGTAAATCTGTGAAATGCTCTGCCCCAAAATGTGGTGGAGGCCAAGTCTGTGAGTATATTTAAGGTGGAAGATGATAGTTTCCTGATCAGTCAGGGCATCAAAGGATATGGCGAGAAGGCAGGTATATGAGGTTGAGTGGGATCCGGGATCAGCCATGATGGAATGGCAGAGCAGACTGAATGGGCTGAATAGCCTAGTTCTGCTCCTATGTCTTATGGTCTTAAGGTCTTATAATAGTAGATGGAGCATATTCTGCCTGGCTGTCAGTGACCAGTGATGTTCTGCAGGGATCTCTTCTGGACCTCTGCTCTTTGTGATTTTTATAAATAACTTGGATGAGCAAGTGGAAGGATGGGTAAGAAAGTTTGCAGATGACATGAAGGTTGGTGGTGTTGTGGATAGTGTAGAAGGTTGTTATAGGTTATGACAGAGTGCAGAGATGGGCTGAAAAGCGACAAATGGAGCTCAATCCGGAAAAATGTGAAGTGATACACTTTGGTAGGTCAAATTTGAAGGCAGAGTAATGGCAGGATTCTTTGCAGTATAGAGGAACAGGGGGATCTTGAAATCCACATCCATAGATCCCTCAAAGTTACTGCAAAATTGAATAGGGTGTTAAAGTAAGCACGAGTTATGTTGGCTTTCATTAGCCATGAGATTAAGTTCAAGAGCAATAAGTTTATGTTGCAGATCTATAAAATTCTGGTTAGACTACTCTTGGAAAGGTGTGCACAGATCTGGTCACCTCATTATAGGAATTATGTGGAAACATTATGGAGAGTACAGAGGAGATTTTTACCAGGATGCTGTATGGATTGGCGATCTTGTCTTATGAGAATACGTTGAAGGAGCTGGAGCTTTTCTCTTTGAAGTGAAAGAGGATGAAAGGTAACATGACAGAGGTGTACAAGATGAAGTGGCATTAATGGAGTGGAAACCGAGTGCCTTTTCCCCAAGGTAACAGTGGCTAATATAAGAGGGCATAATTTTAGGGCAATTGGATGAAAGTATAAGGTAGATGTCAGAAGTAGGTTTTTTTAAAAGTACACCAAGTGGAGGTTGAACGGAATATGCTGCCGGGGATGAAGATACACGAGAGACATTGAAGACACTATAGACAGGCACATGGATGGAAGAAAAAGGGAGGGCTATGCAGTTAGATAGATCTTGGAGTAGGTTAAAACATTGGTAAAGCGTTGTGGGCCAACTGGACTGTACTGTACTGTTCTAGAGTATAGTCTATGTTCGATTTCTATCACCTATTTCCTCTGATGTTTACTTGACACCCAATTCCATGCAACTATGATGTGTTTCTGATACATGCCCTACCGCATTCTCACCTTCTGTTTATAACAGTATTCTCCTGAATTCCCTCAAAACACTTGTTAGTGATTGGTTGATGTCTTTGGCCTCATTGCTGATCTTGTCTGCAAATGAGAACGTCTTACTTACATTCAGTCTGTTCTTAATATTTAAATTAAGATGCAAGGTAACTTTGGTTTGAATGGATGGCATCACACCAACACTTTTAAAGAGTCTGGGACTAAACCTGCAGATGAGGGAGACAATTTTCCAATTCACTTGGTAAGGTGTTAACCTAACAACCTGGAAGCAAGACATGTTTCCAAATGTGTCTCAGAGTGAATATAATGGATAAGGCCTTCATGACAGCAGGTTGATAACTAGTCTTCCATGCTTCTTGACATCATTGCTTGACCACAGCATTGTTAGTGGGTACCTCAGACCCTCTCACATTTTCAACATGACCAGCCTGCATTCCCTAGTGTGGAAGAGTATTCTGAGGCTGTGACATCTGGACATAGACTCCTCCGATATTGGAATCATCCTCTCTAAATTTACTCTATCTATTCCTTTCAATATTCGAAAGTTTCAATGACATCACCCCACTTTCTTCTAAACTCCAATGAGCACAGGCCCAGAGCCATCAAATACTCCACATACATTAACACTTTCATTCCCGGAATCATTCTTGTAAACCTCCAATGCCAGGGCATCCTTTCTCAGATAAAGCGGTCTTAGGGTGGCACGATACCATAGTGGTTAGCACAATGCTTTTCAGTATAGGTGACATAGGTTCAATTCCCACTGCTGCTTACAAAGAGTTTGCATGTTCTCCTCATGACTGCATAGGTTTCCTCCAGGAGTGCTGGTTTCCTCCCAGAGTTCAAAGACATATCAATTGGTAGGTTAATTGGTCACAGCAAATTGTCCATAATTAGGCTAGAATCAAAATTGGGCATTGCTGGGCAGTGTGGCTCGAAGGGCCAGAGGGACCTATCCTACACTGTATCTAAATAAAAATACTAAGCGTCAAAAAACTGCTCACTCTACTTCAAAGTTCAACGTAAATTTATTATCAAGGTACTTGTATATTACCATGTACAACCCTGAGATTCATTTTCTTATGAGCATACTCAATAAATCCAATAACCATAATAGAATCAATGAAAAACTGCACCAGTAGTGTAGACAACCAATGTGCAAGAGACAATTAACTGTACAAATAAAAAAGACATAATAGTAATAATAATAATCACACCTTACTATAAATATAAGGCTGATCCAGTTTTGGAGTCAGAGTCTCACACTGATCCATTATTACAGATAGGACAATCCATAACAATCATCCAGATATAATATTACAAGATAAACAGGCAAGAACAACTTACTTAATGGATATAGCCATTCCAAATACACATAACTTACAGAAATCAGTAAGTGAAAAGCACCAGAAATATGCTAAATTAAAAGAGGAAATTGAAAGACCTTGTAACATGAACAAGGTGTACATTGTCCTGATAGTAGCATTTACAATTGGCATCATCCCAAAGGCACTGCAGAATAGCATTAAACAATTACACAGTAATATTTATGTAAATCTTCAGAAAGCCACAACACTAAACACTACCAGAATAGTCCAAAAGTTCCTAGCAATTGAGAAATGAACGTGCTTGGCTATGCCTGTACCTCAGGTTTTACCAGCTTGAGCTGAGAAAAAATAAATTAATGATAATAATAATGTAAAACATTTCTTACCTAAAAGGGAAGTCACAAATGATCCATCAAAATATCATCCTATTGCTTGTTTACGAACTATATACAAAATTATAACATCATGCATCTCGTAATTAATCATTACTCACTTAGATCATCACAATATACTTACAGTACAGAAGAGCAGAAACGATGCTGTAAGGGTGTGAATCAATGTAAAGGACAACTGATAATAGATTCCGTAATTCTAAATCAAGCCCAGCAGAAAAGCAGAAATCGTTCATGTTGCTATATTGACTACCAAAAAGCATTTGACTCTGTCCTGCATTCATGGTTCATAGAAGTTCTTTTTTTTTAAATTAGTTTTTTTATGTTTCTACAATGGAACTACAGAAAAAACATCAAAATGGAGATTTATACAGTGCAAAACAAACAAGTCCAATATATAATTCATAACAATAAAAATAGCACCCAAAGTAAGATCATGTAAGATTAGTATCCACCCCAACCTCCCACTGGAAAAAAAACCCAGGCCAACCATTTCTGTGTATAAAAAGAAAGAGAAAATTAATCGGAGCATTCAACCCCACAGAGCTGTAAAGCTGTATAAGAAAAAAAAGAAAGAATAATGCCGACTACCAAAACTATAATGTAATTCACAACAAAAAACCGTAAAACTTAGAGGGAAAAAAGCTGAAAGTAAGGGATTGTAGCATACAGAAAAAAGGATAAATTTACCCTAAAGAGTAGTTATGAAAATATTCAAGAAAAGGTCCCCACACCTTATGAAACTTTATGTCTGAATTAAGAAGTGAATCACGAATCTTTTCAGGGTCTAAGCAGGACAGAATATCACTAAGCCATTGAGCATGAGTGCGTGGAGCAGCATCTTTCCACCTGAGAACTAACCGTCTAGCCAAGAGAGAGACAAAAGATAATGTTCAACGTTTAGTCAGACTCAAGTGCATGTCTACTTCACCCAAGGTGCCAAAAAGAGCAACCAGAGGGTTAGGTTCTAAATGGCAATTAAGAATGTAAGATTTTTTTTTTTTTTTTTTTTTTTTTTTTTTTGTAAGATAGGGTTGAAAAAACTTCTCTCCAGAATTTCTCTAGACTAGGACAGGCCCAGTACATATGGATAAGAGAAGACTCAGCCCCCTTTACAATGATCACAAATGGGACTAATGTCAGGGTAAAACTGTGATAATTTAGTTTTAGACATATGAGCCCTGTGTACAACCTTAAACTGCAAAAGGCAGTGGCGGGCACATAAAAAGGTTGAGTTAACTGACTTAAGAATTGAATCCCAAACTGATTGTGTAAAATAGGGCTAGAGAGAGAAAAACCATGAAGACCATTAAATTTTCTGAACTGAGCCCATATTCTCAGAGTATGTCTAATAAGAGGATTAACAATTAGTCTAGGCAAATAACAAGGAAGTGCAGAAATGGAAATATCCTTAGTAGAGTTCAACTCCACTGCCACCCATTTTGGGCAGTCAGACTGATTATGGAAAAAAGATCAAAAAATAAGACAATGAATATTGGCTGCCCAATAATATAATATAAACGAAAATTCGGCAAGGCCATACCACCTTCCTTTTTAGATTTTTGAAGGTGAGCTTTATTAAGTCTAGAGTGTTTACCCTTCCATAGATAGGACGAAATAATAGAATCTAACACATCAAAAAAGCTTTAGAAATAAAAATTAGTAAAGACTGAAATAGATACAAAAATTTAGGAAGGATATACATTTTAGTAACATTAATTCCACCTACAAGAGACATGGACAAGGGTGACCACTGTGTCAAACTCTGTTTTGTAGAGTTTAGAAGATTGGTAAAATTTTCTCGAAAAAGATTCTTGAAGTTCCTTGTTACTGTAATATCAATATAACTGATGGATCAATATGGAAAGTAAGTATCTGGGTATCAACAAGCAAAGATCATACATAGGAAAACTTTTGACAGAATTTACTTCAAGGCTTAAGAAAATCTGCCAAACAGAGCTCAATAGTAAAAATATAACAAAGGCAATAAACAATTTCACTATACCCATATTAACATATTATTTTGGTGTAATATCTTGGTCTGTAACCGATCTAGAAAATTTACAAAGAAAAGTAAGAACTGAAATGACGAACTTTAGAAAACATTATGTGCACTTGAATACACATAGACTAACACTACCTAGGACTGAAGGGGGCAAGACAAATAACAGACATAAAAGATCTATGCAACAGTCAGATAAAACTTCTAAGGATATATTTTCATCAGTGAAAACAGGATTCAGCACTCATGTGAGCATATGCAGTTCCAATAAGCAGTATACACCACTAAACTTAAATGAAAGCACAAACCAGAAAGAATGAAGAAATTATCACTATAGAAGAAAAAGGTAACCTATGGAAGAGCATGACCCTCCATGGAAGACATCCCCATGAGCAGACTAGGTGTCGATAAGGAAACGTCAAATGCCTGGCTCAGAGTTGGAGACTTCTTCCCAGAAACAAAAGGCTTCCTTGTGGCAATACAGGACTAGGTGGTTAACAAAAAAAAAATCAAAAATGCATAATAAAGGACAAACAAATTCATGTAGAAAATGCCAAGAGAAACCAGAAACAATCCAACACATTACAGGATCCTGCAGAAGTTTAACGCCATCTGATTGTGCCTGTGTAAGTAACCAAGTGGCAAACATCATTCGCCAAAATCTTGCTTTATAATACCAACTCAAAAGAAACAGCTACTGTTCGATAGAAAGAATCACAGGGTTGCATGTGATGACATGTATGTAATCTGATAATAAATTTTACTTTGAATTTCAGCTAATACCAGAATCAGAATCTGATATTCAGAATCAAGTTTATTATCACTGGCATGTGTCGTCAAATTTGTTAATTTAGCAGAAGTTAATTGCATTACATAATATAGAAGAAAAAATAAATAAATAAACAAACAACTAAATCAATTACAGAATATATATATATAAAATTAAAAATCATGCAAAAACAGAAATAATCTATATTTAAAAAGTGAGGTAGTGTTCACGGATTCAATGTCCATTTAGGAATTGGATGGCAGAGAGGAAGAAGCTGTTCCTGAATCGCTGAGTGTGTGCCTTCAGGTTTCTATACCTCCTACCTGATGGTAACAGTGAGAAAAGGGCATGTCCTTGGTGCTGGGGGTCCTTAATAATGGGCACTGCCTTTCTGAGTCACTGCTCCTTCAGGATGTCCTGGGTACTTTGTAGGCTAGTTCCCAACATGGAGCAGACTAAGTTTACAACTGTCTGCAGCTTTTTTTGGTTCTGTACAGTAGCACCCCACCCCCCATACCAGACAGTGATGCAGCCTGTCAGAATGCTCTCCACAGTACAACTAAAGAAGTTTTTGAGTGTTTTTGTTGACATACCAAATCTCCTCAACCTCCAATGAGTCACTGTCTTGCATTCTCTATAGCTGTATCAATATGTTGGGACCAGGTTAGGTCCTCAGATTTTAACACCCAAGATCTTAATAGAAGTTCTATATTTAATATAGATATAAACATAACACCCAATACTTGTGAAATGTTTACATCTGCAGCATTGGTGTACTATAATTACCCTACCGTTTAACAACCACCATTATCAAAATAAACAAAGGCATTTTTCAGGGCGACTCTCTAAGTCCACTATGGTTTGTCTAGCTTTAAACCAGCTCTCTAATTTACTGAATTGGACGAGAATAGGGTATCAAATCAGAAACAACCAAATGAATTATACCCAGCCACACCTTCTATACATAGATGATTTAAAATTATACATTTCTTCACCAATAGAACTTCAGTAATTAATTCAAATGGTAGAACTACTTTCAGAAGATAAACATGAATTTTGGATTAGATAAGCGCAGAATATTAAACATAAAGAAAGGTGCAAAAGAGTCTGTAGAATATAAAACAGAGCAGCAAGATACAATACAACTGATGGATACATACGTAACGTTCAGTTATATTGGCTCGTGTATGTCTAGGGGAAATCCTGCCCAGCACCTGCTTCAACACTCCCAACAGGGTCGGTTGCCGCCCGAATCAATCACAAACATCAATCATCAGCCAGCACACGCAGTAAATTTTAACAAATACACTTTATAGATATTACTAATTCTATGACATTAATATACATTTGATACAGAGAGGAAAGTAATGAAAAAAAAAGGCACCAACACTTATCAAAGTCCAAGTTCTTTGTGCGCTACGTTGGAGTTCAATTCGACTTCAGACGACCACTCGAATTCCGTCGACTCACGGCTCAGGACCACCCTGAGTGATTGACCGGAGCCTCTCCACACGTCCGCGGTCCTCCTCGTCTCTCCTCCGACTCCCCGCCAAAACTCAGTCCACAGTCATATCATACAGCATGGTATCCAAAAACAAAACGATACATAACCACCCATTGGCTAATAGAACCCTGTTATCTCATTTTAAAGTAAAACAAACTGTTAGCGCAAACTCTCTTCAGCGTTAAAGCACAACAAAGCCGCATTCCCCAGATTAACATAACAAAGTCGCCATTTTAAATGTAACAAAAGAAAGACCCCGTACACCTATGAAACAAATATTTGGGATATCAGTAAGCAAATAAAATAGATCATTCTGTGATAAAGGGAAAACTTTCAACAGGATTTACTTCAAGGCTTAAGAAAATCTGCCAATCAGACCTCAATAGTAAAAATATAACAAAGGCAATAAACATTTTCACTATATCCATACTGACGTATTCTATTGGCATAATATCTTGGTCCAAAACTGATCTAGAAAATTTACAAAGAAAAATAAGAACTGAATTGGCAAATTTTAGAAAACACTATGCACTCTTTGTAGGAGCCATGCATCCATTCTCTATCTGCATTGTATTCTGTATTGCTTGTTTATTATGGTAACCAGTCACATGAGTGGGAGCAAGGTAAAAGCAAAGGGAATACCTTACATCTTCATGCTGTGTGTTTGGGTTAGAAACACAGTTTTGATGGTCAGCGCTGCCTGCCCAATTAGAGACTCAGCTGTAAGCTGTGTAGTCCTGTTTGTCTGAGTAGTTCGATTAAATCGCTGAATTGAAATACTTCCATTATCTACACCTGAGTTGAATTGCCGTTGTTTTGTCTGATCAATACACTTGGAAAACAACACGAGTCAAGCTGGAAGCAGTAACTTTGAGGTCAAGACTAAGAGAGAAATTAAACATGCAATATTGAAGGTCAGATTGCTGGGACACATGAAAATATTTAAAAAGCCACTGAACAGGCTGTGACTATGTATAAAGCTGAAAGCAGTGTATCTAATATGTGTGCAGCATATTCTATTGCTAGCAGAGCATCCATGCATCTGATACCTTATAGGCACACGTTAGAATGGAGGCTGATTTAGCTGAGTAATATGCAAGACAACAAATATTGAAGGATAAACATACATTGGAAGATGAACAGCTTCAAAGAAATGAAAAAAAATGCAAGAGCACCTCAAAGGAAGTTGCACTATTTTCAATTTAACTTTAATTTACATATTTACTTACTATAAATTACTTACTTTTTTTCTACATTACCAAATATTGTATTGTACTGCTGCCTCTAGTTTAACAAACTTTACGACATCTGCTGGGTATATTAAACCTCTGATTTTGATTCTGATTCTGATAGATGGAGCAGATAAAGTTGCACGAAGAAATTGCAGCCAAGTTGGCTGGAGTTAAAGTGCTAAGGGCTTCAAGTACTGTGAGTACTAAACATGCACCTATGATGAGAGCTCCTATGTTGATGTGGGACAGAGTAAATCCACCATACCCTATGTCAATGTAGCTACATTTGAGGAACAAGTGTTTATGAGCCATGCGTTTGAACCCCCCCCCCCCCCACCCCCAGGGGTTAGTTTAGGCTGTTTCCTCTCAGCCTGCAACAAGGAGGCACTCTGCTCCTATGTCATATACAATAGCACAAGGTGCTTTTGAGGACATTGATTTTCAGTATGATGACACTTGCGTTTCAGCTGATAGAGGTCTAAATGCAGTGCTGGAGGCCACAAGGACACGAAAGAAATAACAAGCATAGCGGTGGCTGGCATCTTTCTGTCTGGAAGGACAATGGGTGATGATGATCATCTCATGTCTGGGCAGAGGGTATGGAGATCCTGAGATGCCCATTCATCAAGGTCCCCCTCTCAGCCTCACCAGTATAGTCCAAAGGAAAGCTTGGAAAGCATACGTTTGGCATCAGCTTGGCTGCAGAAGCTGCGGGAAGGATGTTCAGTGATGTCCAGCCACCTTAGGGGCTCCACTACGGATTTGCTGTCTGGGTTTACTCCCATAGTCTTCATCTCTCCCATGGAAGCACACAAGGTAGTGGGGCTATTTACCTATAGCTGGGGATCTGATTCATGAGCACTAGGGCGTATCCACACGCCAGTGGGCCGGCATGTAATGTGTGCAGGGGCCATCCTCAGTAGTTCAGCCCGAGTCCAAAAGGAGTTCAGTTTCTATGTGTTGCCAGTAAGGAGGCTCCACATGAGGCTGGCTGTTGGAGAGGCTATGTACAGGCAGGGAGATACTTACACATTTAGTTCTCCTTTTTGCAAGACTGCTAGCCAGCGGTGGAAGCTGAAAGTGAGAGAGACATGCACTACCACACTATATGCATCACAGCACCATTTTAACACCAACAAGCATAGTAATGCAGCAACAAAGTGTTGCATCTCTGCTTAAAAGAGAGATTCAAATCTTCGATGGCAATCTATTGGAGTATCATTCATTTATGAGGGTTTTCAAGAACAGCATTAAAGACAAGACTGGCAACTATGGCGACCATCTCAAATTCACTAGAGATTACCCTAGAAATCTTGTCAAAAGTTGCCAGTGGGCCAGCCCGGAGTAAGGATATATAAGGGCCCAAGATCTACTACAGGAACATTTTGGAGACGAGTACAAAATTGCGGCAGCCTAACATGGAAAAGGTCCTTTCTTAGCCATATATCAATTCAAAAAAACTTTTCAAGATTACAGTCTTTTTCATAGGTGGCTGTTGCAGTACCATGGAAGACATGCAGGACATGCCTGAAAATATGAAGATTGTCATAAATAAAGTGCCTGATAAACTTTGGGAAAAATAGAACTGAGCAGCCTGCAAACTGCAAGAAAGGCACAACTATAAGGTTATTTCATTGACATTGTTGATCTTATTGAAAGGCAAGTAAAAATTTGTGCACACTCAGTCTTTGGGAAAAAAAATAAGATTTTACACCACTGGCAAAAAGTAAAAATCTTGCTTTAAAATACAAACTCTTAAAAGACACTGTACCTTATATTAAATACAAGTCTGAACCAGATTTTGAGTCAGAGTCCCACAAATTATATTATGACTGATTTATTATTACAGATAGAACAAGCCAGAATAACCACCTGGATATAATATTACAGGATAAACAGACAAGAACAACTTACTGAACAGATATAGCCATTCCAAACACTCATAACATACAGAAATCAATAAGTGAAAAATATCAGAAGTATGCTGAATTAATAGGGGAAACTGAAAGACGCTGGAACAGGAACAAGGTTTACATTGTGTCACCCTGGCACAGTGGTGTAAAGAAAAGAACCTCTCCCTCAATGTCGCAAAAACAAAGAAACTGGCTGTGGACTAAAGGAGGAACAGAGACAGGCTCACCCCTATTGACATCAATGTGTCAGCAGTTGAGAGGGTGAATAGCTTCAAGTTCCTCAGTATACACATCTCTAAGGATCTCACTTGGTCTGTACATACCGGCTGGCTTCTGCCCTCTTCCTTTCCAGCCCTGATGAAGGGTCTCAGCCTGAAATGTCAACTGTTTATTCCACTCCATAGATGTAGCCTGACTTGCTGACTTCCTCCAGCACTTTATGTGTGTTGCTTAAGATTTCCAGCATCCGCAGAATCTCTTGTGTTTAGAATTGACACCTGCAGTCATTGCCCCTGACACAATGCGTAATTTAGAGGCTAGTACAAACACTGAATGTGGCGTACATGAATCACTAGCAACCAGGACAGGGGAAAAGAATAAAACAAGGTGTCTCTTCATGAGATGCTGAGAATGAAGAGGATGTTGATCCACAGGAAAAGAAATACTTATGTATTAGGTGTCAAAGACAGTAGGACTCCTCCAGGGAAGTCCTGTTCCAGCAAGGATGGGATCTGCTGTATCACATTTAATGCAGCTCTGTGGTTTTCAATGTGCACGTGTTAGATAGCACTACATAGAGTGAATGTGGAGAGGATGTTTTCTATAGTGGGGGACTCTGGGACCTGAGGGATAGGCTCAGAATATAAGCACATCCCTTTAGAACAGAGGAGTAATTTCTTTAGCCAGAGGTCGGCGAATCTGTGGAAGTAATTGCCACAGACATCAGTGGGGGCCATTAGTCACTGGGTATATTTAAACCAAATGTTGATACTTTAAGTTCTTAATTAATAAAGGCATCAAAAGTTACAGGGAGAAGGCAAGAAAATGGGATTGAGGGGGATAATAAATCAGCCACAATGGAATGGTGGAGCAGACCCAATGGACCAGTAGCCTAATTCTGCTCGTATGTGTTATGTTCTTAAATTATGGTCTATCAACAGACAGCTCATGTCATCAAGCAGTCAGTCTTTGCTTGGCCACAGAGATTCAGATCCAGGAGGCACAGCAGATGTGTAGAATGAGGAAAACCTGATGCTAGCCTGCACAGAATTCGACACATCACGTTGGCATTAAAGAAACCCTTCAATAACACAACATGGTGTAGCTGACTGGTGTCTTCCACAAAGTAATGCCCGTGTGGTCAATGGCACCCGGCATTAGGAGCTTAAAATCCTTAAAATTCCCCTTCTTCACTCAGGCTGCTGTGCTCCACCATGTGAAAGCTGAGGTCCTCCACTGGTCAGGATTGACAATGGATGTTGCATGCTAGCAACTCAATTGTTGGAGCAAAAGCCAGTGCACACCAGGCTGGACAATATGGAGAGCCAGTTGTTGCTCATGCAGCAGGCTCCCCCTCTCTAAAGGATTGCCAATCAGCAGAGAACTCAATGTACAGTAGGGTTGCCTGAGGGACTCCAACTCCTGATTTCTCCTTGGATTTTACTCCTGACGCCTTTCCCATGACTGGGTATAGCTGCAAAGCAGCAGAATTGGAGATCAGAGTTTTACTTCTTCCACATGAGCTGCCAACCATGGCTGATATGAGCCCCATCTGCCCGAAGTGACTGGTTTCAAGGTGCTGGTAACCTGCTGTTGCCCCTTCTCCTGTCAGTAGAAACGGCTCTGCCATGGCTTAGTAGCTAAGCCACACATGAAGGCCAGGAACTGGTCTTGATTACCAGAAGCCACTTGAGATGCACACCTTTGGGAGCATTTAATAAGTAGTGGAAGCTTATCCCAACTTACCACCACCATACCCCACCGACTATGACAACCTTAAGGAACCACACAATAGAGCAATGTAATTTTTTTTTTAAAACTGTAAATGCCTGAAATCTGAAACAGAAACAGAAAGTAATGGAAACACTCAGCAGACCTGGCAACAAAAAGCAGAATGTAAGGTGGCATGGTCCTTTAGCGGTTAGCATACTTGAGCTACTACAGTTTCAGCGACCCGGGGTCAATTCCACGGCTCTCTGTAAGAGGTTTACACATTCTCCCTGGGACTGGCTGGGGTCCCTCCAAGTGTTCTGGTTTCCAAAGAGGAATGTGGTCACATAGGTGCAAATGAGCTGCATCGGTTCATCGGGCCGGAATTGCCTGTTCCCATAATGGACTCTAAAAATAATTAAAAATAAACAGTTGGAAAATCTCAGTGGGTAAAGCAAGTAAAGTGGGGGCAAAGGTATGATTAGTGTTTCAGGTTGAGAGTCTCTGCACCTGTGTGAAGAAGTCACAGGAAAGATTTTCAAATTATTGCAATACGGGTGGTGGCGGGATGGGTTTGGGGAGGGTGCAAGTGGAGGGCCAAAGGCTGGTACGTGATAGGTGGAATCAGATGGGGAGATGGTGAGGAGATGTTGGGCAGATGGAGCCAGGTGGGATGAGAGGACAGGAAAGGTGACAAGGGAAGAGGGAAGCTAAATGGATAGGAGAGTGCGTGGGTGAAGAACAACAGGTTGCAGAAAAAGGAAAATTCATCGCTCACACTATCAGTTTGTAAACTATCCAAATGGAGTACAAGGTGTCAGGCAGCACCTGTAGAAAGAGAAACAGAGTAAACATTTCAGGTCTGTGACCTCTCAGCAGAATCATTCCAATAAAGGATACAAGATCTGAATGTCATTCTTTCCACATATGCTCGCTGACCTCTGACTATTTCCAACAATTTCTGAAAATGAAACATAGCCACAAACAACGTTCCCTCTCATTTTTTTTTTTTTTTTTATATACAGGTGTACAAACCAACCATCACTCTGAGCAGGAAATTTTCACACAACCTGAAAACTACACGACACAACACTTTAATGAAATATTATACAAAAGAAAATTCCAGCTGCACGACAACAAAGGCTATGTGCACAGGAGGATTTCAGTTACTGTCTGGCCATGCACCCTCACAGCTTAGAGCAAACAGTGGGCACACACACAAAAGGAACTCAGCAGGCCAAGTACCATCTATGGAAAAGAATAAACTGTTAACATTTCAGGCCAAGATCCTTCACCTGCCTTAATATTCTAATTTTATTCCTCTCCATAGATGCTGCCTGACCTGCTAAGTTCCTCCAGCATTTTGTGCTAGTTGCTCTGGATTTGCAGCATCTGAAGAAAATCTCATGCATATGAAATATAACTGACTGCAAAAGCTTTGTGACTAGTTAACAAATCTATCCATACTATCCTTTGGCCTTAATGGTCACATACTTACAGACACTGATTACAACATTTCAACAGTAAACCCAACCATCTTCCTCAGGCAAAAGTTAATCAAAGACAAGTCCCCCTCGCGACACTTCCTTATAGATCCTCTCAAATAAGCAGGGCATGGGTAGGGCTTAATGCTCAATCCTGATTGGGTGGATCTGTATTGCCTACTCCTGATTGGTTAGTTTGCATTGGTCTTTACCTAAAAATCAATTAATGGATAGATTAATGAAATATAGCCAGCTCTGCTTTAAGTAGAGGGGATCAGTAATCTCCTTTTCACAGAAGTGGACGGTAAACTAGGGCTTAGTACAAACAGCTTAACTTCCAATTGGGAATACAGCAAACCCATTGAGGTCCATTGCAACAGTTGCCATGACAGCCACCGGCAATGCAGCCCTTACACTGCTCAAAGGCTGCAGTGGTGCCTGCATTAGGCAGGCAGATTTCTTATGGGAAGCTGGGTGTTTGTGGAAGGGGAAATGAGGTGAGAAGCAGGAAGGTGATGGGTGGAAAAAGTAAAGAGCTGAAGAAGAAGAAGGAATCTGATAGGCAAATGGACTATTGGAGAAAGGGCACCAGTGGCTCCCAGCTTCTCACTTCATGCACCCTCCCCTACCCACCCACTCACCAGACTTCATCTATCACCTACCTGCTTGTACTTCTTCTCCTCCCCTAACTTCTGGGTTGTTCACCAACCATGATGAAGGGTCTTGGCCTGAAACATGACCGTTTATTCTCCTGCTTATTCCCCTCCCTAGATACTAACTGGTCTGCTGCAGTCCACCATCACTTTTCATGTTGACCTATAGTTTCCTGTCTCTTAGTTTCCTTTTTTCCTATATGAGTGTCACATTTTTCTCTCCTGGCTTCCCATGACAGAACTGTATTCGTCTCTGTAAATTTGCCTGGTGCCAACCAAATAAAACTTTCCTCAATATCAACAAGACAAAGGAGATGGTTATCGACTTCAGGAGAACTCACACCACTCACTCCCCCCACCTTTACATCAGTGGCAGAGCAATGGAAAATGCAAGCAGTTTTAAGCCCCGTGGAGTGTACATCACACACAACCTCTCGTGGTCCCAGAACACATCCTACAGACAAGAAAGGTCACCATTGCCTCTACTTTCTGAGGAGGCCGAAGAGGGCTGCACCATACTCATGTCATTCTACAGATACACTGTAGGGAGCATCCTAACAAGCTGCATCACTACTTGGTATGGAAATTGCACTGCAACAGACAGGAAAGCTCTACAACAGGCAGTCAAAACTGCCCGATGAACCACTGGCACCTGTCGAACTGCCAGAGAGGGCGTATATACAGAAGGTGCCAGAAAAGGGCCGGTAACAACATGAAGGATCCCATCCACCCTGCTTGTCCTACTCTCATCGGGAAAGAGTCTACATAGCATCCACACCAGGACCACCAGGCGCTAAAACAGTTAATTTCCCCAAGCAGCAAGTCTGATCAATACCTCCACCTACTAAACCATGCCTCCACACCCTCAGCCACCTCTTCTTTATCATTTCTGTCTGTCAGTCACCTTAGGTACAGACACTCCTGTGCCTAGTGTCACTTTATGGGTGTTCCATCAATCTATGTATACAAGCTATCTTACATATTTATATACATTGTGTATATTTGGTATAATTATGGTGTTCTTTGTCTTATTATTGCCAGCTGGTGGCCTAGTGGCATCAGCGCTGGACTTCGGAGCGAAGGCTCCCGAGTTCAAACCCAGCTGGCTCCCCAGGCACGCTTTCCAACTGTGCTGGGTTGAATGTCGAGCTAGCAACTCGACCTCGTAAAAAAGAAATTGCCTGCTACAGAAACATCAACAGCAGAAAGTTGATGGCCTATGCTCTCTCGTGAGTTTAAAAGGCAATTTCTCTCTTCTCTTCTTGTCTTATTATGCTTCTTTTTGTGCTATATTGGATCCAGAGAAACAATTATTTCATTTTCCTTTACACTTGTGTACTGGAAATGACATTAAACAATCTTCAACCTTGAAACTTGAACCTTTTGATTTGGTGCTGTATTATAACTTATCGTAATATTTTACATCTTGTCCCGCACTGCAGCCGCAAAACAACACATTTCACAACATATGTCCTTGATAATAACCCTGATTCTGATCCCGAACTAGAACTATTTGTAAGTCAGAAATGTGTGGGTAAGAATCATAGAAACAGTCGTGATGGAAATGTGAGCAGGTGTCGTCCAACCTTCAGTGCTGAGGCAATTCAGTGCTCGTCTAGACACTTCGTAAAGCGGTCTGCTGTTCTGCTTCCACCTCTCTCTCTGGCAGCATTTTCAGGTATTCACCACTCTCTTGATGTAAAAGTTCCCCCCCCCAGGTCCCCACATAACCCCTTACTCTGAACCTGTGGCCTCTAATTTTAGACCATAAGATATAGGAGCAGAATTAGGCCATTCAGCACATCAAGACTGCTCCACCATTCCATCATTGCTGATTTATTATCCTTTTCAACCCCACTTTCCTGCCTTCTCCTCGTAATGTTTGATGCCCTCCCTAATCAAGAACCTATCAACCTTTCAATATACTCAATGACTGCCCTCCACAGCTGTCTGTGGCAATAAATTCCACAGATTCACCATCTTTTGGCTCAAGAAATTCCTCCTCATCTGTTCTGAAAGCACATCTTTCTATTCTGAGGCTGTGCCCTCTGGTCCTAGAGTCCTCCACATGAGGAAATATCTTCTTCACGTACACTCCATCTAGGCCTTTCAATATTTGATAGATTTCAATGAAATTCTCCCCTCATTCTCCTAACCTCCAGCGAGTACACACCCAGAACAATCAAACGTTCCTCATATGTTAACCCTTTCATTCCTGGGATCATCCTCAATGCCAATGCCAGCACAAATGTTCCTCGATAATGGGCCCAAAACTGCTTTCAATACTCCAGATGCACACAGACCAATAACTTGTAAAGCTTTAGCATTACATTCTTGCTTCTAGTCCTCTCAAAACGACTGCTAACATTAAATTTACTTTCCTTAACATTCCATCAGTCTAATCTAGCTATACTCCTTATAAAGCTCAATCATTTCCCTTCTTCACCTCCTCCCCTACAGGGGAAACAGTACCAGCTTCTGTAGTCTCTACTCTTAATTTAAGCACTCCGTCCCTGGTAACATACTGGTGAATTTCCTCTGCACCCTCTCCAGTGTTATTAGGTCCTTCCTAAAGCGTGGTGACCAAAGCTGCAGACAGTACTCTACCGGAGGTCTCACCAATGATTTATAAGGTTATCTGTTCCAGATAATGAAAACAAATATGTGAGGGTCTGTGGCAGGTGGAAGGCAATAGTTAGTAACATATGCACTGTTGGTGCCGACAAATCATGGTGGTAATGGGACAAGGGGGGAAACAAGGGACAGGGCTAAAGGAGACTTAAGTGAAAAAAGAACAATTACCAGTTCCTGATGTCTGAAAAAGGGAAAAGGAGAAAGGTTACGATCAGAAGTCTGTGTTGAAACTAATATCCAAAAGTGGCCAGTTTATAGTGTAAATACAAGAGATTCTGCAGATGCTGGAAATCCAGAGTAACACACACAAAATGCTGGAGGTACTAAGTAGATCAGGCAGTATCTATGGAGAGGAATAAATATTCGACATTTTGGGCTGAGACTTTTCAACAGGTTCTGATCAGTTCTGGAAGAAGATGGCACCAGCAAACAACATGACCAAAAGAAACACACTCCAGAAGGTTCTTTTACGTCTCCTTTTTCTTTCAAATGTGGTCCTGCTACTGTTGGAGCCTGTGATCTACATTTTGGTGGTGTGTTTTCGGGCCCATTGAGCGATCTGGCAGCTTCTGTCTACGAGAGGGTTCCTTGACGCTTTGAGCAAAATACGCAGCCTCAAGGCAAAGAAGCATTGAGATGGGGCACGAGCCCATGATCAACTCAATTTCTTGCCAATCTCACTGATTAAAGCATCAAGGAAGATTGAAATCATTGAGATGAAAGAGTATCCAGCACCATCTACCAGCTTGTGAATCACTGCTTCAGAGGAAGGTGTCTGCGTGTGATGGTCTCTCCCTCTCACTCCCTCTCGCTTGCTGCTCCCAGAGGAGGGTCCCTGCATCTGGATGGTCTCTCTCTCCCTCGATGCTGTCGGAGGATGGTGCCAGAGTTCTGGGTCTTGGGCAAGGTTTAATCGGCATGGTTTGTGAATTGCACTCTGGAGTTCACGTTATGATGTGTTTCTAGTTCCTAATCGCTCCTTTTTTGTTGTTATTTTACGCAATTTTGAATTCAGGCTGCCAGCAGATAGCAAACACTGAGCTGCAGTAAATATGCCCAGGCTCTTTCAATTTTGTGTTTTATATTTTGTGTTTTCCGTTTGGTTTTTTTTTGCTGCTGTTTGCACACTTTGTTTCTGTTTTTGAGCATTTGGGTGGCTGGGGGGAAGGTTGATGCTTTTCTTTGAATGGGTTCCATGGTTTTCTTTGTTTCAGGCTGTCTGTGGGGAAGATAAATCTTAGGGTTGCATACAGTATACAGACATTTACACTTACTTTTAGTCTTTGCAATTTTGAATCAAGGGTCTCAGCCTGAAACGTTGAATGTGTTCCTCAGGCTTGCAGAGGATAATACAATAGTCCCCAGTTTAATAAGTTAACTCCTTTTTCCTCATTACGGATGTCTGCTGATCTGCTGTAAATTTCCCATATTTTCTATTTTACTTCAGATATCCATCTACACTCATTGTAAGATCAATATTTGCAAGATCACTGGAAAAATAATTCTTCAAAGCAGTCTTTTGCATCTAATTCAGACTTCCTCCCTCGAGCAACGCAACACCTAGTCAGTACAGTTCTGCAAGTTCTGCTTAGGTTATACATAGAGTTAATTCTCTAACTTGTTATTGAAGCTGTGACTGGCTGCACTGTGCTGGAATGTCAACCTAGATTACTCACTCACATTTGCAAAGGAGAGTTGAACTGATGACCTCCTAACCCTGAGGCTGCAACACTTCCACTGAGGGCGGCTGACACCTGTGATTAGCATCAGGTTGGCAGCTTCAAGGTGACTTCGAAGCCAGGAAGAGTCAGTTGGGCTAAATGATTTTTTTCTATATCTTTAATGCAGCAGAAGCCGACAGTCAGTCTCCTGGTGATTTAATGATTTGTATGTTGAGAGCAGAAATAATTCTGGTGTCAAAGTGTTTCCTCTTGCCATTTCACTTGTGTTTTATGTCACCGTCTGGAGTATTTCTACAACTTCTTCTCTATTTTACAGCTGACTGTTCCAGACCTCCCCCTTGAGACAGGCAGTACGTAAAGAAAGCTCCCCAACATCTCTACTTCCTCAGAACACTGAAGAGATTTAGTTTGTTGCCACTGACCATTACCAATTCTTATCGATTCACCTTTGAAGGCATCCTATCTGGATACATCAGAATCAGGTTTATTATCACCAGTATGTGACGTGAAATCTGTTAAATGTTCACATAAACATTTCAATGCAATGCAATACATAAAGTAGAAGAAGAAGATAATAATAGTAGTAAATAAATAAGTAAATCAATTGCAGTAAATGTATATTGAATAGATTAAAAATCGTGCAAAAAACAGAAATACTATACAATTTAAAAATTTTATATTTATTTCAGAATATCCCTTTTTTTGACTAGGAAGTTTTTGATCGGATTGATTCTATTATTTTATCTTTTATTTGGAATAATAAAAGACCAAGAATTAGTAAATGTCACTTACAAAAGTTGAAAAAGGATGGAGGTCTCGCTTTGCCTAATTTAAGAATGTATTACTGGGCTGTTAATGTGCGATACATGTCCTTTTGGTTATATTGGGTTGATAAGAGTGATCGGCCAGTTTGGGTAGACTTGGAATTGAAAGCTGTGAAACTGTTTTATTTAACCTCGTTATTGGGAGCTGCTTTACCTATACAATTAGCTAAAGTTGCTCATTTAAACCTATACCCCGTGATTAAGCATTCTTTACAAACTTGGCTCCAGTTCCGCAATTTTTTTAATCTTAAAAGATTTAAACTTTGTAGTTTAATTTATCGAAATTACTTTTTTAAGCCTTCTTTGAGTGATCCAATTTTTTTCTTTGGAAAAATAAAGGTATTAATTATTCTTTGGATTTATTTAAAGAAGATAGAGTGATGTCTTTTGAAAAATTAGTTGATAAATATTCTCTTTCATACTCACACTTTCTACAATACCTTCAAGTTAGACATTTCTTACAAAAATATTTAAGTAATTTTCCTTACATATTGCATGCTGACCAGTTAGATACTATTATGAGAATGAACCCTTCGATGAAGGGTTCCATTGGAAGAATTTATAATTTACTATTACAATGGGATAAGCATCCTTTATTTAAGATTAAACAAGATTGGGAAAAGGAACTCAATTTGAATTTTATGATGGAGGATTGGACGCGGATTCTGAAGCTGGTTAACTCTTCATTAATCTGTGCTAGTAGTCATTCACTGATTCAGTTTAAAATTGTACATTGTTACCATTTGACAAAGGAGAGATTGTCTAAAATATTCCCTAATGTTGATAGTTATTGTGATAGACTGAGACAGCTACACTGACACACATGTTTTGGTCTTGTTCTATACTGGAACAGTTCTGGAAGTCAGTTTTTTCGACAATTTCTAAAGCACTTAAAATTAATTTATAACCTAACAAATTAACTCTGCTTTTTGGAATAATTCTTCAAAATATCCATGGTATTTCTTGTCTGACCAACATGTTATTGCATTTGTTACATTGATAGCTAGGAGGGTCATTTTGTTGAAGTGGAAGGATACATCGGCTCCCACTTTGTCACAATGGTTCTCTCAAGTGTTGCTATATCTTAGTTTGGAGAAAATTAGAAGTCAAACCTTTATTTGATTTTGAGAAAAGATAGGGTTCGTTTGCTTGTTATCATCATTTGAGTTAATTGATAGATTTCCTCTACGATCTAACTGTAAAGTTTTGGTACATTTTTTTTTCTTGCTGGTGGTTTAATGCTTATTTTTATAAGCTTTTTGTATTACGCTTGGCTCCGGGGTTGAACACCTAATGAGGTTTTTTTTTCCCTCACTTTTTCTTGCTTAGTAGAGGTTTTTTTTAATCACCAAAATTTTTTCAATCTTTAAAATAATGTTTTTTTTCTTGAGACATTGTAAGTGTTGCTTACTTTGATGTACTCGTGTTAATTTTGGATAATAATAATAATAAAAAGATTTGAAAAAAAAGAAAAGTGAGGTAGTGTTCACGGATTCAATGTCCATTTAGGAATTAGATGGCAGAGGGGAAGAAGCTGTTCCTGAATCGCTGAGTGTGTGCCTTCAGGCTTCTGTACCTCCTACCTGATGGTAACAGTGAGAAAAGGGCATGTCCTGGGTGCTGGAGGTCCTTAATGGTCCTTAATAATGGACACTGCCTTTCTGAGACACCGCTCCTTGAAGATGTCTTGGGTACTTTATAGTCTAGCACCCAAGATGGAGCCAACTAAATTTACAACCCTTTGCATCTTCTTTCGGTCCTGTGCAGTAGCTCCCCCACCCCCACACCAGACAGTGATGCAGCCCATCAGAGTGCTCTCCACGGTACATCTATAGAAGTTTTTGAGTGTATTTGTTGACATACCAAATCTCTTCAAACTCCTAATGAAGTCCAGCCACTATCTTGACTTCTGTATAACTGCTTCCACATGTTGGGACCAGGTTAGGTCCTCAGAGATCTTGACACCCAGGAACTTGAAACTGCTCACTCTCTCTACTTCTGATCCCTCTATGAAAATTGGTATGTGTTCCTTCATCTTACCCTTCCTGAAGTCCACAATCAACTCTTTCATTATTACCGACGTAGAGTGTGGTTGTTGCTGCGGTACCACTCTACTAGTTGGCATATCTCACTCTTGTACACCCTCTCATCACAACCTGAGACTCTACCAACAATGGTGTATCATCAGCAAATTTATAGGTGGTTTTTGAGCTATGCCCAGCCACACAGTCATGTGTATACAGACAGTAGAGCAGTGGGCTAAGCACACACCCCTGAGGTGCACCAGTGTTGATCGTCAGCGAGGAGGAGACGTTATCACTAATCCGCTCAGATTGTGGTCTTCCGGTTAGAAAGTTGAGGATCCAATTGCAGAGGCCCAGGTTCTGCAACTTCTCAGTCAGGATTGTGGGAATGATGGTATTAAATGCTGAGCTATAGTTGATGAACAGTATACTGACGTAGGTGTTTGTTTTGTCCAGGTGGTCTAAAGCCGTGTGGAGAGCCATTGAGATTTTATCTGCCATTGACCTATTGTGGCGATGGGCAAATTGTAATGGGTCCAGGTCCTTGCTGAGGCCATAACTGCTTGCTGTGGAAACTGCTCTACACATGACCAAAAAACCTGCAGAGTTGTGAACACAGCTCTGCACATCATGAATCCAGCTTCCACACCCCCCCACCCCACCCAACCCTCCCATAGACTCTATCTATATTTCTCACTGCCTCAGTAAAGCAGCCAGCATAAGCAAAGACTTCACCCACCCCAATTTACTTACTTATTTATTATTATTATTTCATTTTTTCTCTTCTATTTTATGTATTGCATTGAACTGCCGCTGCTAAGTTAACAAATTTCACGTCACATGCCAGTGATAATAAACCTGATTCTGATTCTGACTTGTGTCTTTATCTACTTCCACCAGTGGAAAATGTGGA
The DNA here is from genome assembly GCF_030028105.1 of Mobula birostris. Classification (NCBI taxonomy): domain Eukaryota; kingdom Metazoa; phylum Chordata; class Chondrichthyes; order Myliobatiformes; family Myliobatidae; genus Mobula; species Mobula birostris. Next base: position 162,349,861 of record NC_092371.1, read on the forward strand.
AATGAAATGGAGCTGGCTTTACAGGAACAATTTTAAGAGCCTCGAAAAGGAAGGTCAAAAGATGAGAAGCTGAAATGGGCTGGGGATTCTGCCTATTAGCAAACAATAAAATTACTTCATTCCAAAATCAATACTGTTCAAGTCTACAGGCAAATACAAAGGTTTTGCACTGTGGGATAACATAGCATGTAACAAACCTACCAGAGACAGAATTGCGGATGTAAATCACATTTATGCAATTATTGACACCTTCTAAAGGTTTTAAATCACTTATTTCTAATTGACAGTCCAACAATTATCCAACATAATTAAATAAAGAAATCCATAAGTTATTATATCTTTGAAACAATATATTGCCTTCATATATCATCTTTCTGAAATAACATGTCCCAAAGTGCTTCACGTGGGTACTATGAAACAAAAATAGACTCAGAGCAGAAGGGAATAATATAACTGGTGACTAAATGCTTTGTGAGACTAGTCATGCCTAAGGAGTAATTTGATGGTGTAAAGAGAGGACGAGCCCTGAGAAGGTTCAGGTAAGGAACTACAAGTAGCTGACAGCTCACTATCAAATGAACATTGGGGATGTGCAAGGGACCTGAGAGTTGGCAGGCTGAAAGTGGTTAAGGTAATAGGAAGGGCTAAAACCACTGAAATAAATGGAAAACAAAATTGAAAGCTTTAAAATTGAGGAATATGTTAACTATAAACCATTGTGGATTAGTAATTGCAAAGGTCTAGGGAAAATGGTTGAAAGGGCTAGTGCAACTGAGGGCTATAACCACTAAATCTTACATGCAGCACATTTATTTTCCTAATAAAATAAATTACGGTCTGCCACCTACATATCCTTAGGTTGTGTTGGGTGTTCAAGATTCAAGATTGAATATTGTTTAATGTAATTTTCAGTACACAAGTGGAAAGGAGGATGAAATAATTGCTACCCTGGATCCAATGCAGCCCAAAAAAAAAACACAATAAGATAAAGAATAATTTTAAAAAACATAATAAACATAAATACACAAGGTGGAGACCTCAAAGATTCACCACACTCTATGAGTGAAGTAATTTCCACTTAATCTAGATTATAAAACCATAAAGCATAGGAGCAGAATTAGGACATTGGCCCATCAAGTCTGCTCTGCCATTTCATCATGGCTGATCCAGTTTCCCTCTCAGCCCCATTCTCCTGCCTTCTTCATGCCCTGACCAATCAAGAACCCATCAACCTCTGCCATATCCATCAACTATATTCTCATAAAGACTTGGCCTCCGTAGCTGCCTGAGGCAACACATTTCACAGATTCACCACTCTCCGATTGATTCATTGTCATTCAACTTCACTCAATGTGAGCAAGACTGATAAATTGATGGTAAATTTTGGGAAGGAGAAGTCAAGAAAAAAGACATCAGACCCCATTGAGGAGTCAGTGATGAAATGGGTGAGCCCATACATGAACCCTGGAAATCAACACCTCAGATGATCTACCCAGGGCCCAACATATTGATGCAATCATGAGTAACAAACACCAGCAACTATATTCTCATTAGGAGTTTGAGGAGGTTTGCTATGTTACCAGGGACTCTTATAAACTTCTATAGATGCACAGTGGGGAGCATTCTGACTGGTGTCATCACCACTTGGTATCAAGACTCTAAAGGTACAGGATCAAAAGAGGCTGCAGGGCTAGCTCCATCATTGGCACAAGCCTCTCCACCATCGAGGATATCTTCAAGAGGCAATGCCTCAAGAATCAGTATCCATCATTAAGGACCTTCACCATCAGGAACATGCCCTCTTCTCATTCTTCCCATTGGGCAAGAGCTACAGGACCCTGAAAACCACACTCAGCTTCTTCCCCTCCATCATCAGATTTCTGAACAGCTCATGAACATCAGCTCTGTATTTCTTTTCTTTTTATACTACTTATTTATTTTTGTAATTTATAGTAATTTGATGCATTTGCACTTCTACTGCTAGCACAACTGCAGAACTTATCAACCTCGGCTTGAAATATACCCAATGACTTGCCCTCCACAGCCATCCATGGCAATACATTCCACAGATTTATCACCCTCTAGCTAAAGAAGTTCCTCCTCATTTCTGTTCTAAAAGGTCATCTTTGCTGAGGCTCTGTCCGTGGTCCTAGACCCCTGCACTACAGGAAACATCCTTGGCAGATCCACTCTATCAAATATTCAGTTGGTTTTGGTGAGGACCTGCGCACCCCTCATTCTTCCAAAGTTCAGCAAGTAAAGCCCAGAGCCATCCAACACTTTGCACACATTAACCCTTGCATTCCTGGCTCATTCTCACACACTTCCTCTGGACCCTCTCCATTGGCAGCACACCTTTTCTAAGTGTTGGAAGTTGTTCTCAACCATACCATCATGGACCACTTGCTCACAAATAAACCATTCTTCAATAATCATTTTGCATTCACACAGACCACTTGGCTCCACAGCTCATCAGGGTCTTGGTACAAAGGTGGAATAAAGATTGGAATCCCTGAGCAGAGGATAGGGTGACAGCCCTTGATATCACTACATCATTTGACTGACTGGAAACACGGTGCCCTGAAGTTTCATGAAGTCAATATGCATCAAAAGAAAATCGTACTGGTGATTGGAGTCATACTTCACTCAGAGTGAAATGGTTGTCGTAGAACTTAGTCATCCCAATTCCAAGTCATCACTGCAATTCAATATCAGAAATCAGAGTCTGGTTTTTATCATTGACATACATCATAAAATGTGTTGTTTGTGGCAGTAGCGCAGTGCAACACATGGGGTGTATGGGGTGTCCAGGGAGGGGTAGCACCTCTTGTGAAAGGGCTTGTTGTGTCCAATCTGGGACAGCTCACTTAACTTTCCAGCTAAGTATCCTCACCAGATACTTAGCTCTCACCTGTGGCCCCAAGTAGCTGTTTGGGTGCAACAGCAGCTACAACCCGGTACACTGCTTCCACAGGCGGGATAAACGAGGTGAGGGTAGCCGGTGGCCTCAAACCCCAGTGAGAGAGGGACACGCCAGTCCTAGCATGCAAAGTTAGCTCCGGCGGACTGAGCAGACAAGATCTACAGTGAGATCCAACATTCAGGAAGGTGGTTCTGCAACACTCTGTAGAGAGCCCTGGGCATGACAAGGAAGACGTCATGGTCATCCACTGCAACCAAGGAAGACTCCAGTGACGCTTGTTCCTACCACTGGACCTGACTTCTGAGGTCAAGAGAGTCGAACTGCCCCAGTGTAATGGCTTTTCTACTTCTAAGAACTCTCCCGCACGGGTTTCCTGTCATCATCGGATACAATGGACAACCACCACCAAAATGCAATACGTTAAAAATTACAATAAGTTACAGCAAGAAACCCCACTTCTTCCCCACTACAACCAGGTTCTTGAACCAACCCAACACTGCTTCACACTGTTCCTCTTTCTCTCGCAACATGCACTAGTGTTGTTGTGTTTATTTTCTCATAAATTTTGTATGAATTATGCTAATTTATGTTAACTTATGTTTGTCATGTTTGTAATGTACTGTGCTGCTGCTGCTGCAAAAAGCTAATTTTCCTGACATTTATACCCTGTGTATATATGCCCTTGACAAGGGGCACTTCACTTTGTTCCTAGCACTCTGTGGCCAAGATGGTTGTAGACTCCTTTTTGGACTGAATTTGAATGGTTCTGACAATAAATTTGAACTTGAGTTGAATCTTGAACACAAGAGATTCTGCAGGTGCTGGAAATCCAGAGCAACATGCACAAAATGCTGGAGGAACTCAGCAGGTCAGGCAGCATCTTTGGAAATGAATAGCCAGTCGATGTTTCAGGCCGAGACCCTTCATTGGAACTTGAGCTGAATCTCACGAGGCTAGCCACCTCAATATTGTGACTATATGAGCAGATCAGAGGATGGGTGTCCTGCAGTGAATGATGCACTTTTCTAATGCACCAAAGCCTTTACACGAGCCTGAAGACTCACACTCAATGAGTTAAGAACAGCTCTTTCCCTCTGCCAACAGATTTCTGAACAGTCCATGAAACCGTTCGTCACGAGAGCGATTATGGTAACATGTTGTGGGCTGCAGACAATATTTCTAAATATGCTTATAAATATACCTCTTTCAAAATACTCTCACTGCAATCTGTAGCATGTAACTTCCCTCTAAGCAATGTATTTTTAAATCAGCTTAATGGTTCACAAATTTCACGATCGTCTGATGGTCACAGCAGACCAGGCAGGTACAGCATTGTTAGGTGGAAGAAGTTTCATTGCCATAAGTGGAAGTAAGGTAGGAGGAGATGGAGTACAAGCCTGACTGAAACGTAGGGAGACAAGGCCCTCTCTACCAAGATTCTTGTTAGCACTTGCGCAGTTGCTGGTGAACAAAATTGAGGAACTGAAGGCAAGAGTGCCGTACCGCATGGAAAAGAAGAGGTGTTGTTTTCTATGTCTAAACAAGACTTAGCTTTTCCCAGTACACCAGATACAGTGATAAAACCAAAAGGCTTCTTGATTTACCAAATAGACCAGACTACTGATTCAAAAAAGGCAAAAGGAGGAGGTGAGTGTTTCATAATAAACACGCATTAGTGTTCCAATGTGGTGGTTTTGTCGAGCTCGTGCAGAGGAGTGGCTACAGGATTGCTTCGAGTCAGTAGACGGGGCTGTGGTGAAGGACTCATCTATCGATCTGAATGAATACTCCATGGTTGTCATGGACTTTATTAAAGTAGTCGTAGATGAGCACGTCCCCACAAAATCATTCAGTCTTACTCAATCAGAAGTCCTGGGTGAGTTGTGACATACACAATCTGCTGAGAGCCAGATCAGGGCCATTCAAGTCCAGTGACCAAGAAAGGTATAATAGGTCCAGGTACAATCTCCAGAAAGCTATCTCACAGGCAAAGTGGCAAGTCAGGACTCAACTGGAATCACTGAAGGATGCTCGACAGTTGTAGCAGGGCTTGAATACTATCACCTCTTATGAAGTTAAATCAAATGACTTAATCATCAGTACATGGAGGAACCATCACAAACTCCCAATCTCCCCAATGATCCCGTGATGTGCTGACATGGGAGCAGCCTTTAGGAGACTAAACCTATGAAAAGCATTTGGCCCAGACGGGGTACCTGGCCAAGTACTAAAGATCTGTGCTGATCACCTGGCTGGAGTGTTCACTGAGATCTTTAACCTCTCACATTGACAGTCTGAGATACTACCTGCTTCAAGCAGGCTTCAATTATGGAGGTGCCCAAGAAAAACATGGTGATGGCCTCATTGACTATTGTCCAAGTAGCACTTACATCCACAAAAGTGAAGTGTTTTGAGAGGTTGGCGATGAAACAGATCAACTCTTAGCTGAGAACTGATTTACATCCTCTCCAATTTGCCTACTAGAGCAACAGATACCATCTATTAGGGCTCTTCTCTCAATCCTGGAACATTTGGACAATAAAGATGCATACATCAGGATGCTCTTGATTGACTACAGCTTAGCATTCAATGCCATCATCCTCTCAAAACTAATCAATAAGCTCCTAGGCCTTGGCTCCAATACCTCCCTGAGCAATTGGATTCTTGATTTCGTCACTTGAAAACCCCAGTCAGTTCAGATTGGTAACGTCTCCTCCACGATCCCCATCAGTACAGGTACTGTGTGCTAAAGCACAGCAGTATCTCTACTTCCCTAGAAGTTTGTGAGGATTCAGCATGACATTGACAAACTTCTATAGATGCATAGTGTGGAGTATATTGTCTGGCTGCAGCACAGCTTGGTAATGAAATACCAGTGCCCTTGAACAGAAAATCCCACAAAATGTGGTGGATATGGCCCAGACCAGCACCAGTAAAGCCCTCCCCACTATTGAGTACATCTACATGAAATGCAGGGCAGGAAAGCATTATTCATCATCAGGGACCCCCACCACCCAGGTCATGCTCTCTCCTCACTGTTGCTATCAGGAAGAAGGTATAGGAGCCTCAGGAATCACACCACCAGTCTCAGGAACAGTTACTACTCCTCAATCATCAGGTTCTTGAACCAAAGGGGATAACCACTCAAATTCACTTGCCCCATTATTGAAATGTTCCCATAACCCATGGACTCACTTTTAAGGATGCTTCATCACATATTCTCAATATTTATTGCTTACTTATCTATTTATTTATATATTTCTGCCTCCTCCCCCTCCCCTCCCTCTGAAAATAAACATTATTTGTCTTAAATCCTATTCTATACCTGCAAGTCATTCCATTCACTTGGACACAGTCCAGCCCAAAGCAAGTGAACCTGTCTCCCCTATCACTTTTTTACCAGGGACCCATGAAGTATAGAACATAGAACAGAGACCCATATAGTAGAAGCCCTTGAATCCACCATGTTGTGTCAACCCTTTAAGCTACTCCAAAATCAGTCTAACCATTCCCTCCCCCACAGCCTCCATTTTTCTTTCATCCATGTGCCTATCTAAGAGTCTATTAAATGTTCCTAATGTACCCGATTTCTACAACCACCCCAGCAGTGTTTTCCATCCACCCACCACATCTCAGAGCTGAGGTAAGTGAAGTGATCCATGCTGGTTCAGTGGTCCGACGGTTGCAGGTTAGTAACTGTTGCCGAGCCTGGTGGTGTGGGACCTAAAGCCCCTGTATCTCCTTAGTGATGGCAGCAGTGAGAAGGGAGCATGGTCCGGATGGTTGGGGTCCTTGATGATGGATGTTGCTTTCCTGTAGCAGTGCTCCATGTAGATGCACTCAAGCTTAACTGTATGACTTGATGTGCTCAAAGCACAATGTTGTGCTCCCCGTATAAAGAAGCACTTTGTTAACGTTCTGCAGTTGAGAAAGATACAATATGAATGCAAGTTCATTCATCCAGTGCAAGGAAGATTACTAGAATTTTATGGCCAACCAGCACCCCGGATCTCCTCTCTTTCATCCTCCTGTTGCAGTTACCATACAGACAAATAAAGGTCATTATTTATTTTCTTGTCAGGATTTTATTACACTTTTGTAACCTAACAAGAGCTCTGAATATATATTATTCTGGCTGGCTTGTTATTATATATTTGAACCTCTACAGGCACAGGCAATCTGTCAGGTAGGATTAATAGCCCTGTATAATTTTCAAGAAATTTGTTCTTTGGAGAGGACTCTCTCCCAATTTTATTCATCTGCAGTGAGTACTTTCACATGTGCCAGTCTCCTGACGACAGCTCAGGATCTCCCACTTCTCTTTGCTTTCTTTATTTGTTAAGGGATTTAGAATCACAGAATTATAAAACATAGAAACAGGTCCTTCATCCCAACTGGTCCAGACCGACCAAGGTCCCATTTGGCAGCATTTGTCCCATAACGTTCTCAACCTTTCCTATTCCTATATCTGTACAACTGTCTGGAAAACAGAGTTATTGCACCTGCCTTAACCACTTCCCCTGGCAGCTCATTCCACTGAGAAACAACGCCCAGTGTAAAAATGCTGCTGGTCAAGTTCCTATTAAATCTCTCCCCACTCAACATAAGCCTATGCCTTCTAGTTCTTGATTCCACAAGCATGGGAAATCCCAACCCTAAGAGCATTCATCAGATCTATGACCACATGATTTTATACACCCCTATAAGATCACTCTCAGTCCTTTACGCTCTGAGGAATAAACTCCCAGCCTGTCCAAACTCTCCCTAAAACTCAATGCCTCAGGTCCGAGCAACACGCTTGTAAATCTTTTCTGCACTATTTCCAGTTTAATTACATAGTTTTTATATCACAGAGGATCCATAACAGAACATAATAGTCGAAGTGTGGCCTGCCCAGCACCATGTATAACTGCACCATGACATCCCAACTACTATATTCAATGCCCTGACCGAGGCCAGCATGCCACAAGCCTTCTTCACCACTCTGCCTATCTGTGATTCCATTTTAAAGGAAACAAGTCTTGGAATTTCAACATCCCTCTGCTCTTTGACATTCCCCGGCGCCCTACCATTCACTGTGACAGTCATACCTTGATTTGACTTCTCAAAATGCTGCACCTCACACTTATCTGACTTAAATTCCATTTGCCATTCCTTAGCGCACTTATTCAGCTGATTATGCTCCTTCCATGATTTTTGATGAACCTTCTTCATTGTCCACTATATCACCTATTATAATATCATCTACAGACTTACAGACCTCGTCCGTTCGTATCCAAGATGTTGATAAATATGGGCAGCACAATGGGCCCAGCATCAACCCCCGAGGCACACCACAAATCATGTTGCGTCCAGTCTGAGAAACAATCTTCCTACCTTCGAGCCAATTGGGAAGGTGATAGGTGGAAAAGGTAAAGGGCTGAAAACCTTGATTCTTTACCTCCTCTCACCTCCCAGCTTTCTATTTTCACCCACCTACCCCCCTCACCTGCCAGCTTGTACTCCTCCCCCTCTCCCACCTTCTTATTCTGGCTTCTTTTCTCTTCCTTTTCAGTCTGAGTGAAAAGTCTCAGCCCAAAACATTAATTGTTAATTCCTCTCCTTAGATGTTCTCTCACCTGCTGAGTTGCTCTAGCATTTTATGCATGCTACCCTGGATTTCTAGCATCAGCAGAATCTCTTGTGATCCCAATGTGTAAATGAATGTGTAGAGAAACTTCTCTCGAAGGATGCTAACTTGAGGCACACCTTACGTTCAGACCACACACCGGGACAGAGACAGGTTCATCCCTACCAGTTCTGAGCAGCTCACATTTTTGTTTCAAGAGTCTGAATAGGACGTCTCCTATAAAAGGCATACTTTTCCATCTAAAGTCATGCATCAGCCGGGAAAGCACACAGTATGATAGTCCAGTGGCTGTTTACTTTGGACAGGTCTCTAGTTAGTGAAGTTGACAGATTTATTATGCTAATACTTTAGCACATGCCTCTCATCTACCCAACTCTCATCTGTCCCTAGATAATCCAACCAGAATACTATTCGAATCATCGAGTTGGATCTTGCTGATCAAAATAACATTGCTTACAGATTAACATTATTTATACCATGTACATGGTAACATACAGGGAAATGTGTCAATGAGTAACACAGTTTGAGATTTGAGCTGGGGGGGGCAGCCCATAAATGACACCATACTTCCAACGCCGGTATAGCATGCCCTCAAATCACTAACCCTAACCTTAACCTATACGTCTTTGGAATGTGCAAGGAAACCGGAGTACTAGGAGGAAACCCATAGGATCATGGAGAGAACATACAAACTCCCCAGAGCGATGGGAATCGAGCCTCTTTCAGTGATCACTACTGCTGTACAGCAATTGTGCTAACCACTACACCACTGTAAGCACAAAATAATCTGCAGATGCCGGAGTCAAAGCAACACTCACAACACGCTGGAGGAACTCAGCAGGTCGGGCAGCATCCGTGGAAATGATCAGTCGACGTTTCGGGCCGGAACCCTTCATCAGGACTGTAGAGGGAAGGGGCGGAGGCCCTATAAAGAATGTGGGGGGAGGGTGGGAAGGAGAAGGCTGGCAGGTGAAAAACCGGTAAGGGGAAAGATAAAGGGGTGGGGGAGGGGAGGCAGGGAGCAGATAGGCAGGAAAGGTGAAGAAAAAATAGGGGAAAACACAATGGGTAGTAGAAGGAGGTGGAACCATGAGGGAGATGGTAGGCAGCTGGGGGAGAGTGAAATAGGGATAGGGTAAGGGAGGGGGAGGGAATTATCGGAAGTTGGAGAATTCTATGTTCATACCAGAGGGCTGGAGACTACCTAGACGGTATATGAGGTGTTGCTCCTCCAACACCACTGTGCCATCGTCAAATGATGCATGTAGTTAATGTCTAAATCAAACAACAAATTCAGAGTCAAGACACGAAAGCCTGTAGAGCTGAAATTGGAGCAACAAGCAAAATGCTAGAGGAACTCAACAGGTCCGGCTGTATCTGTGGAGAGATATGGACAGCTGATATTTTGGGTTGAGACTCATAATCTGGACTGATAAAATGTCTTGACCTGAAACATCGACTGTCCATTTACCTCTACAGATGTTGCCTGATCTGCTGAGTTCATCCAGAATTTTGCTTAATGCAATAAATTCAGCGTATAAAGCAATAATCCATCAGCTCCAGATCTGCAGAATACATTGGCTGGTTTACTCCCTGCTTTGTACAAATTTCCCTCAGCATGTTATTTCAAAGAACTTGTAGCTTTGCACAATTATTGTGTATTAAACTTGCTTTGAAGGATTACGTGTGGAATTTTAACAGTACCAGTAACCATATGATAATTTAGTACTTGTTAATATAATGCACCTTAATCACAGAGGAAGGAAGCAATTCAAACCAGTTAGTCTCCCTCCCTTTTTCAGCAAATACAAGCACATTAACAAGTATACTCGAGCTTTTTGTGTAAGGAGAGGAAACTAAATTTAATTACCTGAGATAGTCAACAAAAGCAAAACACCATGACCCACATTACCCACTCTATAATCTGCAGAGCACTGGGAGTGGTATGGTAGTATAGTGGCTAGTGCGATGTTATTACGGATTGAGATGTCGCAGTTCAGGGTTCAATTCGACTGCGTCTGTAAGAAGTTTGTATGTTTTCCCTGCTTGGAATTCCTCCGGCTGCTCCAGTTTGCACACACATTCCAAAGACATACCGGTTCATAGGTTAATTGGTCATTGTAAATTGTCCTGTGATTAGGCTAGGGTTAATTAGATGGGTTGCCGAGTGGTGCAGCTCATTGAGTTGGGAGGGGCTGTTGAGCGCCATACTTCTAAACAAAATAACAAAATAAATAAATTATCGATTGCAGTTCGAAATGAATAAGCCAAAAATACTGGGGGCCTTCAGCAGGACAGGAAACATTTTACAGAAAGGGGAACAGAGTTAACATTCCAGGTCAAAGACTCCTCTTCAGAAGTGAAAAATAGAGAAAACGATATAGCTTCAATTTGCATTGGGGCAGGGGAGAGATAGACAGACGAAAGGAAAAGGCTATAAGAGCCATTATTAATCTATCAACCAGATAACTTCTTCAACTGGTTAGTTAGGAAAATTCAGTCACTAGAGGTGGTAAATTGGATTAGACATTGGCTCAATGGAAGAAGCCAAAGAGTGGTAGTAGAGAATTGCTTCTCCAAGTGGAGGCCTGGGACTAGTGGTGTGCCACAGGGATCAGTGTTATTTGTCATCTATATCAATGATCTGGATGATAATGTGGTAAATTGGATCAGCAAATTTGCTGATGATACAAAGATTGGAGGTGTAGTAGACAGTGAGGAAGGTTTTCAGAGCCTGCAGAGGGACTTGGACCAGCTGGAAAAATGGGCCGAAAAATGGCAGATGGAGTTTAATACAGACAAGTGTGAGGTGTTGCCCTTTGGAAGGACAAACCAAGGTAGAACATACAGGGTTAATGGTAAGGCACTGAAGAGTGCAGTAGAACAGAGGGATCTGGGAATTCAGATACAAAATTCCCTAAAAGTGGCGTCACAGGTAGATAGGGTCGTAAAGAGAGCTTTTGGTACATTGGCCTTTATTAATCAAAGTATTGAGTATAAGAGTTGGAATGTTATGGTGAGGTTGTATAAGGCATTGGTGAGGCCGAATCTGGAGTATTGTGTTCAGTTTTGGTCACCAAATTACAGGAAGGATATAAATAAGGTTGAAAGAGTGCAGAGAAGGTTTACAAGGATATTGCCGGGACTTGAGAAACTCAGTTACAGAGAAAGGTTGAATAGGTTAGGACTTTATTCCCTGGAGCGTAGAAGAATGAGGGGAGATTTGATAGAGGTATATAAAATTATGATGGGTATAGATAGAGTGAATGCAAGCAGGTTTTTTCCACTGAGGCAAGGGGAGAAAAAAACCAGAGGACATGGGTTAAGAGTGAGTGGGGAAAAGTTTAACAGAGAGTGGTGGGAGTATGGAATAAGCTGCCAGACGAAGTGGTAAATGCGGGTTCTTTTTTAACATTTAAGAATAAATTGGACAGATACATGGATGGGAGGTGTATGGAGCGATATGGTCCATGTGCAGGTCAGTGGGACTAGGCAGAGAATGGTTCGGCACAGCCAAGAAGGGCCAAAAGGCCTGTTTCTGTGCTGTAGTTTTTCTATGGTTTCTATGGTTTCTATGGTTTCTAACTGATTATCCTCCATGGCAACCTCGAGGTTAATAGATTAATAAGGTCAATGAATGAGAGAGGGAGGGGGAGGGATGGGGGGAAGATGAGAGAGGGGGAAGGGAAGATGGAGAAGGGAGAATGGGGGGAGGGGAAGAGAGGGGGAAGAGATGAGAATGGGAAGGGGAGGGGGTGGGAGGGGAGGATGGAAAAGGGAGGACAGGGAGGGGAAGGAAGGAGGAGAGGAGGAGGGGTAAAGAGAGGGGGAGAGAGAACAAAGAAGGACTCTTAAAATCTGAGAGAAAACACCAACAACAGAATGTAGTAGAAGTGAAGAACAGAGCTGTACTGAATGCCCAGCACAGACAGTGAGAGAGAGAGGAAGAACTGAGATAATATTGTAAATGAATAACCTACAGCAGATATGGCCAATTCTGACAAAACAGAGAAAGCGAGTCAAATGAAGCCATTCAGATTGGAAACTGCAATACACCCATTGGGAAGATGAGGGGCTGCTCCTCAGCCGAACTAGAACAGTGCAGGATAGCACAGGCCCATAGGTCAAAGGGAGCACAGGATGGAGAATCACTATACACAGGGATTCTACAGATGCTGGAAATCCAGCGAAACATATAAAATGCTGGGAAAACAGGTCAGGCAGCATCAATGGAGAGGAATAAACAGTCATCATTTCAGGTTGTGAAGGGTCTTGTCCTGAAACGTCTACTGTTTGTTCCCCACCATAGATGCTACCTGACTTTTTGAGCTCCTCCAGCATGTTGTGTGTATGCATGGGATGAAGCTTTATATTACGAAGCGACAGAATGTTCACATTCTGCCTTGTGTCCATACACATGTGCTCCACAAGGCAGTCGCCCTAATCTGCATTTGGTTTCTACAATGTATAGTAGGTTGTTGGGTTATTTACTAATTATTTTATACTATTAAAACCACTTAAATTAATAAATTACAGGCAATAATGGAAAACAAACTTGAGTATTTTAATTATTTAGAATAGTCCAAACCTTTCCCATTTCCCCACCTTCATGCAATATGATCACTTCACTATAATTGCCCCGAATGGACTATTTGTTATTTGCACGCGATTGAGAGAAACAGAGGCTAGAACAGGCTTAATTAATGTATGATGGCAATCAGTGATTTATACAAGATGCTTCTGACTTCCAACAATTTGCTTGTGTTTATCCCCTTGTGACATTTTATCATTTTAATTGATTGAATCCAGTTCCAAAAGAATGAGGGCATATTTTCCATTTTGCCTGCATAAATACAAATTCATTTATTGTTTTGTTACAGTAAGGATTATACTGAGGTCTGCCAGTTCGCAAAATCTTCATTTGCAATAAGCACTTTATTATTCATCATTATAAACTTAAGAGTTTGCTTTAGATTTTCCGTTGAACAGTTTGGCCTTTCTGAAGTTATTGGGGAAGAATCACAATCATTATGTTCAGGCTCAAGCTGACGTCTCAAATATTTAATGTACTACAAGCATCCTGGATGAAGTTTCTATTTTCTTTTTGCAAGCACATATTGGGAAACTTTATTAAGTTAAATCTTAGAGTCATTGACAGCCCTATACCCACCAGGTAGTCAGAGGCATTAAAAAAATGACTGATCTTTTGTTGTGGCAGGACAGCCATTCGATTATTGGTAGGACACGTGACTTAAGACTTGAATTATTGCTCTCTCTTTGGTAAATTATGTAGAATTATATATTTTATATATATATATGTGTGTGTGTGTATGTGTCTGTGTGTGTGTATATATAAAATATATAAATCTACATATATGCACACACACACACAAAAAAGGGGTGATTGATAAGTTCGTGGCCTAAAGTAGAAGGGTATGAGTTATACAGCTCTTGTTACAGGCACAAGTAGGTCAACTCTTTGAGTGATCATGCAGAAAGTTTGAAGTTAATAACTCATCTCCTTCTACCTTAGGCCACGAATTTATCAATCGCCCCTGATGAGTTAACTTACGAGTTATTAACTTTAAACTTTCTGCATAATCACTCAAAGAATTGGCCTGCATGTTCATGCAACGAGAGCCATATAATTCATCTTCTTTTACCTTAGGCCACGAACCTATCAATCACCCCTGCTGTGGACCGCTTTCTGAAGGTCCAAGATCCATATGCTCCACAACCACTGGGCTAAGTGTGTAAATGTAGGAGGGGACTATGTTGAAAAATAAATGTGCTAGGCTTTCTAAAATTGACCCCTTCTACCACACGCCACGAACTTTTCAATCACTGTGTGTGTGTGTGTGTGTGTGTGTGTGTGTGTGTGTGTGTGTGTGTGTGTGTATACACATACACACACACATTATATATATATATATTTACACATATGAATATAAACGTAGTGACAGGTAGCAAGTCCAATAAAAATGACTTTGCTCAGACTGCGACAAAACTTTCAAGGTTGGCTAAACATAACCTTGTATTCACAATGTTTCCATCAGCTTACTTACTGCTTTTTCAGTGATACAGAGATACATGAGATATTTTCCGGCTCTTCTGCAACCCATCTCTCTGCATTGCCTCAATAAATCACTTTTCCAATAGAATAAATTTGGATTGTAAATTGACTTCGGTCGAGCTTAAGGCTGGTTTCACAATTTACCATGCAAGCTTCTGAAAATGTGGCATAGTTCAAGATTTTTTTATGTCATTTTTGGCACACGTGTAAATAAAAATAAAATAATTGTTACTCCAGATCCAATGCAGTGCAAAGAAAAATCATAAATTATACAACCTTGAGATTCACCTACTTACAGACAACCACAAAACAAGAAACCCAAAAGAACCATTAAAAAAAGACTAACAAACACCATGTGTGTGTGTGTGTGTGTGTGTGTGTGTGTGTGTGTGTGTGTGAGAGAGAGAGAGAGAGAGAGAGAAACACAAACCATGCAAATGATGAAAGCAAGCAACAGCATTTAGAACAAAAATGAGTCCATAGACACAAAGCCAGAGCAGGCCCACAGCCTCAGACTTAGTTCATCACACAGTGGAGCAAAACCAAGTTCGCAGGCATGAAGCCCGCAGCAGCCAGAGCAGGCCGTAGACTCAGGCTCAGTGCCATGGAGAGCAGAGTAACATCATGGGGCACCTGGCCTTTTCAATCCATCCCACCCAGCATTTAAATTGTCCAAGCACCGTGTCACCTTTGTACTGGACCTGGGCCCTGTCACTTTGATATCTTCTAGGCCTGAGGTCTGCCACTATATTCCAGCCCATATCCGACCTTTTCAAATCAACCCAGTGCATAGATCAAACCAAGCTCACTCTCAATTTAGGTGGATGGGCTCCAAACTCCTCCAATCCGACTTTGCTCTGCTTCACACACCCCGACTCCGTCTCGATCATGTCTTGACCTCACTCCAACCACTTCTCCTTGACCTCGTTTTGACTCCGCCTCTCACCCGCAGGCCTCAACCCTTGAGTCCGTCTCGCCTTCACTCTCCGCTTCACTGTTTACCATAATTTTCACAGAAAAAAGTGTTGTTAATGAAGTACTTAGTTGTATTTCTTGCTTTATGAACCATCAGTAAGCCGTTGCTGATCTTCAGTAGCACCGTCTTAAAACAGCGGAGCCTGACTCTGACAGATGTGACGGGCCCTTTTCTGGCACATTTCTGTATATATGCCCTTGATGGCAAGTAGGATATTCTTTGTTCTTCACTGTTCTTTGAAGTGTCCAGCCAACTCCTATTCGGGTCTCTCTGTCTTCGGCCTCCTTAGATATTTTCATATTCTCACATCTCAGCAACACTTTACACGGCTAAATTCTTTGTCCCCGATTCTCTCAACATCTGGGAACAACATCTGATCTACTCAACACACACAGAATGCTGGAGGAACTCAGCATGTCAGACGGCACTTATGGAGGGGAATAAACTGTCAATGTTTCGGGCTCAGATCCTTCATCAGATCTGTAAAGGAAGGAGGCAGCAGCCCCGATAAGGTGGTGGGGGGGGGGTGGTGAAGGAGTACAAGTTGGCAGGTGATATGTGAAACCAAGAGAGGGGTAAAGTGGGCACGTGGGGCAGAGGGAATTGTTACATACCTCATGGATATCTTGTGACTGTCTTATGAGGATGATGTAATGGTCTTGCAGAGGTCACATGATGTAATTTTCCCGCCGATGTGAGGTCATGTGATGACCTGTTCCCTCCAGGTAGACCCCTGGTGACGCAGCTAGTTTTCAGTTAGATCGTCAGTCAGACACTCTGCTACACTGCTTATTAATCTCATGATGCAGTACAGTTTTAAAATGGAGTCTTACATTCTATTGTAAGGTACAAAAGTGTTGGGCCAGCAGTTTAACCAATCGCTGCCAGGTTTGTTGATGTATCTTTTCAGTAATATTGGAGAGTGAAGACAGGAGCCTGAAGGCGTCATTCAGCAGTTTTGGATGGGATTGACTATTATTGAATTTGTTCAAGGAAGAGTGATCTGCATGAGATAGCCTCTGCTAAAAGCAGCAGAAAAGGCTATGCAGTATCCAGAGGGAAAGGTCAGTGCCTTTAAACAGTTTTATTTCCGTCGTCGCGAATCCTGCAGACAAGGCAGGATCCGGCTGGGACTGGCAGTGATGTCGTGTCTTCGAGGAATTCTTTACTTCAGGAAAGTCTCTCCTAATTGACTGTATAAATCTCTTGGACTTTCAAATTTACCATTTTAAGAACTGTGTTTGAATTGACCACTTTAAGAACTGTTTTCGCATTTATCGCTTTAAGAACTAGTTCTGAGTGGCGGTTTGTTAAATGGCCGCATAGCAGTTTGCTTCCGATTAAGATTTTCGTTTGTTTATTTTTTATATTGAGCAGAGTTTAATAAATGTTTGATTGTTTTTATAAAACTTGACTCAATTCTATATTCATTGTTGCCAGTCACGTGACAGGATGAAGTAAGAAGTTGGGAGATGATGAGTGGAAGAGATAAAGGGATGAAGAGGAGAGAACAGCAGATCATGAAAAAATAAAGGACATCAGAGGGAGGTGATGGACAGGTAAGGAGAAGAAGGGATGAGAAAATATCCGGAACAGGGAATGGCAAAAAAGAGAAGGAGGAAGAGTACAGAAATCACCTGAAATTAGAGAAATCGATGTTTGCACTATTAGGTTGAAGTATACACAGATGAAGTATGAGTGTTTCTCCTCCCACCTACATGCCCCTTTGCCTCCTTTAAAGCACCACACAAGAGATTCTGCAGATGATGGATATCATGAGCCTCACACACACACAAGGTGCTGGAGAAACTCAGCATCTATGGAGGGAAATGAGGATCAAGAGTCCTGTTGCCTGAAATGTCAACTATTTATTTCCCTCTATAGATGCTGCCTCGCCTGCTGAGTTCCTCCAGCTGTCTATGCGTGTGATAATTTAAACTGACAGGTTCCTTGCTGATATCTACTAACTAAATTGTAGAAATGTCCTCCAGTAGATATTGGGAAGAGTGAAGTTAAAGTTCAAGTTTATTGTCTTAGGTAGATAGTACAGTGCAAAAGTCTTAAGTACATATATACAGCTAGGGTGCCTAAGACTTTTGTCCAGTACTGTAGTGATTTTATGTATTGCACTGTACCACTGCCACAAAAAATTTTTATGATATATGTAAGCCTGATTCTGACATAGGTCTCTGTTGTGGACTGAGAGTGGGAAAGGGGAAGGGAGAAGGGAATCATGGTTGGGAAAAGGGAAAGGGAGAGGGGAGGGAGTGGGAAGAACAAGAGAGACATTCTGTAATGATTGATAAACCAATTGTTTGGTATCAAATTACTCTGCCTGGTGTCTCAGGGCTGGGTGTGTCTGTCCCCGTGTAACCCCCCACCGCTGGGACTCCTCCTCTGACACTTGTCCCACATCTCTCCCATGGCACTCCACCCTCGCCATTTCCAACATCCTTTGCTCCTGCCAAATTTACAAGCTCACTCTCCACTCCATATTGACAAATACAGTACTGTGCAGAAGTCTTAGGCACGCTAGCTATATATATATATATGTACTTTACACAGTACTCCACACACAGTGGCCATTTTGTTTGGTACCTCCTGTACCTAATAAAGTGGCCACTAAGAGGACATTCATGGTCTTCTGCTCCTGTAGCTCATCCAGTTCAAGGTTTGGCATGTGCGTTGAGCGATGCTCTTCTGCACACACTGTTTTAACATGTGGTTATTTGAGTTACTGTTGCCTTCCTGTCAGCCTGAACCAGTCTGGCCATTCTCCTCTTAACTCTCTCATTAAAAAGGCATTTTCACCCACAGAATTGCCACATACTTGATGGGTTTTTTTTGGTTTTTTTCACCATCTTCTGCAAAGTCTAGAGACTGTTGTATGTGAAAATCCCAGGAGATCAGCAGTTTTTGAGATACTCAGCCACTTTATCTGGCACAAACAGTCATTCCACAGTTAAAGTCATTTAAATCACATTTCTTCCCTTTCTGATGTTCAATCTGAATACAGCTGAACCCCTTGACCATGTTTGTATGCTTTTATGCATTGAGTTGCTGTGACATGATTGGCTGATTAGATATTTGCATTAATGAGCAAATGTACAGGTGTACCTAATAAAGTGGCCACTGAATGTATATACCCAGGGTTTAAATGCAATGAAAATTAGCTTTTTGCAGCAGCAGCAGCACCATACATTACAAACACAATGAATATTAGTTAACATAAGTATAAACTAACATGAAATTATAAGTACTCTACATAACTAAATAATAAGTAATTAACATAATAAAAGAAAAAAAAGAAAGCCTCTCAGGTAGCTTTAGGTTTCATATTGTAGAGGTGGCATGGTATCGTAGCAATTAGCATAACACCCTTACAGTGTCAGCAACCCAGATTCAGTTCTATTGCTGTCTACAAGGAATACATTCTTCCCATGTGGGTTTCCTCTGGGTGCTCTGGTTTACTCCCACATTCCAAAGACATTAGGTTAGTAGTTTAATTAGGTATCGTTGTGTATGAGGCCATTTACATAACAATATCATTAATAAAAAAATGCTAGAGACTGGAGCTAAGTTAACAAGGGCTTTTGCTTACGGAACCTGAACTGAACACATATATACAGATCAATACGTGGCTAATAGCGCATGCTCGATACAATGTATTAGTACAACATAAAGTAGCCCTATATTATACAGTAGGTTATATGGTACACTCCTCCCCTTTTATTTTAACAGTGTATCAACTGTTTTTTTTACTGGGGTCACTATGATAAACAATATGTGTACCCTTAACACACAAACACTTACCAATTATTTAATAATATCAAATTATAATAAGGTAACATAATAATTATTATTATAATGACGTCGGCGTGTAACATCATTCACACCGTTGAGCACAGGAGTGCATTCAGCCAGAGACTCATTCCACCGGGATGCAGCACTGAGCGTCATGAGAAGTCATTCCTGCCTGTGGCCATCAAACTTTGCAGCTCCTCCTTTGGAGGCTTGGACACCCTGGGCCAATGGGCTGGTCCTGAATTTATTTTCATCTGGCATGGTTTACATATTATTATTTGATTGTTTGTGGTTTTGTATTGCTATGTTTGTACTCTGTTCTTGGTTGGTGCGGCTGTAACGAAAGCCAATTTCCCTCGGGATCAATAAAGTATGTCTATTTATATATCTATCTATCTATCTATCTATCTATCTATCTATAACTCAAGTCTCTGGAGGGGTCTTCTCTGCCCCTCTGGGTAACGTCTGTCAATAAACTTGTTTGTTTTAATACAGATTTCCATATAAAAGTCACAAAAGTTGACCTCTGAGAATAGGGAGTTTCCACGGTCTGCTTCAAAGGTGACTTGCCACCAACAAAAGAAGTGGTTGGTGATCTGCTGTCTCTCCTAGTTATTCAAAAGTCGCAGCAATCCAATGACTCACAGAAAGATTAGTACTTTACCAGTAATCTTTCACCATTTGATTTCACAGTTGATCGAAATCCTGTTGTTCGTTCCATTGTTCTTAAGCTGCTGTTAAAGTACAGTTTTGCCGATAGTAAGGGTTATCTGCAGTGCTATCTGTCTGACTCAAGAGGGAGAATTTCTTCAGATAAACATTCAACACGTGTGAAAATACAACAATAGAAACCTTACAGTTTGTTGCCGGAATTCACTTCTGTTTTGAACCTGTTTCCCAACCTTCTCTGTGCAAAACAAGACACATTGGCTGAGGATTCAAAATATCTACATGCAAAAGATACTTTCCTGCAAAGGATTAAGTGTATGATTCTCAATGGAGGAAATGATTGGTTCAAGATTTACCTTGTGCGAAAGCTGTTCTGTTTGAATGGAATTGATTTTGTCCTCTGTTAGGTTTACCTTCTCCTCCAGCAACCTGGTTTTCATTTATTTCACCCCCCTCAACAATTTCTCCCTGAAGCTGATCGTTATATTGTGGGCAGCGACCATAGCGACCATGAACAAAGTAAGGTGAGTAACACACATCAAAGTTGCTGGTGAACGCAGCAGGCCAGGCAGCATCTCTAGGAAGATGTACAGTCGACGTTTCAGGCTGAGACCCTTCATCAGGACTAACTGAAGGAAGAGTGAGTAAGAGATTTGAAAGTGGGAGGGGGAGGGGGAGATCCAAAATGATAGGAGAAGACAGGAGGGGGAGGGATGGAGCCAAGAGCTGGACAGGTGATAGGCAAAAGGGATACGAGAGGATCATGGGACAGGAGGTCCGGGGAGAAAGACAAGGGGTGGGGGGGGGGAGAACCAGAGGATGGGCAAGGGGTATAGTCAGAGGGACAGAGGGAGAAAAAGGAGAGTGAGAGAAAGAATGTGTGTATAAAAATAAATAATGGATGGGGTACAAGGGGGAGGTGGGGCATTAGCGGAAGTTAGAGAAGTCGATGTTCATGCCATCAGGTTGGAGGCTACCCAGACGGAATATAAGGTGTAGAATTCCTGTTGTTTAAGGTGAGTAATGCTGTCTTCTGTAAGGAGGGTGATGTTGTTGATTTTGATAATCTTGGTTTTCTCTATCTGTTGCTGTCTCTGCTCCATCTCCTTTCTCTCCACCTTCAATGTTCTGTTCGTAATTGCGTGGTGGACCTCGATGGCGAGGGTTGTAGCGACGATAACGATTTCTGTCCGCAGCCTATCGGCTCCCTTGGACTGGAACTCCTCCGGGATCAGTTATGTTTGCTGCTTCTGCACCCTTTTCACCCCCCACTACGTCGAACTCCACAGTTTCACCATATCCAACACTGCGGAGGTATTTCCGTGGGTTATTCTTTTTCATAGCTGTCTGATGTACAAACACATCTTCCTTTGTATCAACACACATAAAAAGTTGCTGGTGAATGCAGCAGGCCAGGCAGCATCTCTAAGAAGAGGTACAGTCGACATTTCGGGCTGAGACCTTTCGTCAGGACTAACTGAAAGAAGAGATAGTAAGAGATTTTAAAGTGGGAGGGGGAGGGGAATATAAGAACAACATCTTGTATTCCGTATGGGCAGCCTCCAACCTGATAGCATGAACATTGACTTCACTCACTTCTGTTAATGCTCCACCTCCTCTTCGTACCCCTTCCCTTATTTATTTATTTATTTTCTCTCTCTTTTTTCTCCCTCTGTCCCTCTCACTATAACTCCTTGCCCATCCTCTGGGCTTCCCACCCCCTTTCTTTCTCCCTAGGCCTCCCATCCCATGATCCTCTCCCATCTCCAGCCTCGTATCCCTTTTGCCAATCAACTTTCCAGCTCTTAGCTCCATCCTTCCCCCTTCTGTTTTCTCCTAACATTTTGGATCTCCCCCTCCCTCTCCCACTTTCAAATCTCTTACTATCTCTTCTTTCAGTTAGTCCTGATGAAGGGTCTCAGCCTGAAACGTCAACTGTACCTCTTCCTAGAGATGCTGCCTGGCCTGCTATGTTCCACCAGTATTGTGTGTGTGTTGCTTGAATTTCCAGCATCTGCAGACTTCCTCGTGTTTCCTTTGTATCATTCTTGTTGATGAATCCATATCCATTTCGTATGTTGAGCCACTTTACTGTCCAAGAAGCTTTGTTGCGATGACTTTCTTCTCCCCAGGGGATTTGGGTTTGTCTGGCTGTTGCTGCTGCTGCTGTTCGGATTGCTGCTCCGTCTCGGCCTCGCTCATGGTGTTGACAGGCTGCGTGAGGTGGCTGCGGCTCGGGTTGGTCTGAGGTGGGGGCTCCTGCACTCTCTCCGCTACTTTCTTCTCTCTAATATAGTTCCTTTCCACTTGTTCTGTCTCCAGTTGCAGAAAAAGCTCTGCATTTCGAATTCTTTCCTTGTATTGTTGATCTAGTTTCTTCATCCTTTTCTGATACTCCTGCAAAGTGCCTTCCTGTAACTGCTGTAGCTGTCTTTTGAGAGATGTTAATTTCTCCTGGTACAACTGCTCTTTTACTTCCAGGTAGTCTTCATCATCCTGCATATTGGCAATATCTGTCTCCCTTGCATCCTCTGTATCTTCATCCGAGTCATGGCCATGGATACTGCGTTCGTCCTCATCATCGACAGTGTCTAGCTCCTCCTCGTTTTCGTAACAGTCGACAATGGGTGAGAGGAGAGCTGCAGACATCTTCCCCGCTGAGCTGCCCTCCTTTGTTGACACAACTAGTGCCTTGATGGTGTGCCATTCCAACTGAATTGTCCTGAGCCATTCACGTCCCAGCAATGGTGGTGCTCCATTTTTCAGTACATAGAGATTCAGCTGCTGTGTTTTGTCTCCGTAGGTCACTACCACTTTAATTTTGCCTTCGGGATGCACTTTCTGTCCTGTGTAGATCTTTAGCAGTAGTTTAGGTCGTTTCAGAGGAATGTGAGAAAACAGTCATTTGTAGTCGTGTACAGAGATCACTGTTAAAGCTGAGCCCGTGTTCAACTCCATTTTCAGTTTCACGCCTGCCACTTGTGGAGAGTGATCCTTACTACTCTTCGATCAACTGTCTCTGTCACGCTATGAAGTTGCAGACAAGATGATTCACTTTCATCGGAGTCGTTTTCATCAGAACTGCCTTCTTTCATTTTGTGTACCTTGTTGTATTTTCCTTCTTGGGGTTTCTTGTTTCTCTGTATTTTGCCCTTTTCCTGCTGTTTACTAGCTTTGCATACTCTGCCAGTGTGGCCTTGTTTGCCACAGTTTCGGCATTCTTTGTCTTTAAACCAACAATCATCAGGGTCATGTGACCTGTTCCCACAACGGTAACATTTCTTTCCTTCATTTCTGCGCAGTGACATTTTATTCGTAGCATATTCCAGAGATTTTTGTTGTATCTCTGAAGCACCTCGTGCAGCTGTTTCTAATGATATTGAGATGTTTAGCACTTTCTCGTATGTAAGGTCTTTTTCACCCAGGAACTTCTTCTGTGTGGTTTCACAGTGCATGCCACACACTAACCTGTCCCTCAATGTGTCTGATAGACAGCTCCAAATTGACAATGTTCTGATAATTTGCACAACTCAGCACAATATTCAGAAATGCTTTCATTTTTGCTCTGATTCCATTCATGGAATTTAAATCTTTCAACAATGACCAGTGGTTTGGGGTTTAAGTGCTGTTGGAGAGTGTCTACTATTTGCTTGAACATTTTGTTAGCTGGTTTTTCAGGGGTTAACAAACTCCGTAGTAGGCCGTATGTTTTTGTGCCCGTTACACTTAGGCTACGTCCACACTACGCCAGATAATTTTAAAAATGAATCTTTTTCTCTTCGTTTTGACCCTCCATCGACATTGAAACGGCGTTTTCATCCTCCAAAAATGGAGCTTTTCTAAAACACTCTCCAGAGTGTGTAAATTTGAAAACGATTGTTGTGCGTTGTAGTGTGGACGGGTTAAACAGAGATATTTAAAAATGCTGTCACGACAACACCACAACAACAATGCTTTTTCTGCTTCTGCTTGGTACTGCGCAAGCACTGCCAGACGGCTGTTATAACACGCAGTCAGTGTGAACGGCTTGAGAGTTAAATTGTAAAGTGAACTTCTTTGACTAGATCCCCTAAGTTGATTTGATTGAGTCTATCTTTAAAAATATTAATGTCAGAAATACTGCGCAGGTCTGGCGGCAGAAGATTCCACTCTGTTGTTGATCTTGGGTAGAGGACGGCTTCATGCATGTGTTGTTTACTTTATTGTCTACATTAATAGCTTGTTTGGAGTTATACACCTCCACGTTCTCAAACTGCTTTGCTGACTTTGTAGTCGTTTGTAACTCGCAGAAACAGCTCGACTTCATTGACTGTCTAAACAAAGAAGTCCGGTCTGCTTTTTCCAGCGAAGGTTTTCTTTGTATTCCTCGAAGACATTGTTGAAAACTTCTTTTCACTGTTGTTGTTGGTACTCTAGTCTTTGACCAATGGAAATAGCACAACACCGCCGCGGAAACGTAAATATTATACAGTTTCCTCTTCGCTTGTTTTCTGTAGATGTGTCTGCGCATGCCCAGTAGCGGTAGATTCACCCAAATATCCATTTTAGTGTGGACAGAGATACTTTGAAAAATGCCTAGTGTGGACGCCTGTCATTTTTACCCGAAACCTCTGTTTTCAAAATTATCCGGTCTAGTGTGGATGTAGCCTAAGTAAGATGCTGGCTTTCTTTTCTGCATTAACATTGTTAGCATCACAATATAACTCTATTCTTTCAATATAAGTTGCCCAGTCTTCAGTGTTACTATCAACTGTTGTAATGGCTCCAATTAACGCCATCCTTGTTGTGTTAATTTATCCTTGCAACACACATCAAAGTTGCTGGTGAACACAGCAGGCCAGGCAGCATCTGTAGGAAGAGCTGCAGTCGACATTTCAGGCCGAGACCCTTCGTCGGGACTAACTGAAGGCAGAGTGAGTAAGGGATTTGAAAGTTGGAGGGGGAGGGGGAGATCCAAAATGATAGGAGAAGACAGGAGGGGGAGGGATGGAGCCAAGAGCTGGACAGGTGATTGGCAAAAGGGATACGAGAGGATCATGGGACAGGAGGTCCGGGAAGAAAGATGGGGGGGGGGGACCCAGAGGATGGGCAAGAGGTATATTCAGAGGGACAAAGGAGAGTGAGAGAAAGAATGTGTGCATAAAAATAAGTAACAGATGGGGTACGAGGGGGAGGTGGGGCCTAGCAGAAGTTAGAGAAGTCGATGTTCATGCCATCAGGTTGGAGGCTACCCAGGCGGAATATAAGGTATTGCTCCTCCAACCTGAGTGTGGCTTCATCTTTACAGTAGAGGAGGCCGTGGATAGACATGTCAGAATGGGAATGGGATGTGGAATTAAAATGTGTGGCCACTGGGAGATTCTGCTTTCTCTGGCGGACAGAGCGTAGATGTTCAGCAAAGCGGTCTCCCAGTCTGCGTCGGGTCTCGCCAATATATAAAAGGTCACATCGGGAGCACCGGACGCAATATATCACCCCAGTCGACTCACAGGTGAAGTGTTGCCTCACCTGGAAGGACTGTTTGGGGCCCTGAATGGTGGTAAGGGAGGAAGTGTAAGGGCATGTGTAGCACTTGTTCCGCTTACACGGATAAGTGCCAGGAGGGAGATCAATGGGGAGGGATGGGGGGGACGAATGGACAAGGGAGTTGTGTAGGGAGCGATCCCTGCGGAATGCAGAGAGAGGGGGGGAGGGAAAGATGTGCTTAGTGGTGGGATCCCGTTGGAGGTGGCGGAAGTTACGGAGAATAATATGTTGGACCCGGAGGCTGGTGGGGTGGTAGGTGAGGACCAGGGGAACCCTATTCCTAGTGGGGTGGCGAGAGGATGGAGTGAGAGCAGATGTATGTGAAATGGGGGAGATGCATTTAAGAGCAGAGTTGATAGTGGAGGAAGGGAAGCCCCTTTCTTTAAAAAATGAAGACATCTCCCTCGTCCTAGAATGAAAAGCCTCATGCTGAGAGCAGATGCGGCGGAGACGGAAGAATTGCGAGAAGGGGATGGCGTTTTTGCAAGAGACAGGGTGAGAAGAGGAATAGTCCAGATAGCTGTGAGAGTCAGTAGGCTTATAGCAGACATCAGTGGATAAGCTGTCTCCAGAGACAGAGACAGAAAGATCTAGAAAGGGGAGGGAGGTGTCGGAATTGGACCAGGTAAACTTGAGGGCAGGGTGAAAGTTGGAGGCAAAGTTAATAAAGTCAACGAGTTCTGCATGCGTGCAGGAAGCAGCGCCAATGCAGTCGTCGATGTAGCGAAGGAAAAGTGGGGGACAGATACCAGAATAGGCACGGAACATAGATTGTTCCACAAAGCCAACAAAAAGGCAGGCATAGCTAGGACCCATACGGGTGCCCATAGCTACATCTTTAGTTTGGAGGAAGTGGGGGGAGCCAAAGGAGAAATTATTAAGAGTAAGGACTAATTCCGCTAGATGGAGCAGAGTGGTGGTAGAGGGGAACTGATTAGGTCTGGAATCCAAAAAGAAGCGTAGAGCTTTGAGACCTTCCTGATGGGGGATGGAAGTATATAAGGACTGGACATCCATGGTGAAAATAAAGCGGTGAGGGCCAGGGAACTTAAAATCATCAAAAAGTTTAAGAGCGTGAGAAGTGTCACGAACATAGGTCGGAAGGGATTGAACAAGGGGTGATAAAACAGTGTCGAGGTATGCAGAAACGAGTTCGGTGGGGCAGGAGCAAGCTGAGGCAATAGGTCTGCCAGGACAGGCAGGTTTGTGGATCTTGGGTAGGAGGTAGAAACGGGAAGTGCGGGGTGTGGGAACTATAAGGTTGGTAGCAGTGGATGGGAGATCCCCTGAGTGGATAAAGTCGGTGATGGTGTGGGAGACAATGGCCTGGTGCTCCCTAGGGGGGTCACGATCGAGGGGTAAATAAGAGGAGGTATCCGCGACTTGTCGCTGTGCCTCGGCAAGGTAGAGGTCAGTACGCCAGACTACAACAGCACCCCCTTATCGGCGGGTTTAATAATAAGGTTAGGATTAGTGCGGAGGGAGTGGAGAGCAGAGCGTTCGGAAGGAGTGAGGTTGGAATGGGGACAAGGTGCGGTGAAGTCGAGACGGTTGATGTCCCGTCGGCAATTAGCGATAAAGAGATCCAGAGCAGGCAGAAGACCAGAGCGGGGTGTCCATGAAGAAGAGGAGGGTTGAAGACAGGAGAAGGGGTCATCGGTGGGGGTGGAAGAGTCCTTGCCGAAGAAGTAGGCTCGGAGACGGAGACGGCAGAAGAAAAGTTCCGCATTGTGGCAAACACGGAACTCGCTGAGGTGTGGACGAAGGGAGACAAAGGTGAGGCCCTTACTGAGGACAGAGCATTCTGCCTCCGACAGTTGAAGGTCGGAGGGGATGGTAAAGATCCGGGACGGATGAGAGCTGGGATCAGAGGGGGGAGGGGGGAGGCTGGGGGTGTCAGTGGAGAGGGGAGGGTTGGGGTGAGAGGAAGATGGAGCCTCCGAGGGCCCAGGAGTTGACGGTGGGATCTGAGGAAGACGGGGCTGCGGAGTGGTGGTGGGGGAAGGGGAGACGGGAGTCACAACAGCAGCACATAAAGACCCGGCCTGGAGTTCAAGGCTGGAATCTTGAGAGCTGGGATCAGAGGCGGAAGGGGGAGGCTGGGGGTGTCAGTGGAGAGGGGAGGGTTGGGGTGAGAGGAAGATGGAGCCTCTGAGTACCCAGGAGCTGACGGTGGGATCTGAAGGAGACAGGATTGCAGGGTGTTGGTGGGGGAAGGGGAGACGGGAGTCACAACAGCAGCACATAAAGACCCGGCCTGGAGTTCAAGGCTGGCGTCGCAGTTGGTGGTTGCGCAATCGCTGTGAAGGTGTCCATGGTCGTTGCTGGAGTCCGGGTTTTGAATATGCCCTGAGGTGTTGGAGCCAGCGAGATCAATGGCAGGAGCCGCAATCTGAAGTTCATGCCTGCTAGTTTCATGGCCAGCAGGCCTTGGAGTCCGTAGATGTAGGATCTTGCGATCTTTGCCTAACATGACAAAGTCAAAAAAACGGTGATTGCAGGCGTGAATCCGACGGAGGATGAAATAACGGGTAGGACCATTACAGACGGCGAAGAAAGTGTCCCGAAGGTGTGGAAGGGTCTGGGATAGGGACACCAAGTACCTCCTCATGGCAGAGAGAGTCGCCTCCAGAGCTTGACGGGAGAAGCGGCGAGAGGCAGAGTCAATAAAATGTGAGTACCTGGGATCCTCAGAAGGTCCAAATTGAGAGGCTTGGAAACGAATCCTAAAGCCAACTGGAGTAAGTTGGCGACGGAGGCACTTTCCAAGAAAGGATATATGGCTGTGATAGCGAGTCTGAGTCAAAGTGTGGTCGAAAAGTTGAAGAGCCGAAGAAATTACAGATGGGGAGCAGTGAGAGATGGTTTCACTGAACTCCCGTCGAAGAGAGGATCTAAACTTCTTCGGTGTAGGCATCACCGGAAGAGGCTTCGCAGTAGTGAATTTAAACGCAAACAACAGGAATTCTGCAGATGCTGGAAATTCAAGCAACACACATCAAAGTTGCTGGTGAACGCAGCAGGCCAGGCAGCATCTGTAGGAAGAGGTGCAGTCGATGTTTCAGGCCGAGACCCTTCGTCAGGACTAACTGAAGGAAGAGTGAGTAAGGGATTTGAAAGTTGGAGGGGGAGGGGGAGATCCAAAATGATAGGAGAAGACAGGAGGGGGAGGGATGGAGCCAAGAGCTGGACAGGTGATAGGCAAAAGGGATACGAGAGGATCATGGGACAGGAGGTCCGGGAAGAAAGACAAGGGGGGGGGGACCCAGAGGATAGGCAAGAGGTATATTCAGAGGGACAGAGGGAGAAAAAGGAGAGTGAGAAACACCCCACCCTTTCCACTGCTGGTTCTTCAATGAGGACTGGTGTGCATTCCCTTGTCCTTCCTTTCCTGAAGTCCACAATCAATTCCTTGGTTTTACTAATGTTGAGTGGAAGGTTGTTGCAGCGACACCACTCGTTCCTGTACACCTCGTTGTCACCATCTGAAATTCTGCCAGCAATAGTTGTGTCATCGGCAAATTTATAGATGATATTTGAGCTAATGAGGGAACACAATCCAATCCTCATAGAGGGATCAGAATTGGAGAGAGTGACCAATTTCAGGTCCCTGGGTATCAATAACTCAATATACTGCACAAGATCAAAAAAGTTGCAGAAGGTTGTAAAGTTAGCCAGCTCCATCATGGGTACCAGCCTCCATAGTACCCAAGACATCTTCAAGGACCGGTGCCTTAGGAAGTTGGCGTCCATCATTAAGGACCCCCACCACCCAGGACATGCCCTCTTCACATTGTTACCATCACGAAGGAGGTACAGAGGTCTGAGAGCACACATTCAGCAATCCAGGAACAACTTATCCCCTCTGCCATCCAATTTCTAAATGGACATTGAATCCATGAACACTACCTCACTACTCTTTTTTCCTGTGTTTTTGCACTGCTTATTTTAACTTCACTCTTTAATAGACATACATATACTTACTGTAATTCTTTTTTTCTCTATATTCATTTATCATGTATTTCATTGCACTGGTGTCATAAAGTTAACAAATTTCATGACATATGCTAGTGATATTAAACCTGATTCCGATCATTGTTGAGGCTTCTCGCGCTGTCCTTCTTGGGCACTGGTGTGATTGTCGCCCACCTGAGGCACCTGAAACATCCAACTGCAGCAGTGAGAGATTGAAGACGTCCTTGAACACTCCCACCAGTCGACTGGTGCTGATGTTCAGAGCCCTACCAGGTATACCATCAGGGCCAGGTGTCTTGCGAGGGTTCACCCTCTTGAAAGATATTCTGATGTCAGCTTTCGAGACAGAGGTCACACACAGGGTCATCAGACAGTGAAGGGACTCACACAGGTGCAGTTTTATTCTTCCTTTTAAAGCGTGTATAAAAGCTGTTCACCCTCTCCCCCTTCTTCCATTTCCCATTCTGGTTTCCCTCTTTCCCCTTCTCTTCTCCTCACCTGCCTATCAGTTCCTTCATCTTCTCTTTCTCCCATGGTCCAACCTCCTCTCCGATCAGATTTCTCCTTCTTCGGTCCTTTATATTTACTGCCTAACACCTCCCAGCTTCTCGCTAGCTCTTCCCCCACCCACCTACCTTCTGCTTTACCTGGCTTCACTTATTACCTCCTTGCTTGTTCTCCTTCCCCTCCCCACTTCCTTATTCTGGCTTCTGCCCCTTTGCTTTCCAATCCTACTAAAGAGACACGACCCGAAATTTTGACTGGTTATTCCTCTCCATATCTGCTGCCTGGCCTGCTGAGTTCTTCCAGCATTTCGTGTTGTCACTCTGATGCCCAACATCTGCAGAATGTCTGGTGTTTATTAATCTTACTCTCCTCTCACACATAGCCTTCGATTGTCCTCTCACCCATGTGCCTATGCAAGAGTCCCCAAAATGTTCAGAATAAAGTACCTGCCTCTACCATCACCCCAGCAGCGCATTCCACGCACTTTGAAGAATGAGAGGAGACCTTATAGAAACATATAAAATTATGAAAGGGATAGATAAGATGGAGGCAGGAAAGTTGTTTCCATTGGTAGGTGAGACTAGAACTAGGGGACATAGCCTCAAGATTTGGGGGAGTAGATTTAGGATGGAACTGCTTTTCCCAGAGGATGGTGAATCTGTGGAATTCTCTGCCCAATGAAGCAGTGGAGGCTACCTCAGTAAATATACTTAAGACAAGGTTAGATAGATTTTTGCATAGCAAGGGAATTAAGGGTTATGTGGAAAAGGCAGGTAGGTGGAGATGGCCAGCTCAGTCATGAGCTTATTGAATGGTAGAGCAGGTTTGAAGGGCCAGATGGCCGACTCCTGTTCCTGTTTCTTATGTTCTTATGTTACATTTTTTTACACACTGTGTAAAAACCTATCTCTGATGTCCTTCTTATACTCCTAGATAAGCTTTCCCTCCCACATAGCCCTCCATTTTTCTTTTATTCCTATATCTTTGACCAAGCTTATGATCATGGACTGTACAATCTCCTTTTGTGTCTTGGTGTCAGGTTTTGTCTGATAGTGCTTCTGCAAACCAGCCACCTAGGGGTATTTGACTCTATTAACGTGTTTTATAAATACATATTCTTTTTTTCCTGGAGGTACTTTAAAGTGAAAAGCTCAGATATTAGGAGCACAACAACATACAAATCTTGGAAGCAAACAAGTCAGATGGTAGAAGGAGTAGTGACAGACCCGAGAGGCGAGCTTGCCCCAGAACATAAGGCTCTATATATTATGTATACTTCATGACATAGCAAGTTCAATTCTTTCTTCGCTTGCTCATTTTTTTTGTGTCGCCTGAGGCCTATCTTCTATGCTGGAAATTTTTATTCTGTTCAGAGCGGCCACTTGTTTTATACACAAAAAAAATTATTTCAAGCAACCTGCTTTTAATCCCTCGGTCATCAATGCCCACATTCCTGTCATCTCACTGATGTAAAGATTTTTAAACCAAGAGGACAAATACGTAGTTCACAGAAAGTAGGTTTTAAAAATATAGTTATTTCACAATCAGTACTTCACCAATGACAGTTAACCATTTCCACTCTAATATTATTATTTATTTGCTGTCTCATTCTGAATTAACTCTCATATTTTTCAGTAGATTCCAACTCCTGCTAGCATTTCCAAAACTATTGTTGATAGTTTTAATGCATTTATTCAAAGTTCAAAGTGAATTTAATTATAAAGCATGTATATGTCACCACATACTACCCTGAGAGTTATGTTCTTGAAGGCATTCACAGTAAATACAAAGAAAGGCAATGGAATCCATGCAAAACTAAACACAAAAATGGGCAAACAATCAATATGCAAAAGACTAAATGTGCAACTACAAAAATATAACAAATGATGATAATAAATAAATAAATACATACAGTACATAACAAATAAAGAACATGAGTTGTAAAGTCCTTGACAGTGAGTCCACAGGTTGTGGAATCGGTTCAGAGTAATTGTGAGTGAAGTTATCCATGCTGGTTCAGGACCCTGATGATTGTAGGGTAATAACTGTTCCTGAACCTGGTGCTGTGGGATCTAAGGCTCCTGTACCTCCTTCCTGATGGCAGCAGCGAGAAGGGACCATGGCCAAGATGGTGGGGGTCCTTGATGATGGATGCTGCTTTCTTGTGGCAGCATGTGCTCAGTGGTGGGGAGGGACCTGTGATGGTCCTCTGATTTTCCTGTGATGGACTGAGCTGTATCCACTAATTTTTGGAGGTTTTTCCTCTCTTGGGTATTGGTGTTTCCATTCCAGGCTGTGATGCAGCCAGTCAGGATACCCTTCACTGGGCATCTCAAGAAATCTGTCAAGGTTTTAGATGACATGTCAAATCTGTGTGAACTGCTAAGAAAGTAGAGACACTGCCATGAGCTGTTTTTAATGGCACTTACGCGCTGGTCCCAGGACAGATCCTCCGAAATGATAATGCCAAGTTACTGACCCTATCCACCTACAAGCCCCAATGCCAGGTAATATCTTTAATTTATATTCACTCGGTGACCACTTTATTAGGTACACCTGTACACCTGCTCGTTAATGCAAATATCTAATCAGCCAATCATTTTGGCAGCAAATCAATGCATAAAGGCATGCAGGTACCATATGGTCAAGAGGTTCAATCATTGTTCAGACCAAACATCAGAATGGGGAAGAAATGTCATCTAAGTGACCTTGACTGTGGAATCATAGTTGATGCCAAACAGATGGTTTGAGTATGACTGAAACTGCTGATCTCCCCGGATTTTCACACACAACAATCTCTAGTTTACAGAGAATGGTGCAAAAATCAAAAAACATCCAGTGAACGGCCATTATGTGACCGCAAATACCTTGTTCGTGGGAGAGATTGGCAGAGAACGGCCAGCCAGTCTAGTTCAAGCTGACAGGAAAGCAACAGTAACTCTAATAACCGGGCGTTACAACAGTGGTGTGCAGAAAGCATCCCTGAGCACACAACATGTGGAAAGTTGAAGTGGATGGACTAGAGCTGCAGAAAACCTTGAACACTCACTCAGTTAGGTCCAGGAGTGGATGGAGTCCCTTGCTCCCACCAAATTCCCACTAACCACCCATTAACATGAAATCCAACACTAATGTCATTTTTTTCTCCCTTTGCTCCCCCACCCCAAGATTTTACAACTCCTCTACCAATTCAGAGTAACGCACAGCAGCCAATTTACCAACCTGTCCAAGTGGGAGGAAACCCGAGCTTTCAGAGGGAACCCGCACAGGCAGCCCTGGAGTTCGGGACTGAACCTGAGGTAGAACTGAAGAGTTGCAGCACTGTGCCCACCCCACCTCCCACAGTCGCATAGAGGCCGATGAAGTCCGAAGGGCAATCATTCACCTTTCCACTGGTGTGACAAGTGTCGTCAGAATCCCAAACAGGTTGCGTATCATCGATATATTTCATGAAGTTTGCTGTCCTGTGGCAGCAGCATACTGCAAAACATAAAAAAGTTAATGTATGCCACAATGGTGGTTGCCTGATGCACCTGGCAATGATTGGAAACCTGTACAGGAGAGTTTTTAAAGTGGAAAAGTCCACTTTCTCGACCTCCGAAGTCCGTGTCCAGCAGCATGAGTATCCGTCATAAGTGGGGTCTTCCTTGGTTGCTATGGATAACCATGACCTCTTCTGTGCCTCATCATGCCCTTCACTCTCCACAAAGCAATGCAGAACTGGCCACTGGATTCCAGTGTTGATCTCACCCGCCTAGTCTGCCAGAGCCGACTTTGCATGCTAGAAAAAGCATGTCCATATCTCACCAGGGAATGAGGCCCTCCAACTACCCTCACCTGGTTTAGCCTGCCTGTCGAAGCAAAGTTACAGGGTGTGGCCACTGTTGCACGCATGGAGCCGCGGTGAGAACTTTAGTCCGGTGGGGACCAAAGGTGAGTGAGCTGCCCCAGAGTGGACACAACAAGCCCCTTCACCAGAGGTGCTATTCCTCCCTGGACACCCCATACACCCAAATATATGTTACATTTTATATGTTATTATAAAAATAAATAAATAGTGGGAAAGAG
The DNA here is from genome assembly GCF_030028105.1 of Mobula birostris. NCBI lineage: Eukaryota > Metazoa > Chordata > Chondrichthyes > Myliobatiformes > Myliobatidae > Mobula > Mobula birostris. The sequence continues at coordinate 162,384,011 of NC_092371.1, forward strand.
CGACAATGAGTTAGCGTTCATGGACTATGCTTCATTCAGAAATCAGATGGCAGATGGGAAAAAGCTGTTCCTAAAGCAATGAGTGTGGGTATTCAGGCTCCTTGATGGTATTAATAAGAGTGGTGAGGTTCGTTGATGGCTGCTGCCTTCCTGAAGCACTGCCTCCTGAAGGTGTCATCGATGGTAGTGACACTTGTGCCCGTGAAGGAGCTGGCCAAGTTTACAATCCTCGGCAGCCTCTTTCGATCCTGTGCATTGGAGCCTCTACAACAGGTGGTGATGCAACCAGTCAGAATGCTCTCCACTTAAAATCAACAGAAATTTGACAGAGTCTGTGGTGACATACCAAATCTCCTCAAATTCCTAATGAAGTCCAGCCGTTGGCATGCCTTCTGCGTGAATGCATGAATGCGTTGAGCCCAGGGTAGGTCCTCTGAGATGTTAAAGCGCAGGAACTTGAAGCTGATTACACTTTCCACTGCTGGGACGATGGGACCTCTCATCGTCCCAGAACACATCTTACACAATCAGGAAAGCTCACGAATGCCTTAACTTCCTGAAGAAGCTGAAGAGAGCTGGACTATATGCATCCATAGGAAGAGAGCTAGACTATACTCTCAAAAGCAGAGGTGGAGGAGTATGCCTCATAATCAACTCTTCCTAGTGCACAAATATATCAGTGCTGTCCCATCTCGGCTCACCAGACTTGGAATATCTAGCAGTAAAGTGTTGTCCTTTTTACCTACCACAGGAGTTCTCTGGGGTCATTTTGGTAGCAGTATACATTCCACCTCAGGCCAATGTCAAGCAGGCTTTATATGTTCTGAGCAATGGGATCAACATGAACAAGACAGCGCACCCTGACACCTGCACTATCATTTTGGGAGATTTTAACCAGGCCAGCCTGAAAAAATCACTAACCAATTACCATCAACAGATCACTTGTAATACCAGAGGAAACAACACACTGGACCATTGTTACACCACCACCAAGAATGCCTACCATGCTTTTCCACATCCTCAATTTGGGGAAGTCTGATCACCTGGCTGTACTTCTACTCCCTGAGTACAGGCAGAGACTGAAGACTGCAGCACCAGCAGTGAGGACCAAGAAGGTTTGGACAAGGGAAGCGCAGGAGCGCCTACAGGATTGCTTTGAATTGGTGAACTGGACTGTATTCAGGGATTCATCTTTGAATCCGGATGAGTATGCTGCAGTTGTTACCGACTTCGTTAAGACCTGTGTGGATGAGTTTGTGACTACAGAGACTTACTGTACATTCCCAAGCCAAAAGCTGTGGATGAAACAGAAGGTACATCGTCTGCTGAAGGCTAGATCTGTGGCATTCAAGTCTGGCAATCTGGGCCTGTACCAGAAAACGAGGTATGATTTGTGGAGGGCTATTTCAAGGGTGAAGAGGCAATTTCGAATGAGGTTGGAGGTGACATCGGATGCACGGCAACTCTGGCAGGGACTGCAAGACATTACTTCCTACAAAGCGAAACCCAATGGCATGAATGGCAGCGATGCTTCACTACCAGATGAGCACAACACCTTCTACGCACACTTTGAAAGGGAGAACACAACTACAGCTGTGAAGATCCCTGCTGCACCTGATGACCCTGTGATCTATGTCTCAGAGGCTGATGTTTGACTGTCTTTAAAGAAAGTGAACCCTCGTAAGGCAGAAAGTCATGATGAAGTACCTGGTAAGGCTCTAAAAACCTGTGCCAACCAACCAGCAGGAGTATTCAAGGACATTTCCAACCTCTCACTACTACGGGCAGAATTTCCCACTTGTTCAAAAAGGCCACAATTATACCAGTGCCAAAGAAAAATAATGTGAGCTGCCTTGATGACTATCACCCAGTAGCACTCACATCGACAGTGATGAAATGCTTTGAGAGGTTGGTCATGACTAGACTGAACTCCTGCCTCAGCAAGGACCTGGACCCATTGCAATTTGCCTGTCGCCACAATAGGTCAATGGCAGATGCAATCTCAATGGCTCTCCACACGGCTTTAGACCACCTGGACAAAACAAGCACCTACGTCAGGATACTGTTCATTGACTGTAGCTCAACATTTAATACCAACATTCCCACAATCCTGATTGAGAAGTTACAGAACCTGAGCCTCTGTACCTCCCTCTGCAATTGGATCCTCGACTTCCTAAGCGGAAGACCACAATCTGTGCAGATTGGTGATAACATATCCTTCTTGCTGATGATCAACACTGGGGCACCTCAGGGTGTGTACTTAGTCCACTGCTCTACTCTCTATATACCCATGACTGTGTGGCTAGCATAGCTGAAATACTATCTATAAATTTGCTGATGATGCAACCATTGTTGGTAGACAATGGTTGATCGTCTTGCAAGACGATCCGGGTGTTCCCTAACTGGAAACCTTGGATGAATTATGAGGTCAAGTCCCTTTTAAAGGCTAGAGCTGCGGCTTTTAGTCCGGGGATACCAGTCGCTACACGGAATCCAGGCGTGAACTCCGGAAAGCCATTAAGGGTGCCAAGAGGCAATATCGAGCCAAGTTGGAATCCCAGGCTAACCAGAGGGATGCCAGTAGACTATGGCAGGGTCTAAATGAGAACATTGGGCGCAAAGAAAAGGCTGGGAATATCAATAACTGTGGCGCTTCTCTTCCTGACGAACTTAACGTATTCTACGCAAGATTCGAACAGAAGAGGAGCGTCCCGCTCCCTCCGGATGAACCGGACCTGGTGGCATCGAGATTCATCATTACCGAGGAGGATGTTAGAAGGGTCTTCCTGAAGATAAATCCAAGGAAGGCGGCGTGCCCAGATGGTGTCCCAGGATGGGTTCTCCGGGCCTGTGCAAGCGAGCTAGCTGGAGTGTTTGCTGACATCTTCCACTGCTCCTTGCTTCAGTCTAAGATCTCCTCGTGTTTTAAGAAGGCAACAATAATCCCGGTGCCGAAGAAGAGCAAGGTGGCATGCCTGAATGACTATCGACCTGTGGCTCTGACATCAATTGCTATGAAGTGCTTCGAGCGATTGGTTATGGCACACATCAACCACAAACTTCCAGTCAACCGCAACACTTTGCAATTCGCCTACTGGAGCAGCAGGTCAACGTCAGATGCCATCTCTCTGGCCCTTCATTCCTCCTTAGAACACCTGGAGAATAAAGACGCATACGTAAGGCTCCTTTTCATTGACTACAGCTCTGCCTTTAATACCATCATTCCAAATAAACTGATTCCTAAGCTCCGGAACCTGGGCCTTAGCACTCAGATCTGCAGCTGGATCTTCAACATCCTCACAGACAGGACTCAGGCTGTAAAAATAAGGGACAAGCTCTCCTCTACAATCACTCTGAGCACCGGTGCCCCACAAGACTGTGTACTCAGCCCCCTGCTGTACTCACTGTGCACCCATGATTGTGTAGCCAAGTTTCCATCAAACTCAATATATAAGTTTGCTGATGACACAACAATTGTAGGCAGTATCTCGAGTAATGATGAGTTTGAGTACAGAGAGGAAATTTTAAGAACCTCGTGGCATGGTGTGAAGACAATAACCTATCCTTCAACGTCAGCAAGACAAAGGAATTGGTTGTTAACTTCAAAAGGAGTAGCAGACAGCACAACCCAATTTACATTGGTGGTGCGCAAGTGGAACAGGTCAAAAGCTTTAAGTTCCTCGGGGTCAATATCACAAATGACCTGACTTGGTCCAACCAAGCAGAGTTCACTGCCAAGAAGGCCCACCAGCGTCTTTACTTCCTGAGAAAGCTAAAGAAATTTGGCCTGTCCCCTAAAATCCGCACTAATTTTTATAGATGCACTGTAGAAAGCATTCTTCTAGGGTGCATCACAACCTGGTATGGAAGTTGTCCTGTCCAAGACCGGAAGAAGCTGCTGAAGATCGTGAACATGGCACAGCACATCACACAAACCAATCTCCTGTCCTTGGACTCACTTTATATCGCACGCTGTCAGAGCAGTGCTGCCAGGATAATCAAGGACACGACCCACCCAGCCAACGCACTTTTCATCCCTCTTCCCTCCGGGAGAAGGCTCAGGAGCTTGAAGACTCGTACGGCCAGATTTGGGAACAGCTTCCTTCCAACTGTGATAAGACTGCTGAACAGATCCTGACCCGGATCTGGGCCGTACCCTCCAAATATCCAGACCTACCTCTCAGTTTTTTTGCACTACTTTACTTTCCATTTTTCTATTTTCTATTTATGATTTATAATTTAAATTTTTAATATTTACTATCGATTTGTAATCCAGGGAGCGGGAAGCGCAGAATCAAATATCGCTGCGATGATTGTACGTTCTAGTATCAATTGTTTGGCGACAATAAAGTATAAAGTAAAGTAAAGTAGAATCTCAGATGGTGACGAGAGGGCGTACAGGAGTGAGATATGCCAACTAACGGAATGGTGCCGCAGCAACAACCTGGCACTCAACACCAGTAAGATGAAAGAGCTGATTGTGAACTTCAGGAAGGGTGAGACGAAGGAACACATTCCAATCCTCAAAGAGGGATCAGAAGTGGAGAGAGTGAGCAGCTTCAAGTTCTGGGCGTCAAGATCTCTGAGGATCTAACCTGGTCCCAATATATTGATGTAGTTGTAAAGAAGGCAAGACAGCAGCTATATATCATTAGGAGTTTGAAGCGATTTGGCATGCCAACAAATACACTCAAAAACTACTATAGTTGTACTGTGGAGAGCATTCTGACAGGCTGCATCACTGTCTGGTATGGAGGGGCTGCTGCACAGGACTGAAAGAAGCTGCAGAAGATTGTAAATCTAGTCAGCTCCATCTTGGGTACTACCCTACAAAGTACCCAGGACATGTTTAGGGATCGGTGTCTCAGAAAGGCAGCGTCCATTATTAAGGACCTCCAGCACCCAGGGCATGCCCTTTTCTCACTGTTACCATCAGGTAGGAGATACAGAAGCCTGAAGGCACACACCCAGCAATTCGGGAACAGCTTCTTCCCCTCTGCCATCCAATTCCTAAATGGACATTGAAGCTTTGCACACTACCTCACTTTTTTTAATATACAGTATTTCTGTTTTTGTGCAATTTTTAAATCTATTCAATATACGTAATTGATTTACTTGTTCACTTATTATGTTTTATTTTATTTATTACTATTATTTTTTCTGTCTCTGCTAAATTATGTATTGCATTGAGCTGGTGCTGCTAAGTTAACAAATTTCACGTCACATGCTGGTGATAATGAACTTGATTCTGACTCTGATTCTGATATGCATCATTCTACAGACACTCTATAGAGAGCGTCATAACAAACTTCATCACTTGCATGGTAAAGAAACTGCACTGCAGAAAACAGTAAAGCTGTACAACGGGTAGTCAAAGCTGCCCAACGCACCACCGGCAGCAGCCTACCCACAGTCAAGGACAAATAGAGAAAGGTGCCGGAAGAAGGCCATAAGCATCATGAAGGATCTCGCCCACCCTGCTCATGCACTGTTTGTCCCACTCCCAACAGGGACGAGGCTATGTAGTATCCACGCCAGGACCACCAGACTCAAAAACAGTGAGTTTGTCCAACCAGTAAGGACGATGAACACCAACACACACTAACCCACCCCCAGAACCCCCACAACCCCCACAACCCCCAGTCACCACTACTTTATCATTTCCAGTCAGTCACCTTATGTCGAGTCATTGCTGTACCAGCAATCACCTTATGGCCATACAATCAATCTATCTATATAGCCTAGCTTATGTATTTATTTCACTGCGTTTTATCGTTACTATTATACTATTTATCTTTTGTGGTTTTTGTGCTGCATCACATCCAGTGTAATATTTATTTTGTTCTCCTTAACAATTCTGTACTGGAAATTATATTAAAAATCTTGAATTTTGAATCATAAGTGAGGATATTAAACTGTGTGGATTTCCTCCAGATGCCCCAGTTTCCTCCCGCGCTTAGATTACCAGGCTAATTGGTCACATGGGTGTATTTGGTAGGCACGGGCTCGTTGCGTAACAAGGACCTGTTACCATGTTGTATCTCATTGAGTCAGAAGGGTCTGTTACTCTGCTGTATCTCATTGTGTCAGAAGGGTCTGTTACTCTGGTGTATCTCATTGAGTCAGAAGGGTGTGTTACTGTGGTGTATCTCATTGTGTCAGAAGGGTCTGTTACTCTGGTGTATCTCATTGTGTCAGAAGGGTCTGTTACTCTGGTGTATCTCATTGAGTCAGAAGGGTCTGTTTGGTGTATCTCATTGAGTCAGAAGGGTCTGTTACTCTGGTGTATCTCATTGAGTCAGAAGGGTCTGTTACTGTGGTGTATCTCATTGTGTCAGAAGGGTCTGTTACTCTGGTGTATCTCATTGAGTCCGAAGGGTCTGTTTGGTGTATCTCATTGAGTCAGAAGGGTCTGTTACTGTGGTGTATCTCATTGTGTCAGAAGGGTCTGTTACTCTGGTGTATCTCATTGAGTCCGAAGGGTCTGTTACTCTGCTGTCTCATTTTGTCAGAAGGGCCTGTTACTCTGTTGTATCTCATTGAGTCCGAAGGGTCTGTTACTCTGCTGTCTCATTGTGTCAGAAGGGTGTGTTACTCTGCTGTCTCACTGTGTCAGAAGGGCCTGTTACTCTGGTGTATCTCATTGAGTCAGAAGGGTCTGTTACTCTGGTGTATCTCATTGAGTCAGAAGGGTGTGTTACTGTGGTGTATCTCATTGTGTCAGAACAGTCTGTTACTCTGCTGTCTCTGTGTCAGAAGGGTGTGTTACTGTGGTGTATCTCTAAATAAAAATGGAAGAAATAAAGGCTGATAGGCAGATGCAGGAGGGGAAAATGGAAATAGTGGCAGAAACTGGAAGGTGATAGGCCATGGCGGCAAAGAGCTTAAGATAATGGAATCTGGTTGGAGTGGAAGGTAGAGAGTGTAATCAAGGGATGGAGGTGGGAAGGCAGATGAAAACAGCGGTTGGGAATCAGTGGGAGAAGTGTGTGTGTGATGGGCAGATTGGGAGGATGGACAGGGGGTGGAGACGGTAAGGAAACCAGGTGATGGGATCTGGGGTGAGTGAAGGAAGGACTGGGTAGATCAGGAGGAATGCAAACAGGAACATAAGACCATAAATCCATAAGACACAGGGGCAGAATTCAGCCATTCAGCCCATTGAGTCTGCTCCTCTATTCCATTATGGCTGCTCTCGGGTACCACTCAACCTCGTATATCTGCCTTCTCACCTGTGGTGCAGCATTCCACAGAATCACTACTCTCTGGCTGAAAAAATCCTCCTTATCTCTGTTCTAAAAGGTCACATCCTCAATTTTGAGGCTGTGTCCTCTAGTTCTGGATACCCCCACGATAGGAAACAACCTCTCCACATTCACCTTATATAGTGTTTTCAATTTTTGGTAGATTTTAATGAGATGCCCCTACATTCTTCTACATTCCAGTGAGTACAGGTCCAAAGCTGCCAAACGCGCCTCATATGTTAACGCCTTCATTCCCAGAATTATCCTCATGAACCTCCTCTGGACTCTCTCCAAAGACAACACATCCTTTCTGAGATATGGGGCCCAAAACTGATGACAATACTCCAAGTGTGGTCTGACTAGTGTCTCATAAAGCTTCAGCATTATCTCCTTGCTTTTCTATTCTATTCCTCTTGAAATAAATGCCAACATTGTGTTTGCCTTCTTTACCACAGACTCAGCTTGTAAATTAACCTTCTAGGAGTCTTGCATGAGGAATCCTAAGCCCCTCTGCACCTCTGATGATTGTACCTTCTCCCCAGTTAGATAGATTGCACCACTGTTCTTTTTACCAAAATGCATTATCATACATTTCCCAACACTGTATTCCATATGGGGAGCAGATTATCGGAAACTGGGGAATTTCCTATTCATGCCATGGCACAGCAGCACCTAAACTGAAGGAACAACACTTGATATTCCAACTGGTATTGTACTCCCTGACAGCATATCCTCATTTAACTAAAGGATTTTCCAATACACAAAAGGGGAGTAGTGGAGAAACCCTGCCTTAAGTGAGAGGTGTCTCCTGGAATACAAGTGCAATTCAGAATAACAACCTAATTGGTGCTGCAGAGCCGACATTGAAGGGCAGAATTAGCAGAAGCCTGCCTCAAGGTTATTGATAGCCACAGGTCTTTGTGGTCACTGTCAATCAGGTTAAGGTAATTAACTAACTTCATGTTTGCGGCAATCCACGGATTGAAATAACTCGAAGTTGCCCATTCAAAATATGATGATTTTTCATCAGATTTCACAGACAGAGATAACTGATCACTGGCAGACATCTTGCTAGTATTGACTAGATGACAAATCAAAAGGAGTAAATTGGTGCAGATGAAAAAGGTTCACGAGTATTAGCGCCATTCCTGGGGAGTCAGCATGCTTTGTACTGCTGCTAACAAGACTTGGCAAGACAACGCATACACAGTGGAATGTCTGGAAAGTGTAAATTAGTCCGCTCACTGTCAGGCAGGCTGCAGATTCTTGACCAGCTCTGGAGAGTGCTGACTGATTAAAAACTCAAAGTTAACACTCCCATGGTCAGACAATGCTCAGGCATGAAACTCTTCCAGTTCAGACGATACACAGCAGCAATACTCCAGGCAACATATACGACTTACATAATGAACCTTTATGTGTTAACTCTCCCATAATAATAAATTCAATCTTACATTGTAATAGCTTATCTTTGTACATATATTCCTCAAAATGATTGGACATTCAGTATTCAATTACCTACTGGAATATACAGTTAGTGGCCACTTTTTTTAGGTACACCTGTACGCTGCTCATTAATGCAAATATCTAATCAGCCAATCATCTGTCAGCAGCTCAATGCATAAAGACATACAGCCATGGTCAAGAGGTTCAATCATTGTTCAGAGCAAACATTAGAATGGAGACCTAATGTGACCTAAGTGACCTTGGCTGTGGTATTATCGTTGGTGTCAGATGGGGTGGTTTGAGTGTCTCAGAAGCTGCTGATTGCCTGGGAGGTGCACTCTCTAGAGCTTACAGAGATTGGTGTGAGAATGGTGAGCAACAGTTCCATGAACAAAAGTGCCTTGCTAATGAGAAAGGTCAGAGGAAAATGGCCGAGCTGTCAAGAAGCCTGCAGTAACTCAAATAAGCACAATGATGTGCAGAAGAGCAGCTCCACATGCACACATTGAATCTTGAAGTGGATGGGCTACAGCAGTAGAAGACCACAAACATACACTCAGTGTCTACTTAATTAGGTATGGGAAGTAGCTAATAAAGTGGCCACTGGGTGTATAAAGGTAAGCTATTACAATGATGATGTTCTACCTCCTAACCAAGTTCCACAAACTTGCCTGTCCAGGTAGGCCCATTGTTTCTGGTTGTTGAACACCAGGCCATTGTCTCCCACACCATCACTGACATTATGAACTCTGGGGTCTCCCATCCACTGCCACCGATATCACCCATTTCTACCTCCTACCCGAGATCCACAAACCTGCCTGTTCAGGTCGACCCATTGTTTCTGCATGTTCCTGCCTGCTCCTGCCCCACTGAACTCATATCTGCATACCTCGACTCAGTTTTATCACCACCATCACCCCACCCCACCGGTTCAGTCTCTTCCTACCTACATCCACAACACTTCACACACTCTTGATCTGTTCAAAGAATTCAATTTCCCTGGCCCCGAGCATTTTATTTTCACTCTGGATGTCCAGTCCCAATACACCTCCATCCCCCTCCAGGAAGGCCTCAAAGCACTCTGTTTCTTTCTGGACACCAGACCTAACCAGTTGCACTCTCTCCATCTCGCAGAATTTGCCCTCACTCTCATAAATTTCTCCTTCGGTTCCTCCCACTTCCTTCAAGCAAAAGGTGTAGCCATGGACGCTCGCATGGGTCCCAGCTATGCCTGCCTTTTTGTCAGCTATGTGGAACGGTCCATGTTCTACACTAGCATCATTCCTTAACTTTTCCAATGCTATATTGACGACTGCAACGGTGCTGCATCCTGCACCCATGCAGACCTCGTCGACTTTATCAACTTTGCCTCCAAGTTCCACTCTGCCCTCAAGTTTACATTTAAGACACCTCTCTCCCCTTTCTTGATCTCTCTGTCCCTAACTCTGGACACAGCTTATCTCCTGGTGTCTATTATAAACCCACAGACTCTCACAGCTACCTGGACGATACTTCTTCCAACCCTGTTATTTGTAAAAATGCCATCCTCTATTCTCACTTCCTCTGTCTCCTCCTTACTTGCTCTCAGGATGAAGCTTTCATTCCAGAACTAAGGATTTGTCCTCCTTCTTCAAAGAAAGGGGCTTCCCTTCCTCCACCGTCAACACTGCCCTCAAGCACACATCTTCCATTTCTCATGCTTCTGTCCCTTATCCGTTCATCCCTCCCCACCAGCACTTATCCTTGCAAGCAGAACATGTACTACACCTGCCCCTACACCTCCTGCCTCACTACCATTCAGGGCCCCAAACAGTCCTTCCAGTTGAGGCAACCTTCACCTGTGAATCTGCCGGGGTCATCTACTGTATCCAGTGCTCCTGGTGTGGCCTCCTATATTTCAGTAAGACCCGATGTAGATTGGGAGACCACTTTGCCGAGCACCTACGCTCCATCCACCAGAAAACGCGGGATCTCCCAGTGGCCACCCATTTTAATTTCACTTCCCATTCCCATTCCAACATGTCAGTCCATGGCCTCCTCTACTGTCACAATGAGGCCACAGTCAGGTTGGAAGAGCAACACCTTATATTCTGTCTGGGTAGCCTCCAACCTGATGGCATGAACATCAATTTCTCGAATTTTCAGTAATGATCCTCACCTGCCTCTCCTTCACCATTCCCCATTCCCATTTCCCTCTCTCACCTTATCTCCTTACCTGCCCATCACCTCCGTCTACCTCTCCTCCCCCTTTCCTTTCTTTCTTCCATGGTCTTCTGTCCTCTCCTATCAGATTCCCCCTTTTCTAGCCAGGTACCTCTTTCACCAATCAAATTCCCAGCTCTTTACTTCACCCCTCCCCCTCCCAGTTTCACCTTTCACCTTGTGTTTCTTCCTCCCCTCCCCCCACCTTCTTCTTCTGGCTCCTCATCATTTTTTCCCCAGTCTTGATGAAGGGCCTCAGCCCGAAACATCAACTGTACTTTTTTCCATAGGTGCTGCCTGGCCTGTTGAGCTCCCCCAGCAGTTTGCGTATGTTGCTTGGATTTCCAGCATCTGCAGATTTTTTCTTGTTTAGCAATCTTGCAAGTCATCCCAACGGAAACCTGCCTGAAGTAACTGCTCCTGGGCAGTTCTTTGTAGCAAGTTTTTGATTCAATGACAATGAAGGCATATTTTAAAGCTGAGACAGAATTATTAAAAGGAATGTTATTGTTAGCGGTGCATAGCCATTCAAGAAGACCTTAGTGTTGGAGAAGGTCTATTTGCTTCAACATCAATGACTAGTTGGATTTATAATGTAACAAAGTCAAATTTATTTCAATGTATTCCCTTAAATAAAACAACAAAAGATCTTTAAAGGAGAAAAAATAAACTGTCATAAATGTATTACAGGCAAAGAACTACGTATTAAAGGACAGGTCACTAAACTTGCAGTCAAAGAGTTAGATAACTTAGTGGTAACATACACAAAATGCTGGAAGAACTCAGCAGGTCAAGCCACTTCCATGGAGAGGAATAAACAGTCGATATTTTAGCCTAAGACCTTGCATCAAGACTGGACCCAAAATGACCCATCAGACCTTTCATCAGGGACTCATCCTGAAACAACCATTCATCAGGCTTTTCAATCAGGGTCTCAGCCCAAAATGACACTTCATCAGACCATTCATCAGGGTCTCAGCCCTAAATGACCCTTCATCAGACCTTTCATTAGGGTCTCAGCCCGAAATGACCCTTCATCAGACCTTTCATTAGGGTCTCAGCCCGAAACAATCTTTCATCAGACCTTTCATTAGGGTCTCAGCCCGAAACAACCTTTCATCAGACCATTCATCAGGGTCTCAGCCCGAAATGACCCTTTATCAGATCATTCATCAGGGTCTTGGCCCGAAACATCGACTATTTATTCCTCACCCATAGCGTCTGAGTTCCTCCGGCATCTTATAGGTATTACTCTGCATTTCCAACATCTGCAAATCTCTTGCGTTTATGATTGAGGTGAATTGGTTTGGGAAGGCAATCTCAAAGTCTGCAGTATGAAACAGTATGAATACAAGAAGTAGAAAGTTATTTTTAAGAACTTAGCTCAAAAAAAGAGCTTGCCTAATATATATTGAATAATAATGTGACGTAACTAGATGTTGCTGGTAAGCAACTCTCCAATCTCTTTCCCACAGGAAAAGGCATTATTCGGAACATTGTCTTTAAAAAAGTAATGCTTCAACTCCAAGGAAAACTGATAGTTCATCGCTAAATGGTCCTAGCTGGGTAATTTGATGGTAAGAGACCTTTCTATTTAGATATGTCATCTTAATGTGTGCACAGACACAAGCAGCATTGTGGGTGAAGTGAAAGGTTTCATGCACTCTGGGGAAATTAGCAGTGTAGTAAATTGTTATACTCTATCATTTTAATGCTGCTGACACACAGAGACCTGAAGGAGCTTGTTTGCATAAAAAGAAAGGCTTACATTTCTATAGCACCTTTGCAAAAATCTGTCCTCGTCCATTCGTGTTAATGCTACAGCCAAGAAAGCAGAGCAACTCATCTACTCCTCAGCGATGAACAGACTCCACAGCTGTGGCTCTGCAGCTCATGTTCTATCTGTTATATTTTTACAATTTAAATTCTTTGTGCAATCTGTCCTCTTTTCCTCTTCAGATATTTGTTGGAGTTTTGTGAATTCTATTGTGTTTCTTTGTTTTGTGGCTGCGTGCAAAATGAATCTCGAGGTTGTATATGGTGTATACACTTCAATAATAAGTTTGAACTTTGAACTTCATCTAAGGGCAAGTGAAATGCAGCATGTCGCAATGATACTTAACTGTAACAATGCAGGAGGGTCTGAGCACAACTGTAGAAAGAGACAGCAACAGTGTTGGTCAAATGACTTCTAACTTTACTTCAACAGTCAGAGACACTCAGTTCAACTATCTCACCACATTCAATTGTTCAGATTTAAACTTATAATACACAGGCACTTTAAGAGTTCACAGAGAATATAACAAAAAGGCTTCAGGCAAGCTGTCTCAGAAGATCCAAGGCTTCAGGAGAAAATCTGGCAAGTCAGTCCACAAAACAAAGGAACACACATCAAAGTTGCTGGTGAACACAGCAGGCCAGGCAGCATCTCTAGGAAGAGGTACAGTCGACGTTTCGGGCCGAGACCCTTCGTCAGGACTAACTGAAAGAAGAGCTAGTAAGGGATTTGAAAGTGGGAGGGGGAGGGGGAGATCCGAAATGATAGGAGAAGACGGGAGGGGGAGGGATGGAGCCAAGAGCTGGACAATTGATTGGCAAAAGGGATATGAGAGGATCATGGGACAGGAGGCCCAGGGAGAAAGAAAAGGGGGAGGGGGGAAAAACCCAGAGGATGGGCAAGGGGTATAGTGAGAGGGACAAGAGAGAGAAAAAGAATGTGTGTATATAAATAAATAAATAACGGATGGGGTATGAGGGGGAGGTGGGGCATTAGCGGAAGTTTGAGAAGTCAATGTTCATGCCATCAGGCTGGAGGCTATCCAGACGGAATATAAGGTGTTGTTCCTCCAGCCTGAGTGTGGCTTTATCTTTACAGTAGAGGAGGCCATGGATAGACATATCAGAATGGGAATGGGACGTGGAATTAAAATATGTGGCCACTGGGAGATCCTGCTTTCTCTGGCGGACAGAGCATAGGTGTTCATCGAAACGATCTCCCAGTCTGCGTTGGGTCTCGCCAATATATAGAAGGCCGCATCGGGAGCACCGGATGCAGTATATCACCCCAGCCGACTCACAGGTCCCCAGACAGTCCTTCCAGGTGAGGCGACACTTCACAATCAGGTTGGAGGAACAACGCCTTATATTCCGTTCTGGGTAGCCTCCAACCTGATGGCATGAACATTGACTTCTCAAACTTCCGCTAATGCCCCACCTCCCCCTCGTACCCCATCTGTTATTTATTTATTTATATATACACATTCTTTTTCTCTCTCTCCTTTTTCTCCCTCTGTCCCTCTCACTATACCCCTTGCCCATCCTCTGGGCTTTCCCCCCTCCTGCTTTTCTTTCTCCCTAAGCCTCCTGTCCCATGATCCTCTCATATCCCTTTTGCCAATCAACTGTCCAGCTCTTGGCTCCATCCCTCCCCCTCCTGTCTTCTCCTATCATTTCCGATCTCCCCCTCCCCTTCCCACTTTCAAATCTCTTACTATTTCTTCTTTCAGTTAGTCCTGACGAAGGGTCTCGGCCCCAAAAGGTCGAATGTACCTCTTCCTAGAGATGCTGCCTGGTCTGCTGTGTTCACCAGCAACTTTTATGTGTGTTGCTTGAAATTCCAGCATCTGCAGATTTCCTCATGTTTGCGCCACAAAACAAAGGGGTTGTTTCCACAGGCTAGATCCCAGGTAAGTCTTTTCACAGAATTGGCACAGGAGAATGACTAACTCTATTAGTCAATTCTAACCAACTGAGCAAATATTAAGACTGAGCAACTAGTAGACGCAACCACCAGCCTTAAGCACCCCTCAATCAGTCTCAGGTGTGTCTCATAATCCAACTGAGATCCCTCCCAGTGATTAGGATGAGGATCTCCATCCAGAAAGGTGACATCATTGTTCTTGGAGGTGTCAGTGTCACCTGCTGGGCACTTCAGTGTTACATTAACAATTTTTATAGGTACTCAAAAAGCACCTGATATGGATGCATCAGAACTAGGTATGGCAACTGCTCTGCCCAGGACTGCCAAAAATTGCAGAGAGTTGTGAACACAGCCCATTAGAAATCATCCTCCTCTGCAGAGACTCTGTCTACACTTCCCACTGCCTCAGAAAAGCAGGCAGCATAATCAAGAACCCTTCCCACCCCAGTCATTCTCCACTCTCTCCTCTATTCTCAGGCAGAAAGTAGAAGATCTTGAAATCATGAATAATCATACTCAAAGACAACTTCTATCCCACAGGTATCAAACTCTTGTGCAGACCTCTCATGCGCTAAAAGATAATCTCTTGATCTCCCAATCTACCTCATTGTGGCTCTTGTGTTTTGTTTGCCTAAGCAGCACTTTTCTGTGTATCTACAACAGTATAATCTACATGTTGTTTTCTTTTTACTACCTCAGTGTACTTGCAATGAGACTGACCTGCTTTGATGGGACAAAAATGAAGTTCTTCACTGTGTCTTGGTACAAATGACAATCATAAACCAATTCCAATTCCAGTGAAGGTCCTGATTCCTCCTAATGAATTGTCTCAGCCTGAAACATCAACTGTTCATTCCCTTCCAGAGATGCTGCCTGACCTGAGGAGTTCTTGCAGCATTTTGTATATGTTACTCTAGATTTCCAGTATTTGCAGAGTCTCTTGTGTTTATATTTCTCCTTCTTCTTAAGCCTGTCGCCTTTGCTGGAGCACAGGCCAGCAACAGCAGCTCACCGGAGTCTTCAGTCCTGGGCAAAAGGTTGATTGGCCCTGTGACTTCTGCTTTCACCACACAAGTTCATACGTCTTCTTGACACAATCCTTCCTCTCCCAGGGATGAGATCTTTGGAGCTCCTCTTGGCATTTCTATAGACCATAAGACAAATAAGACAAAGGAACAGAAGTCAGCCATTCGGCCCATTGAGTCTGTTCTGCCATTTTATCATGAGCTGATCCATTCTCCCATTTAGTCCCACTCCCCCGCCTTCTCACCATACCCTTTGATGCCCTGGCTACTCGGGTACCTATCAATCTCTGCCTTAAATACACCCAATGACTTGGCCTCCACTGCCGCCTGTTGCAACAAATTCCATAGATTCACCACCCTCTGGCTAAAAAAATTTCTTCGCATCTCTGTTCTGAATGGGCACCCTTCAATCTTTGAGTTATGCCCTCTCATACTAGACTCCCCCATCTTGGGAAACAACTTTGCCACATCCACTCTGTCCATGCCTTTCAACATTCGAAATGTTTCTATGAGGTCCCCCCTCATTATTCTAAATTCCAAGGAATACAGTCCAAGAGCGGACAAATGTTCCTCATATGTTAAACCTCTCATTCCCGGAAACATTCCAGTGAATCTTCTCTGTACCCCCTCCAACGTCAGCACACCCTTTCTTAAATAAGGACCCCAAAACTGCCCACAGTACTCCAAGTGAGGTCTTACCAGTGTCTTATAGAGCCTCAACATCACATCCCTGCTCCTATACTCTATTCTTCTAGAAATGAATGCCAACATTGCATTCGCCTTCTTCACCACCGACTCAACCTGGAAGTTAACCTTAAGGGTATCCTGCATGAGGACTCCCAAGTCCCATTGCATCTCAGAACTTTGAATTCTCTCCCCATTTAAATAATAGTCTGCCCATTTATTTCTTCAGCCAAAGTACATAACCATACACTTTCCAACATTGTATTTCATTTGCCACTTCTTTGCCCATTCTTCCAATCTATCCAAGTCTCTCTGCAGACTCTCTGTTTCCTCAGCACTACCGGCCCCTCCACCTATCTTGGTATCATCAGCAAACTTAGCCACAAAGCCATCTGTTCCATAATCCAAATCGTTGATGTACAATGTAAAAAGAAGCGGCCCCAACACAGACCCCTGTGGAACACCACTGGTAACCGGCAGCCAACCAGAATAGGATCCTTTTATTCCCACTCCCTGTTTCCTGCCAATCAGCCAATGTATGTAACTTTCCCGTAATTCCATGGGCTCTCATCTTGTTAAGCAGGCTCACGTGTGGCACCTTGTCAAAGGCCTTCTGAAAATCCAAATATACAACATCCACAGCATCTCCCTTCTCTAGCCTACTTGTAATTTCCTCAAAAAATTGTAATAGGTTTGTCAGGCAGGAATTTCCTTTAAGGAATCCATGCTGAGTTCTGCCTATCTTGTCATATGCCTCCAGGTACTCCGTAACCTCATCCTTGACAATCGACTCCAATAACTTCCCAACCACCAATGTCAGGCTAACAGGTCTATAATTTCCTTTTTGCTTCCTTGCCCCCTTCTTAAATAGCGGAGTGACATTTGCAATCTTCCAGTCCTCCGGAACCATGCCAGAATCTATCGACTTTTGAAAGATCATTGCTAATGCCTCCGCAATCTCCACAGCTACTTCCTTCAGAACACAAGGGTGCATTCCATCTGGTCCGGGAGATTTATCTACCCTTAGACTATTCAGCTTCCTGAGTACTTTCTCTGTCGTAATTGTGACTGCGCACACTTCTCTTCCCTGCCACCCTTGAGTGTCCGGTATACTGTTGATGTCTTCCTCAGTGAAGACTGATGCAAAATACTCGTTCAGTTCCTCCACCATCTCCTTATCTCCCATTACAATTTCTCCAGCATCATTTTCTATCGGTCCTATATCTACTCTCACCTATCTTGTACTCTTTATATACTTGAAAAGGACTTTAGTATCCTCTTTGATATTATTTGCTAGCTTCCTTTCATAGTTCATCTTTTCTCTCTTAATGACCTGCTTAGTTTCCTCTTGTAAGCTTTTAAAAACTTCCCAATCCTCTGTCTTCCCACTAATTTTTGCTTCCTTGTAACCCCTCTCCTTTGTTTTAACTTTGGCTTTGACTTCTCTTTTCAGCCACGGTTACATCCTTCTTCCATTCGAAAATTTCTTCTTTTTTGGAATATATCTGTCTTGCACATTCCTCACTTCTCACATAAACTCCAGCCACTGCTGCCCTGCTGTCTTTCCCGCTAGTGTCCCTTTCCAGTCAACTTTGGCCAGTTCCTCTCTCATGCCACTGTAATTTCCTTTACACTGAAATACCAACACATCGGATTTCGGCTTCTCTTTTTCAAATTTCACAGTGAACTCAATCATGTTATGATCACTGTCTCCTAAGGGTTCCTTCACCTCAATCTCTCTAATCACCTCCGGTTCATTACACAATACCCAATCCAGTACAGCCGATCCCCTAGTGGGCTCAACAACAAGCTGTTCTAAAAAGCCATCTCACAGACATTCTACAAACTCCCTCTCTTGAGATCCAGTGCTGACCTGATTTTCCCAATCCACTTGCATGTTAAAATCCTCCACAATTATCATAACACTGCCCTTCTGACAAGTCTTTTCTATAGCTCTGGGTTTTTACAGGATGTGGTTGCTAACCCCATAACCAACCCTCCTCCTTTCACAGCTAGGCTTGGGACAATCCATGGTAGAGTTTGTGTTTATAATTAGTCAAGTGAATCTATTTTGGATTGCATAATAAGTGGCAGCACTTTCCATTTACAAAGACTCTGGTTCCAGTTAAAATACCATTGAATCAAATTCAGATCTGAAAAAGGATCTAGTGTTTCCCGGCATATATGACGAATAAACTCTTCCCAGGCTTCAAGCTTGGTACGGCTATCAATTATAACCAGCGTTTCAATGACAAACTCTGCCATCTTCTTCCAGTGGACTAGACTTACCCAGGCATCATCCTTGAAGAAGATGGCAGAGTTTGTCATGGAAATGTTGGTTATAATCAATACCTGTAGCTGGCATGAAGCCCAAGGAGAGATTATTCAACATTCAGATCTGTTTACAGCAAATGATTTCTTACCACATTAGTGCCATGCAATGACTATTTTCAATAACAATTTACATTAAACATTAAATGGATTTGTCTTCATAATCAACATCATTCCCTCCACCACTGGCATATGTATCATCTACAAAATGCATAACAGTTGCTCATTAATGTTTCATTGATCGCAACTTGCAAACCTGTGCCCTATACAGTCCAAAAAGACAAGACCACTTCCAGTTAGGATCACCACCACGTGCCGGTTCCCCTTTATGTCACACGCCATCCTGATTGGCAACACAGCTTTAGCCAAAGAGACAGAAATACAGTCAGAAGAAAAATAAAAGAAAATGAATAACACACGCAAAATGACAGAGAAGCTCAGCAGGCCGGGTAGCATCTACAGAGAGAAAATAACAGTCAGCGTTTCAGACCAAGATCCTTCATCATGACTTCAACTGCTAATTCCTCTCCATAGGTGCTGCCTGACCTGCTGAGTTCCTCTGTCATTTTGTGTGTGTATTACTCTGGATTTCCAGTATCTGCAGAATTTCTTGTGTTAAAGGAAGAAAATGTATATTTTATAATTTAAACTGATGCCTAGTTAGCAACAGTTAAGGAATGAGATTCTGCAATTTCAGTCGTTCTCATTTTGGGACATATACATCTCAATACTAAATAAACATATTCCCGATACTTCTAGGTTGAATTTAAAGAACAATTAATGTGCAAGTGTGGAATTTTTTTTGCAATTAACAAAGAGGCCAAGGGAGTACTGCCATTTACTTGAGTGTTACAGTGGAACACTACACATAATCCAGGAATGAGGTGATTCACAGCTTGAAAGGCATCTCTTTGTCACTGTGTGATGTTGGTCAATTTCAGTCGTGACAACACTGAGAGCATCATTATTTCAGCGGCAAACTGTGAGCCCTTGTCAGACAAATACTGAGAAGAAAAATGCACTGAATTACAATCGTCTTATAAATTCCCGACTCCGGCTAGCACAGCATCAACAGCACTTGCCTGTTTCCCAGCTTGAAAGCTCTCTTTGACAGCTAACTTCACCCCTTGAGAAGTTCCTGCGAAAAGCCTGTTAGGGGTGGCCCAGGCAATTTGTGGACAACAAAGGCAAAGCTCAGCAAATACTTCCTTTGGTCATGCATGGCATAATGAGCCTCAGATCTGCGCAAATGGAATTTAGCCCATAAGATATCGGCACAGAATTAGTCCATTCAGCCCATCGAGTTTGCTCCACCATTCAATCACTGCCGATTTATCATCCACCTTAAATCCCATTCTCCAGCCTTCTTCCCACCACATTTGACTTCATTAGTAATTAAGAACCTATCATCCTCCAGTTTAAATATACCCAATGAATTGCGGCCATCTATGGCAATGCCTACACAGATTCACCACCCTCTAGCTAAAGAAATTTCTCCTTATCTCTGTTCTAAAGGGATATCTTCTTTTCTAAGGCTCTAACCTCAGGTCCCAGACTCCCTCACTTAAGGAAACATCCTTTCCCCAACCTCTCTACCGAAGCAGTTCAATATTCGATAGATTTCAATGAGATTCCCCCTCACTCTTCTAGTCTTTAGTAAGAACAGGTCCAAAGCCATCAAATCTCCCCATATGTTAACCCTTTCATTCTCAGAATCATTCATGTGAACCTGTCCAGACCATCTCCAATAACAGCACATCCTTTCTTAAATAAGAGGCCTCAAACTGCTCACACTACTCCAAGCTTTATAAAGCTTCAGCCTTGCAACCTTTTTCTGATCCCAATCTTAGCCAGCCAAGGAGTTTGTAAAGTTGCAACACATAGTTTGCTGGGGGGACTTGGCGTGTCAAGCAGTGTCAGGTCTGAAGTGTGACAATTTCTTTCCTCCCACTGATACTGCTCAAACTGCAAAGTTTACATTACCTCTTTTTAAATTTAGAGATACAGCTTGGTAACAGGGCTTTTCTGGTCCAACAAGCCTGTGCTGCCCAATTACACCCATGTGAGCAATTATGTCTTTGGATGAAGCACCTGGAAGAAACCCAAAAGTCATGGGGAGAATGTACAAGTTCCTTATAGTTAGTGGCAGAATTGAACCAGGGTCACTGGTGCTGAAACAGCGTTAAACTAACCACTGGATTATACATGCTGCCCCAAAGATTCAGAAGATCAAGTGTTGCTCCAGATTCCAGCATCTGAAGTCGTTTGTGTCTCGAATTTGTAAGGTTCTTCAGACAAAGGAAAAGATCATTGCAACTGAGAAAGCCCTCCTCAGAGCTGACTGGAGAACAGAGGCAATGGGAACAAGATCATCACACATTCCCTTTCTCCATGAAGAACTCTAAAATCTGAAAGTTATGTTTTGCTGCAAAGCATATGAAAAACTAACCTTCTGGATCAGGCACCAATAGCATTGTTTAATCCAGAGGAGTAATTTGGGCAACGAAACTTCAGACTGTGCAGATGGAAAGGAGGAAGAGAAGATTGCTCGGAATTTGGATCATGTAGCAGCTTGATTGTGTTCACTGTGATTCAATTTCAACAAGATAGAATGTGGATAGAATCCAATAACCATCTTGCAGGCTAACACACAGAGACTTTTGTCCATCCAGTACTCTGTGGCCACACAAAGTATTGAGTACAGGAGTTGGGATGTTGTGTTAAAGTTGCATAAGTTATTGGTGAGGCCGAATTTGGAGTATTGTGTCCTCTACCTACAGGAAAGGTATCAATAAGGTTGAAAGAGTACGGAGTACAGAGAAATTTACAAGCATGTTGCTGGAGTTTTAGGACCTGAGTCATCCGGGGCTTTAGCCCCAGAGGGTAAAAGGACGAGGGGAGATTTGAAACAGGTCAACAAAATTATGAGTGGGGTCAATAGGGTAAATGCAAGCAGACTATTTCCACTGAGGCTGGGTGAGACTAGAACTAGAGGTCATGGGTTAAGGGTGAAATATTTTAAGGGGAACATCGAGGGGAATTTCTTCACTCAGAGGGTGGCGATAGTGTGGAATGAGCTGCCAGCAGAAGTGCTGAATGCAGAATCAGAATCAGAATCAGATTTAATGTCACTGGCATATATATTTTTGAGATACAGCACAGAATAGGTCCCTCCTGCCCTTTCAGCCATGCTGCCCAGCAATCCCCCGATTTAATCCTAGCCTAATCACAGGACAATTAACAATGACCAATTAACCTACCAACCAGCAGGTCTTTGGACTGTAGTGCTGAGGCTGCTCCTTTTGGCCAGACCCTTCTCTCTCTTTTCTCTGCTCTCACACGTTTAAGCAGTGGTTTATATGCTGGTGTGAACATGACAGATATGTGGTCAGAGTGGCCAAGATGGGGACGGGGGGCTGCTTTGTATGCCTGTGGTGCGTCGGTATAAACCAAGTCCAGTGTGTTGTCTCCCCTGGCTTTGAAATCCACATATTGCAGCGATTTGAAACTGCTCTCCCTTTCCACTGTTGATTCCTCAATGTGGACTGGTCTCTTTTATATGTATCTAAGACTTTACACAGTACTCCACACACAGTGGCCATTTTGTTTGGTACCTCCTGTACCTAATAAAGTGGCCACTAAGAGGACATTCATGGTCTTCTGCTCCTGTAGCTCATCCAGTTCAAGGTTTGGCATGTGCGTTGAGCGATGCTCTTCTGCACACACTGTTTTAACATGTGGTTATTTGAGTTACTGTTGCCTTCCTGTCAACCTGAACCAGTCTGGCCATTCTCCTCTTAACTCTCTCATTAAAAAGGCATTTTCACCCACAGAATTGCCACATACTTGATGGTTTTTTTTTGGTTTTTTTCACCATCTTCTGCAAAGTCTAGAGACTGTTATATGTGAAAATCCCAGGAGATCAGCAGTTTTTGAGATACTCAGCCACTTTATCTGGCACAAACAGTCATTCCACAGTTAAAGTCATTTAAATCACATTTCTTCCCTTTCTGATGTTCAATCTGAATACAGCTGAACCCCTTGACCATGTTTGTATGCTTTTATGCATTGAGTTGCTGTGACATGATTGGCTGATTAGATATTTGCATTAATGAGCAAATGTACAGGTGTACCTAATAAAGTGGCCACTGAATGTATATACCCAGGGTTTAAATGCAATGAAAATTAGCTTTTTGCAGCAGCAGCAGCACCATACATTACAAACACAATGAATATTAGTTAACATAAGTATAAACTAACATGAAATTATAAGTACTCTACATAACTAAATAATAAGTAATTAACATAATAAAAGAAAAAAAAGAAAGCCTCTCAGGTAGCTTTAGGTTTCATATTGTAGAGGTGGCATGGTATCGTAGCAATTAGCATAACACCCTTACAGTGTCAGCAACCCAGATTCAGTTCTATTGCTGTCTACAAGGAATACATTCTTCCCATGTGGGTTTCCTCTGGGTGCTCTGGTTTACTCCCACATTCCAAAGACATTAGGTTAGTAGTTTAATTAGGTATCGTTGTGTATGAGGCCATTTGCACAACAATATCATTAATAAAAAAATGCTAGAGACTGGAGCTAAGTTAACAAGGGCTTTTGCTTACGGAACCTGAACTGAACACATATATACAGATCAATACGTGGCTAATAGCGCATGCTCGATACAATGTATTAGTACAACATAAAGTAGTCCTATATTATACAGTAGGTTATATGGTACACTCCTCCCCTTTTATTTTAATAGTGTATCAACTGTTTTTTTTACTGGGGTCACTATGATAAACAATATGTGTACCCTTAACATACAAACACTTACCAATTGTTTAATAATATCAAATTATAATAAGGTAACATAATAATTATTATTATAATGACGTCGGCGTGTAACATCATTCACACCGTTGAGCACAGGAGTGCATTCAGCCAGAGACACATTCCACCGGGATGCAGCACTGAGCGTCATGAGAAGTCATTCCTGCCTGTGGCCATCAAACTTTGCAGCTCCTCCTTTGGAGGCTTGGACACCCTGGGCCAATGGGCTGGTCCTGAATTTATTTTCATCTGGCATGGTTTACATATTATTATTTGATTGTTTGTGGTTTTGTATTGCTATGCTTGTACTCTGTTCTTGGTTGGTGCGGCTGTAACGAAAGCCAATTTCCCTTGGGATCAATAAAGTATGTCTATCTATATATCTATCTATCTATCTATCTATAACTCAAGTCTCTGGAGGGGTCTTCTCTGCCCCTCTGGGTAACGTCTGTCAATAAACTTGTTTGTTTTAATACAGATTTCCATATAAAAGTCACAAAAGTTGACCTCTGAGCATAGGGAGTTTCCACGGTCTGCTTCAAAGGTGACTTGCCACCAACAAAAGAAGTGGTTGGTGATCTGCTGTCTCTCCTAGTTATTCAAAAGTCGCAGCAATCCAATGACTCACAGAAAGATTAGTACTTTACCAGTAATCTTTCACCATTTGATTTCACAGTTGATCGAAATCCTGTTGTTCGTTCCATTGTTCTTAAGCTGCTGTTAAAGTACAGTTTTGCCGATAGTAAGGGTTATCTGCAGTGCTATCTGTCTGACTCAAGAGGGAGAATTTCTTCAGATAAACATTCAACACGTGTGAAAATACAACAATAGAAACCTTACAGTTTGTTGCCGGAATTCACTTCTGTTTGGAACCTGTTTCCCAACCTTCTCTGTGCAAAACAAGACACATTGGCTGAGGATTCAAACTATCTACATGCAAAAGATACTTTCCTGCAAAGGATTAAGTGTATGATTCTCAACGGAGGAAATGATTGGTTCAAGATTTACCTTGTGCGAAAGCTGTTCTGTTTGAATGGAATTGATTTTGTCCTCTGTTAGGTTTACCTTCTCCTCCAGCAACCTGGTTTTCATTTATTTCACCCCTCTCAACAATTTCTCCCTGAAGCTGATCGTTATATTGTGGGCAGCGACCATAGCGACCACGAACAAAGTAAGGTGAGTAACACACATCAAAGTTGCTGGTGAACGCAGCAGGCCAGGCAGCATCTCTAGGAAGATGTACAGTCGACGTTTCAGGCTGAGACCCTTCATCAGGACTAACTGAAGGAAGAGTGAGTAAGAGATTTGAAAGTGGGAGGGGGAGGGGGAGATCCAAAATGATAGGAGAAGACAGGAGGGGGAGGGATGGAGCCAAGAGCTGGACAGGTGATAGGCAAAAGGGATACGAGAGGATCATGGGACAGGAGGTCCGGGGAGAAAGACAAGGGGTGGGGGGGGGGGGGAACCAGAGGATGGGCAAGGGGTATAGTCAGAGGGACAGAGGGAGAAAAAGGAGAGTGAGAGAAAGAATGTGTGTATAAAAATAAATAATGGATGGGGTACAAGGGGGAGGTGGGGCATTAGCGGAAGTTAGAGAAGTCGATGTTCATGCCATCAGGTTGGAGGCTACCCAGACGGAATATAAGGTGTAGAATTCCTGTTGTTTAAGGTGAGTAACGCTGTCTTCTGTAAGGAGGGTGATGTTGTTGATTTTGATAATCTTGGTTTTCTCCATCTGTTGCTGTCTCTGCTCCATCTCCTTTCTCTCCACCTTCAATGTTCTGTTCGTAATTGCGTGGTGGACCTCGATGGCGAGGGTTGTAGCGACAATAACGATTTCTGTCCGCAGCCTATCGGCTCCCTTGGACTGGAATTCCTCCGGGATCAGTTATGTTTGCTGCTTCTGCACCCTTTTCACCTCCTCTTCGTACCCCTTCCCTTATTTATTTATTTATTTTCTCTCTCTTTTTTCTCCCTCTGTCCCTCTCACTATAACTCCTTGCCCATCCTCTGGGCTTCCCACCCCCTTTCTTTCTCCCTAGGCCTCCCATCCCATGATCCTCTCCCATCTCCAGCCTCGTATCCCTTTTGCCAATCAACTTTCCAGCTCTTAGCTCCATCCTTCCCCCCTCCTGTTTTCTCCTAACATTTTGGATCTCCCCCTCCCTCTCCCACTTTCAAATCTCTTACTATCTCTTCTTTCAGTTAGTCCTGATGAAGGGTCTCAGCCTGAAATGTCAACTGTACCTCTTCCTAGAGATGCTGCCTGGCCTGCTATGTTCCACCAGTATTGTGTGTGTGTTGCTTGAATTTCCAGCATCTGCAGACTTCCTCGTGTTTCCTTTGTATCATTCTTGTTGATGAATCCATATCCATTTCGTATGTTGAGCCACTTTACTGTCCAAGAAGCTTTGTTGCGATGACTTTCTTCTCCCCAGGGGATTTGGGTTTGTCTGGCTGTTGCTGCTGCTGCTGTTCGGATTGCTGCTCCGTCTCGGCCTCGCTCATGGTGTTGACAGGCTGCGTGAGGTGGCTGCGGCTCGGGCTGGTCTGAGATGGGGGCTCCTGCACTCTCTCCGCTTCTTTCTTCTCTCTAATATAGTTCCTTTCCACTTGTTCTGTCTCCAGTTGCAGAAAAAGCTCTGCATTTCGAATTCTTTCCTTGTATTGTTGATCTAGTTTCTTCATCCTTTTCTGATACTCCTGCAAAGTGCCTTCCTGTAACTGCTGTAGCTGTCTTTTGAGAGATGTTAATTTCTCCTGGTACATCTGCTCTTTTACTTCCAGGTAGTCTTCATCATCCTGCTTATTGGCAATATCTGTCTCCCTTGCATCCTCTGTATCTTGATCCGAGTCATGGCCATGGATACCGCGTTCGTCCTCATCATTGACAGTGTCTAGCTCCTCCTCGTTTTCGTAACAGTCGACAATGGGTGAGAGGAGAGCTGCAGACATCTTCCCCGCTGAGCTGCCCTCCTTTGTTGACACAACTAGTGCCTTGATGGTGTGCCATTCCAACTGGATTTTCCTGAGCCATTCACGTCCCAGCAATGGTGGTCCTTCATTTTTCAGTACATAGAGATTCAGCTGCTGTGTTTTGTCTATATGTACCAGATTTCCCTGTGATTTCCCTTTTCTCAAGTCCACAATCAATTCTTTGGTATTAATGACGTTGAGTGCAAAGTGTCACCACTCAGCCAACTCTTGTATACTTCCTCATCACCATCTGAAAGTCTGCCAACAATAGCTGTGTCATTGGCAAATTTATAGATGGTGCTTGATCTGTCCTTCTGTAGCCTCCATACTGCCTCAACTTTATCTGCCCCTCCACCTATCTTCATTTCATGCACAAAATTGCTCAAAAAGCCATCAACGTCATCATCTAAATCATTAAGATATAGCGTAAAGAGAAACAATCCCATCACCAACCCCTGCAGAACATCACTAGTCACCACAATACCATGGGCATCTTGTTTAGCAGCCTCATGTACAGCATCTTGTCAAAGGCCTTCTGAAAATCCAGTTACTCAACATACACTGATTCTCCTTTGTCTGTCCTACTTGTTATCTCCTCAAAGAATTCCCACAGATTTATCAGGCAAGATTTTCCCTTAAGGAAACTAAGCTATTTTTGCCTATTTAATCATATGCCTCCAAGTACCTTGATACCTCATCCTTAACAATCAACTCCAACAGATTCTCAACCAATGAGGTCAGGCTAACTGACCTATAATCTCCTTCCTGCTGCCTCCCTCCCTTCTTGAAGAATGGAGTGATATTTGCCATTTTCCAGTCCTCCAGAATATAGTGATTTTTGAAAGATCATTATTCCACAACTTCTTCAGTTACCTTTCTCAGAACCCTTGGGTACAGTCTATCTCGTCCCGGTGACTTATACATTCGAACCTTTCAGCTTCCCAAGCACCTTCTCCCTAGTAATCACAATTCTGCTCACTTCTGCCCCCGGCACTCAATTTCCTGTTGCTTATTACAAACATACAGACATCTGTAGGAAGCTAAAAAGCAGGACTTCCTAGCTCTGAGCTAGTGAGGTGAGAAGTAGATAGAGTGCAGTTCAATATGTGGAGAAAGAGCTGGTGTAGGAGGTAAGGCTTCAGATTTATGGATCATCAGGCTGTCTGAGAATGTGAGTTGTAAACAACCCTTGAAAGTGAGTCTGTAGGTTGTAGGATCAGCTCAGAGTAGTGGTGAGTCAAGTTATCCATTTTGACTTAGGAGCTTGATGGTTGTAGGATAGTAATTGTTCCTGAACCTAGCAGTGTGGGACCGAAGGCTTCAGTACCTTGTGCCTAATATTAAGAAATAAAAGTGGACGAAGTGCCTCTTAAATCCAGTGTCAGTATTATGCATATGTGTGGAATGCAGATTCCTCTCTGTTGAACCCCACTCCCATTCCCCTGCTTACCATCTCCACTCCCCCCCCCACCACTAATTCCCTCTTTCTCTACCTCATTCCAAAAGCCTTTCCACAATCCCCATCATTGCTCCTCACAGTTTCTCCTCCCTACAATTTCTTGACTCCCTCTGCTCACAAACTATACTCCCCTTATCTCTACGCACCCCTCTCTCCTCTAGCACATTCCTGAGGCACATGCTAATTGACACAAGTGCAACAAGATTAAAGAAATAAACACATGGCTGGAAGATTGGTATAGGAGAAATAGGTTTAAATCCATAAGATATTAGCACCAGTACAGTGGAAAGAAACCAAAGCCACAGATGGCTGTGGAGGCCAAGTCATTGGGCATATTTAAATGGAGGTGAATAGGTTCTTGACCTACTCATGGCCGTCATCAGCAAGGGAGATGAGGCTGAGCACAGGGCTACGGTAGGAAACTTTGTCACATGGTGTGAGCAGAATTATCTGCAGCTTAATGTGAAAAAGACTAAGGAGCTGGTGGTAAACCTGAGGAGAGCTAAAGTACCGGTGACCTCTGTTTCCATCCAGGGGGTCAGTGTGGACATGGTGGAGGATTACAAATACCTGGGGATACGAGTTGACAATAAACTGGGCTGATCAAAGAACACTGAGGCTGTCTACAAGAAGGGTCAGAGCCGTTTCTATTTCCTGAGGAGACTGAGGTCCTTTAACATCTGCTGGACGACGCTGAGGATGTTCTACGAGTCTGTGGTGGCCAGTGCGATCATGTTTGCTGTTGTGTGCTGGGGCAGCAGGCTGAGGGTAGCAGACACCAACAGAATCAACAAACTCATTCATAAGGCCAGTGATGTTGTGGGGATGGAACTGGACTCTCTCACGGCGGTGTCTGAAAAGAGGATGCTGTCTAAGTTGCATGCCATCTTGGACAATGTCTCCCATCCACTACATAATGTACTGGTTGGGCACAGGAGTACATTCAGCCAGAGACTCATTCCACCGAGATGCAGCACAGAGCGTCATAGGAAGTTATTCCTGCCTGTGGCCATCAAACTTTACAACTCCTCCCTTGGAGGGTCAGACACCCTGAGCCAATAGGCAGGTCCTGGTCTAATTTCCTGGCATAATTTACATATTACTATTTAACTATTTATGATTTTATTACTATTTATTATTTATGGTGCAACTGTAACGAAAACCAATTTCCCCCGGGATCAATAAACTATGGCTATGACTATGACTAGTAAGGGTGTCAAAGATTATGGGGGGAAAAGAAGAAGAACCGGATTGAGAGGGACACTAAATCAGCCATGATGGAATGGCAGAGCAGACATGATGGGCCGAATAGCCTAATTCTGCTCCTATGTCTTATTTAAGAATTAAAATATTTGCTGAGAGCAGATCAGAGAAGGTTGATTGCTGCGATGAAGTTGTTTTACGAGGAGTAATTATGCAGGCAGCCACAATAACTCTTCCAAGCCCATGTCACTGCAAACCGGCAATCTGTTGAGAGACAGATTGCTGGGACTTTGTGCACTTCGATGCAAAGCTCGAAAGGCAGCATAAGGTAAATTGCCCGAGGACATCCTGTTCAGCAAAAGCAATCCAGCCAAAAACCACCCATCAGTTTACACTCAATTATCAGCAAAGTGATGGAAGCTCTCATTAAAAAAGCGATTAGGCAGCGCTTACTCAGAAAAATCCTGCTTACTGATAGCCATGCTGGGTTTTGCCAGAACCATTTGTCTCCCAACTTTGTCCCAGCCTTTGTCCCAATATGGTCTGAAGAGCAAATTTCAAAGGGTGAGGTGAGAATGACTGTCCTTGATACCACAGCAGCTGGGAGCTGCATCAAGGAACCACGGTAAGCATCGCCTCAGTGGGTGTCAGAGGAAGGAAATTTCAGCGAATTGAATTGTAAATCAAACAAAGGAAGACGGCCATGATTGTTGGAAGATGTTGGAATGCCTTACTAGGTAGGGGTGGTAGTAGAGGCAGATACTGTATAATAGGGATATATGTGCTGGATGTAGATCCCCTTGTACCTAAACCTCTCCCTTTCTCCTGCTTGCTATTCCCACTCCAACCTCTTCCTATCACTAATTCTCTTTCCCTCTACCTCATTCCAACAGTGTCTTTCCACAATCACCATCACTGCCCCTCACAGTCTCTTCTCCCTCCCCCCCCTGCTCACAAACCCCATTCCCCCCTCAAGTCATATAGCTGACTTCCATCCCCTTCTCTCCTAGATAGGCACATGGATAATAGAAAATGGAGGGCTATGCAGGAAGGAAGTGGTAGATTGATCTTGGAGTAGGCTGAAAGGCCAGCGCAACATCGTGGGCCAAAGACCCACACCTGTGCTATAATCTATTTTTAATCATCTCATTCTCGAGACATCACTATAGAAGTTCCTCAGAGCAGTATC
This sequence comes from Mobula birostris, assembly GCF_030028105.1. Lineage (NCBI taxonomy): Eukaryota > Metazoa > Chordata > Chondrichthyes > Myliobatiformes > Myliobatidae > Mobula > Mobula birostris. The sequence goes on from NC_092371.1 coordinate 162,414,295, forward strand.
CTAGGTCCAATCTTCTTCAATTCCTTCCTTCCAACATAAGGTCTAAAGTGGAAATATTGATTAATGATAGCAAATGTTTAGTTCCTCTTTCGATCCTCAGCAAATAGAGCAGATTATGCCTGCATTCAGCAACACCCAGACATTGGCTGATAATTAGCAAGTTACCTCCGTGATTCAAAAGTGCCAAGGTAATAACTACCTCCAACAAGGTAAAACTGAGGTGGTGCTGAGAGTGCACATCTTATATTTCAGAATGAAAAGCATTTTCATTTAAGATGCAGTGCTGCCCCAGCTGCCCAGAGCATTCACTAGCATTACCACCACTTCAGAGGCTGGCAAGTGACTCACCCCGTCATCTTAGTGCATTTCCATATAACCATATAACAATTACAGCACGGAAACAGGCCATCTCGGCCCTCCTAGTCCGTGCCGAACTCTTACTCTCACCTAGTCCCTCCGACCTGCACTCAGCCCATAACCCTCCATTCCTTTCCTGTCCATTTATCTATCCAATTTAACTTTAAATGACAACATAGAACCTGCCTCAACCATTTCTGCTGGAAGCTCGTTCCACACAGCTACCACTCTCTGAGAAAAGTTCCCCCTCATGTTACCCCTAAACTTTTGTCCTCTAATTCTCCACCTATGCCCTCTTGTTTGAATTTTCCCCACTCTCAATGGAAAAAGTCTAACCATGTCAACTCTATCAATTCCCCTCATAATTTTAAACACCTCTATCAAGTCCCCCCTCAATCTTCTACGCTCCAAAGAATAAAGGCCTAACTTGTTCAACCTTCCTCTGTAACTTAGGAGATGAAACCCAGGCAACATTTTAGTAAACCTCAGCTGTACTCTCAATTTTGTTGACATCTTTCCTATAATTCGGTGACCAGAACTGTACACAATACCCCAAATTTGGCCTTACCAATGCCTTATACAATTTCAACATTACATCCCAACTCCTATACTCAATGTTCTGATTAATAAAGGCCAGCAAACCAAAAGCTTTCTTCACCACTGCTAACAAGGCACAAATCAGGAGTAACACATAAAAATGCTGGTGGAACTCAGCAGATCAGTGGAGGAGAATGGACAGTCAATATTTCAGGCCATGGATGTTGCCTGACCCATTGAGTTCTGCAAGTATTCCAGATTCCAGCATCTGCAGCTTCTTGTGCCTTCCCAAGTCAAGGGTATGATGAAATACTCTACACTGGACAAATGCAGTAACCTGCTTGACCGCTGGCCCACCCACCATTCCAGCTATCCATCCTCAACATCAATGGCACGCAATGGCCACAGTGCAGACCATCTACAAAATGCATGGCAGTTCCACACAGCTAACTCTGACAACATCTCCTAAACCCAACCCACCTCCATCACCAGGAACGACAAGGGCTGCAGGTGTGTGGGAACACTCAGGTTCCCCTCCAAATTACACACTATCCTGATTTGTAAATTTATTCAGATTCAGATTCGTTTATTTATCACGTGTACATTGACACAAGCAACACAATCTAAGCAATACACACAAAAGCCTGGAGGAACTCAGCAGGTCAGGTAATACCTATGGAAAGGAATTAAGAGTCGATGTTTCAAGCCGAGACTCTTTATCAGGACTGGAAAGGAAGGGAGAAGAAGCCAGAATAAAAAGATGGGAAGAGGGGACACAACCTAAGGATATGCTGGGGACAGTCTACAAAGACTATGTACTTAATTTTTATTATTGGGTCTTGATTTTGGAACACCCTGCCCAACACCATGGTGGGAGAGCTTACACAGAAAGACTATCATAATGTTGTATCATTAAAGTACGCATATGTCACCACATACTACCCTGAGATTCACTTTCTCGCAGGCAAACACAGTAGAACAAAGAAATACAATAGAATCAGTGAAAAACTACACACAAAGACTGACAAACAACCGATGTGCAAAAGAAGACAAACTGTGCAAATACAATAAAATGTGCAATAATAAAAGTAAATAAATAATACTGAGAACAAGTTGTCGAGTCCATGAAAGTGAGCCTGTAGGTTGTGGAATCAATTCAGTGCTGAGGTGAGTGGAGTTATCCATGCTGGTTCAGGAGCCTGATGGTTGAGGGTGAGTAATTGTTCCTGAACTTGGTGGTGTGGGACCCAAGGCTCCATCCTGATGGCAGCAGGGAGAACAGAGCATTGCCTGGATGGTGGGGGTCTTTGACAATGGATGTTGCTTTCTTGTGGAAGCAGTCCTTGTGAATGTGAAGACAGGAGAATGGGGTGAGATGAATACATGTAATAAATCAGACATGATGGAATGGCCTAATTCTGCTCCTGGTCTTATGCTCAGTGGTGGAGAGGGCTTATTCCTTGATGTACTGGGCTGTATCCACTATTATTGCAGTCTTTTCTTTTCTCGGGTATTAGTATTTGCATACCAGACTGTGATGCAACCAGTCAGGATGCTCTCTATTGTGCATCTATATGAGTGAGTTTGTTAAAATATTAGATGAGATGCTGAATTAGATCACGTACCCAAGCACAATCATCTTACAAGCACACAGTGCAGTGCTGAGGGTATGCAGCCTTTCAAGTAGAGGGACCACTGCACAGGATTGGGAAAAGCTGCAGAAAGTTGCAAACTCAGCCATCCCCATTATGGGCACTAGCCTCCCTAGCATCAAGGACATCTTAAAAAGATGACCTGTATCCATCATTAGGGACCCCATCACCCAGGACATGCTCTCTTACCATCAAGGACAAGGTACAGAAACCTGAAGACAGACATTTAATGTTTCAGGAGCAGTTTCTTCCCCTCTGCCATCAAATTTCTGAATGGACAATGAACCCATGTAAAATACCTCAGTATTTTTTCTTCTTCTTTGTTCTCTTTTTGCTCTACTTATTTAATTAATGTTTTGATATACTGTATATATTTTCTTATTGCAATTTCGAGATTTTTGATTATTATGTGTTGCACTCTCCTGCTGCTACAAAACAACAAATTTCTCGACATCTGCCAGTGATATTAAATTTGATTCTGATTCTGATTATGCGTCCATCATTTCCACTGGGTGAAGCACCATCCTCTGAGTGAAGAAGTTCCCTGTCATGTTGCTCTTAAATATTTCACTCTTAGCCCATGACCTCTAGTTCTAGTCTCACCCAACCTCAATGGAAAAAGCTATCTACACCACCTATAATTTCGTATACCTCTTTTGAATCTCTCCTCATTGTCTTCAACTCCAGGGGACACAGTCCTAACCTATTCAACCTTTCTCTATAACTCAGGTCCTCAAGACCCAGCAACATCCTTGTAAATTTTCTCCGTACACTTTCAATCTGAATCTGATGTTAAAACCTCTCTAGTGGGCTTCGGAAAATCCCCAGGGCACTGTTCAAAAAGTGCAGGTGTACTCCCTGGGTCCTGGCTAAACGTTTTCTGTCAACCCATTCCATCTACACAGATTAACTGACAATTTATCACAATCCGTTGTTTGGGCTGAGTGCTGTGTGCAAGCTTATGTTTCCTTTTCCTACACAATAACAGAGTATATAATTACAAAGTTAGCGTGCATTAAATTCCACTGGGCTTTCCAAATGACGTGAAAGATGCAACATAGGTTTTTTTTTATCAGTTTAATCGTGCTAATTGCTTTGAACCAGTTTTGCCAAAATCAGCTTGTGCAGAAATAAAAAAATCAACAAAAATATTGCATTTAACCATGGCTAGGATCAGGGAATGATTCACAGCAGAAGATAGCTATTCAGTCCAAAGTTATCTAGTTACATATTAACACAAGAGATCCTGTAGTTGTTATAAGGGGGACACTGGCAGCAGCCCTAAAATGCAAGACACAGACACTGCAGTTCTAGGAACAGGACTAGGTTTGTCAAGAATGCAAGAGGAGTCAGGAAGAAACAACGCTGGACATTGACTCAGGCCCTGGAGGAGGCTAGGATTCAGGGCCTGGGCTAGGACTTGGGCTAGAAGCACAGGACCCGGATGAGGAACTAGGAACAAGGAGCCTGGACTAGGAACACAGAACTTCTGAACCAGATGTCTGGACAAGGACCCGGAACCTGGCTCTTGGCTGGCACTCAGAACCTGGGTCTTGACTCGGAACCGGAACCCGGATCTTAGCAAGGACTCGGGGCTAGGATCTTGGCAAGGACAGGATGTGGCTACAGTGCAGGACGAGGAACCTCCAGTGCAGGACGTGGCTCTCGGACTCAGCTTGGTTAGGCTATTGGGTCCAGAGCCGGGTCTCCTCCTTGGACCGCAGGGCCGGGACCCTTTCTTGAAGTGCAGGGCCGGGACCCTTTCTAGGATGCAAGGCCAGGATGACTGCCGAGGGAACTGCCGAGGGAACTGCCAAGGTAAACTGCCGAGGGACTCCTGGACTGGACAAGAACACGAAGCCTTGACTTGGACAGGACTGGAACACAGAGCCGGGACCCCTCCTTGGGAACAGGACTTAGGGCCAGGGCTTTACACAGAGTCAGGACCCCTCCTTGGGAACAGGACCTAGGGCCGGGACTCTTCTTTGATACGGACATTAAACATGGGGACAAAAAGAGAGAGTTCCAAACTCAATGACAGATAGTTCCTTATCTTGGCATGGCAAGGCTCTGGTCTCACTCCGGCGGTTGAACTTGGCAGGGATGCAAGCAAGGCTTCAGAAGGAAGGAGAATGGAACAGTCCAGCAGGGAATCCTTGGTTTGAGAGGTATTTATGTGCCAGCCCAAAACAAGAATCAAGTTCCTTAATTAAGGCACCCAATGGAACAAGGGAAAAAAGGAAAACCCAGAATAAGGAATCAACGGACCAGACCGTGAACCGGAATGAGGACTTCACGGACTGGACTATGACAGTAGGTGCTAGAAATCCAGAGTAACACACACAAAATGATGGAGGAACTGAGCAAGTCAGGCAGCAGCTAATGAAAGGAATTAACAGTCGATGTTTCAGGCCATGATCCTTCACCAGGACTGGAAAAGCCCTCCCCCTTTTCCCATCACGACTGCTCTTCTATCCTCCTGATGAAGGGTCTCAAACCAAAATATCGACTGTTAATTTCTCTCCTTAGATGCTGCCGGACCTGCTGAGTTCTCCAGCATTTTGTGTGTGTCATCTGGTTACTTATGCCTCTGTTTTGGTACGGCCAGGGGAGCCTTCGCTGGGGATAGAAACTGCATCAGTACCAGATGACAGAACACAAGCCCGTCATTGGCTTCACTTCTCCCTGCTAATTAAAGATGTAATGAAGATTAAAATTGTCGAGGACAAGAGTGGAAAATGAGCAGGGGTTCAGTGCCGTCTGCCAGATTTTAAGCGATTTCCCTGTCTTCTCGCTACTACCATCGGGCGGGAGGCACAGGGGTCTTGGGTCACAAACCGCCAGGTTCAGGAGAGCTGTTGCCCTGCAGACATTGGGTGCCTGAATGGACTTCACTCACCTCAGCGCTGAAAATGCTCGAGGACTCTGCAGCTCATCTTCCATGTATTTTTGTTTACTTTTTGTCACTGTTTGCACAATTTGATCAAGCATTAAGGCCGAGGGCGAAGGTCGATTCAGTGTTCAGCTCACTCCTTCGCGAGGTTTACTTGCTTCAGCGCTGAGCTGACTCTGCAGCTGCAGGCTGCAACCATTGGGACTCGCCTCAGCACTGAACTGGCTCCGTCACTATGGTCAGCAGCCATCAGGCTTCACTCGCCTCAGTGAGTGGACCCTCAGAGCCTCGTCCTTCCCTGGAGTATCTCATCCAGTCCACATCCTAGGCTCGGAGCTTCCTTCCACGTCCTAGGCTCTGAGGGTCCAGTCCATGTCCAAGGCTCTGTGCATCCAGTTCAAGTCCAAGGCTCTGTGTTCCTGTGTTCCAGACCAAGTCCAGGCGCCGTGTTCCAGCCCTGTCCAAGTCTGAGCTTTCTGTCCTCTTTCAGTCCATGTGCGTCGCCCAGCCCAGGAGTACCTCGCCCAGCCTGGTGTTGGAGATTCCACCATCCTGTGCTCGGTCGCCCCATCCGAATCCTCGGCAGTTTACCTTGGTAGCTATCCCTGCCCTGCGCTCCAAGGAGGAGTCCCGTCTCCATACGGAAGAGCCTAAATAAGGTGAGTCCAAGAGCCGAGCCAAATCTAAATCAAGAGCCACGTCCTGTGCTGGAGATTCCTCGTGCTGTGCTGGAGATTCCTAGTCCTGTGCTAGGGTACCTCGTCCTTGTCAAGAACGTAGTCCCGAGTCCTAGCCTAGACCCCGGTTCCGGTTCAGAGTGAAGACCCAGGTTCCGAATCCCAACCGAGAACCAGGTTCCAGTCCTTGTCCAGACTCTGGTTCCGGAGTTCCGAGTTCTTAGCCCAGGCTCCTTGTTACTTGTTCCACATCTGGGTACTGTACTTCTAGTCCAAGTCCGAGCCCAGGCCCTGAATCCTAGTCTTGTCCAGTGTTAACGTCCAGCATCATTTCTTCCTTACTCACCTTGTTCTCTCGATAACCCTAGTCCGGTTCCTAGTACCTCAATGTCTGTATCTTGCATTTTGGTCCGCCTCCAACACACCCCCTTGTAACAGCGCTGAACTGGCGCCGTGACCAATGTGGGCAGCCATCAAGGTTCACTCGCCTCTGTGCTGAACTGACTCCGTGGCTATGGTTGGCAGCCATCAGACTTCACTCGCCTCAGCGAGTGGACCCTCAGAGGCTCTTCCTTCCGTGGAGTACCTCGTCCAGTCCACGTCCAAGGCTCTGAGCGTCCTGTTTACGTCCAAGGCTCTGAGTGTCCAGTCCATGTCCAACGCTCTGTGCATCCAGTTCAAGTCCAAGGCTCTGTGTTCCTGTGTTCCAAGACCAAGTCCAGGTGCTGTGTTCCAGCCCTGTCCAAGTCTGAGCTTTCTGTCCTCTTTCAGTCCATGTGCCTTGCCCAGCCCAGGAGGACCACACCCAGCCCTGTGCTGGATTGTCCCCATCCGAATCCTCGGCAGTTTACCTCCGTAGTCTTCCCAGCCCCACATCCTAGAAAGCATCCCGCCTGCGTCCAAGAAAGCATCCGGTCCTGCGAAAGCATCCCGGCCCTGTGTCCTAGAAAGCATCCCGGCCCTGCATAGAAACATAGAAACATAGAAAATAGGTGCAGGAGTAGGCCATTCAGCCCTTCGAGCCTGCACCGCCATTTATTATGATCATGGCTGATCATCCAACTCAGAACCCTGCCCCAGCCTTTCCTCCATACTCCCTGATCCCCGTAGCCACAAGGGCCATATCTAACTCCCTCTTAAATATAGCCAATGAACTGGCCTCAACTGTTTCCTGTGGCAGAGAATTCCGCAGATTCACCACTCTCTGTGTGAAGAAGTTTTTCCTAATCTCGGTCCTAAAAGGCTTCCCCTTTATCCTCAAACTGTGACCCCTCGTTCTGGACTTCCCCCAACATCGGGAACAATCTTCCTGCATCTAGCCTGTCCAATCCCTTTAGGATTTTATACGTTTCAATCAGATCCCCCCTCAATCTTCTAAATTCCAACGAGTACAAGCCCAGTTCATCCAGTCTTTCTTCATATGAAAGTCCTGCCATCCCAGGAATCAATCTGGTGAACCTTCTTTGTACTCCCTCTATGGCAAGGATGTCTTTCCTCAGATTAGGGGACCAAAACTGCACACAATACTCCAGGTGTGGTCTCACCAAGGCCTTGTACAACTGCAGTAGTACCTCCCTGCTCCTGTACTCGAATCCTCTCGCTATAAATGCCAGCATACCATTCGCCTTTTTCACCGCCTGCTGTACCTGCATGCCCACTTTCAATGACTGGTGTATAATGACACCCAGGTCTCGTTGCACCTCCCCTTTTCCTAATCGGCCACCATTCAGATAATAATCTGTTTTCCTATTTTTGCCACCAAAGTGGATAACTTCACATTTATCCACATTAAATTGCATCTGCCATGAATCCTAGAAAGTATCCCAGCCCCGCATCCTAGAAAGCATCCCGGCCCTGCATCCAAGACAGCAGCCCAGCCCTGCGTCCAAGAAAGCATCCCGGCCCTGCTTCCAAGAAAGCATCCGGCCCTGCGTCCAAGAAAGCATCCGGCCCTGCGAAAGCATCCCGGCCCTGTGTCCTAGAAAGGGTCCCGGCCCTGCACTCCAAGGAGGAGTCCCGGCTCCATACGCAGGAGCCTAACTAAGCTGAGTCCAAGAGCCGAGCCAAATTCTGTGCTGGAGAGTCCTCGTCCTGTCCTTGCCAAGATCCTAGTCCCAAGTCCTAGCCTAGACCCAGGTTCCGGTTCAGAGTGAAGACCCAGGTTCTGAATCCCAACCAAGAACCAGGTTCCGGGTCCTTGTCCAGATTCTGGTTCCGGAGTTCCGAGTTCCTAATGCAGGCTCCTTGTTACTTGTTCCACGTCCAGGTACCGTGCTTCTAGTCCAAGGCCCTGAATCCTAGTCTCGTCCATGTCCAGTGTCAATGTCCAGCGTCTTTTCTTCCTTACTCACCTTGTTATCTGGTTAACCGTAGTCCTGTTGTTAGTACCTCAGTGTCTGTATCTTGCATTTGGGTCCGCCTCCAACACACAACCTTGTAACAGCGCTGAACTGGCTCCATGACTATGGTCGGCAACCATCAGGGTTCACTCGCTTCAGTGGCCCGAATCGATCAGGCTTCTCTCGCCTCGGCGCTGAACTGGCCCCGTGGCTGTGGTGGGCAGACATCAGGGTTCACTCGCCTCAGCTCGGAACTGGATCCGTGGCTATTATCACCAGCCATAAGGCTAAACTCGCCCAGTGCTGAACTGGCTCCATGGTTATGGTGGGCAGCAGCCATCAAGGTTCACTCCCCTCCGCACTGAACTGGCTCCGGGTCTCTGGTCGTCAGCCATCAGGCTTCACTCGCCTCAGCTCGGAACTGGATCCGTGACTATTATCACCAGCCATAAGGCCAAACTCGCCCTGGCGCTGAACTGGCCCCGTGGCTGTGGTGAGCAGACAGCAGGCTTCACTCGCCTCAGCTCAGAATTGGATCTGTGGCTATGGTCACCAGCCATGAGCCTTCACTCGCCTCAGTGCTGAACTGGCTCCGTGGCGATGGTCAGTATCAATCAGGCTTCCCTCACCTCAGCGTTGAACTGGTTCCGTGAATATGAGCACCAACCATCAGGGTTCACTCACCTCAGCGCTGAGCTGGCTCCGTGGCTATTGACTCACTTTTGGGAACTCTGCGGTTCATGTTCTGTATGTTACTTGTCTACTTTTCTATTGCTTGCAAGATTTGTTTCTTTTTTGTACATTGGGTGTTTGCCACTCTTTGTATACATACTTTGATAATAAATGCACTTTGAAACATATAGTGCAATGTGCATTAGCACATACATAATGCTGGCAGAACTCAGCAGATCAGGCAATGTCAATGGAAATGAATTGGGAGTTGCCGTTTTGGGCTGAGACTCTTGGTTTGCGTCAACAGTGTGCTGGGGGCAGCTTGCAAGTGTCGCCTTGCTTCCAGCACCAACATAACATGCCCATAACTTACTAACCTCAACATCTTTGGAATGTGGGAGGAAACCAGAGCACCCAGAAGAACCCAACATGGTCATAGAGAGAACATTCAAACTACTTACAGACAGCAGCGGGGATTGTACCCAATCTCCCATTGATCGCAGGTGCTATAAAGTGTTGCAGTAATCTCTGTACACCTAACAGACCACTGGCTAAGTCATTCATGTTTAGACTTCAGCAGAATCTCCTAAATTTCCTCCTGATGTCCTTCCCAATTCTCACCCCACACACACACACCAACTAGGTGACAGTAGTTCTATCTACTGCAGAAATTCTATCTACTGGGATGACAGTACTTTCCAAGCTGATAGCTTACAAATAGGTTGTGGGTTGGTTGTTTTCCTGCTGGGGAGAGATGGCAGGGGAAATTCAAATACCGGGCAGAGCTGGTAGATGGATAAGGGGGTCATTGGACACAGAGTACTCAGTGATGGGCCAGAGAGTTGTTGTAGGAGGTTTTGGAAGGAGCAATGAACGTTTTCTCAGAAATATTTTGAAAGTTTCATTCTTTTTAGTTGGTCGTAGAATAAAAATCAGTAGCATTTTAATATCTAAAACTGCTAAACAAGACTAATGAGACAATTGTGTGGCCACATAAAATAATTTATTTTATGGCAATCTGCTGTATTTCATGTCCTAAATATTCTGAATATTATAAAATATGAAGATTTCCTTTATGAATTGGTTTCAGGGGATCACAATATGGCTGCTTTCCAATATACAAATGATTCTATTCTTGGTGCTGTCTGTAATATCGAACACTTGAGAAAAGAGCTGGATTTATAAAGTCCTATATCAGGACACCAGAGATTACCATTTGGGTATGCATTATGGGCACTGTGTGTGAAACAAGTGCCTAATCAGATGAGCTGCAAAAAAGTAATCAAGCGATCGATGGGTAATTGGGTTATCTTTCCACTGCTTGGTTATTCTATGTTGTAACTATTTATGTTATAGAATAGTTTCCACAATAATAAAAGAAACAGAAACTGCTGGAAACACTCAGCAGACCAGGCAGCATCCATTGAGAATGACCCAGGGTTAATATGGCAGGCCCATGAGAATAGTTCGGCAAATTAACTTGGAAAAAAACACCGTTTTTTTTTTGGTGCATTGTTCAGGGTCTGGGCTGCAGACACGTGATTTTTTAGTCTAATTGTTTTAAGGATGTGTGTGGCATCAGACTACCAACCTGTAGCCAATTGTTACGGGACAGTTCATTGCAGTGAGGTACATACATAACACTGAGGTGCAGCATTCTTTGTTGGTGATAACTCAAGACCAAAGTGGTCAAAGAATTGGTCAAAGCCAGTGGCTGTGGGTAAAATATTGATGTCCTACTTTTATATTACATACCTTTTCCCACTAGCTGTGAGGTTTGCCTCCTGTGTTACTATTAGTGAAAAACACAATTCATGGGTCTCTCCTCAAGTTTATTGTCATATGTGTAAGGTACAATGAAAAACTTACCCGCCCCAGCATCACAGACATGTAAGCACAAGCAGCACACAGAATATAAATTATGCTTAGATTATACTGTACAATGAAAAAAAAGACTGTGCAAAAGCAAGACACAATCAAAGCTTGATAACGATAGTGCCTCCTATGACAATTTTGATTGGATAGTGCAGAAGTGGCTGGCATGTACTGGCTGACGTCATTAGGCGTACATCTCACACTGGGCTATATTAAAATGAACCTTACCATTTTTCTTATGATCACTAATCATACAGAAAATAATAATTACCACATAATAACACGTACAAGAAAAGATGTGACCGCAGCTCATAGAGCAGGCCCAATTTCCATTTTCAGTTCCATTGTGTTCTGTGATGGTATGGAACAATAAAACTATGGCTTTTTAACTATGGAAATTGCCACTTCACATACTTGACAATGTAGAAACAGAAACACAATCAATTTTTGAGAATTCTGATCAGGTTCAGAGAAAAGGCCAATATATCAATCAACAATTATTCAGCTGCGTCAAAGGTTTTGCAGAAAGTAAAACAGATAGGCAAAGCAAAGGCAATTATTATAGTCTAAGCCTTCAGTTAGTGATTCGTGGCCATCAAGAATTTCCAAGAAGGGTGGGAAGAGGCACTTTATACAGAAGTGCCCGGCATGTCCATGCAGGCACCTCCCACTCGCCACTCAGCTAATAGCATTCATCTGCCACTCATTTTGGTCTCATTACAGGGAGCCCATATAACCCCAGTTCTCAGCCACAACCCTTGTTTCCTCATTGAACCAGCTGGTCTCAACCAGTTGCTCCCAGCTTTCCTAAAGATGGCTTTGTTGCCTGTTGCATTTCGGTTCTCTCTTGTTTAGTGATTCCTTGTGACTTGTTATTTTATGGACTACTATTAAAGCTATTGTACACTGTTGAATTGTCTCCTCTCCTCTGCTTTTGTGTCAAGCCTCTTCTACTTTACCTGACAAGAAGCTGTCGATATTTCATTGTGTTTTATATTTATATATTAATTTTATCTGTTAATCATCATCTAAGATAAAATAAAAAAAGGTTGTTCCAGCCAGCAGTGCAGTTAAGTGATTTAAGATTTTAAAGATTTTCATTTATTGGTCACTGTTGTTGCAAAGCTGTTTTTGAATTACGCGCTTGAAGCTTCAGGCTGAGGGTTATAGTGTTGGTTCATTGTTATGAATTACTGCTATATTGACAATGTAAGAAATTTGCAATGGAGAGCCATGAGATGATTAGAGTTTCAATGATGCAGTTCAAATCTCAAAGTAAATTTATCTTCAAAGTATGTATCCAATATATAGCCTTGAGATTCATCTTCTTGCAGATAGCTGTAAGTCAAAGAAACACAATAGAAACCATGAAAAACCCCATACAACCAAGACTGGCAAACGTTTAGTACCTGAAAAATGAATATTATACATGACCATGAGCTGCAGACTGAGTCTACAGCCTGTGGCGTTAGTTCAGTGCTGAGGCGAGTGAAGCTCGTCCAGGAGCCCAACGGCTGCAGGGCAACAATTGTTCCCAAACCCGGCAGTGACTCCTGCACCTCCCACCTGTTGGTAATAGCAAGAAGGATTAAGCATAGGCAGATGGGATGGGCTCAGGTGGTTGGCATGGAGTATTGGGCTGAACACTGGTTTGTTTTCGACTCTTGGACCTTGACGCCTTAATCTAGGTCAACTCTTTGATCGGTGTGGAGTAGTGGAGACGGACACTAGTTCATTTTCTACACTTCAGCCTCGACACTTTAATCTGGCTCAGCGCTTTCATTGGGTGCAGGGATGTGAGGATGAGCATCAATTCATTTTTCCGCTCAAGGGCTTCATCCCTTTAATCTGGCTCAGCACTTTAATAGGCCTAGAGTAGTGGGGATGAACATCAATTCATTTTCCGCTCTTGGGCGTCACGCTTTAATCTGGCCTGAAGACCCCTAGCAATGGAAATATTGACATGCACAGCGCAGGTAATAATGTTGGAACAGAACTATATATCTATAGAACTGTTTTGGGAGGGCACCCTTTACCAGTAAGATAAAGGGTGATGAAAAGCAGTCTAGATTCAAGATAAAAATGTCAGATCCTTTGCTTGTGGCTAGATGTGGCATTAAAAAATGGACTAAGAAGTAAGGTAGAAGAAATACCAGATCCTTTGCTCATGACCAAATGTACCATCTAGTCCTTAAACATTTTCAAACACAGTAGGTAGGGGGAGCTATGGAATGTAAGAACACATATAGGGTTAAACATAATTGATTCCCGAGGGAAAATCATTGCAGAATGTACGCCTTGTGTTTGAGAATGCTGTGAGGGGTCTAGTTTTCTGATTTCCTAATGAAAAGTGTTCACAGTACCAGCCATTGAAATAGTTATTAAGGAGCATAGCAACGCAGGATTGGGAGTTTGTTACGGCAACACTGGCAAACGTTGGGGAGTGATTTGGTGAGACCTATTCCACTATGCCTCCCCATCTCAGAGGGTCTGTTGCCCATCACCATTATTCATGTGTTAAGAACCTAGTGCAATTCAGCTCTAAACGTCCCTGTCATGTTGGATTAGTACAGAAGACACAAACAGGCAAGCACGGACTTCCAGACCTCCATATCCTGGGGAGCATATATCACATTCACAAGAAACTTTTACATCATCTGGTCCCAGGAAAAGCTGTCACCTTCCTCTCCAATCGACGCACACAAAATGCTGGAGGAACTCAGTAGGACAGGCAGCATCCATGGAAAAAAGCACAGTCGACATTTCAGGCCGAAACCCTTCAGCAGGGCTGGAGAAAAAAACACTGAGGAGTAGATTTAAAAGGTGGGGGAGGGGAGAGGGAAATTCCAGGTGATACGTGAAACCTGGAGGAAGAGGGATGAAGTAAAAAGCTGGGAAGTTGATTGGTGAAAGAAACAGAAGGCCATAGAAGAAAGTGGGCGGGGGGGGGGGAGGAGCACCAGAGGAAGACGATGGGCAGACAAGGAGATAAGGTGACAGAGGGAATGGGGATGGAAAATGGTGAAGGGAGGGGGGTTCAGGGGGCATTACCAGAAGTTTGAGAAATCAATGTTCATGCCATCAGGTTGGAGGCTACCCAAATGGAATATAAAGTGTTGTTCTTCCAACCTAAGTGTGTCCTCATCACAACAGTGGACTTCCAACAGTGGCCTCAGTCTACCACCAACTTTCCAGGAGGTTCTATCAGCTGTCCATTCACTTAAGAACAAGTCCCCTGGCACTGACAATATCCCTGCTGAGTTACTGAAGAACTGACGGTACATGTGTATGCGCACCCTCTACCAGTACATCACCAAGGCCTGGACTGATGAGAACATCCCACAATGGAGAAATGCAAACATCGTTGTCATTTATAAGAACAAGGGTGACAAGGCCATCTGCGGCAATAGTAGGGGCATACCACCCCTTTCTGTTGCTGGAAAGGTCCTGGCTAAGGTGATGCTTCAGAGACTCATCAGCAACATCACCGAGTCAATGCTGCCTGAATCGCAGTGTGGATTTAGGAAGAACAGGAGCACGATCGACATAATCTCCACAGCCCGGCAGCTTCAGGAAAAGTGCCGGGAGCAACATCAGGACCTGTTTATGGCCTTTGTCGACCTCTCCAAAGCATTCGACACTGTGCAAAGAGAGCTCTTATGGGATGTCCTCCTCAGGTTTGGCTGTCCCAATAAATTTGTTATCATCCTCTGCCAGTTCCATGATGGGATGACTGCTTGGGTGACCATTGGAGGACAGGAGTCCAAGCCCTTTCTTGTACACACAGGGGTGAGGCAGGGGTGTGTGCTAGCGCCAGTGCTCTTTAACATCTTCCTCTTGTGTGTTACCAAGCTTCTCCAGAACGAGATTGAAGACAGCAGCGGTGTGGCAGTGGACATCACATTCGATGGCAACCTCTTTGACATCAGGAGGTTCCACACAACCACCAAACCCCGTAGGGAGCGGGTTCTGGAGCTGCAGTATGCAGACGACTGTACTCTTGTGGCCCATACTCCAGAGGATCTTCAGACTGTCCTTGCTGTGGCAGTGAGAGCTTCCAGCAGGATGGTGCTGACTGTCAATACCCCCAAGACAGACGTGGTTTGCCAATGGAGTACCAGTGTCCCACCCACTCTACCTGCCTTCACTGTTGGTGATGAAAAGCTGTCAGTAGTGCCATCTTTCAAATATCTGGGGAGCATTCTCTAAGGATCGCGGCATTGACAACGACATCCAGAGCCGCATTAAACAGGTATCAGCTGCCTTTGGGAGACCTTGGCGGAGAGTCTTTTAGAACAGGAGCTTTTATCCCTCCACAAAGGTTGTCATATACCAAGCGGTCTGTGTCACCACCCTCCTTTATAGCTGTGAAGCTTGGGTAACCTACAGCCGTCACATCAAGTCCTTCGAGCGCTTCCACATAAGCTGCCTCCAGTGCATCCTGGGAATTACCTGGCATTGAGTGGGTGCCTCACACTGAAATACTTGTAAAGACCAACTGTAGGAGTGTTGAGGCCATCATCACCCAGCATCAGCTGCAGTGGCTGGGGCACGTGATAAGGATGCCCCCATGTCGGCTACCCCATAGAGTGTTACACGGCCAGCTACATCATGGTCGATGTTCAGCTGGAGGGCCGAAGAAGCGCTATAAGGATCAGATGAAGAATGCTTTAAGGAAGTGTAAGATCAGACCCAAGGACCTGCAGGAGGTTGCTGCTGACCGTACCACTTGGCGACAGCTGTGTAGGGATGGGGTTTGTATTCTGGAGATGGAAGGAACAACCAGAAGACAGCAGAAGAGAGCCAGGAGAAATGCAGCCATGGTTGCTACCACTACCATATATACATACCTGCAATAGAGCTTGTGGGTCCAGGATAGGACTGTATAGTCATCAAAGAGCTCACCGTTAAAGAAGTGGACGTCATCATCGGATTTCAATGGACAACCGAAGAAGAGGAAGAAGGAGGAGGCCATGGATGGACATATGGAAATGTGAAGTGGAATTAAAATGGGTGGCCACTGGGATATCCCACTTGTTCTGGTGGACAGCGCATAGATGCTCGGTGAAGGGGTCTCTCAATTTACGTCAGGGTCTCTCCAGTATACAGGAGGCCACACCGGGAGCACCGAACACAGTAAGTGATCCCAACTGACTCACAGGTGAAGTGTTGCCTCACCTGGAAGGACAGTTTAAGGCCCTGAATGGTAGTGAGGGAGGAGGTATAGGGGCAGGTGTAGCACTTGTTCCACTTGCAAGGATTAGTGCCAGAAGGGGGATTGGTGGGGAGGGGCGATCCCCGCAGAAAGTTGCACAGGGAGCGATCACTGCAAAAAGCAGAAAGTGGGGAAGGGGGTGAGGGAAAAATATGCTTGGTGAAGGGATCCGGTTAGAGGTGGCGGAAGTTTCGGGGAATTGTCTGTCCTCTCCTCTGACTTCTTTCATTAACAAGGCATTTTCACCCACAGAACTGCCGCTTGCTGGATTTTTTTTTTGTTCCTTGCTCCATACTCTGTAAACTCTAAAGTGCTGATCTCCTGGGAATTTCATGCACCATCTCAGTATCTCAGCAGTTTCTGAGATACTCAAACCACCCTGTCAGGCACCAACAATCATTCCACGGTTAAAGTCACTTAGAATACATTCCTTTCGCATGCTGATATTTGGTCTGAAAACAACTGAACCTCTTGACCAGGACTGCATGCTTTTATCTATTCAGTTGCTACAAGATGATTAGTTATTTGCATTAACGAGCGGGTATGCAGGCTTACCTAATAAAGTGGTCACTGAATATACATCTGAGCGTGGCTCGTCCTAACTACTTGCACCCCCAGACATGGCTGTGAAGGCATGCTCCCTGTCTAAAAAATTGAAGTGAAGTAGGGTACAAAGTTTGTAGATGTGATATATCTGCCTGAGCCAACCTCAGCAGTTTTGACTGATTAATTCTTTTAAGTTCCCTGATGTTCTGGAGAAGCAACAAAATGAGCCTTCGTTATTAACAACAATGAAAAGCAACTTTAAAATTTTGAGCAATTATAATACAACTCATAAACTGAAATGCTGTATGAAGTTTATTCATTGCCATGTATCTATTTTGGCTGAAAGACAGGAATATTAACACTAAATGGGTGCAATTTGAGATTAACATCTGAAGTAATGTGCGGTGTGAACTGCAACTCACCGGGAAATTGTGTCACCTCAGAGCCAGAATTTGTAGAACAAAGAACAGTAAAGCACAGTACAGGCCATTCGGCCCATGACATTATGCTAACATTTTAACCTACTGAAAAATCAAAAAAGGTGAAAAGTTTAAGAGGAACACGAGAGGAAATTTCTTCACTCAGAGGGTCGTGAGAGTGTGGAACAAGCCACCAGCACACATGGTGCATGCAAGCTCAATTTCAACATTGGAGAGAAGTTTAGATAGGTACACGGATAGTATGGATATAGAGGGCTATGGTCCCAGTACAGGTTGATGGGAGTAGGCAGTTTAAATGGTTCAGCATGGACTAGATGAGTTGAAGGGCCTGTTTCTGTACTGTACCTTTCTATGACTCTCTGACTCTATCAATCCAACCCTTTCCTTCTACTTAACCCTCCATATTTCTATAATCCATGTGCGTATCTAAGAGTTTCTTAAATGCCTCTAATATATCTGCCTCCTCCACAACCCCTGGCGGGGCATTCCACACACCGCCACTCTCTGTGTAATAAGCCCATCTCTGACATCCGCCTCTATCTTCTCCAATCACCGTAAAATGATGCCTCCGAGTATTAGCCATTTTTGCCCTGGGAAAAAGTCTCTGGATATCTACTCTATCTTTGCCTCTTATCACCTTGTACACCTCTGGCTCGCTTAGACCATCTTCTTAACACATGCTATCTAGACAAGGCAGCATCCTGAAAAATCTCATCTGCACCCTTTCTAAAGCTTCCACCTTCCTCATATGAAGAGGTGACCAGAACAGAACACAATACTCCAAGTTCTTGGGTCAGGGCCTGAAGGAAAGCAAAGCTGAGTTTACTTATTTTATTTAGGAATACAACACAGGAACGGGCCTTTCTGGCCCAACAAGCCCACGCCGCCCAATTACACTCATGTGGTCTACTAACCTACTAACCTGTGCACCTTTGGAGTGGGGCACCCAGAAGAAACCCACACTGACACAGGAGAACGTACAGTCTCCTTGTAGATAGCAGCAGGAACTGAACCAGGTTGTTGGTACTCTACAACAGTGTTATGCTAACTGCGACACTACCATATCTTTCAGACAAGATTTTGACTTGAGACCTTTTCAGTTGGCTGTAAAAAATTTCATGCCAACTTTGGAAATAACAGTAGGTCTCCTGCCCAGTGTAAGCCCTTCACTGCAATAGATGCAAGCGATAGCAACCATTGGTTATGCATTTCCAATTTAAGGGGCTTCCTGAAATCATAAAATATTGAAAATAAATTATTTCTTTCATCATGGCCAAGGGCAAAATGAAAGCAGGATCTCTGAAGTCCCCACTATTGCTAATAGAAGAACACAAGACGGCTTAATCCATGCCTTGATATCTCAGGGTCTGCTCTCCTTTGGAATGTCAGTGAAATGATGTTGTCTGCACCAAAAACATTCTACACATAGTGGCCACTAATTTCAATTCAATTTCCCATTCCCATTCGGACATGTTGGTCCATGTCCTCCCCTGGCAACACCTCATATTCCACCTGGGTAGCCTCCAACCTAATGTCATGAACATCAATTTAAACATAGAAACATAGAAAATCTACAGCAGAATACAGGCCCTTCAGCCCACAATCCTGCACCGAACATGTACTTACTTTAGAAGTTACCTAAGGTTACCCATAGCCCTCTATTTTTCTAAGCTCAATGCACCTATCCAGCAGTCTCTTAAAAGACCCTATCATATCTGCACCACCATTGACGGCAGCCCATTCCACGCACTCACCACTCTCTGTATAAAAGAATTACCCCTGACATCTCCTCTGTACTACTTCCAAGCACCTTAAAACTGTGCCTTCTCGTGTTAGCCATTTCAGCCCTGGGAAAAAGCCTCTGACTATCCACACGATCTATGCCTCTCATCATCTTATACACCTCTGTCGGGTCACCTCTCATCCTCCGTCACTCCAAGGAGAAAAGGCCAAGTTCACTCAACCTATTCTCAGAAGGCATGCTCCCCAATCCAGGCAACATCCTTGTAAATCTCCTCTGCACCCTTTCTATAGTTTCCACATCCTTCCCATAGTGAGGTGATCAGAACTGAACACAGTACTTCAAGTGGGGTCTGACCAGGGTCCTATATACAGGTGTCCCCCGCTTTTCGAATGTTCACTTTACGAAACCTCACTATTACGAAAGACCTACATTAGTACCCTGTTTTCGCTTTCAGAAGGTGTTTTCACTGTTACGGAAAAAATTCAGCGCACAATAAAAGGCAGCGCACGCCCCGAGCAGCCGCTGTCCCCCGGATTCGGAACTGCTTTGCTTTAACACGTGCCTGTGAGCAGCCGTTTGCAAGATGAGTTCTATGGTATCAGAAAAGCCTGAAAGAGCTCGTAAGGGTGTTACACTTAAAGCAAAACTAGACATAATTAAGCATTTTGATATTGGTGAACGAAGTAAGGACAACGTGTGTTTGACTTGTGAAAGCTGACGAACATGATGTTGAAGAGGCTCCGGCATCCCATCACCAAGAACTGACAGATGAAGAGCAGATGCAATTGGAAGTAAAAAGAATAACAATCAAAACTGAATGAGTAATGATAAAGTACGACTTTAATTTTGAAAGGATACGTCGGTTTAGGAGATATTTGCAGGATGGTTTGAGTCCTTATGTGATAGAAAAATGCGCGAGGCTCAGCAGTCAAGCAAGGCTTCCACATCAGCCACAGCAGATGACAAACCTCGACCTTCGACATCGAGGCGGGCAGAGATAGAAGAAGATGAGCTGCCTGCTCTAATGGAAACAGACGACGAGCTGACACCCCAGTATCTCACCATCCCAACCTTCAGGCCATGGACAGATACCGATTCACGGAGAATGCAACGGTAGCCAGGAGGCACACAGCACATCTTTAAGAAAAAAGCCGAAATAAACATGCTAATTAATTAGGTACCGCCGACACGTAATTGTCGGCCCAGATCAGAGACGACGCAATCGGAAATCGGCATTGATCTGGGCCGACAGTTACGTGTCGGGTGGCACCTAATTAATTAGTCGTTTATTTCGGCTTTTTTCTTAAAGATGTGCTGTGTACCTCCCAGCTACCGTTGCATTCCTGCATGCTTCGCAGCAATGTATCACTCGGCGGCCTGGAGGGTGGGGGCCACTGCACCACCCAACCTGCAATGACTCAGTCTAACACACCATCATCAGTGTGCTCAGCAAGCTGTCTTCCCGATTCCGGTAAGTGATACTACACTGTATATACATTATTTATACTTTATATAGGTTGTGTATTTTTACGTGTTATTTGGTATGATTTGGCAGCTTCATAACTTAAAGGTTACTGGAGAGAGTGTTCTTGCCAACAGCGCTTGCGTGAGATTTTCTGCCAACGGTGCTTGCGTGAGATTTTCGCTACGGAGAACAGTTCAGTAATGATTGTGGAAAAGTATTTCTACTTTATATAGGCTGTGTATTTATCACATCATTCCTGCTTTTTCTATATGTTACTGTTATTTTAGGTTTTATATGTTATTTGGCATGATTTGGTAGGTTATTTTTGGGTCTGTGAATGCTCACAAAATTTTCCCATATAAATAAATGGTAACTGCTTCTTCGCTTTACATTTCGGCTTATGAACCGTTTCATAGGAACGCTCTACCTTCGGATGGCAGGGGAAACCTGTAGCTGCAACATTACCTCTCAGCTCTTAAACTCAATCCCATGGTTGATGAAGGCCAATGCTTTGTATGCCTTCTTAACCACACAGTCAACCTGCGCAGCAGCTTTGAGTGTCCTATGGGCTCAGACCCCAAGATCCCTCTGATCCTCCACTCTGCCAAGTCTTGCCATTAATACTGTATTCTGCCATCATATTTGACCTACCAAAATGAACCACCTCACACTTATCTGGGTTGAACTCCATTTGCCACTTCTCAGCCCAATTTTGCATCCTATCAACATCCTGCTGTAAATTCTGACAGTCCTCTACACTATCCACAACACCCCCAACCTTTGTGTCAGATTTCTCTAACTTCCAGTAATTTCTCCCCTCACTTCTTCTCTTTTTCTATTCCTCATTCTGGCTCCACTCTCACCTCTTCTCCTCACTGCCAATCACCTCCCTCTAGTGCCCATCCTCCTTCCCATTCTTCCATGGTCTGCTGTCCTCTCCTATCCAGATTTCTTCTTCTTCAGCCATTTGCCTCAGCTACCTATAACATCACAGCTTCTTCACTCATTCTCCTATATGCACCCACCATCACCTATCACTTTCTAGCTTGTACTCCTTACCCTCCCCCCTCCGCCCTCCCCCCACCTTCTTATTCTGGCTTCTGCTCCCTTCCTTCCTAGTCCTGATCAAGAGTCTCAGTCCAAATCATCAATTGTTTATTCCCTTCGTAGATGCTGCATGATTTGCTGAGTTCCTCCAGCATTTGTTTGTGTTGCTCAGTATAATATTTCTTCCCTCAACAGCCACTGTGGATCAGGACTAAAAATGCTTCAAGAGAGCAGCTCACCGCCAACTTCGTAATTAAGAATGTACATTAAATGCCAGCCTTGTCAGCAGCACTTAAATCTCAATAAAGTTAATATACACTAATAAAGTGACCACTGAGTGTACATTCCTGGTCTTCCACTGCTGTAGCCCATCCCCTTCAAGGGCTGATGCCCTTATGCATTCAGAAGTGCTCTTCCACACGCCACCTTTGTAATGGGTGGTTATGTGTGTTACTGTTACCTTCCTAACAACTTGAACTATTCTTGCCATTCTCCTCTGGCCTCTCTCATTAACAAGGCATTTTCTCCCATAGAAATGCACTCACTGGATGTTTTCTGGTTTTCGCACCATTCTCTCCAAACTCTGGATTGGGGGTTCCAAACATTTTTTATGCCAAGGACCAATACCATTAAGCAAGGGTATGTTGATCCCAATTTGGGAACTCCTGCTATAGAAACTGCTATGCATGAAAATTCCAGGAGATCAGCTATTTCTGAGATACTCAAACCACTCCCTCTGATACCAACAATCATTCCATGTTCAAAGTCACACTTCATCCCTGTTCTGATGTTTGGTCAGAATAACAATTGAACCTCTTGAACATGTCTGCATGGTTTTATGCATTAAGTTGCATGATTGGCGGATTAGATATCTATATAAACAAGCATGTGTACAGGATTACCTAATAAAATCAATGTATAATCACTAGTTGAGAAGATGTTGAAATTGATTATTAAGGATGAGGTTTCTGTGTGCTTGGAGGCACATGAGCAAATAGGCCAAAGTTAACATGATTTCTTAAAGGGGAAATTTTCCCAGACAAATCTGTTGGAATGCTTTGAGGGAATAACAGATAGTATAGACAAAGGAAAGTCAGTGGATGTTAACTTAGATTTCCAAAAGGTCTTGACAAGGTGCCACACATGAAACTGTCTAACAGGATAAGAGCCCATGGTATTAGATTAGATTAGATTCAACTTTATTGTCGTTGTGCCGAGTACAGATACAAAGCCGATGAAATGCATTTAGCATCTGACCAGAAATGCAAAGAATAGTGTTATTAACAAAATAACTGTGCATTAAAAAAGTGCTACAGCACACAAATATATAAGTACTGAGACAGTACAATATGTATGCAATACTGCTTAGCGCTGTGATGAGAGGTTCAGCAGTGTCACAGTCTCAGGGAAGAAGCTCTTCCTGTGCCTGCTGGTGCAGGAGTGGAGGCTCCTGTAGCACCTACTGGATGGGAGGAGAGTAAAAAGTCCATGGTTAGGGTGAGATGCATCCCTGATAATGCTTTTCGCCCTGAAAGATACTAGTATGGATAGAACATTGGCTGACTGGCAGCAGGCCAAGAATGGGAATAAAGGGGGCCTTTTCTGGTCAGCTGTTGGTGACTAGTGGTGTTCCACAGGGGCCAATATTGGGATTTGTTCTTTCCATGTTACTTGTCAATAGTTTTCGATGACAAATTTGATGGCTTTGTGGCCAGTTTGCAGAAGATACAACATTGGTGGGGCTAAAGTGTTGCAGAAGCTGAGAGTCTGCTGCAGGACAGATAGATTGGAAGAATGGGCAAAAAAGTGGCAGATGGAATGTAGTATAGGGAAGTGTATGGCCATACACTTTGGCAGAAGGAATTAAGGCATGGACTATTTTCTAAAGGGGAGGAAACTCAAAACTCAGAGGTGCAAAGGGACTTGGGAGTCCTTGTGCAGGATTCCTTACAGGTTAACTTGCAAGTTTAGTCATTGTTAAGGAAAGCAAATGCAATATTAACAATCATTTTGAGAGAAAAAGAATATAAAAGCAAGGATGTAATGCCGAGGTTTTGTAAAAAAAAATGGTCAGACCACACTTGGAGTATTGTGAGCAGTTTTGCCCCTTATCTAAGAAAGGATGAGCTGGCATTGGGGAGAATCCAAAGGAGGTTCATGAGAATGATCCCAGGAATGAAAGGGTTGATTTATGAGGAGCTTTTGATGGCTCTAGGCCTGTACTTTCTGGAGTTTAGAAACCTGAGGGGTGAAATCTCATTGAAAACTATCATACATTGAAAGGCCTAGATAGAGTGGATATGAAGAGGATGCTTCCTATAGTGGATGAGTCTAGGACCAAAGGGCACAGCCTCAGAATATGTGGGATGTCCATTTAGAGCAGGGATGGGGAGGAATTTCTTTAGCTAGAGGGTGGTGAATCTGTGGAACTCATTGCCCTGTGGAGGATAATTCATTGAGTATAATTAAAATGGAGGTTGATAGTTATTTGATTAGCCAGGGCATCAAATGTTATAGAGATAAGGCAGGAGAGTGGATTCAGAGGGATAATAAATCAGTCAGGATGGAACGGCAGAGCAGACTCGATGCGCCAAATGCCCTAAATTTGCTCCTATGTCTTATGAAATTATGGTCCTATGTTCAACAAAAGATTTCTACACCAAGGAAAATGGAATGTGGGAGCATCTGCTTGTTGAGGATCCCATGGTACTAAATAAGGACAGGCAGGAAACTTCTCCCATTTCCATGCCAAAATTTAACCCTCAGTCAAAAGAAGGCTATGAAAACTGGTTGTATTTCCTATAGTGGGATCTTACTGTATAGAATCGGGGATTAAGCATTTCCCTACTAGTAACGATATTCCAGAAGTAATTTATTTGATAGAACACAATTTGGAATGCCCTTAGAGAGATTCCAGCAATTTTTTTCTGTTCTTTCTTACCATGCCAGTGGCCGTGACTTTGTAATTTGTACACCAGCATTGTAGAAGAAATTGCACAATTAATTCATTAAAAAACTATCAGGTATTTTTTTCAAAATGAAGTAAGTTAAGGGAAAGTACGTGGACAACCAATGGAAATCTGTGCTTTTATAAAAAAGAAAAATCAGTGCAGAATTTAGTGTATCACATACACATTCTCTGGTACTCACTGTATCAGGGGATTCTTTTAGTAATGCAGCTTAAAATTTTAACTAATGAGCAGGAGGAAAAACTGTCACCATGGGAACTCTCCCCAAAGTATCACTTGGATGGGAAAATTAGCTCAAGTTTCACAATTGAGATGCTGAAGACTGGAGGCAGTAAGGATACAGGTTGGGAAGTGGGAAAAAGAAGGTTCCAAGTAATTACTGTGACTCAGGAGAGGTTGGAGGTTCCTTTATGAGGTCTTTGAGAAAGCCAGTTATTCCATTAGACCATAAAACAAGAGCAGAATTAAGCCATTCAGCAGATCAAGTCTGCCCTGCCATTCCATCATGATTGATTCATTATCCCTCTCAACTCCGTTCTCCTCCTTCTCCCTGTAATCTTTAATGCCCTTACTAATCAAGAACCTATTAACCTCCACTTTAAATATACCCAATGACTTGGCCTCCACAGCCGTCTGTGACAATGAATTCCACAGATGCACCATGTTCTAGCTAAAGAAAACCCTCCTCATATCTGTTCTAAAGGACATCTGTCATGGTCCGGATCAGGTTCCCTTTAAACTTACTTTGTTTGTGTTACAATCCGGACTGTTGACTCCCTGATTAATTCCCTGTTTTCCCATGCCCCTCGGGCTTGGTGATTAAAGGCAATTTACTCTCTACTGAACCCATGTTTATAAGTCTCCGGCTTCAGCCGTTTGGCTTGAGAGCATTATGGAGCGTTAACGAAGTCACCAGAGCTAGTGCGAGCCAATGTCATCTGGCCAGAGCCAACTAAGTTTCTTGCTGGAGCAAGCCAAGTCTCCTCCCGAAGCAAGTGCCAGCAAGCTGCCTTCCCTTGCCAGAGCGGATCTGTCAAAGTTAACCCGCCGGGGTGAGTCAAGAGCTCACCGCTGCTTGGAGCAAACTTGTGTCCAGATAAAGAACTGTCTATCGTTGTGTGGTCTCTGTATCCATGTCCTGTGTCTAAAAGGGGTCCTGACCCTGTGTCAAGAAGAGTCCCGACTCTGTCCTGTGTCTAAGGAGGATTCCCGGCTCAGTGTTTTATGTCCTGTGTCTGAGTCTGTCCAATGAATAAGAAGAGTCCCGGCTCCATATCCTCTGTCAAAGTAGGAGTCCCGACTCAGTGTTCTATGTCCTGTGTTTGAGTTCCAAGTCCTGGTTCCGGGGTTTTCAAGCATCAAGTCCTGGCTCCGAGGTCCGTGCTCTGAGTCCCAGCCTAGCCCAGGGCCTGAGTCCCAGCCTAGCCCAAACCCTGAGTCCCAGTCCTTTACGCTTATTCCCACTTCCAGTTTGCTCTCCTTGTAACGAGTAATAAACTCAATTTAGTTAACTCCACAAAACGTGTTTGTGTCCTGCATTTGGGTTCGCACCAGCGCCCCCATTATGACAACATCCTTGTAGTCTAAGGCTGTGTGCTCTGGTCCTGGACTTCTCTACCATAGGAAACATCCTCTCCACATCTACTCTATCTATCCCTTTCAAAAGTTGATAGGTTTCTCTTGAGCTGTCAGTTGCTCCCAAGCATAGGACTCCCACACACTGAACTAAGCTGCAATATTGATGTGTGGTGTAACTGATCTCACCAGGCTACAGACCTGCAAGGGTTAATAGGAAACTAGCTGCATTCTGGCAAAAGACTAACATGGTCGCAGCCAGAAATAAGCTGGTGGAAATGAGGATGAAATGCAGGATGTTGATGTTTTAATTTCTTGTTTCCTAGTCATATTATCTGACTTGGAGACTTCAGTCAAACTTTAAATTTAATTTCAAGAACCTGCAACTTCAGGTCTTTTGAAGGTAAATCCAAGTCCTGTCTGCATTGCTATTTAAAGCTGACTTCAATAGATTTACCAGCACAGCAGTAACCACAAGTGGTGATTAGCATTTACCCATCCATCCCTGAAAACAATACCATTGGCCATTGACTCTTAGTAGATCATTGGACCATTGATCAGGAGTAGGAATCGTTCCTGAGCAAAACTGCTGATATACACTCAGTTGCCACTTTATTTGATACCTCCTGTACCTAACAAAGTGGCCACTGAGTGCATGTTCATGGTCTTGTGCTGCTGTGGCCCATGCACTTCAGGATTCAGCATGTGCATTCAGAAATGCTTTTCTGCACACCACTGTTGTAATGCATGGTTACCTGAGTTATTGTTATCTTCCTGTCTGCTTTAACCAGTCTGGCCCTTCTCCTCTGTTCTCATTAACAAGGCGTATTCACCCACAGAACTGCCTCACACTGGATACTTTTTGTTTTTTTGCGTCATTCTCTGTAAACTCTAGAAACTGTTTTGCATGAAAGTCCTAGGAGATCAGCGGTTTTATGAGCAGGTGTATGAGGATACCTAATTAATGACCACGGAGTGTAGACTATGACAAGGCCTGGTAGCAGCTTTACAAAGAATGCAAACTCTGCTTGGATAAGTACTGAGACTGTGAAAGTTTGCAGTGCTATAAGACCATAAGACTATTAGATATAGGAGAAGAATTAGACAATTTGGCCCATCGAGTCTGCTCCACCATTTCATCATGGTCAATCCAATTTTCCTCTCAGCCCCAATCTCCTGTTTTCTCCCTGTATTCCTTCATTCCCTGACCAATCATGAATAAGGACATAAAACTAACAGAAAGACAAGAATATGTTGCATTTTGTTCTATTGTTAATTGTACAAGACAATGCAGTACTCCTCAGGGAGTTAGTTCATGAAGAGTGACACTGTGTTGTTTTGAAACTGATCAGGCTGAGGGTTGATAAGGCCAATAACTATACAGGAGATCAGCAGATTCTGAGATACACAAACCACCCCCTCTGGCACCAGCAATCATTCCACAGTTAAAGTCACTTAGATCACATTTCTTCCCCATTCTGATGCTTGGTATGAACAGCAACTGAACCTCTTGACTACGTCTGCATGTTTTTATGCATTTTGCTATCACATGATTGACTTAGATATTTGCATTAATGAACATAGGTATACCTAATAAAGTAGCACTGAGTGCACATGCATTTACTCCCTTCTTTCAACATTTTTAAACTTTAAATAAAGAATCATTTACAAAAATAAACCATACAATCATCTTCGTATTTTGCATTCCTAGTCAATGCTTTCAGTGCTGTTCAGTTACATTCCTTAAAACCAATAGGATTGCTGGTGCTTATGTGGCCCCTCGGCTGGTACTCTACTACAATAATTGAGAGGCTTCCTCACCGAACCGGACCCCTCCCTCTCCAATAGTGGAAGAACTCTATAATGTCATCCTTCCCCAACAAGCTCTTTCAGTGGCTGCACCTCCTTCCAACATCATGTGAGCTTTCAGCATTAGTTATGAGCTTACAGTCTCGATCCAGTTTTATGGTCTGTGGCAAGCAATAATCAATATTCTTCAGGTGCAAGTATTTAAATAGCTCCACTGAAGTACCCACATTGGCACAATGAGCATAGGGCTGCTGTGCTCTATCACTCTACAGCACTAAGGAGTGATAGAACATAGAACATAGAATAGTACAGCACAGTACAGGCCCTCCTCAGGATGGTCCAACTCAGTTGAATAGCTGTGATGAAGACAAGAATAAAGGGTGGCACTGTGGTGAAGCAGTTAGTATAACACTTTACAGTGCCAGAGATTTGTGTTCAATTCCTGCCACTTTCTCTAAGGAGTTTATACATTCTCCTCATGACCACGTGGTTTTCCTCTGGGTGTTCCGGCTTCCTCCCACATTCCAAGGACGTATGGGTTCGGGCTAGTAAGTTGTGGGCGTACTATGTTGGTGCTGGAAACACAGTGACACTTGCAGGCTGCCCCCGGCACAGTCCTCAGACTATGCTGGTCATTGATGCAAACATCGCATTTCACTGACTGTTTCAATGTACCTGTGACAAATAAAGCTAATAATAAAAACTTTAATGATCTCATCAATAAGGACCTTCTCCACCTTCTGCGAAGGCACTCTAAGTCAAGTAACACCGCACCACGCTGCAGTCATGCGATGAGTGATTACAGCTGCTGAAATTATCTTCACAACCCTGTGTGCTGCAAATACAGGTAAGCAGATTAATGAATTTGACATACTTTACATTATCCGAGTTCAGTTCTTACTGTCATCTAATGCGAGCAGGTTTGGGATCCAATTAGAATAGAAACCAAGTGCTGTGCAGAACAGGCAAGAATTGCAATTGGTGTCAAACCCCACCCCCACCCCAGGTGGTGTATCTATATTGTGTTGACACAGACACGAGGTGCAGTGCGGAGTGAGGGACAATAGAGAGTAAATATGCAGAATATTGTCTGCTCTATTGCCCAAAATTCATCCGGAGCTTGTGCCAGGTCATTTGTGCACCAAGGAAAGAGAAGTTCAGCTTAGCTAGGTACTTGGGTAACATGGCAAATTACAAAAAGTTCAAAGTAAATTTACTATCAAAGTAGGTACTGTCAGCCATCTACAACCTTGAGATTCTTCTTGCAGGCGGCCACAAAACTAAGAAACACAATAGAATCCACGAAGAAAAACACACAGAGGAATGACCGACAAATATCCAATGTGTGAAAAAAGTACAAATTGTGCAAACAATTAAAAAAGTAAATAAGTAATACACAGAACATGAATGACAGAGTTCCCAAAAGTGAGTCCACAGCCATGAAGCCTGTACAGTGCTGAGGAGAGTGAAGCCAGTCCAGGAGCCCGATGGCTGCAGCTCACAGTCCATTCAGCGCTGAGGGGAGTGAAGCCAGTCCAGGAGACTCAGCGCTGTGGAGAAGGGTAAAGGACCTGTACTCTTCTCCCCCAACAGCACTGATACTCAAATATTCTTTCTTTTATTTACTCTATCAAACCTTTCTTGAATTTGAACTCCATTTATCAGTCTCTTTCAAGAGGCAAATTAATAGCTGATTCTATGTACCCTAAGAACTCAGTTTTAAGGACCTTACAACTTGTGTTCTCAATATTTACTGCTTATTTATTTATCATTATTATTGCAATTTATTTTTTCTCAGCTCAAGATGGTAAAACCTGAGGTACAGGCATAGCCAAAAAACATTTTTTTCTCAGTTGCTGGGAACTTTCAGACTATTCTCATGGTGTTTAGTATTGTAGCTGTCTGAAGATTTACATAAATATTGCCATGTTGCCCTAATTGTTAAATGCTGTTGTGTAGTGCCTTTGGAGTGATACCAGTTGCAGCTATTACTATCAGGACAATGTATACCATGTTCATGTTCCATAGTCTTTCAATTTCCTCTTTTAATTCAGCATATTTCTGGGGTTTTCACTTACAGTATTGATTTCTGTAACTTATATGTTTTAAAATGGCTATATCCATAAAATAAGTTGTTTTTGCTTGTTTATCATGCATTACAATATCCAGATATATTGTTACTATGTTCTTTCTGTAATTGCACAGTTTGTTTTCTTTTGCACATTGTCATTGGTCTGTCTTTGTCGTGTGTGATTTTTATTGATTTTATTGTGTTTCTTTCCATTTACTGTGAATGCCCACAGAAAACGATTCACAGGATAGTATCTGGTGAAATAGGTGTACTTTGATAATAAGTTTACTTTGAACATCTTTGATGTATCTTGAAAAACAGCCTATATTGGGCTGCAACTTAGAAATAACCTCCTTCTGTGGCATAGAATCATGGAATGAAACGGTGCTGAAGGAAGCCAGTGTTAGTGGTGTGGACAATTTGGAAGAGTAATTCAGTCTGTAACATGTCCTATCCCCAGAGGACTGATGAACTTTTGTCACCTCAAGCATTCATCCAATTGTAAAGTTTTGCTTATATTGTCCATTCAACCAGAGTATTCCATATGCAGGTAGCTGGAGGGGCAGGTAGGTTTGAGGAAGTAGAGAGGCTACAGAAAGACTTGTACAGATTAGGAGAATGGACAAAGAAGTAGCAGATGGAATACAGTGTCATGAAGTATATGGTCATGCACTTTGGTAGAACAAATAAAGGGTAAACTATTTTCTAAATGGAGAGAAAATTCAAAAATCAGAGGTGCAAATGTACTTAGAAGTCCACATGCAGGATTCTCTAAAGATTAACTTGCAGGTTGAGTCAGTGGCAAAGAAGGCAATTGCAATGTTAGCAGTCATTTTGAAAGGACTAGACTATAAAAGCAAGGACGTAATGTCAGCCCATACTTGAAATATTGTGGGTCCTTTATCTAAGAAAAGATGGCTGGCATTGGAAAGGGTATAGAGGAGGTTCATGAGAATGTTACCAGGAATGAAATGGATAGTAGCTTTTGATGGCTCTAAGCCTGTGCTCACTGGAGTTTAGAAGAATAAAGGGGGAAATCTCATTGAAAGCTGCTAAAAAGTGTAGGTAGAGTGGAAATGGAGAGGATGTTTCCTACAGTGGTGGAGTCCAGGACCAGAGAGCACCGTCTCAGAATAGTGAGGCATCCATTTCAAACAGAGATAAAGATGAATTTCTTTATCCAGAGGGTGGTGAATGTGCGGAATTCATTGCCACAGGTGGCTGTGGAGGCCAAGTCATTAGCTATATTTAAGGCAGAGGTTGATAGATTCTTGGTTAGTCTGAGCATGAAAGGATATGGGGAGAAGGCAGGAGATTAGAGCTAAGACAGAAAGTGGATCACTCATTATGAAATGGCGGAACAGAC
Organism: Mobula birostris; assembly: GCF_030028105.1. Taxonomy (NCBI): domain Eukaryota; kingdom Metazoa; phylum Chordata; class Chondrichthyes; order Myliobatiformes; family Myliobatidae; genus Mobula; species Mobula birostris. Next base: position 162,445,544 of record NC_092371.1, read on the forward strand.
TCGATGGGCCAAATTGTCTAAATCTGCTCCTATATCTTATGGTCTTCACTCTGTGTACATCTGTGACCAAGCTCCTTCCTGCTAGAATATTGTTCTCTTCATTCATCCCATCAAGCCACTCAGTGGGTTGATCTCTTGTAATGCAGAGCAGGGCAAAGCATTATGGAAAGTAAACGGTTATGCGGAGTATGACTACAGTATTCACCAAAAGCTCATACCAGGGTGACTGTGCTCCAAGAAGTGAGGAGATGTTCTTTACATCTTCAACTTTGCTAGGGTGTTACCCATGGCAGGGGGTGGGGATGTAAACAAAATGTACTCTCCTCTCCTCCAACGGCATTGACACGTTAAACCATTTACAACATTCAACCATTCTTGAATTTGAACTTTTTTACACTTCCCGTACATAGCTGTTTCTATACTCCTATATCCTGCCCTGCCAGGTAGTTCTTCAAACTACTCTTAAATGTTGAAATCAAACCCCCATTCACCAATTACACTGGGCTATCTCTCAGATTCTTCAACATCTAATAGGTGTCTTTGGTATAAAAATCTGCGGCAATGACTTGTGGCCACATCTTGGTTTGTGCTCAGGACATTGGGCATATTTGCAAATATTCAAGATGCTTAGATGTCATTTCCTGTAAACAAGGATAAAGGAGAATAAAGTAATGGTTATCCTGGATCTAACACAACTCAAAAAAACACAAAAGATAAAGAACACAACATTAATAAAACAGAACAAATATAAATACATAAAATAGCTTATATGTGGCGCTAAAGTGGTATTAGGCTGTACATAAGATGAATGACAGGAAATAATAAAGTAGAGGTGGAGTTAGTGGGTGGAGGTATTGATCAGCCTTACTGCTTGGGGAAAGTAATTGTTTTTGAGTCTGGTGGTCCTGGTGTGGATGCTACAGAGCCTCTCCCTGATGGGACTGGGACAGACAGTCCATCGGCAGGGTAGTGGGATCCTTCAGGATGTTGCTGGCCCTTTTCTGGCATATATATTGTATGTCTGTATATACAAACCTGCCTACAAACACATACACGTGTGTCTTTGGTGGCAGTGATATGTTGTATATATTGTATGTCTGTATATACCAACACATACACATGTGTCTTTGGTGGCAGTGAGATGTTGTATATATTGTATGTCTGTATATACAAATACATACACGTGTGTCTTTGGTGGCAGTGAGATGTTGTATATATTGTATGTCTGTATATACAAACACATACACGTGTGTCCTGATGATTGGTGTCAGTGCCACCGTGCTGTAGTAGTTTACTTCTGAAGGGGTAGAGTTCTTTGGTTATAGTAATGATGGCAGTTGATTTGAAACATATTTAAAGTAGAGGTTGATAGGTTCTTGATTATAAGGGTGCCGAGGGGTACACAGAGAAGGCAGAAGAATGGAGTTGAATAAGATAATAAATCATCCACGATGGAATTGCAGAGCAGAATTAATGGGCTGAATGGCCTAATTCTACTTCCATGTCTTATGGTCTGTTTGATGACCAAACCCTAGGACCATCCTCCAGCTGACCATGACCATGGAATTGGACTGATTCAAAGGCAAACCAGCCTTTCCATTTCCTCCCTAACCCCAGCCGTGAACATGGCTTGTAAGCTTTTCCACAGAACAATTAATGCCTCAAGCAACACACATCAAAGTTGCTGGTGAACGCAGCAGGCCAGGCAGCATCTCTAGCCTCAATGGGATTCAGTTCTGAAGGCGGAGGTGAACATACTAGAGAACCTTTTAATGCCAAATTAATTTGATTTATTCATTCATTGTAAATAACTGAAGTTATCTCTTGAGTGACATCAATAGCCTATAGCTACAAAATGGTGTATTCTCCGACCACATCAGCAATGTCGTTGGATACCGATTAGCATCTTATTCTGAATACGTGCAATCACACATTTCATTGCTGTAGCATTGGAACATAAAAGAGTGAAGAGAAATAGAACAAAAAGTAATTTGATATAAATGGGATGATTAAATTTCAATCAAAGAAATGTCATTAATATGATACATTTAAGGTTTTATTCACAGTACATGCATCAACTTAGTTCTTAACTATGTGGGAATAAAATTAATATAAATAAAGTGTCATCAATCTAATATAGTTCCAGTGATAGATATCTTCATGAAATGAGAATACTTAAACCACATCAAACTCAAATGTTAGCAATCTTAAGAAGATAAAATAACATGCCATAATTATAATGCTTGAAATTCAATATAACTAATCGACCCCCACCGGCATGTTCCTCAGGGAAAGTGATAAACCAGTTCTAAAGCTTGCTGTATATTAGGATGAACTCTGGGATCTGATGACTCCTTTGCACAGCATGCAATAGATTGGCATAAAAGAACTGGAGAGCCATATTGACCTTCACTTTCCAATGGTACGAACACAAAACTTGTTATCATTAAGGCAATTACAAATACATTAAGTGGAATAGCACAGCAAGAGGCCACTTAATCCAGCAGGTTTATACCAGTGTTCATGCTCCATATGACTCTTTCGTGCTCTGTTCTCTTTTATCCATCCATGAGCATCCACCATTCTAATACCGTACTGGTACCGTCACAGAGTCATAGAACACTGCAGCAAAGAAACAGGCCCTTCGGCTCATCTAGTCTGTGTCAAACTATTATCCTGCCAAGTCCCATTGACATACACCCGGACCGTAGCACCCCCCCTATGCCCCTCCTGTCCATGTACCTATCCAAATCACTCTTAAATGTTAAAATCAAACCTGCAGCCACCAGTTCCACTGGCAGCTTAATCCACACTCTCACCACCCTCTGAGTGAAGAAGTTCCCCCTCATGTTCCCCTTAAATATTTCATCTTTCATCCTTAAAACATGACCTAGTTCTCGTCTCATCTTAGAGAAAAAAAGGCCTGCTTGCAGTTGCCCTATCTATACCCCTCATAATGTATCATAGTATTTCTTATTCTTTTCTCTCTCAGATACATAGTCCGTTAAAGACAATAATGTTGCTCATTTCATTTGAGAAGATTAAAGATAAAGTTAAGCTTTATTTGTGACATGTACATCAAAACATCGAAACATACAGCAAAATACATTATTTGCATCATATCAATCAGCAAGGATGTGCTGGGGGCAACTGCGAATATCGCCACGCTTCCAAATGCCAACGAAGTATGCTCACAACTTACTAACCATGCATCTTTGGAACATGGGAGGAAATTGGAGCACCTGGAGGAAACCTATGCAGTCACAGGGAGAATGTACAAACAGCTTACTGACAATGGCAGGTGTTGGAGCTCATTTGGTGAATGTTGGTGTTGTCAAATGATCTGCTAACCACTACGCTGCTGTACTGCCCCATTTGGAAGTCAGTTCAGCATTCTCGCCACCCTTTTGAGTAAAGGAAGTTCTCTTGAATTCCTTATCGCACTTATTAATGCCGTGCATTAGTTTTGGCCAGAAATTGAAAGGTGTCGAGTTCAGAATATGAAGCCAACTGGTAGGGAGTGGAAGGTTTTTAGGGAGCTGGTGCACCTAACACTGAAATTTGACAATCAGGTGAGCAAGTTTGTTGGTCTTTATTACGCGAGGATTTGAGTGTCATTTTGCTCTGGTGAGATTGCTTTGGAATGTTTTCAACAGCTCTGGTCATCCTATCTAAAGCAGGATATACATGTAACTGAGGGAGTGTATAGAAGGATGATTAGACTGATATCTTAGATGGATTTTGTCATATGAACAAACAAGAGGCCTGTATTCTCTTGAGTTTAGAACAATAAGAGGTGATCTCATTGAAACACCTAAAATTCTTAAGAGATTTGATAGAGGAGGTGTAGAATTGATATTTACCCCGGTGGGAATGTCAGAAATCAAGAGTCACAATCTCAGAATAAGGAGGCAGTCCATTATAGGACAGATGTAGAACAATTCTTCACCTAGATCATTGTGAGTCTATGACTCCCCAGCATCCAGACCATTCCCTTTTCTCCCTAGGCAGGAGGTACAGAAGCCACCAGGTTCAGGAACAGTCATTCACCTCCAGCCATCAGGCTCCTCAACAGACATGGATAATTTTAATCACTACAGCTCTGGATTGACTCCATGACCAACAGACCCACTTTCAAGGATATGTTGCAACTCATTCTCAGTATAATTTTTTTTATTCAAAATGTTTGTCTTCTTTTGCACATTGGTGTTTGTCTATCTTTGTCTGCGCATGGATAGTTTTTTTGTAAAATTCTATTGTACTTTTTTCCCCTGTAATTGCCCATAGGAACATGAATCTCAGGTAGTATATGGTAACATATATGTTATTTGATAATTAATTTACTTTGAGTTAGATCATAGGACCCATTTCCATGTTTTATAGGTCTGTGACTATTATCACCTTGGTGTGTTCAAATCATTGTCGTTTTTCCATTGTTGATTATATTTAAAGTGTTTGTCTGTAAATAAGACAAAGGAGCTGAATTAGGCCATTCAGCCCATTGAGTCTACTCCACTATTCCATCATGGCTGATTTATTATCCCTCTCTATCCTATTCTCCTATCTTCTCCACTAATCTTTGGTGCCCTTACTAATCAAGGCCCTATCAAGCTCCACTTTAAATATACTGAGTGACTTGGCCTCCACAATCGTCGGTGGCAATGACTTCCACAGATTCACTGCCCTTTGATGAGGTTTCTCACACTCTGCATGCCTCCTGGGCTGAACAGAGGAGCTTTTTTTAGTAATAGACTAAAACAACTGCCCTACTCCAAAGAGCACTATATGAGGTCATTCTTACCCTCAGCCATTAGGCTCTGTAGCTGGGGAAGTGATGACCCCTCCTGCTAGACGGTTTGAGGCAACTTTTTTTTATTCTTTTTACTTCTCTTCTAATATTTATATCTGTGCACCTGTAATGCTACTGTGACACTGTAATTTTCTATGGGATCAATAAAGTATCTATCTATCTAAGGAAATTCTTCCTTATTTTGGAGACAAACTGAGTTCATGAAAGAAGTGATATTAATAATTATCTACCTACTTTCCCCTCTTTACTTAAGGATGCTGTAATTGCAAGAAAGTTTCATGTCACAACCGATTTCTATTATCTGAAGTAGCTTCACATTAATATGTGGCAGCCCTTATTTACATCACAATTGTCTATCTAGCTTCTAGACTAGGCTGGAGACCTTTCAAGTGGAAGATTTCTCAGCTGTTTTTAAGGAGCACCACTTAACTCAGGTTAAATATAGAGTGTAATTTACACAACTAAAGGATAAGTTGTCATGGGTACATACTGGTAAAGCAATATTATGGAAGGCTTCACACAATTAATGGATAGGCTGGTCAGCTGGAGAGTGAGTGTCGGACAACATATTGAAACAACTTCTGTTTCCATGGATGACTAGACTGGACAACTTCACCATCTCTATTTATCTTTGTGATTCTGACTCTGTCAGCAGCAGTAATTCCTTACAATTATTGATAGTAGGAGATACTCTGAGGATGTTTTGTGCTTCATTAGCTGCAGCTGCTGTCAGACACTCTCATCCCAGCAAGTCTCATAAGCTTTGTCTCTACCCATTGAGCATTTAAAAGGATGTTCAAGGAGTGTGACTCATCCGTGAAATGGACAATATTGGGTTCTTTTCTTTGTGACACAGCTCAAATTCAGCCTGACTCCAGGTTCTGAATGTTTCTGTGAGTCTTGTCTTCGAGTGAGGAAGGATCGTACCGTAAAATCACAAATTTCTCAAACTGAGGACATCTAAAAGGTGTTTAACTGAAGAAAAGGTGTTGATTCTCAAATCTTACACTGACAGGTTCCATAAATAGTGCTGTGTTAATGGCCTAAGAATGTGATCATTCTGAAAATTATGTCTTGGATGCACGTTGCTGGTGCCAACCTGACCCTATCCACTGAGCTGCTATTGTGCATTTTTCTCAATAATTAAATTGCAGTGTTCAGTCTTTAGAGAGCAGAGCATCGAACAGTACAGCACTGGACAGGCCATTCAGTCCATCATGCTGTGCTGATCTTAGTGCCAATTTACCTTATAAACATGAGATTCTGCAGATGCTGGAAAACCTGAGCCACAAGCACAAAATGTTGGAGGGAACTCAGCAAGTCAGGCAGCATCTAAGGAGGGGAATAAACCGTTGATGTTTCTGAATGAAGGGTCTTAGAAAATATTTGGAGTACTGTGTGCAGTTCTGGACACCACGTTACAGGAAAGGTTTGGAGAGGCTGCAGAAGTGCTTCACCAAAGCTCTCTCTTTCTCACATTCTGTGAACAAGTCCTCAGTTGAACCTTGACACTTCGCTCATGCTTACCTGTCCATGAGTAAGGGCTCCTCTGTGAGAGCCCAGCAGAACTAGTGGGCCTTTCACTGGATGAGGCAGTACTCATCAGCCACCACTGAGATGGGAGGCTGAGGGGTTCAGGGACACTGTAGGCCTCACTGTCAACAGCAGAGTCATGTATATAGAAGTTCAATTCTCTGCCTGCATCGGGTGACAGATAATAGGGAAAACCTCTCTGAAACTATTGGTCTCTGTGATATATAGTTCCTCTCTCAGCTGAATATGGGAGTGATGCTGCTGAAATCCCTGCCAGCGGGAATCCTTCCCGCCCTTCCTCTTTCACTTCCAACCAGAAATCCCCTGTCTCCAAGCACTCTTCCCTTGCCCTGGAAATGCAGCAGGCCCAGCAGAAACATGCTCCAGAAAAAGGAAGGTGACCTGTGTGTCAGTGTCAAAGTGAAGTTTATTGCCATATGCGCAAGTACAGGTGCAATGAAAAAATAACTTGCAGCAGCATCATTGATGCAGAGCATCATTCGCAAGAAAAAAACATAAATTAAACACAAGTTATACAAAATTCATACAGGAAAGAACACAAACAGAAAAGAACTCCATTTTATTGCAAAGTGGTTATAATGTTGCTAGACAATGATTAGGGTTGTGCTAGTTGGTTCACGAGCAAAATGGTAGAAATTCTTACCATACTTCTAACACCGCCCTTCGTCTGCAATGGAAACGCATGTGGATAGGGGAGGAGGGAAGAAGAGCTACAGAGTAGTACAAGGGTGATTTTCTTCAATGGGTCTGTTAACCATTGAATAGACAAAACTCCATTACAGCTGGTCTCAACAGAGATTAGTCTAATCTCCTATGTTCAAAAAGAGATCTAGCTTCCTCGGTAATTTAAGACTTCTGCACTTTGAGCAAGAATAAGCCACAAAATGAACCTGAACTGAAGTAAATAATCCACTAAGAGAAGAATAAAAAAATGTTTGTGACACACACAAAATGCTGGAAGAGTTCAGCAAGCCAGGCAGCACCTATGGAAAAGAATCAACAGTCGATGTTTCGGGCCAAGACCCTTCATCAGGACTGAGAAATCAGAGTAAGAAGGTGGAGTGGGCGAGAGGAGGGAGGAAGAAATACAAGGTAGTAGGTGATAAGTGACACCGGGAGAAAGGGAGGGGTGAGGTAAAACGCTGGGAAGTCAGTTGGTGAAAGAGAAAAAAGGCTGGAGAAGGGAGATGGGAGAGGACAGAAGGCCATGGAAGAAAGGGAAGGGAGAGGAGCACCAGCGGGAGGTGATGGGCAGGTAAGGAGATAAGATGAGAGAGGGAAATTGGAATGGGGAAGGTTGAAGTTGGCGGGGGGGTGGGGTGGGCCATTACCAGAAGTTCAAGAAATCAATATTCATGCCATCAGGTTGGAGGCTACCCAAACAGAATATAAGGGGTTGCTCCTCCAACCCAAGTGTGGTCTCATCACGGCAGTAGAGGAGGCCATGGACTGACATATCGGATAAAAAATAAAAAATGTTCAACAAGTCAAGCAGCATCTGTTGAGAAGGGAACAGGGTTAATTTTTCAAGTCCTTGACCTTCACAGCTCAGAAACATTAGACAGAGATCTAGATTTAAAATGCAGAGAAAGGGACAGAAATGGGAGATTAAAAGACAAAATGAACACACTAGTGCTGTTTAAACCCTGATGCACATGATAATGCAAAATACTGCAAGTCCAATTCACTGATTTATTGACGAGACTGATGACAGGGGAGCTGTGTGGCATCAGTTGTAGTGAGACTGAGGCCTCATGCCGTGAGCTTCCCTGTTGCAGCAGTCCAGAAGGAGAACCACCAGAGGCCATGTGACACATTATCCATGCTGAACTGGCCACTCCTGTCAGTGTTCCCCTCCAGTGTTTGGTCCTTGGAAGGCAAGTGGATTGCATGCATGCACGTGTGCATGTGTGCATGCAGTTGTCTTCAGTCTGCAGAGAACTGCTTGTTCTAGCCAACAACACCCATGCAGCATCAATTTACAGGGGATGTCACTCAGGGACTTGGGCTATATATAGTTGTTTTCTTTGTGTGACTGTATCTTATGTTTTCTATGTACTTTGTGTTGTGTATGATTATTGGTGCTGTGTTTTGTACCTTGGCCCCGGAGGAATGTGGTTTCATTTGCCTGTATTCATATGTGGTTGAAATGATAATTAAACTTGAACTTGAATTTAAACAAGTGCAGATCTGCAACTTCAGATACCCTGCAGTAATATTACACAACATTTTTGTGCAGTGAAGAAAAAATATCACCTATTTTAAAAAGACCAACTCCACCATGGATCAAAGGTTCGAAGGTTTAATTATTATCAAAGTATACAACTCTGGAACTTTTCTTCTCTAGATAGCCACTACAAAAAAAAATGGCAGGAGGCGTCATGGCCGGACTAACTGCACAATGGATAGTCCCATCCCCAGCTTAGAAAAGATGAGGGTTGGCCATGAAGCTAGTAACCCCATCCCGCAAAAACCCAGAGCTACAGGAAACACCAACAAAAGCTCCAAGTACCTCATCCCTGGGAAATGAAGGATCCAAGCAGATGGGCTACACCTGGGGACAATTTGAAAGAGCGGCCCATCTGGCAAGCTGCTGTTGGTGGCCTATGCGTGATGGGCTTAAATACTTTATTGTCGCCAAACAATTGATACTAGAGCCTTTGACCTGTTCCACTTGCGCACCGCCAATGTAAATGGGGTCGTGCGGTCCGCCACTCTTTCTGATGTCAACAACCAATTCCTTCGTCTTGCTGACGTTGAGGGATAGGTTATTGTCTAGGTAAACTTAAAAAGACTGCAATCCACGAAAGCATTAACATTACTCTTATTTTGCTGAAGAAGTTAATGTTTTTTGTGCTTCTATGCTTTGCAGTAAATTTACCTTCTGCACAGTAAATTAGTGGCAAATTTTAAAGAATTGATGCATAACTCAAAACAAAAAACATACGCACAATGAGCCTCATTTGAATGATTACGATTATCCCTGCACCAAATATATTTTAATAAGCGTGCTCCCATTTTTAATTTCAAAGAATGAAAAGGAATCTGTGAATTGATGCAAACTTAATTAGAAGAGATCACCCAGACCAAAAGTCGTTCAAGCCAAAGGCTGGCTGATTGTTGTTATCAGCACATCATCATGTTCTGGGTGCTGATCACAGAGCCTTGCTGCACACTGACTGCCAGTCGACACTGTGTACCACCAACATCTGTTGTTCAAGACTGCAAAACTCACCACAATTTTTTAATGTTGTTTTGCTCTTGTGTCTTTCCAGTCACTCGGGAAAGCTGGAGAATTATTGCCTGAAGGCATCAAATCCTTCTGGATTCAGGAGGCAACAGATGGAATGGAGGCAGGTTTATCCATCTTTCTAAAAGGGTGTCGAAGCAAGTATACAGTATAACTGGCTTCATGGCCAAATGTACAGTGGTTGATGGTACCCAGGTTGAAGTTCCATTTATCTGGTATTGTACACGCAGTGGCTGCTTTAATAGGTACCTCCTGTACCTAATAAAATGGCCATTGTTTTAAGTTTGTGACCTTCTGCTGCTGTAACCCATCCACTTTAAGGTTCAATTTATTGTGTGTTCAGAGATGATCTTCTGTACATCACTGTTGTGGTTATTTGAGTTACTGTTGCCTTCCTGTCAGTTTGAACCAGTCTGGCCATTCTCCTCTGGCCTCTCGCATTAACAAGGCATTTTCACCCACAGAACTGCTGCTCACTGGACATTTTTAGTTTTTCCACACTATTCTCTGTAAACTGTTGTGCATCAAAAATACCAGGAGATCAGCAGTTTTTGGAATACTAAACCAACACATCTGGCAGGTGTCTGCTCACATTCACTTCATGGTCAAAGTCACTTGGATCACAATTCTTCCTATTCTGATGATGGGTCTGAGCAACAGCCGAACCTCTTGACCATGTCTGCATGCTTTCATGCAGTGACTGAACAGATGGCTGAGTTTGCAAACCTCTGCAGCTTTTTCCAGTCCCATGCAGTGCCTCCTCCATACATGGTGCAGCCAGTTAGAATGCTCTCCACAGCTCAGCAAGCTGTGATGCATCCGGATAGGGTGATTTCAATGGTACGTCAACAAAAACTGGTTAGGATCAATGGGGATCATGTCAGATTTCATTAGAATGCTCTCCACAGCTCAGTGAGCTGTGATGCATCCGGATAGGGTGATTTCAACAGTATGTCAACAAAAACTGGTTAGGATCAATGGGAATCATGTCAGATTTCATTGGAGGTGGGTACGTAGGAGCATGATAATGCAGAGAACAGGAGAGATAGGGAAAGTTTAGGGAAAATTGTCAGAATTTCAAGTGAAAGCGGGCCATTGGTGATGGAGTGATGGAGATTGGAAATGCTCTGGGATTCCCTGAACGTGGTATTTGAGACAGTCAGAATATTTCAGATCACGCTGTCCAGAGTCTCCATACTACACATCCTGAATGTAGTGGGCTGCACTCCAATCCACTCCCCACCCCCACTGGCACCTTATGCTCACTTTGCCTGTAGTTGGCCAGAATCCATGCTGTATTCCAGAGAACAGCTTTACAGCCACAGAGATGTAGTGACCCGACCAGTAGCCTTCCCCATACCAGACAGAAGGGAGGACTCCTTTAAGTAACCATAGTCCAACTTTACTTCCTTCATGGAATTGGCCACCAATACACCCCCGTAGTTGTCTGCCCAGATCTGGGAGATCAAATGGTCAATTTCTACCTGTCCTTGTCATGGTGTTATTGTTCAGCTCAGTCCTGCTGCTCACCCAGTTCGTTTATAGACTACTGTTTCCAGTTTTAAAGGGCTAAGCCCCCTGTAAGTTGTAACACTTAGTGAAAATCTACCTGTTCACTGAGGACAGAAGAGAAGCCTGTGAAGTCTGTAAACAGTTTGGCAACTCCTGTCTGCTCTTTGCTGGTAGTAGACGATTGGAACTGTTATTCTGCTGACACTACAGCTCAGGCAGTATCTTTGGAGGAGAATAAACGGTTAATGTTTTGCCTGAGGCCCTTCACCATGTCTGGAAAGGAAGAGGGAAGAAGCCAAAATACGAAGGTGGAGAGGGGAGGGGAAGAAATAAATGGTGGCAGGTGAAACCAGGTGAGGGAGAAGGTGGGTGGGTGGAGAGGGGGAATATAGTAAGAAGCTGGGAGGAGATGGGTGAAAGTAGTAAGGGGCTGAAGAAGAACAAAGCTGATAGGAAAGGACAGCTCATCAGTCAAATGTTGTTCCATTACTCATGAAGGATCACAGACTAAAACGTCAACTCTTTATTCTCCTCCATAGATGCTGCCTGACCTGCTGAGTTCCTCCAGTATTTTGTATGTGTTATGCTGGTACTGCCGCAGACCCGTGTTCCTTGGTCAATAGGGCTTGGGGAGTGCCGAGGATTAGTTATGACTCTTGGGGGGCCCATGCCAATATCTTGCAACCCGCACTGTAGATAGGCATGAACCAGATCCTATGTCCTTGGACATTCGGCTGTCTGGGAGTTATTGGCACCTTGAGTCAATAATATGCCTGTGTGAAGATTCTAGATGTGTTAAAAAGATATTTCCAAAGACCCTACGGTCAGGTGTGGAAGCAGGAAACATTAATGATGGCAGAAGACACTCCAGGTTCACCAGTGATGCCCAGGGCATAGGATCATAAGGGCAGGATTAGACCATTTGCCCATCAAGACTGCTCAGCCATTCTGTCATAGCTGATTTGTTATCCCCCTCAATTAATTCCCCTGACTTCTCCCCATAACCTTCGACACACTAATCCAGAACTAAACAAAACTCTCTGCTTTAAAAGACATGTTGCTTCTTGAGGTTGCCATGGAGGATGGTACCCGAGGGATGCAAAGGCATAACTCCCTGCAGGATGCATGCTTGTGACTCCGTTGCTGGTGATTCATGCAGAGACGTGCTGACCGGTACTGAAAGATATTAGATGTTCCAGTACCAACCCAGGCAGCCCAGTTTTCTTCATGTGCGTGATTAACACAACCCCATGTTCAACAGCATAAGATCCCTGCCTACTCTCACAGACAAACTTGAAGAGAGGGCCTCTGAGTGGGGTGCCTGGTCACTACCTTGTTCCTACCATCAGGGAAGAGCTACAGAAGCCCAAAGATGCTCACTCAACAATTCACCAGCAGCTTTTTCCGCTCCATCATCAGGTTTCTGAACATCCATGAACACCACCTCGCTATTCTTTAACACAGGAGATTTTATTTTTGCATTATTTACTCATCCTGTAATTCGTAGTCATTTTCTGTCTTTGCATTCTAATGCTGCTTCAGTTCCTTGCGATCCCAGGTCCTGTCATTGGACCATGATATTTAACCTGTCACCCACTGACTCCACCCACTTTCTGCACATGACCATGTCTTAATTCAGCCTCAGAGACAGAATTTCTGAGCTTGTGACTAAGCACCTTTAAAAGTGGAACTGAAGAATGTTTTGGGAAGTCCCAAGGCATTTTACAGCTGACGAGGTACATCTAAAAAGCTCAGGAAGACTGCTGCAGCCAATTTGTACTTAGCCTGTCCCACAGTATACAAACACCATCCAATGATGGGTGACCTCAAAGTCAAAGTAAGTTTATTATCAAAGTACATGTATGTTACCTGAGATTCATTTTCTTGCAGGTATTCACAATGAAAAAGGAAATACAATAGAATTTACGAAAAACTATATATAAACGAGGACTGACACACACCGATGTGCAAAAGAAGGAACGTTGTAAGTAAAAATGATACTGAGAACATGAGTTATAGAGTGAGTAACAGTAAGTCTGTAGATCGTCAGATCAGTTGGGAGTAGTGGTAATTGAAGTTATCCATGCCAGTTCAGGAGCCTGATGGTCGTAGGGTAGTAGCTGTTCCTGAACTTGGTGGTTTGGGACCTAAGGCTCTTGCACCTCCTGCCGGATGATAGTAGCTTTCTCCCTTTCAATGTTTGCCTTCAGAACGTCCCCAAAGCAGTCAACAGCCAACATGGCACTTTTGAAATGTGGCTGCTACAGCAATGCAGAAGAATCGGCAGCTGGTTGATACACAGCAGGATCCCACAAACAGTAATGTGATTATATTGTTTTGGTGCTGGGTTATGTATTAACCAGGAAACCCTGCAGAACTTCCTTCTGTTCTTACTCAGCATTGAGCTGTGGGATGTTTTACACCCATCCGAGACAAGAGTTTCATTTTAATATGTCCTCTGTGAGGGTGATGTACTGGAGTCCCAGTGTAGATTTTAAACTCGGATTTCCAGAGTGGTAAATGAACACACAGTTATTACCAGAAATGGGAGCATTAGCCACAGAGCAGCAGGGATACTCGCACTTCACATCAGGAAGCAGCAGCTCTACTGGTGCTAATGCCTTTATCAGCTTGGCTCACGGACACAGAGACGTGATTGCGGGTGTTAGACATCTCTACACAAGAAATCAAAAGTGCCCCAGGTATCTGATCATCACCACAGGGTTTCCAAAGCATTTTGTGTCCACTGTGAATATCATTGTTGTGACATGTGTTTAAAACTGGTTGCCTAGCACTTTAAACCCTGGCTGAACATAATCATTGCCTCACTGGCTGCCCCACTGTACAAATACTATAGAGCATAAAAGTTCTCACTGAACACACTTCAGAATGGGAAGAGAACTTTAACTCTTAATTGTGCATTTATGGATTTATTTTCTTGCACAAACTTTCTCAAAAATTGACACAATGCTCCTCAGTGCAAAGATCAAGAATTAATAATAATCCTTGTATAAAAGTCCCTTTTGATTTCTCAAGAACAGAATCTCGCCTTTATAGAGTCATTGAACACTAACACAGAAACAGGCACATCTAGTCCATGCCAAACTAATATTCTGCCTCGTCCCATCGAACTGCACGATGGCCATAGCCATTCATACCCCTCCCATTCTCAGATCTATCCAAACTTCTCTTAAATGTTGCAATTGAACCCACATCTACCACTGCTAATGGCAGGAGTCCTAAACATGAAAAATGCTCAAAGCATTTATGGGAGGATCATCAAAGAGAAAATGAAGGTGCACCACACAAAGAAATATTTCCTATGGACGCTTCAGTTTCCTAACACAGTCTAAGGACATACGGGTTAGGGTTAGTAAGTTGTGGGCATGCTATGTTGATGCTGACGGTGACTATAAGACCATAAGACCATAAGATATAGGAGCAAAAGTAGACCATTCATCCTGCTCCACCATTCAGTCATGGGCTGATCCAATTCTTTCAGTCATCCCCATTCCCCTGCCTTCTCCCCATACCCTTTGATGCCCTGACTAATCAAGAACCTATCTATCTCTGCCTTAAATGCACTCAATGACTTGGCCTCCACAGCCGCTTGTAGCAACAAATTCCACAGATTTACCATCCTCTGACTAAAGTAATTTCTCCGCATCTCTGTTCTAAAAGGGCATCCTTCAATCCTGAAGTCATGCCGTCTTGTCCTAGAATCCCCTACCATGGAAAATAATTTTGCCATATCTAATCTGTTCAGGCCTTTTAATATTCTGAGTGTTTCTATGAGATCCCCCCTCATTCTCCTGAACTCCAGGGAATACAGCCCAAGAGCTGCCAGATGTTCCTCATATGGTAACTCTTTCATTCCTGGAATCATTCTTGTGAATCTTCTCTGAACCCTCTCCAATATTGGTATATCCTTTCTAAAATAAGCAGCCCAAAGCTGCAAACAATACTCCAAGTATGGTCTCACGAGTTCCTTATAGAACCTCAATATCACATCCCTGCTCTTATATTCTATACCTCTAGAAATGAATGCCAACATTGCATTCATCTTCTTCACCACCAACTCAACCTGGAGGTTAAACTTTAGGGTATCCTGCACAAGAACTCCCAAGTCCCTTTGCATCTCTGCATTTTGAATTCCCTTCCCATCTAAATAATAGTCTGCTTGTTTATTTCTTCCACCAAAGTGCATGACTATACACTTTCTAACATTGCATTTCATTTGCCACTTCTTTGCCTATTCCCTTAAACTATCTAAGTCTCTCTGCAGGCTCTGTTTCCTCAACACTACCCGCTCCTCTACCTATGTTTGTATCATCAACAAATTTAGCCACAAATCCATTCATCCCATAGTCCAAATCATTGACATACATCGTAAAAAGCAGCGGTCCCGACATCAACCCCTGTGGAACTCCACTGGTAACCAGCAGCCAGCCAGAATAGGATCCCTTTATTCCCACTCTCTGTTTTCTGCCAAACAGCCAATGCTCCACCCATGCTAGTAACTTCCCTGTAATTCTATGGGCTCTTATCTTGCTAAGCAGCCTCATGTGCAGCACCTTGTCAAAGGCCTTCTGAAAATCTAAGTACACCATATCTACTGCATCTCCTTTATCTACCCTGCTTGTAATTTCCTCAAAAAATTTCAGTAAGTTAGTCAGGCAGGACTTTCCTTTCAGGAAACCATGCTGGCTTTGGCCTATCTTGTCATGTGCCTCCAGGTACTCCATAATCTCATCCCTAACAATTGACTCTAACATCTTCCCAAACACTGATGTCAGGCTATCAGTTTCCTTTCTGCTGTCTCCCACCCTTCTTAACTAGTGGAGTAATACTTACAATTTTACAGACATCCTGTACAATGCCAGAATCTATCAATTCTTGAAAGATTATTGTCAATGCCTCAACAATCTCTCCAGATACTTCCTTCAGAACCCAAGGATGCATTCCATCAGGTCCAGGAGATTTATCCACCCTCAGACCATTAAGCTTCCTGAGCACCTTCTCAGTCGTAATTTTCACTGCACAAACTTCACTTCCTTGACACACTTGAATGTCCAGTATACTGCAGATACCTTCCACTGTGAAGACTAATGCAAAATACGCATTCAGTTCCTCTGCCACCTCTGTGTTTCTCATTACAATATCTCCAGTATCATTTTCTATTGGTCCTATACCTACCCTCAACTCTCTTTTACCCTTTATACAAAAAAACCTTTTTTTTTGGAAGGGAAGGAAGGAGAAGATGGCGGCGCGACACAGCGCGCATGGCCACTCGAAAATGATATCGTATTTGTTAAGTAGGGGCTGTGCTTAATCCTGATTTGATGGAGACAGACATGAGAAGAACAGAGGAACATCTGGAAAAACTTCTGACATACCTGCTTCACTGCCACTGCTACTGTGCGATCAAGAGTCTCCAGAGGGGAAGGCCCAAATCCTCAGCTTTGCCTATTGCCTGTTGCTGGGGCCGGGGTTGAAGTGCTCGGCAGAAATGGTGCTCGGTACTCGGTGTCGGAGGGCTGGTTGGAGGCTCAAAGTTTTTGGACGGACTCAAGAGTCGGCTGTGGTCAGGTGCTTCCAGGGTGTTGCATCAGCAAGTTTGCGGCGCTGGAGGTTCATGGCAGGGAGAGTTTCTCCCCTCTACCATCTGCGAGAGATGATGGGACTTTCGAGAGACTTTGAGACTTTTTTTTACCGTGCCCATGGTCTGTTCTTCATCAAATTACAGTATTGTTTTGCACTGTTGTAACTATATGTTATAATTATGTGGTTTTTGTCAGTTTTTTTTAAGTCTTGGTTTGTCTTGTGTTTCTGTGATATCATTCTGGAGGAACATTGTATCTTTTTTAATGCATGCATTACTAAATGACAATAAAAGAGGACTGCATATCCTCATAATCTAATTTTTCTTAAAAAAGGTTTTAGTATCTTCTTTGATATTAGTCACCAGCTTCCTTTCATAATTCATCTTTTCCTTCCTAATGATCTTCTTAGTTTCCTTCTGCAAGTTTTTAAAAGCTTCCCAATCCTCTATCTTCCCACTAACTTTGGCTTCCTTGTATGCCCTCTCTTTTGCTTTACTTAGGCTCTGACTTCATTTGTCAGCTGCAGTAGTGCCCTTCTTCCATTTGAAAATTTCTTTTTATTTGGAATATACCTGTCTTGCACTTCCCTCATTTTTCGCATAAACTCAAACCATTGCTGCTCTGCTGTCCTTCCTGCTTGTGTCTCTTTCCAGTCAACTTTGGCCAGTTCCCCTCTCAGGCCATTGTAATTTCCTTTATTCCACTGAAATACCGATACATTGGAATTTAGTTTCTCCTTCTCAAATTTCAAAGTGAACTCAATCATATTGTGATCACTGTACCCTAAGGGTTCCTTAACCATAAGCTCTCTTATCACCTCCGGATCATTGCACAACACCCAATCCAACACAGCTGATACCCTAGTGGGCTCAACAACAAGCTGTTCTAAAAAGCCATCCCTTAGACGTTCTACAAATTCTCTCTCAAGGTCCAGTAATGGCCTGGTTTTCCCAATCCACTTTCATGTTAAGATCCCCAGCGACTATCATGACATTGCCCTTCTGACACACCTTTTCTATCTCCTGTTGTAATTTGTGATCCACATCCCAGCTGCTGTTTGGAGGCCTGTTATCAGGAGGAGCTACCATTAGGGTCCTTTTACCCTTGCCGTTTCTTAACTCAACCCATAGAGACTCTACACCTTTCAATCCTATGTCATCCCTTTCTAATAATTTAATATTATTTCTTATACACAGGGCCACACCACCCCCTCTGCCTCCTAACCTATCTTTCCGATACACCGTATATCCTTGGACAGCAGTCCTCAACCACCGGGCCATGGACCGGTACCGGGCCGCAAAGCATGTGCTACCGAACCGCGAGGAAACCTTTCCTCATTCCCTGTCACGCACTGTTGAGCCGTTATGCATGCCAGGTCATTACCCACGGGTCATCCATGTCAGCGTGGGAAGGAGATCAACTCCTCGAGCTTGCAAATGACAGCGGGCTGAAAAGTATGTTTGACATAACATTTCTGCCAGCATTCTGGATCAAAGTCATGGCTAACTATCCTGAGATAGCCACGAAAGCACTGAAAACATTGCTCCGTTTCCAAAATATCTCTGCGAAGTGGGCTTTTCTGCAATGAATGCAACAAAAACCAAATTGCGAAATAGACTGGACATAAGGAACCCCCTTCGAGTATCGCTGTCTCCCATCACCCCTCGACAGGACTGTCTTGTTGCAGGGAAACGAGCCCAGGGCTCCCACTGGTTCAGCGATATTCGTGTGTTGCAATGATTTTATATGTTCATACGGGGAAAATATGTACTGTGTGTTTAATATCCAAACGTTACTTAAAATGTTATGATGCTATTGACTTATAAGTGACTTATATAACCATATAACAATCACAGCACAGAAACAGGCCATCTCTGCCCTTCTAGTCCGTACCGAACGCTACTCTCACCTAGTCCCGCCGACCTGCACTCAGCCCATAACCCTCCATTCCTTTCCTGTCCATATACCTATCCAATTTTCCTTTAAATGATAATATCGAACCTGCCTCTACCACTTCTACTGGAAGTTTGTTCAACACTTACTTCAAGCTCCCCTGTCCTCCCCTGATAATTGACTTATTACTATATTCATGTGAGGAAAATATGCGCTGTGTGTTTAGTATTAAATTCGTTAGGTAAACCCTCTTAGAAACGAAATTGAGTGTATTAGCCACTTATCACCGACATTCCGGTCGTGATTAACACCACCCCCCGACCCCGAACAGAATTGCCGAAAACGATTTGTAGGGAAAAAAAATCAGAACGTAAATGCATGTGCACTGGTGCCCGCGAAAGGCTTCATGGTCATTGTAGTCTTTCTCAGGGTAAGAACAACGTATTTGACTGCTACTCTTGTCCGTTGGCAACCCTACCCCCCACCCCGCACCCCCTCCCCCGGTCGGCCGGTCTGCAAGAATATTGTCAATATTAAACCAGTCCGCAGTGCAAAAAAGGTTTGGGGACCCCCGTCCTTGGACATTCAACTCCCAATGGCAGCCATCCTTTAGCCAAGTTTCAGAGATGGCCACGTCATACTTGCCAATCTGTGGCCGAATTTCAAGATCATCCATTTTATTTCTTTTGCTGCATGCATTCAAAACAACACTTTCAGTGTAGTATTTGTTGCTTTCTGTTTTAACTGCACCACGCCTTTATTTCTCTGTAAATCATCCCACTGGCTGTGATTATGCCTCATCTCCTGCCTGTCCTTTCTATCATCTCTGTTGCACACTATACCTTATAGCCTACTGTATAATATGGGACTATTTTATGTCGTAGTAACACGTTATTGAGCATGCACTATTCGGCACGTATTGATCTGTATGTATGTGTTCAGTTCGGGTTCTGTAAGTAAAAAGCCCTGTTAACTTAGCTCCAGTTTCTAGCGTTTTTATTTATAGTTTTGTTGTGTAACCCGGCCACATACACAACAAATTGGCGACGAGGTTAATGGACCTGCATCGTATTGGAACACCGTTTTTTAATTGATAACAGCACTCAGAAGAGGCAGAATGAGGCTGCAAGTCTGAAAAGAAGCCGGAGTTCAGCCGGAGACGGGAATGTCGGGAGACTGAAAGACACAGTCAGAGCCGTGGCGCATCCAGGCGAGACTACAGCCGGCGCTGAACCCCAGGGCTGAGTGTCTGCCTGGAGATTAAAAAAAAGGAGCGACACATATGTCTAGCCAGAGTATGCTCACAACGCTAGCAAAAAAATGTCATATGAGTCAAAAAGAAAACAAGGGACTGGGGTTAAATTCACAAGGGACTGGGGTTAAATTAACAAGGAATCGGGGCTAAATTACACATAACAAGGATAAATTAACACAATAAGGATGGCGTTAATTGGAACCATTACAGCATTTGATAGTGGTATTGAAGACTGGGCAACTTATATTGAAAGAATAGAGTTATATTGTGATGCTAAGGATGTTAATGAAGAAAAGAAAGCCAGTGTCTTACTTAGTGTAACGGGCACAAAAACATACGGCCTGCTACGGAGCTTGTTAGCCCCTGAAAAGCCAGCTGACAAAACGTTCAAGCAAATAGTAGACACTCTCCAATAGCATTTAAACCCCAAACCACTGGTCATTGCTGAAAGATTAAATTCCATAAACGGAATCAGAGCAAAGATGAAAACATTTCTGAATATTGAGCTGAATTGCGCAAATTATCAGAACGTTGTCAATTTGGAGCTGTCTGTCAGACACATTGAGGGATAGTTTAGTGTGTGGCGTGCACTGTGAAACCACACAGAAGAAACTCCTGGGTGAAAAAGACCTTACATTCGAGAAAGCGCTAAACATCGCAATATCATTAGAAACAGCCACACGAGGTGTTTCACAGATACAACAAAAATCTCTGGAATATGCTACTAATAAAATGCCACTGTGCAGAAATGAAGGAAAGAAATGTTACCGTTGTGGGAACAGGTCACATGACCCTGATCGTTGTTGGTTTATAGATAAAGAATGCCGAAACTGTGGCAAACAAGGCCACACTGGCAGAGTATGCAAACAGCAGGAAAAGGGCAAGATACAGAGAAACAAGAAACCCCAGAAAGGAAAATACAACAATGTGCACAAAATGAAAGAAAGCAATTTTGATGAAAATGACTCAGACAAAAGTGAATTGTCTTGTCTGCCACTTCACAGCATGGAAGAGACAGATGGTCGAAGAGTAATATGGATCACTCCACAAGTGGCAGGCGTGAGACTGAAAATGGAGTTGGACACAGGCTCAGCCTTAACAGTGATCTCTGTACACGACTACAAACAACAGGAATTCTGCAGATGCTGGAAATTCAAGCAACACACATCAAAGTTGCTGGTGAACGCAGCAGGCCAAGCAGCACCTCTAGGAAGAGGTACAGTCGACATTTCAGGCCGAGACCCTTCGCCAGGACTAACTGAAGGAAGAGTTAGTAAGAGATTTGAGAGGGGGAGGGGGAGATCCAAAATGATAGGAGAAGACAGGAGGGGGAGGGATGGAGCCAAGAGCTCGACAGGTGATTGGCAAAGGGGTTATGAGAGGATCATGGGACAGGAGGCCCGGGGAGAAAGACAAGAGGTGGGGGAACCCATAGAATGGGCAAGGGGTGTAGTCAGAGGGACAAAGGGAGAAAAAGGAGAGTGAGAGAAAGAATGTGTGTATAAAAATAAATAACGGATGGGGTACGAGGGGGAGGTGGGGCTGCGTCAGGTCTCGCCAATTTAAAATGTGTGGCCACTGGGAGATCCTGCTTTTTTAAAATGTGTGGCCACTGGGAGATCCTGCTTTTTTAAAATGTGTGGCCACTGGGAGATCCCGACGCAGACTGGGAGACCGCTTTGCTGAACACCTACACTCTGTCCGCCAGAGAAAGCAGGATCTCCCAGTGGCCACACATTTTAATTCCACATCCCATTCCCATTCTGACATGTCTATCCATGTCCTCCTCTACTGTAAAGATGAAGCCACACTCAGGTTGGAGGAACAATACCTTATATTCCGTCTGGGTAGCCTCCAACCTGATGGCATGAACATTGACTTCTCTAACTTCCGCTAATGTCCCACCTCCCCCTCGTACCCCATCCGTTATTTATTTTTATACACACATTCTTTCTCTCACTCTCCCTTTTCTCCCTCTGTCCCTCTCACTATACCCCTTGCCCATCCTCTGTTCCCCCCCCACTTGTCTTTCTCCCTGGGCCTCCTGTCCCATGATCCTCTCATATCCCTTTTGCCAATCACCTGTCCAGCTCTTGGCTCCATCCCTCCCCCTCCTGTCTTCTCCTATCATTTTGGATCTCCCCCTCCCTCTCCCACTTTCAAATCTCTTACTAACTCTTCCTTCAGTTAGTCCTGACGAAGGGTCTCGGCCCGAAACGTCGACTGTACCTCTTCCTAGAGATGCTGCCTGGCCTGCTGCGTTCACCAGCAACTTTGATGTGTGTTGCATGACTACAAACCACTGTTTTCGTACATACCTGTGAAACGAACTAAACTACTGCTAAAGACTTACACAGGACAGAAAGTGCGTCCCGAAGGCAAAATTAAAGTGACAGTGACCCACGGAGGTAAAACACAGCAACTGAACCTCTATGTACTGAAACATGAAGGACCACTGTTGCTGGGATGTGAATGGCTCAGGAAAATTCAGTTGGATTGGCACACCATCAAGGCACTAGATGTGTCAGCAAAGGAGGGCAGCAAGACTACATCTGAGAGACTCGCAAATACTTGCTGACTCTGAGGAAGTGTTCATGAAAGGAATAGGAACACTTCGGGGCATGAAAGCAAAGATTGAGATTGAGGAAAACGCATGTCCAAAATTTCACAAGACCAGGCCAGTGCCTTACGCAATCTGTCCTACAGTAGAGGCAGAACTGAAAAATCTGGAGCAGACTGGAGACCTGTCAAAAGTGGATTGGAGTGAATGGGCCACACATATTCTTCCAGTGATGAAGAAAACCACCAGCACAAAACCAGGAAAACCAAGCAAGGTGCGCATATGTGGTGACTTTAAAGTGACTGTTAACCCAGTTCTCAGTACAGTATCCTCTACCTCGTTTTGAGGACTTTTTTGCTTCCCTGTCAGGAGGGGAACGTTTCACAAAAATTGATTTGAACCAGTCTTACCTTCAAATGGAAATTGATGAAGCATCCAAGAAAAACCTGACAATAAATACACAAAGGACTTTACCAGTACAACAGGTTGGTGTTTGGGATAGCATCAGCGCCTGCAATCTGGCAAAGGGCAATGGACCAGGTCCTGCAGGGGATTCCATGGACTCAGTGCTACCTGGATGACAGCATTGTCACCGGCAAAGATGACGACGAACATCTTTCTAACCTTGAACAAGTGCTCTCCAGGTTACGAAAATATGGGCTCAGAGCTAATCGACAGAACTGTGAGTGTTTCAAAAAGGAAATCTCATACTGTGGGCATGTGACCGACAAGGATGGCTTACACATGTCTCAAGACAAGACAGACCCGGTGCTTAAGGCACCACCACCTGAAAATGTGTCTGAGCTGAGAGCATACCTTGGTCTCGTGAACTACTACCACAAGTTCTTGCCTAACCTATCCAGAGTCCTACACCCACTAAATGCATTATTACAGGCAGGGACACAATGGAAGTGGACTGAGAGCCGTGAGAAAGCGTTTCAGGAAACTAAAAGACTCATAACTTCAGACGGTGTGCTCGCATACTTTGACCTCTCCTTACCAATCCGAGTAGCTTGTGATGCCTCGCCCCATGGGATAGGACTGTGTTATCGCACAAGTTTGCCAATGGCTCCGAAAGACCAATAGCTTTTGCCTCAAGAATGCTAACTTCAGCTGAATGCAACTACGCACCAATTGACAGAGAGGCCCTAAGCCTCGTGTGGGGAGTCAGGAAATTCAGTCACTACCTGTATGGCCAAAAGTTCACCCTATTGACTGGCCATCAGCCTCTCATGTCAATCTTCAACCCAAGGAAAGGCGTTCCGGTGATGACAGTACAAAGGCTACAGCGATTGTCCCTTTTCTTAGGAGGTCACAGGTACGACATCGAACACAAGGGGACCAAGCAATACGGCAACGCAGATGGTTTGTCACATTTACTACTGCCCACTTCTGAGGTAACTACGCAAATGGATTCAGCAGAGATCTTTCACACAACAATAATTGAACAATTACCAGTAACAAACAGCCTTATTGAAAGGGAAACACGTAATGACTGTATGTTGTCAAAAGTGTATGACATCATGGTAAAGGGGTGGTCAGTGTGGGGTAACACACTGTTTCCAGCCTTCTCAGCGAGGAAGGAGCAGTTGTCAGTATGTTGGGGAACACTAATATGTGGCTCACGAGTTGTGATTCCTCCCAAGTTATGCACCAGACTGCTGGAGGAACTGCACGAGGGCACCTGGGTACCGTGATGGTGAAGAGTCTTGCCCGTGCCTATGTGCGGTGGCTAGGAATCGATAAACAAATTGAGGATGTGACCGTGTACTGCTCTGGATGTCAAAAGATCCAGAGCACACCATCACAAGCCCTTCTCCATCCATGGGAATGGCCCTCATCACCATGGCAGCGGGTTCATATCAACTTTGCTGGACCATTCATGGACTCTATCTTTTTAATCGCCGTCGATGCACATTCCAAATGGCCAGAGGTCATCAAAATGAAGACAACCACAGTGGAAAAGACCATTACAGTGCTGAGAACCATGTTCACCAGGAATGGCATACCAGGGCAAGTCTGCACAGACAATGGACAACAATTTGTCTCTGAAGAATTCCAAAGTTTTGTGAGGAACAATGAAATCAAGCACTTTACATCAGCTCCTTACTATCCATCCACAAATGGCTTGGCAGAAAGATTTGTACAGACATTCAAGAAAGCCCTCAAGGCAAGGGACAGTGGAAAATCGACCACTACAGCACAAGATAGACAGCTCCCTCCTTGCCTATGGTAATGCAGTACATGCAACCACTAACCAGACTCCAGCGATGATGTTTCTGAACAGGAACCTGAGGTCCTACGTGGATGTTCTCAAACCAAATGTACGGTGTGATGTAGAGAACAGACAGTTCAAACACCTGAATGTTGTCAACAGGGAGCTTCAATGTGGGACAGTGAGTTCTTGCACGGGATTACCGGACTGAAAAGTGGCAGCCAGGTATTATTTCCGCCATAGATGGGCCACTGATGTATAAAGTGCAGGTAGGAGAGAATGTATGGAGACGTCACGTGGCTCAGATCCGGGATGCTCAGGTGAAAAACTCAACACTTTGCCCGGACTCCCATGACATAGAAGCACGTCGTGTGGATCAAATCCTGAATGCTCAGGTGGAAAACATAACATCTTGCCCTGACTCCCCAGACATAGAAGCAAACACTCCTGATGTGACCACATCAGCCTCGCCCACAGATAAGCCTGTCATCAGTGCTGAGGACCCACCTGATGTACCTATGGAGACTAATGCCCGAAATCAAACGTTGCAGGGCAGACGTTACCCGGAGAGGCAGAGAAGGGCCCTCCCAGAGACTTCAGTTATAATTATTATTATTACATTACTTTGTTATAACTTCATACTATTACGTTACTAATTAAACAGTTGGTGGGCGTTTGTATATTAAGGGTACACATACAGTATTTGTTTAGCGTAGTGCCCCTGTTAACTTAAAATAACAGTTGATACACTTTTAAAATAAAAGGGGAGGAGCGTACCATATAGCCTACTGTATAATATGGGACTATTTTATGTCGTAGTAACACATTATTGTGCATGCGCTATTAGGCACTCATTGATCTGTATGTATGTGTTCAGTTCAGGTTCCGTAAGTAAAAAGCCCTGTTAGCTTAGCTCCAGTCTGTAGTGTTTTTATTTATAGTTTTGTTGTGTAACCCAGCCACATACACAACACACTCTATCTTTGATTTATTTCTGTTTCCCCCTTCCTCAGCCCTATCACTCCAGCTCCCATCCCACTGCCAAATTAATTTAAACTCATCCCTGCCTTCTCAAGGGCAACTAGGGATGGACAACAAATGCTGGCTTAGCTGGCAACCCCCACATCCCATAAGAGAATAAATGTATGCAGGTTATGCAGGAGTGTGCTAAGTTTAAACAAGCTCTGTTGGATTTTTTTTTTAACAAGGGTTTTAACCCGTCCCTTGACTACCCAATTTGACTGAGAATCTCATTAAAGGTGGATCCTTCGAACTGTTTCGTTTGAATGTTGAAGCACAAAGATTTTTTAAATTTGAAAGCTAATTGCTTAGTCTATTTTTCCATGAAGATATAAGATTAATTTTCAATGTCTATCTGTATGAATAATTGTATCTTTTACTTTTGGTAAACCTTTGTAACTAATTTCCTTTCGTATTTTTTAATAATCTATTTTTGATATACGAGAGCTGAATCTCTTATTTGGGTATTGCTTAGTCTAGGTTGGAATATAAATAACCTTGAAGATAATTGGAAAGATCACCAGGTTTTTTGGAGGGTTGTCAGTAGTTTGTAGATGCTGACTTTCTATTGGTCGGTTTTCTTTCTTTGGGAGGTGGGTGGGGTTATGGTTTCTTTTCCTAGAAGCTATTCTTGAATTTTTTAGCCAACTTGTGGCTTGGTTACCATTTCTCAAGGTTTATGGCTTGATTTTTAACTTACATTTTAACCCTTCCTTTAAATAATATTAAAAAAGGGCCAAACTATTAATTTATTCTGTTTTCGTGAAAGGGTTAAATCACCCTGTTAAACGTAATAAGATTTTTGCTTATATTAAGAAATTTAAGGTCCCTATTTTTTATTTGGAATAGATTTTGTTTTCACTCTTCTTTTCAGGCCAAATCTAGAGGAGTTTTGATTCTTATAGATAATACACTTTCCTTTGTCCAACATAAAGTAGTGTCTGATACTAATGGACGTTTTGTTATAGTCTCAGGAAAACTAGATAATAAGTGAATAGTATTTGCCAATGTGTATGCCCGAAGTGTAGATGACCCAGGATTCTTTGAACACCTTTTTTCTTTTTTACCAGATCTGAATCTTTATTCTTTGGTGATTGGAGGAGATCTTAACTATTGGCTAGACCCAATTTTAGACTGATCATCTTTTAAACCAACACCTCTTAATAAATAAGCTTTGTTTATTCAATCCTTTTTATTGAAGTGTGGTATAGTTGATGTTTGGCATTTCTTAAATCCCTTAGATAGGGAATATTCATTATTTTCCCATGTTCATCACACATATTCCAGGATTGATCTTTTTTATCAATAGTCAAATGATCTCATCAGTTTGTTCCCGTGAATATAAAGAGATTGCTGTTTCAGATCGTGCTGCTATATTTTTATCTTTAAAACTCCCTGGTCTTCTTCAAACCAACAGATTCTGGCATTTTAATACAAATTTGTTATCTGATAAAGAATTTTTAAAATTTCTAGAGAAGCATAATATTTTGTTTTTTGAAGAGAATAAAAAGGAAGAGACTTCTAATCTTATTGTATGGGATACTTCCAAGGCCCATATTAGAGGTCAAATTATTTCTTATACTGCCAGTGTTAAGAATAAAGCTAATAAAGAAAGAATAAAGCCAATCAATTACAATAATTAGATCAAAAATATGCTCAGGCTCCAGATCCTGTTTTATATAAAAGACGTGTTGAAGTTAAAACTAAATATGGTCTTCTGTTAACATACCTAATTAAAACTCAACTTCTTAAAGATAAAACTCAATTTTACATTCACGGAGATAAATCAGGCAAAGTGTTGGCCAACCAATTAAAAACTTCTGTAGTTATACGACAAATTAAAGAAATTTGCAAAACTAATGGTGATAGGACAAATAATTACTCTGAAATAAATGATACCTTTAGAGAATTCTGTTCTAAACTTTATAGTTCTGACTCCCCTAAAGATAATACTGCAATGAATAATTTTTTAGATCAATTAAATATCCCTGCACTTTCTGCAGATAATTGCAACAGACGGATCAACCCATTTCTTAAGAGGAAATCGCCGAGGCTATATGTTCATTACACTCAGGGAAGGCTCCGGGTCCAGATGGATTTTCTGGAGAATTTTATAAGGCTTTTTCTTCATTAATTATACCGCAGTTACACTTAGTCTTTTTGGATTCTTTCAAATTGGGTAGTTTGCCTCAATCTTTTTATGAAGCTTCTATTTCACATGCTAAAAACGAACAAGGATCCAACTGAATGCTCTTCATATAGGCCAATTTCGTTACTTAATGTAGATACTAAAATTCTTTCTAAAGTTCTGGCTTGTAGGATTGAAAATATTTTACCTTCTATTATTTCTGATGATCAGACTGGGTTTATTAATAACAGACATTCCCATTTTGATATACGTCATGTATTAAATGGTATTTACACTCCTTCTCAGGAGATATCAGAATGTGTGATATCCTTAGATGCTGAGAAGGCCTTTGATCGGGTTGAAAGGAAGTATTTATTTAAAACCATAGAAAAATTTAATTTTGGACCAGATTTTATTCAATGGATTAAATTACTTTATTCATCTCCTTCTGCTTGAATTCTTACTAACTTTCAAAATTCCAAACCATTTAAACTTCACAGTGGAACTAGACAAGGCTGTTCGTTGAGTCCTTTGCTTTTTGATTTAGCTTTAGAACCCCTTGCTATTGCTTTTCGAGAACCTAATGATATCTGTGGTATTTTAAGGAGAGGTATCACCCACAAGATTTCACTTTACGTTGATGATATATTGCTTTTTATCTCTAATGTTGAGATTTTATTACCTTGTGTACTTTCTTTACTCTCCCGTTTTAGCCAGTTTTTAGGATATAAATTGAACCTACATAAGAGTGAATTATTTCCTTTAAATAATTTGCTACCAATGAATACTAATCTTCCTTTTAAAATTGTAAGGAATCAATTTACTTATTTGGGTGTAACAATCACTAAGAATTACAAACACCTGTTTAAAGAAAACTTTCTTACTTTATTGAACCATGTAACAAAGATATTATTAAATTGATCACCTCTTTCAATATTGTTGATGAATGAATTAATTCTATTAAAATGAATATTCTACCTAAATTTATATATCTTTTTCAGGCTTTACCCGTTTTTATTCCTAAATCCTTTTTTGACTCTCTTGAATCTATTTTATCCTCCTATAAATGGAAAAATAAACGTCCTCGTTTAAATAAAGTTCATCTTCAAAAACCTAAAAAGTCTGGAGGTTTAGCCTTACCTAATTTTAGGTTTTATTACTGGGCAGTTAATATACGATATCTTACGTTTTGGATATATTACATTAATCGTGTAGACTGTCCAGTATGGGTTTCTTTAGAAGCTAATTCTGTTAATAAATTTTCTATTATTTCTCTTCTTGGATCCTCATTTCCTTTATTTGTAAGTAAACTAACTGATAATTTAATAGTTAAACATACTCTGGATACAATTTAGAAAACATTTTCGTTTATTGAGATTTTCCCTTTCTAGTCCCATTTATTCTAATTTTTTTAAACCCTCCATGACTGATTTAGTTTTTAAAGAATGGGACAGGTTGTGTATTAAATGTTTTTGGGATCTTTTGTCGGAGGAAATCATTTCTCATTTCAGCAACATTCAGTTAAGTATAGCCTACCCGAAACTCACTTTTTTGGATATCTACAAATTAGAGACTTTCTAAGATCTCAATTATGTACATTTCCTATAAGTTCAGATAAGAGAACATTCTAAACGTACTTTTTAATTTGACACTTTTCTTATAATGATGTGGCGACCCACTTTCTAGTACACACGAACCGGCGTGCGCCGGCAGAGAGACCGCCCCAAAAAGGGGGCTAGGCTATCTTCGCCAGCAGGGGGAAAATCCTGCGCGCAGGAAGGGTCTGCAAATATGCTTACCTCACAGCAGTCCCGCCCAGGGAGGGCGGGAACAGGAAGGCTTTAAAGGAGGCCGCAAAGTTTGAATAAATCTCTTTTATCGCAACTCCAACTCACCGACTACGTGTCGTTATTCTAGCGCTGTGTGTAGCACACCGCTACAATTGGTGACCCCGATGGCCCAAACGATATTTGGACCAAAGGTGACCAACGCCGCATCTGTTCACGCAGTTTCGTTAAAACTGCCAAGCTTTTGGATGCTGCGATCCCGCTTATGGTTCGAACAAGCAGAAGCACAATTCCATATTCGGCAGATAACCTCAGAGTCCACTCGTTACTACTAAGTGCTGAGCTCCCTCGACCAGGAGACTGCTGCACAAGTTGAGGAGTTTATACAGTCGCCCCCGGAGGGTGGCAAATACACAGCATTCAAAGCCCTGCTCATAAGGACTTTCGGACTCTCACGGCGCGAACGAGCACGCCGCTTAATGCACCTGGATGGTTTGGGAGACAGGCCGCCGTCAGCATTAATGAACGAGATGCTGGCCCTGGCTGAAGGACACAAACCCTGCCTCATGTTTGAGCAGGCGTTCCTAGAGCAGCTGTCCGAGGACATATGCCTGCTGCTGTCCGACGCAGATTTCAGCAACCCCCGGGAGGTGGCAGCCCGAGCAGATGTGCTGTGGAATGCCAAGAAGGAGAGATGGGCGTCCGTCGCACAGATCACCAAGCCGCGTGCCCAACGGCAGACCAGACCAGGCCCGGCAGCAGAGCCTACAAAACCCGGTGACGGGAGTGAGGAGCCCAACGAACAATGGTGCTTCTACCACCAGCGGTGGGGCACAGAGGCCCGCCGCTGCAGACCACCCTGTAAATTCCCGGGAAACGCCAGGGCCAGCCGCCGCTGATGGCTACGGCGGCTGGCCATCAGGACAGCCTCCTGTACGTCTGGGACAAGCAGTTGGGACGCCGCTTTTTGGTCAACACCGGAGCGTCTTACCTCCAACAAGTTACGACACCCACAACAGAGAACCGGGACCCACCCTGAGGGCTGCAAACGGCAGCACAATACTGACCTACGGCACCCACATGGTGCGGCTACAGTTCAGCTCCAGCCGGTTCACATGGGACTTCACACTGGCCGCCGTGGCCCAACCACTCCTGGGGGCGGATTTTCTGCAAGCCCACAGCCTGCTGGTCGACCTGCAAGGGAAGCGACTAGTCCACGCCAAGACTTTTCAAACGTTCTCCCTGGGTGAAGCACAGTTGCCAGCCCCACACCTGGACTCCATCACGCTGTCTGACGACGAATTCACCAGGGTCCTGGAGGATTTCCCATCAGTTCTGACACCGCAGTTCACGGCAGCCATGCCCAGACACGGAGTACAGCACCACATCCCGACCCAGGGACCACCCCCCCACGCCCGTGCTCAAAGGCTCCCCCCGGACAAGCTCTGACTGGTGAAGGAGGAGTTCAAGAAGATGGAGGAATTGGGGATCATACGACCGTCCGACAGCCCATGGGCCTCCCCCCTGCACATGGTACCCAAGGCAATGGGGGGCTGGAGATCCTGCGGTGACTACCGCAGGCTTAACGAGGCTACAACACCAGACTGCTACCCTGGGCCGCACATTCAAGACTCTGCAGCAAACCTACACAGCGGAAGGATCTTTTCCAAGGTAGACCTCGTCTGGGGATACCACCAAATCCCGGTACATCCAG
The DNA here is from genome assembly GCF_030028105.1 of Mobula birostris. Lineage (NCBI taxonomy): Eukaryota > Metazoa > Chordata > Chondrichthyes > Myliobatiformes > Myliobatidae > Mobula > Mobula birostris. Next base: position 162,476,845 of record NC_092371.1, read on the forward strand.
GCGACATCCCCAAAACAGCACTCATCACCCCATTCGGGCTTTTTGAATTCCTCCGAATGCAGTTTGGTCTAAAGAATGCCGCACAGACGTTCCAGTGGCTAATGGACGCAGTGGGATGCAACCTGGACTTTGCATTCATCTATTTGGACGACATCCTCATAGCCAGCAGTAGTCGTCAGGAGCATCTGTCCCACCTCCGTCAACTCTACACTCGACTGAGCAAATTCAGCCTTACAATCAACCCGGTCAAATACCATTTCGGACTTGACACTATCAACTTCCTGGGCTACAGGATTACTAAAGACAGGGCAACCCCTCTGCCTGCCAAGGTAGACACGGTCCGCCACTTCCCCTGACCCAACACAACCAAAGGCCTGCAGGAGTTCGTAGGTATGGTGAATTTCTACCACCGTTTCCTCCCCTCAGCAGCCCAAATCATGCGCCCCCTGTTCACCCTGATGTCGGGTAAGGGCACGGACATTACCTGGGACGAAGAGGCCGCAACCGCTTTCGTTAAAACCAAAGAGGCCTTGGCAAATGCCGCGATGCTAGTGCACCCCAGAACAGACGTTCCTACTGCCCTCACGGTGGACGCATCCAACACAGCAGTCGGTGGAGTGCTGGAACAATTCATCGAGGGTCACTGGCAACCCCTGGCATTCTTCAGCAAACACCTACGACCACCCGAACTCAAATACAGTGCTTTCGACCGGGAGCTATTGGCACTATACCTGGCAATCCAGCATTTCAGGTACTTCTTAGAAGGTAGGCCCTTCACCGCGTTCACAGACCACAAACCGCTTACCTTTGCGTTCACAAAGGTGTCCGAGCCCTGGTCGTCCCGCCAGCAGCGACATCTGTCCTACATCTCCGAATACACGACGGACATCCGGCCTGTCTCTGGAAAGGACAACGTCGTGGCGGACGCACTATCCAGACCTACCATACAGGCCCTGTCCCAGGGGGTGAACTAGGCAGCGCTGGCAGAGGCACAGCAGGCAGACACTGAGATCCCCAGTTACAGGATTGCAGTCTCCGGTTTGCAGCTCCAAGACCTCCCCGTAGGCCCAGGTGAGAGGACCCTACTATGTGACGTAGCTACCGGCCAACCCCGCCCCGTCGTCCCAGCAGCCTGGCGCCAGCGGGTTTTCGAGTCCATTCACAACTTAGCGCAACTCTCCATCAGGACAACCGTCCAGCTGGTCTCCAACAGGTTTGTGCGGCATGGACTGCGTAAACAGGTCAGTGAATGGGCCAAAACGTGCATGCAGTGCCAAACGGCCAAGATGCAGCGGCACACCAAGGCTCCACCGCAGCGGTTCAAACCCACCCGCCGGAGGTTCGACCACATCCATGTGGATATCGTGGGGCCCCTGCCAGTGTCATGAGGAGCGCGGTACCTCCTAACTATGATAGACCGGTTCACCAGATGGCCAGAGGCAGTCCCGCTCACCGACACCACCTCCGAATCCTGTGCCCAAGCACTGATCGCAACCTGGGTAGCCCGCTTTGGGGTACCAGCCCACATTACCTCCGACAGGGGCGCCCAGTTCACCTCCAGCCTGTGGTCGGCTATGGCCAGCCTTTTAGGATCACAGCTACACCACACAACTGCCTGCCACCCACAGTCGAACTCCACCATCACCTGAAGCCGGCTCTCATGGCCTGCCTAGAGGGGCCTAACTGGGTGGACAAGCTTCCCTGGGTCCTGCTCGGAATCCACACGGCGCCCAAAGAGGATCTGCACACCTTGTCAGCCGAGTTGGTGTATAGCGCACCCCTGGTCGTCCCAGGAGAGTTTATACCAGCCCCAAGGGGGCAAGAGGAAGAACCCACAGCAGTCCTGGACAGACTAAGGGAGAGGCTCGGTAACCTGGCCCCCATCCCCACTTCACAGCACGGACAGAGCCCGACCTGTGTACCCAAAGACCTGCAGAACTGTAAGTTTCTTTTTGTATGATGGGGCGGACACTGGGCACCACTACAGCGGCCCTACAAGGGGCCATTTAAGGTGATCAGGAACAACGGGTCCACATTCGTGCTGGACATTGGGGGGAGAGAGGAGGTTTTCACGGTGGACCGACTCAAACCGATCCATGTGGACTTGGCGCAGCCGGTCCGGGCTCAGGCACCGCGGCGCAGGGGCAGACCTCCCAAACAGAGGCCGATCCAGACTGTGGACATTGGGGGAGGTATCGCCGGTTTTGGGAGTGGGGTTATGTGGCGACCCACTTTCTAGCATACATGAACCGGCGTGCGCCGGCAGAGAGGCAGGCCCCAAAAAGGGCGCCAGGCCATCTTCACCAGCAAGGGGAAAATCCCGCGCGCAGGTAGGGTCTGCGAATATGCTTTCCCCACAGCAGTCCCGCCCAGGGAGGGTGGGAACGGGAAGGCTTTAAAGGAGGCCGCGAAGTTTGAATAAATCTCTTTTATCACGACTACATGTCGTTATTCTAGCGCTGTGTGTAGCACACCGCTACAATGGTTCAATATCTAATATTTATAATATGTTACTGGAGATGAGCAATGTTCCTTTAGACAAAATTAAGAATCTCTGGGAACAAGACTTACAGACATCAATATCTGAGGAAACCTGGAATGAAATTTTCAAACTGGTTAATACGTCATCACTATGTGCTCACCATTCCTTCATACAATTTAAGTTGGTACATGGAGTCCATATGACTAAAGATAAGCTATCTCGTTTTTATTCAGATATATCTCCCTACTGTGACAGATGCAATAATGGAGAAGCTTCATTAATTCATATGTTTTGGACTTGTCCATGAAAAATATTGGAAGGAAGTTTTTCAAACTTTTTCATTACTTTTCTAAGTCAATTTTATGCCTAATCCTCTGACGGCCCTATTCGGTATTGTTGCAGGACAAGATATCAAGCTGAAGACATCTGATTTACATATTTTGGCCTTTAGCTCTCTTATAGCTTTTTAGGAGGGTGCTTTTGTTTAAATGGAAAGATGTTTCTCCTCCTACTCATGCTCAATGGTTAAGCGACATTATGTCATGTTTAGATTTAGAGAAGATTCATTGTTCAATTTCTGAATCTCGTCAAGACTTTCAAACATTGTGGGGACCCTTTCTGAATTATTTTCAAAACTTTCAAAATCCTCAATTCGTTGTTTAAATTTAGATGTTGGCTATTATTAATTTTTATTATACGAGAAGGTATTTTACCTTTTTTTTCTCCTCAATAAACAGCTTCGGTCTTGGTAGAGGTTAGATTCTTCTTTTTTTTTGTAATAAATTTCAATATAACTTTCACTAACCTACATGAATACGGGGTAATGAGATTGTTATTATGAATAGATATAATGTAATTGGTAGTTGTTTTTCTCGACCTTTATATATACTTTCTTGTGCTCTGTATTCTTCTACGTAGAAACTAATAAAAATGTTGAAAAGAAGAAATTAAAAATGGATGAAATATGTGAGGGCTATATGGGAGGAAAGGGCTAGACTGATCTTGGAGTAAGTTAAAAGGTTGGTACAACATCACAGGCCAAGAGGCCTACTTTGTGTTATACTGTTCTGTGTTCTATGTTCTACATTATTAGTTCACAAGCCGGGCTGATTTTCTTTTAAATATATTCTTGGTGACATTTTCCTTAATTATACAACAGAGTGGAAAACATTTCATTGCACCATTTCAGGCAGTTCAGTGTTCAATGAAGCCTGATAGATTTCACTGACCATGCCCTGCAGTGAAGGTTTAAATCCCATTATGTGAGACAGATGTCCCCTAATATTAACCTTGCCTCAGTCCAGCCTGTGGTTGGCTCCAGACTGGAGAGACATGCCTGCCAGATCACCACCCAGGTGCTGTTGTTGTTGTTCATCATTACTTGACATCAAGTCTGCAGCGTTGCCATGTTTACAGGGATGACTGATTGGACCTTGAAAGTTGCACTCACACAGCTGAGAGAAGGGTGGAACTGCGGGTACATCAGTTGTTCTTTATTTTCAAGATTCTCTTTTTCTCACCCATTGCCTTACCCAGAAGGTTTCCCTGTTCACTTGCTATTCTTTATCCAAATCCTTTCCGAGGATCATCACTTTGTTGTGTTGGTCAGATTTGTAACTTCCTAATATCCCAACAGTGATACATCTGGATCTTATAAGGCTACAAGACCATAAGATATAGGAGCAGAATTAGGCCATTTGGTCCATTGAGTCTGCTCCGCCATTTCATCATGGCTGATCCAATTTTCCTCTCAGTCCCAATCTCCTGGCTTCTCCCTGTCTTCCTTCGTGCCTTGACCAATCAAGAATCCATCAACCTCTGCCTTAAATATTCCTAAAGACAGCCTCTTTAGCTGTCAGTGGCAAAGAATTCTGCAGATTCACCACTCTTTGGCTAAAGAAATTCCTCAACTCTGTTCTAAAAGGACGCCCCTCTATTTGTGAGGCTGTATCCTCTGGTCTGAGACTCTCCCACCATAGGAAACATCCTCTGCATCTCCACTCTATCAAGACCTTTCACCATTCAATTGGTTTCAATTATGTCATTCTTCTGAATTTTAGTGATACAGACCCAGAGCCATCACATGACAAGCCATTCAATCCTGGAATCCTGGATGTCACTGATGCCAGTTTATTTTAGAAGAATTCAAAGGAGACTTATGACAGAGATAGATAGAACCATCGAGAGTGTCCTGACCAGCTGCATGACCATCTGGTAATGGGAATTGCATGGCATCTGACTAAAGACACTACAAAGTATTATAAGACTGCTGAGAGGATCATCAAGGTCTCTCTTCGACTTGCAGGGCTGTTAGCATTGCCAATGAACCCTTCCAGCCATCCAGCAATCTCTTTGACCCCCTACCATTAGGCAGGAGGGACCATAGCACTAAGATAAGAACTGTTAGGATGGGAAACAACTACTTCTCCCAGGCAGTGAAACTACTGAACTCCCTGCCACCACCCAAGTCTCATCATGTGTGAAGCATCAGTAGTGTTATACCGTTTACTTTTTAAATTTATGTTGTAAATGCACTTTATTATTTGTGGTAATATAACTATGTGTCGTGTGTGAGTTATTATGAACAGTGTTGTGCAACTTGGTCCAGAGGAACGTTGTTTCATTTTGCAGTATATACACATATGGTTGAATGTCAAAACACCCTGAATTTGAGAATGGACAGCCAGCACTATTTTTCCCCCAGCCTGGCAATTGCCAACACTAGAGAACATTTGTTTAAGGAGAGTGGAGGAAACTTTAGGGGAGATGACAAAGGTAGTTTTTTTTGTTGTGTGTTTAATATTTCAGTTAAAAATATAATATTAATATATATACACACATACACACAGAGACAGTTAAAAAAGCTGTAAACAGAAGAATTCACAGGTTCATAAAGAGTGATAATAATCATTTAAAAAGGAACAGAAATGGATGGCTACATCGGAAATATTGACAAATTTGATTAGACAACGGGTAACTGGCTTATGTATACTGAAATAATTGAACAATATTTTGATACAAATGGATTAGCCAATGAGAAACAAATACCAGTTGTACTGAGTGCATGGCACTTAAAGGCATACAGTTTGCTTCAAAGTTTAACTGCTCCAACCAAACTGGCAGGAGTGATCTTTGCTGATATTGTCCATGTCATACAGAAATATTTTAGAATCAAAGCCTTTGTAGAGTGCAGAATGCTTTAGGTTTCATAATTGGAATGAAAAAGGAGAGTATCCATTTCAGCATAGGTGGTTGAATTGAAGAGATTTTCAGTTCCGTGATGGGTTTCATGATGTACTGAGAGATTATTCAATTTGTGGAATCTTACAAGAAAGCATTCAAAAATGGCTCCTAGCTGAAGCACACCGCACATTTTAAAGAGCAATTGAAAACACTGTTCCAATGGAAACTGCAACTGAATGCAATTGAATTGCGGTCCGCAATGAAAGTGAGTGTGAATGAAATTGCAACATCTAAACAGAAACTAGCTGAAAAACTTGCATTACCATTGTGGCAGGGGCTCACATACAGTTTCTATAAAAAGTATCTATTCACACCGCGCCCCCCCCCCCACCCCCGGAAGTTTTCATGCTTTATAACATTGAATCACAGTGGATTTAACTTCTCTTCCTTCAGTTAGTCCTGACGAAGGGTCTCGGCCTGAAACGTCGATTGCACCTCTTCCTACAGATGCTGCCTGGCCTGCTGCATTCACCAGCAACTTTGATGTGTGTTGCTTGAATTTCCAGCATCTGCAGAATTCCTGTTGTTTGGATTTAACTTGGCTTTTTTTGACACCGATCAATAGAAAAGACTCCTTTGTTTCAAAGTGAAAGCAAACTTCTACAAATTGGTCTAATTTTTTTTTTACAATTATTAAACACAAGATAATTGATTTCATAGTTACTCACTCCCTTCAAGTCAGTATTTAGTAGTTTCACCTTTGGCAGCAATTCCAACCTTGAGTCTGTGTGGATGCATTTATACCAGCTTTGCACATCTGGACAATGCAATTTTTCCCCATTCTACTTTACAAAACTACTAAGCTCCGTCAGATTGCACAGGGATCATGACTGAACAGCCCCTTAAGTCCAGCCACGAATTCTTGGTTGGATTGAGGTCTGGACTCCAACTTCAGCACTCCAAGACATTAACTTTGTTGTTTTTAAGCCATTCCTGTGTAGATTTGTCTTTTTGGAAAACAAATCTCCCAAGTTGCAGTGCTCTTGCAGACTGCATCTGGTTTTCCTCCAGAATTTCCCTGTATTTTGCTGTATTCATTTTACCCTCTACCTTCACAAGTCTTCCAGGACCTACTGCAGTGAAGCATCCCCACAGCATGATGCAGCCACCACGATGCTTCATGGCAGGGATGGTGTGTTTTTGATGATGTGCAGTCTTTGGCTTACATAGCATTTAGTCTGATAGCCAGAAAGCTCAATTTTAGTTTCATCAGACCATAGAACCTTCTTCCAGCTGACTTCAAAGCTTCCCACATGCCTTATGGCGAACTCTAGCCAAGATTTCATGAGAGTTTTTTTTTCAACAGTGGTTTTCTCTTTGCCACTCTCCCATAAAACTGTGAATGGTGAAGCACCCAGTCAACAGTTGTTGTATGTGCATTCTCTTCCAACTCAGTCACTAAAGCTTGTAACCCCTTCAGAGATGTCGTAGGTTCCTTGGTGGCTTCCTCACTAGACCCCTTCTTGCACAGTCACTCAGTTTTTGAGGATGGCCTTCTCCAGGCAGATTTACAGCTGTGCCATATTCTTTCCATTTCTTGATAATTAACTTAACTCCAAGGGATATTTAGTGACTTGGAAATTTTCTTGTATCCATCTCCTGACGTGCTTTTTCAATAACCTTTTCACAGAGTCGCTAGGAGCATTCTTTTGTCTTCATGCTGTAGTTTTTGCCAGGATACTGACTCACCAACAGTTGGACCTTCCACATACAGGTGTATTTTTACAACAGTCAATTAAAACACATTGACTGGACACAGGTGATCTCCACTTAATTAATTATATGACTTCTGAAACCAATTGGCTGCACCAGTGATGACTTGATGTGTCATATTAAAGCGGTGACTACTTATGCAAACAATTATTTTGTGTTTTATATTTGTAATTAATTTAGATCACTCTGTAGAGATTTGTTTTCACTTTGACATGAAAGTGTCTTTTTCTGTTGATCAGTGTCAAAAAGCCAAATTAAATCCATTGTTGTAAAACAATAAAACATGAAAACTTCTGGGGGGGGGGGGGTGAATATTTTTTACAGGCACTGTACACCAGACCAATGCAGATTTGAAGGTGAAACCTATGGAAAATGCAACAAAGTAGGACACACAGACAGAGCATGTTGGACAGATGAAAAATAAATGGAAGGTACAGGGAAGAGAAAAAGCTGAAAGGTCAAGTTGCTGTTTCAAAAAGAGCACTAATCTGAATGCTGTTGATGAAAAATTTGATAGTGATGGGAGTGACACAGGACTGGCTAGCCTTGGGATTTGCAGCGTGAAAACTAGCAATAGGTATGCAATATGGCTTAGGCCTGAAGTGAACGGCAAATTAATTAAAGCAGAATTAGACACTGGTTCAGTTGTTTAAGTCATTCCACAAAATGAATTTGAATGGCATTTCAAAAATACTGAACTGAAATCTGCAGGTATCCAACTAAGAACTCATACTGGAGAAATGAAAACTCCTGTGGGAATGACACTGTAACTGTGAAATACAACAACCAACAAGCCACAATGAGCTTGTATATGGTAAAAATATGAGGACTAGCGCAGTGGGGCCATGACTGGCTGAGACAACTACAACTTTATTGGAGATCCACTCACCATTTGCGTCCCACATCCTCTGCAATAATGTCAACTGAAAGCGAATTAAGAAAGATACTATTTGATGCCACAACTATCTCCATACCATAAACCATGAACTGTTGCCCATTAGAGGACAAACAGGTGTTGATGCCAACCTCAATGCCTCTGGTTGGAAAGCATATTGGACAAAGGAGGGACAATGCTGCTCAAAAGAATTGTGAAACTGGCAAAACTGTGTCCCAACTACAGCACTTTGTGTTGGCATCGTATCTGAGAAAGCTTCCGATATATTAACCAGGCAGTTACCTGCAAAAAGTGGCTTAGTTTTAATTTGGAAGAGAGTTCAAGGAGCTTCAGGAAACCTACAAGCATTTGGCTTTTATGTGTATAAAGAACCAGAATCTACTCTGTGTGAGGTTATTGCATGAACTTCAAGCGGGAGACAAAAAGCTACTGCTTATAGACGTAGATACAAAAACCAAAGCACAGCAGGATGGTTGGAAAGCCAAGAAGAAAGGAGCCAATGGAGATACAAAAACAGATACGAAGTCAGATGATGTGGTGGATGAAAAACCAAGAGGAAAGTTCAGATCGTGAAGAGAGCAATGGAAGGATTAATAAGAGAATACCTCAGCGAACTAGATGCACCTTCCCAAGATCAAGATGCACAGACTAGAAGAAGAAAAAGGAAGAAGAAGAAAGGTGTTGAAAGCCATCAGAACCACTTCCTGTAGTCCCAGAGTCAACTCCTACAAACACCATGGAGGAGTTCCCAGAACCTAAGATTGTTTCACAGCCACAAGTCTCACCTGTCAAGCAAAGTGATATCCCTTGGCAGGAAAGACATTATCCCACAAGAGTAAGAAATCCTCCACAGCAATTAAATCTTTAGGTCTGAAAAGGACAATTTAAAAATTGACTATGCTGTGGATGTCTGTATATAGTAGTTGTATTATATGGTATACTGTGTATGTAGTTGAGATGCATTCTCTATTGAGTTGGAGTTTATAGCTATGCAGGGAGGAGTGTTGTGTATTTAATATTTCAGTAATATTTGAGTAATCTTATGTATATTCATTACATAATTCATTTACATAATTCATTACAGGTTATATATATGAATATGTGAATTACATACATCATCACGCTACCACGAGATGCGCCACCCCTCACTTAAAGTAAACCCAAAGTTATACCCGCATTCCCGGACTCCCATGTCTTCCTTTGAATTAGATTAAAGTTTTGAAGTTACACTATTTTAACACAGAGTGTGGTGGATGCCTGGAATGTGGAGGGATAGAAGTTGTTCCTAAAGCATTGAATGTGTGTCCTCAGGCTCCTGTACCTCCTCCTTGATGGAAGCAATGAGAAGAGAGCATGTCCTGGGTGTCGGGGGACCTTAATTATAGATACTGCCTTTTTGATGCCTCACTTTTTAAAGATGTCCTCGAAGCTGGCGAGGCCCATGATGGAGGTGGCTGAGTTTCAACTTACTGCAGGTTTTTCTGATCCTGTGCAGCGGCCCCTCCACGCTAGGCGGTGTTGGAATACTCTCCTCAGAACACATGTGGAAACCTGGTGACATACCAAATCTCCTCAAACTCCTAATGAAATATAGCCACTGACATGTCTTCTTTGTAATTGCTTCAATATGTTGGGCCCTGGATAGATCATCAAAATTTGACCTTCAGGAACTTCAGATGCTCACCCTTTCCTCTGCTGATCCCTCAATGGTGTATGTTTGCTCAGCTATCCCTTCTTGAAGTCCACCATCAATTCCTTGGTCTTACTGATGTTTGAATACATTTTTGGCTCTCTGTAAGGCTGAACGTAGTGCACACATTTTGATAATAAATGTACTTTGAACTTTGAACTTTACGCGGTTGTTGTTGTGACACCACTCCTCCAGCTGATCACTCCTGCATGCCTTCTTGTCACCATCAGACATTCTGCCAACAACAGCTCTGTCATCGTGAAATTTATAGATGGTAATTGAGCTATGCCTAGCCACACAGTCATCATAGGTGTAGAGAGAGTAGAGCAGTGGGCTAAGCATGGATCCTTGAGGTGCAGCAGTGTTGATTGTCACCAAGGAGGAGATGTTATTTCCAATGCACACAGACTGTGGCCTCCAGTGGGGATTTCCAGAATCAATTTGCAGAAGGATGTTGAAGTGATTCTGTGTATTATCAGAGACTGTATCCGGTATACAACCTGAAATGCTTGTCTTTGCAGACATTCATGAAAAACAGAAGAACCCCAAAAGAATGAACAATAAGAAAAAGTTAGAACCTCGAAGCCCCCTCTCCCCCTCTCCTGCACAAGCAGCAGAAAGCATCAAAGTATCGCGTGGCCAAGTGGTTAAGGTGTCGGTCTAGTGATCTGAAGGTCGCTAGTTCAAGCTTCAGCTGAGGCAGCGTGTTGTGTCCTTGAGCAAGGCACTTAACCACACATTGCTCTGCGACGACACCGGTGCCAAGCCGTGTCAGCCCTAGTGCCCTTCCCTTGGACAACATCGGTGCCGTGGAGAGGGGAGACTTGCAGCATGGGCAACTACCAGTCTTCCATACAACCTTGCCCAGGCCTGTGCCCTGGAAACCTTCCAAGGCACAAATCCATGGTCTCACAAGACTAATGGATGCCTATTATTATCAAGCTCCCTCCTGCCCGCCACTTCAGCATAAGGCATCAGCACCCACCACCCACCAAGCAAAGAAGAGAGACCATGACCTGCAGTTGACAAAATCTACTGTTTGATGTGCCACAGGCTCTCTCTCTCTCACCAACAAGGGACAGGGAGACATCTCCCATTTTTCACAGTGAAAGGGAGGCTGACAGCCACTGTTACAGTGTGACAGTCTGCCCTGTCTCTGTTTACTCCAAGAATCAGCGGCAAACTCTCCATCCGTCGAAAGAAAGAGAGAGTGTGTGAGTGCAACCGCTCGACCACAGAGACCTCCATCCATATATCCACCACAGAGAGATCCTGATGTTCCTTCTCCAGCAAAGCCTCTGTCGGTAACACCAGCCTGGAATCAGTCGTCCACAGAGTCACCAACCGGAGGCGCCATCTTCCAGGTGCCTGGAGAATGTCAGAAAATGGTCGGCCGATGATCTCAAGAAACGGGAACTCATCCACCATTGAAAAACGCAGTTTGATTGCCACTTGCAGATTAGGATCTCGGTAGCACCCCTACCACCTTGAAAAGGAAAAAAGAGATATTAGAGAGAGGAATTCAAGCTGTTTCCTCAGATGAGCTCAAAGAGGCATCCATCTTAACTCTGGATGTACACAGACCCAGGTTTTGAAGCTAGTTGAATAATACTGACAGGTATAGACACATGGATGTAAGGAAAATCAAAGGTTTTAGACTTTGTAGAAGTAATTTACAATGGGCAATTAAGGTGACAGTCCCACACATTTTCACATTTGGGAGAAATGGAAACACCCGGGACAAACGCTTGGAGACACAGTGAGAAATTAAAAACACCACACAGACAGCACCTGATGTCAGGATGGAACCAGAGGCAACAGCTCTACTAGCTGTGCCACTTTGCCACCAGGACTCAGCATCATAGTGCTCAAAGTAGTTTGTGGCTATTGAAATATTTTCAGACTCCCATCAAAGCTGCAGTCTTGGGAAAATGCAACGGCATGATCCAACAATGTGGTAACCTATTTCAGTGATCATATTTGGCATGAAATCACTAATGTACACCAAAGTACAGGATTCAACACCTTATCCAAAGGACATCCCTGATTCTGAAGTATCCTCTCAAAGTTATCAACCTAGAACTTGTGCTTAAACAGAACTTGAATTAGTTCTGCCATGGACGGTCCCAGGCCCAGCTGCAAAAGAGGAGGGATGGGCATAGGGTTAACAACCCAATTTCATAAAATCCCAGAAGCTCCAAAGACCTCATTCCTGGGAGAGGAAGGGTTTTCAAAACCAAGAAGATGGGCTACACCTGAGAACAACTTAAAAGACTGGCCCAGGACAGAGAACTCTGGAGAGCTGCTGTCGGATGCCTACGCTCCAGTAGAGGAGACAGGCTTAAGTAAGTAAAACTAACTTGAACTATCCCAATTTAGCTGCAGAAGTTTCATCAACCAAATCAACTTGTTGTGGGCTCAGCTATAAATACCTGAGGTCCCAGATTTGGGATATGCAGTCCTCACCACCCGTGCACATCCAACGTCCATCGTCATGGAAACCAGCCAAAGTGATGGTTTTTGCTGACCACATCATAGTTGTGATGAGTTTTGGTTGTTGGAATTCAAGTCATACATTCAAATGTGCTGGTATCCTACAAGATGAGGCAAAGGAAATATCCAAATATTATCTGCACTTTGTATCATCTGCCACATGCTCCAGCTAGCAACAAGTTCAAATTACTGTTAGAATCGATAGTTACAGTTGAAGCAAAGATGCACTGTGTCTTTCTCCAACTACCTATGAATGCCAGTCACTTCCATCTTTCAGGAAAATGAACTATTTCAAGTCACTAGCACAAAACTAAAGAGCTGATTATTGACATCAGGAAGGATTTGGGGTGAAAAAGCTTCATTTTTCATTAAGGAATCAATAGTGGAGAGAGGCAGCAGGCTTAAACGCCTAGGTGCTTACTTAGTATTTTACTGGACAAAATCAGGCCCTTCAGCCCATCTAATCCATGATGACCTATTCATCTGCCTAGTGTCATTAACCTGCACCAAGACCATTACCCTCCATATTCCTCCCATCCTTGTGCCTGCCCAAATTTCTCTTAAATGTTGAAATCAAACTTGCATCCACCACTTCCTCTGGCAGCTCATTCAACACTCTCATCACCCTCTGAGTGTAGAAGTTCCCCCTCATGTTCCCTGAAACATTTCACCTTTCACCCTTAACCATTAACCTATGACCTCTAATTCTAGTCTCACCCAACCTCTATGGAAAAAACCTGTTGTCATTTACCCTATCTTTACCACTCATTTAAACCTCAAAATAAACAATGGCAAGCCACTTCTGTAGAAAAATTTGCCAAGGATGGTCATGATCATGGAAAGACCATGATTGCCTATGTCATACGACGTGGCACTTAACAAATGAACAATACCACTCATAATTTTGTATACCTCTATCAAATCTCTCCTCACTTTCATACACTCCAGGGATTAAAATCCTAATCAATTCAACCTTTCCCCTTAGCTCATTTTCTCAAGGTCTGGCAACATCCCTGTAAATATTCTCTGCATTCTTTCAATCTTACTAGTATCTTTTCTGTAGGTAGGTGACTAGACCTGTACACAGTACTCTAAATTAGGCATCACCAATGTCTTATAGAACTTTAACATAACATCCCAACTCCTGTACTCAATACTTTAATTTATGAAGGACATTCTGGATAACCTTTTGCAGCATATCGATGCAATCATAAGAAATTTCACCATTGATTGGACGTGGAGTGACCACTGCGACCATACATGCCACCGTGCCTCCACAGTATTGTAATGAATCGTATCAAAAGCAGAATAAGAGAGAACAGTTATGAACAGTGCAGAGAGAGAGAAGGATGGGGGGAGGGAAAGAATGAGGAGAGAGAGAGGGGGAGTGGGGGAGAGTGAAAAAGAGAGGAATATAAAGCAAGAGGGATAGGGAAAAAGAGAGAAAGAGAGACAGAGAGAGAAACAGATAGAGTCAAAGGGAGACTGGGGAGAGGGGGAGAAAGTGGAGGGAGAGAGGAGTAAAGAGAGAGCTGGTGGACAGAGAGCAATGGGAAAAGAGAAAGAGACAGAGAGAGAGAAAGAGACTGGCGAGGGAGAACTAGTTCTGTTGTCTAGAGGAATGAATGTAAGTACATAATATATTGAATTTTTGAAAGAACTGAATTATATGTAGGGGTGTCTGTAACCCACGGGCAGCCTGCACCTGCATTTAGAGCTGGCAACCCTCGGTGTACTGCCCCACACCGAAGACCGGGGCGCCAGAATGTGCTCAGTGAGAGATGTACAGGGGATTGTGGGAGTCAGGCTGCTGCAACTTTGTTCATCTTTTCTACACTAACAAAATATCACAACTTACAAGTAGTTTCTGATATTTCAAGCGTAGGTTGGCTTGATGTGGACCAAAACATTTCCTCTACTATTGCAAACAACAGGAATTCTGCAGATGCTGGAAATTCAAGCAATGCACATAAAAGTTGCTGGTGAACGCAGCAGGCCAGGCACTCTTGGCCTGAAACGTCGACTGCACCTCTTCCTAGAGATGCTGCCTGGCCTGCTGCGTTCACCAGCAACTTTTATATGTGTTTCTCTACTATTGCCTTATGTTTGCTTTAATGAAAGAACACAGATAATTCCCAATCATATGGTGAAAATTGATTTTGATATCAACCTTTTGTAAGTGTTTTTTCACCGTAAAACAAAGTTTAAACTTCAACATAGCACAGAGCAAAGTGTAGAGAAAGTACATTCAGATTAACTTATTAATAGTAATAGCTCTGGTAATAGGTCACTGACTATTACCTCCTCCAGGCTCTCAGGCTGAGCAACACCTCAATCCATTAACCCACCCCACCTCCCTCCACCAGCACTACATCCACAACAGCTGCTCATCCACAATCTCTCAACACCTTCCATCATCCCATGTACTGCACTTTGCACTCAGACCTACTCAGAGTCACTCTACGTTCAGATACACCGCCAACTGCACATTCAGTCTTTGCATACAAGCTAATCTTAAGTATACACTATATGGACACACTCAACAGTTACCTGCAAGTTCGTTTGATAGGCTTACTTTTATATTTATATTTATTGTGTTTTTGTCTGCTGCATCGGATCTGGAGGAACAATCATTTTGTTCTCGTTTACACTCAGGTACTGAAGAACGGCAATAACTGTCTTGAATCTTGAGGTGAACAAGTAGAGTGGGCTTGATCGGTGTTTTGAAGCACAGATATGTTTTGGTGTAAATGCTAACCCAATAAAACTTTCAACCAGCGTTTCAGACCAGTGAAACTATATCTATTGCCTCTCCTTAATTAACATGTTTCTGCTTGATTTATTCTGAAAACCTTAATTATTCATAATTTACTCTGAGGCAGAACCAGTAATCTAATTAATATAATACTTCATGCTGACTATCTTCTGTGTCATATTTAACACAGCTACGTCACCTGATCTATATATTATTTTATGAAATCTCGGCAAGAAATGTCACTGCGTACATAAACCTAGCCAAGTGTATACAGTCTTGGTCATATGAAAGGCTGCTCATCCTGTTTAATTTGCTCTGACATGATGTGGCCAATAGAAAAATAAATTTACAAATCAAACTTGCAAGGTCTTCAAAACCTATTATGGTTGCAAAAGGAAAGAGAATGGTCGCTATGCTAATATTTTTCTTTCCTTTCAATTATACTTCATCACCTCTAATAGTCATTGGCTTGAAACATTAACCGTTCCTCTTTCCCAGGTCTTCCCGAGTCCTCACCGCTGGCCACTAATACCAGTTTATTCTCCACTCATTGTCAATAACTGCCCCCAGATTTCACCATTCACCCACACACTCGCGATCAATTTGCAAAGGGCAATTAACCTACCAGCTCATACTCCTTTGACTTGTGAGAGAAAATGGCACAGGAAGAATGTGCAAACTCTGCACAGTCAGCAGTGATGGTCAGGGTCGAACCAATGTCACTGGAGATGAGAGGCAGAAGCTTTACAAGCTGTGCCACTATGCCTCCCCACAGTGGCACAGCTTGATAAGTGCAGAAACTTGTTTAGTTTTATCAATTAACAATGATAATTTGCACTCAGTGGCCACTTTATTAGGTACTGACATAGTCAAGAGCTTCAATTGTTGTTCAGACCAAACATCTGAACAGGGAAGAAACGTGATCTAAGTGACTTAACCATGGAATGATTGTTGGTGCCAGATGGGGTGGTTTGACTATCTTAGAGACCGCTGATCTCCTGGGATTTTCATACGCAACAGTGTCTAGAGTTTACAGAGAATGGTACAAAATACAAAAACACATCCAGTCAGCGGCAGTTCTGTGAGTGAAACCAGCTTGTTAATGAGAGAGGTCAGAGGAGAATGGCCAGGCTGGTTCAAGCTGACAAGAAGACAGCAGTAACTCAAATGACCATACATTACAACAGCATGTGTAGAAGAGCATCCATGAATGCACAACATGTTGAACCTTGAAGTGGATGGGCTACAGCAGCAGAAGATCACAAACATACACTCAGTGACCACTTTATTATGTACAGGAGGAAACTAATGAAGTGGTCACAAAGTGTACTTAAAGCATTGACTATAAAGGTAAGAAAGAAAAGGCATCGCACAGTTTATTCTTGTAAGTATTTTTTGTTATGAATAAAGTTTATTTTGAGATAAATATATTGTTTTTCAGTTGAAGTTTCAACTCAATGATCTTTCATCAGATCTGCTGTAAGACAAAACAGGGTTTTCTAGGTTTTTTAATAAATGTTGTTGTAGAATGTCTATGAAGGTTCTCAGTCATCCAGGTCCTTGTATATCAAGCATTAGTAAATCAAGGCAACTGGACTTGCTATGTTGTCTTGAAAACATATAGCCATTCATCCAAAAGGCTTCTTCAGTTCTAATCCATGGTGGGTAGTTTTCTGGTTTATAAACTCTGTGAGTTGTTTAAAGGTACAGCAATCACATCAGGACCGTTAAGAGTCACAGAGGTAATGAGAGGGTCATTAGTCTTATCTTTGCATGAATGGAGATGTGAACTGTTGTGGTTAGAGACATCAGGACTGCATTGTAAGTAGATGTCGAAGCTCACCCTCTCTGTTCAGGGATAGGTTTTCCAGTTTGATAAAAACGGCTTCTTTCAAATTACCTGTCTTCCCTGTTGCTGTGGAAAACATTTACATCAGATATATGTGTAAACACAGTATACCCCTGTGTTACGGTTGCTTTCCATTCCTAGAAAAAAGTCTGCACCACAATTTTCTGAAACGCAAACCCTGGACAAAAATTGATAACAACACACATCAAAGTTGCTGGTGAACGCAGCAGGCCAGGCAGCATCTCTAGGAAGAGGTACAGTCGACGTTTCAGGCCGAGACCCTTCGTCAGGACTAACTGAAAGAAGAGTTACTAAGAGATTTGAAAGTGGGAGGGGGAGGGAGAGATCCAAAAATTGATAAAAAGTTTTGCTTCTTTTGAATTTTGTGTTTAGTTAGTTACTTTTTCTCATTTGAATTCCATAAGAATAACTTTTTTATTTCTTACCTCATTTTTTTGGTCATGATTTATGATTTCAATTACCTGAACCTCTGTAATGTGTATTACACCACACTTCAAACAATTCCACCCCCTGATGTCTTGAACCCTCAAACAGCTTTTAGACTATCTGTAATATGCTTAGGCCTAATATGTGAAAACGTTCACTGGAAAAAACTAAAAAATCTGACTTGAAATAGTTCTGTAGGTATCAAGCACATGTTGAAATATACAGGTTTAATGCCATCTTCTTAAACTAATGCAGTTCTTCAAGTGGAGGTGCTTCCACAAAGCTGTTGGAGAGGGAGTTCCATGATTTAGTCCAATCAGGAAAGTGACAGAGGAACAATATTCCAACATACAATTCATGCAAATAATCTTGCATCTTGGACCTTCAGTTCAGATACATCCACACACCATGCAAATGTTCTGATGCAGGAGCAATAGGGTGACAGGAAGGTATACGGAGAGAGCATTAAGCAGAGGCCCCTACACAAATACTTCAAGTCTTGAGACCAAGTAGGACAGTTTTGCCCATAATCGGTAGGTGGATAATGACAATGGGACATCCACCAGAAGTGAGACACCAGAACTGAAATAGTTCTTGTCAAAGCCTCTCACATACAAGAGAGATAACATACCAACATGGACAAACTAAGCCTTCCCTGAGGGTACCAGCAGATAGCCTAGCAATGTGTCAGATAGAGCCAGGTCTTTAGCCGGTTCCCCTACCTAACACTTAAAATGTTGGAGCTTAAATATGGAACTTAACACTGATTACATGAAGATTGCCAGTTGCATTCACGCACAAAATTATTTTGACCAACCATCTAAAGGTTTTCTGACTTTCTGTTATCAGACACAGCTTCTGTTAAGAATTTCTATTAAAATTCTCACGATTTTGAACAAATCTGTATCAAATCTCTTCATATTCCTCTACACAATTTCAATCTCTCACATTATCAAAATTCCTGATATGTCAGAATTACAATTAGGTTGATTATCACTGGCATACACTCGGTGGCCACTTTACTAGGTATACCTGTACGCTGCTCTTTAATGCAAATATCTAACCAGCCAATCATATGGCAACAACTCAATGCATAAGAGGATACAGGTTTGATTGTTGTTCAGACCAAACATCAAAATGGGGAATAAATGTGATCTAAGTGGCTTTGACTGTGGAATAATTGTTGGTTCCAGATGGGATGGTTTGATTATCTCAGAAATTGCTGATGTCCTGGAATTTTCATGCACAACAGTCTCTAATGTTTATAGAGACTGGTGCAAATAACAAAAAAAAATCCAGTGAGATGCAGTTCTGTGGGTGAAATGAAAGGCATCCATAAGTCTTGCGAGACCATGGATCTGCACCTGGAAAGTCTTCACTCTCCAGGGTACAGGCCTGGGCAAGGTTGTATGGAAGACCAGCAGTTGCCCATGCTGCAAGTCTCCCCTCTCCACGACACCGATGTTGTCCAAGGGACAAGGGCCGATACAGCTTGGCACAAGTGTCATCACAGAGCACTGTGTGGTTAAGTGCCTTGCTCAAGGACACAATACATTGCCTCAGCCGAGGCTCAAACTCATGACCATCAGATCGCTAGTCCAATGCCTTAACCACTTGGCCACGTGCCCACATGTGTGGGTAAAAGTGCCTTGTTAATGAGAGAGGTCAGGACAATGGCCAGACAGGTTCAAGCTGACAGGAAGATGGTAGTAACTAAAATAACCATGTATTACAACCGCGCTCTGCAGAAGAGCATCTCTGAATGCACAGCATTTCAAAATAGAGGGGTTGCAGCAGCAGAAGACTATATCGGGTTCCACTCCTGTACCTAATAAAATGGCCTGTGAGTGTATGTTGTGAAATTTATTGTTTTGTAACAATGCAATACGTAAAAATTACTATAATTTACAATAAGAATATATCAACAATAAATAAATAGTGTAAAATGAGAATAAAAATTGTGTGGTATTGTTCATGGGTTCATGGACTGTTCAGAAATCTGATGGTGGAGGGAAGAAGCCTTTTGCAAATGGTTGAATGTGCATCTTCGGGCACCTGTACCTTCTCCGTAATGGTAGTACTGAGGGCATGTCCTGGACGGTGAGGGTCCTTAGTGATGGAGGCCACATTCTTGAGGTATCACCTTTTGATGATGTGCTCTATGGTGGGAAGGCCATTGCCCATGATGGATCTAGCTGAGTCTAGAACCCTCAGCAGCTTTTTCCTATTCTGTGTGTTGGTGAATCCATACCAGTTGGTGATGCAACCAGTCAGAGTTCTCTCCAGCGGGCACCTGCAATAATTTGCTAGAGCCTACGGTGACAGAGCAAATCTCCTCAAACTCCTGATGTAATATAGCCACTGGCATGCCTTCTTCATAACTCATTCTAAATCGAGACGTGAATATAGAACTTTGGGTGTCAGACAATTGGTTTTCTTCCATTTTCTATGTTTTGCTCAATTAATGAAGTCACTGATCCCAAATATATTATTTATAGTCATCTCAACCTGCCCTTCCACCTTGAAATATCTGTATACATCACTGCTCCTGTGTGTTTCTGCACTACCTTTAAAATTGTGCTGTTGTTGTTCATTGGTTTATGTTGTCTTCCCTCACTTTTTTTACCAAAATGAGTTTTCCACATCACATTGGATGTGTTGGTCCCATTCTCCGATCTGTTCCGGGTTCTAACAGGCAGTCACTATTCCACACAGTATTTCCCACATTGTTCAGGTCTGTAACATTTGCAAACTTTGAAATTTGGCTCTGCATTCAAGTCCATTTCTTTAATATACATCAAAGAAAGTAGCAATCCAAATAATTTCCCTTGGGAACACTGTTACATATTTTGTCCTGGACTCAGAAACAACTGTTCACCAATCATCTTGGCCTTCTGTCCTTGAGCCGATTTACTACAGAGGCTACTTCACCTTTCATCCCTTGTGTTTTAATTTCACCAACAAGTCTGTAGCATAGTGTCTCATCAAGTGCTACTGTGAAGACATTGAAGACTCGTACGGCCAGATTTGGGAACAGCTTCTTTCCAACTGTGATAAGACTGCTGAACAGATCCTGACCCGGATCTGGGCTGTACCCTCCAAATATCCGGACCTGCATCTCATTTTTTTGCACTACCTTACTTTCCATTTTTATATTTTCTATTTTTGATTTATAATTTAAATTTTTAATATTTACTGTCGATTTGTAATCCAGGGAATGGGAAGCGCGGAATCAAATATTGCTGTGATGATTGTACGTTCTAGCATCAATTGTTTGGCGACAATAAGGTATAAAGTATTTCAAACCCCATGCAGAGAGTACAGAGCCATCCAAAACAGTCAAATGAGTGCCAGAAAGAGAATATCGGTGTAAGTTAGTAGAAAGTATAAAGGAACTTTTTAAAAATGTGGAAGTCGTGGAAGTGTATAAAAAGCAATGTTAACCTTGCTACCCTCTCTATACTTCAGCAAGGAAAAAGTCATTAGTCATAAATAATTTCCTTGTTATCCCAAAGTGTCAATTAATTCTTGCTCAGATTATTGTTTCGAGGGGTTCTCCAGCATTGTATCTATGCAGATGGGCCAATGTTTTCATGGGTTTATTTCTCTCTCCTTTTTAAACAAGGGTGTAATATTTGCCACTCTTCTTTCTTTGCACCCCTCTCCCCTCATTGAAGAAGCAATAGCAAATTGCAGCCGATTTCCTCACTTTCCCACGTTTGAATAAGGTGACTTCATTATCAGTGTTTTTAAAAGCTTCACACTATCTGTTTTTATCTTCTCCAGTATCCCTCTCACCTCCATAATCACTGCAACACAGGCAGCCTCTTTTCCATCATCTATTCTGATGTAATATTCATGCCTCCTTACCTCAGTAATATCTCTTATTCAGTCTGTAATCAGTCAGGCACTTTTTAATGGCCTCTTTGCTATTTATATCTTCCTTTGTTCCATTAGTTGCTAATCCATTGTCACAGTCTCTCCATTCCTGTTACTCCCTTGTTTTAGATTTGTTCTTTTCACCTCCGTTGTGACCTGCAATATTATGGCCTACATTTGTCAAAAGTCTCCCTGTTTTGTTTTAATCACAAAATCTTGGTTTTCCAGGGAGCTGCGTGTCTTCCTGTTTCAGTTCAAAGGAAGGTGTCTAGTTGGCACCTGAACAATCTCCTCCTGAAATATTTCCCTTCATTTGATTGCTCTTTTCCCATCCAGTTTTTAACATAGAACTAATACAGCACATAGAATATTAATACACAGTGCAAGCCCTTCAGCCCTCAATGTTGTGCCGATCTTTTAACCTGTTCCAAGAGCAATCTAACCCTTCCCTCCTACATATCCCTCCATTTTGCTATCATTCTTAAGGTTGAGGTAGTGCCTCAAACACCACCTTTGGCAGCAAGAGCCTCGCACCCATCCCCCTCTGTGTAAACAGTTACCACTACCCCCCCATACCTTCATCCAACACTTTAAAATTAGCCCCCTCATATTATCCATATCTGCCCTGGGAAAAATTCTCTGGCTATCCATTCGATGTATGCCTCTTATCATCTTGTACACCTCTATCAAGTTACCTCTCATCCTACTTCACTCCAAAGAAAATAGCCCTAGCTCCCCCAACCAATCCTCATAACTCATGTTCTCTAATCCAGATAGCATCCTGGTAAATCTCCTCTGCATCCTCTTTAAAGCTTTCACAACTTTCCTATAATGATGTTATACTAACCTTTTAACCTACTCTAAAATTAATCTAACCCTTCCCTCCTGTATATCCATTCATTTTCTATCATCCAAGTGCCTATCTACGAGTGTCATATATGTCCCTAATATATCTGCCTCTACCACATGGGTGTTCCATACGCTCACCAATCTGTGTAAAGAACTTAGCCCTGACATCCCCACTCTACTCTCCTTCAATCACTTAAAATTATGCTTCCCTTTCCACCCTGGGAAAAAGTTTCTAGCTATCCCTTCCTACTACGTCTTTCATCATCTTGTATATCTCTATTTTTGATTCCATGTCAGCTGAGCTATGACTACTTCAGGTTCACCTGGGAAGATAGTAAGGGCTCAGTTTAATATTTCATTCAAGTGATCCCTAGTATTGCAATGGAACCAAACTTAGATACTGCCATTTAGTTTTCTTCAGATCTGGTAGAAAATTATTACCAGAGCTATCATATCCACAGAACTAGGATGATTGTAATAACTCAGTCAATTGATTGCATTAATCAGCATAACTTAAAGGCTTGCATTTAAAGAAGGAAATATATCTCCAGAATAAAACTTCCCAATGGAAGATGAACGGTTTTATTCAAACTAGAATACGATTCCTCTGAAGAAGACTAAAAGGAACTATTTATAGTGGTGTTAGAAAGTTTGTGAACCCTGTAGAATTTTCTCTATTTCTGCATAAACTTGACCTACAATGAGATCAGATCTTCATGTAAGTCCTAAAACTAGATCAAGAAAACCCAGTTAAATAAATAACACAAAATAAAACATTATACTTGTTCATTTATTTATTTATTGAGAAAAATAATCTAATATTACATGTATTTGTTGGAAAAAGTATGTGAATCTTTGCTTTCAGTACCTGGAGTGACCCCTTTGTACAGCGATAACCTCAACCAAATGTTTCCAGTAACTGTTGATCAGTCCTGCACATCGGTTTGGAGGAACATTAGCCATTCCTCCTTACAAAACTGTTTCATCTCTGGGATGTTGGTGGGTTTCCTTGCATGAACTGCTTGTTTCAGGTCCTTCCACAAAATTTCTGTAGGTCAAGGTCAGGACTTGGACTCAGCCATTCCAAAACACAAATTTTCTTCTTTTTAAACTATTCTGCTGTTGATTTACTCTTGTCTTTCAGATCATTGTCATGTTGCATTATCCAATACGATTAATCTTCAGGTGATGGACTGCTACCCTGACATTTTCCTGTAAAATATCTTGATACACTTTTGAATTCATTGTTCCCTCAACAACTGCAAGCTGCCCAAGCCCTGAGACCCTGAGGCAAAGCAGCCCCAAACCATGAAATTCTTTCCACTGTGCTTCATCGTTGGGAAGAGGTTTTAGTGTTGGTGTGCAGTGCCCTTTTTTCTCCAGATATAGCAGTGTTCATGTCTGCCAAGAAGTTCAACTTTTATTTCATCTGCCCACAGAACATTGTCCCAGAAGCATTGTGAATATCCAGGTAGTCTTTTGCAAACTTGAAGCATGCAGCAATGTTTGTCTTGGGAGAAAGTGGCTTCCTCTGTAATGTCTTTCCATGAACACTATTCTTATTCAGTGTTTTTTTATAGTGGACTCAAGTTCTAGAGATTTCTGCAGGTCTTTTGCTGTTACCCTTATGTTCTTTTTCACCTCCTTCAGCACTGCACGTTGTGTTCTTGGTGTGATCTTTGCAGAACACCCACTCCTAGAGAGAGTAGCAACAGTACTGAATTTCCTCCATATGTAGACAATTTCTGTTGCTGTGGACTAATAAACAATCAGGTCTTTAGAAATTTTTTTTAGCCTTTTCCAGCTTCATGCATCTTTACAATTCATCTTCTAAGATCCTCAGAAAGTTGTTTTGATAGAGGCATGGTTCACATAAACAGATCTTTCTTGAGAAGAGCAGGTTCTGTCACTGATGGAACTTCATGTGTCTTCTTTATAGGGCAGGGCGCCTCTACAACCCACATCTCCAATCTCATCTCATTGGTTGGAACACTTGACTCCAAATAGCTTTTGTAGAAGGCATTACTTCAGATTCTTTTTCCAACAATGCATGTAATATTGAATCATTTTTCTCAATAAATAAATGAACAAGTATAACGTTTTTTGAGTTATTTATTTAATTGGGTTCTCTTTACCTAGTTTTGGGACTTATGAGAAGATCTGATCACACTTTAGGACATATTTATACAGAAATGGAGAAAATTCTACGTGGTTCACTAACTTCTTAGCACCACTGTATATTAATTTTATGTATAGGTACAACATGGACAGACCCTTCCATCACATCAAGCGGTGCCACCCAGACACCGACTGATTTAACCCTAGCCTAATCACAGGGCAAATTACCATGACCAATTAACCTACTAATCTTTGGATTGTGGGAGGAAACTGGAGCACCCAAAGGAAATGCACACACAGCTGGGAAAAACGTACAAACCTCCTTACAGAGGACACTGAGACCGAACTCCAAACTCCGATGTCTAGGGCTGAGATAGTGTCAACCACTACACTACCGCCGCTCCCCATCAGTGTCAAAGCAGTGGATGATGCTCAGCAGAATTAGAATTAAATTGGAATTGGAATTGGTTTATTATTGTCACACATACTGAGGTAATTTGAAAAGCTTGTCTTGCATACTGTTCATACAATCAATTCATTACACAATGCATTGAGGTAGTACAAGGTAAAAACAATAACAGAATAGAGAATAAAGTCAGGCAGCTACAGAGAAAGTGCAGTGGAGGTGGACAATAAGGTGAAAGATCATAACAAGGTAGACTGTGAGGCCAAAACATAGAAACATACTTTTTGTTCTAGGGAACCATTCAATAGTCATAACATCAGAATCAGATTAAATGAGTCGTGCTGAAAGCTTTCAGCCCGAAATGTCGACTGTATCTTTTATCATAGGTGCTGCCTGGCCTGCTGAGTTCCTCCAGCATTTTGTGTGTGTAAACCAGCATCTGAATTGGGTTTCTTATCACTGACATACTGTATGCTGTGGAATTTGTTGTTTTACAGCATCAATATATTAAAAAAATTACTTGTTACAATAAGTAATATAAAAATCAGTAAGTACTGCAAAAAGAGAGCAAAAAGTCAAGTAACCTTCATGGGTTCATGGTTGTTCAGAAATCTGACGGCAGAGGGGAAGCTGTTCCTAAAGTGTTGAGTATGTGTCTTCAGGCTCCTACGCCTCCTCCCTCATGGTAGGTGGGATAGAAGCTGTCCTTGTGCATGGAGGAATAATAATTTCCCACAAATAAAAAGTTGGGACTTGCAAACCTAGAAGCCTCTCGGCAAAACATAGAACATAGAACTCTACTGCACAAGACAGGCCCTTCAGCTTACAATGTTTTGCCAACATTTTAACCTACTCTAAGATCAATCTAACCCATCCCTCCTACCAACGTACATAGCTGTCCATTTTTCTATTACCTATGTGCCTATCTACAAGTTTGTTAAATGCCACTAATGTATCTGACTCTATTACCACCCCGGCATGGTCTTCCTCGACTCACCACGCTCTGTGTGAAGAACTTACCTTGACATCACCCCTGTACTTTCCTTCAATCATCTAAAAATTATGGCCCCAAGCAATAAGTCATATCCGCCCTTGGAAAAAAAATCTCTAGCTATCCACTCAATCTATGCTTCTTTTCATTTTGTACACCACTATCAAGTCATTCTTATCCTAAGTCATTCCAAAGAAAAAAGCCCTAGCGTGCTCACCCTATCTTCATAAGACATGCCCTCTAATCCAGGCAGCACCCTGGTAACTCTCCTATGAACCTTCTCTAAAGCTTCAACATCCTTCCTGGAGTGAGGTGACCAGAACAGAGCACAAAATTCTAAGTGTGGTCCAACCAGGGCTTTATAGAGATGCAATATTATCTTGCAACTTTTGATTTTAATACTCTGACTAATGTGGGCCACCACACCATACACCTTCTTAACAACACTATGAGCTTTAAAGGGGATCTATTGTGACGCGAAACCAAGTTATAAGACGATTGATGCTAATGAGAGAGATAAGGGAGACAATGGAGAAACGTTCAAAATGTTAATGAGAGAGGAGAGAGGGATTAACGGAAAAGCGACACAATTCAGAATATTGACAGGCCGGTTGCTTTGAACCTGAACTGTTTGAAGTTTGATGGACTGGCGATGCCCCAGCAGGGGGATAAAAAGAACAGGTTCGCTAAGGCACGGGACACACCACGAGATCACGAGATAACGAGACCCTGGAAGAGCGGTGTGCCCCCACAAGTTGGTGGGAGTTTGGAGGTCCGGTTCGCTGGAACCGACCATAGACTCACAGGGTGTAAAGGTACAATCGATGGTAACCTGGTGTGTGTGTCTGCCCTTGCCTGGGTGCCGGGTTCAAAGCAGAAGAACGGTCGTATCTGGAACGGAGGGGTCACAGTTGGTGACCACAGTGGGATAGAAGACATAAAAGGGTCCGCCCGAAACCAACTGCGAAGAACAAAGGTCTGCCTGAAACAAACTGCAATCCCCCCCCCCAACAGCACAACAGCAATTACTGCAAACTGTACTAAGCTGAACTGAACTCTGCGTCACTTAAGACTGATCATTTTACCCCTAGACTGCGATAGAGCTTGGTTTGATTCCTATTACCCTAGTTCTGTGTACACATGTGTATTATCATTGCTAACCTGTTGCATTTATATCCTTACGATTAGAGTACTGTGTTACTTATTTCTTTAATAAAACTTTATTAGTTCCTAGTAATCCAGACTCCAACGAGCGGTCCATTTCTGCTGGTTTGGCAACCCAGTTACAGGGTACGTAACACTATCCAGAGCCATTTGCTCATACTCCCCCTGGGTTTGCCCTCTGTACATTGCACTGAGGTGAGATAGAGCAGTGGTCCCCAACCTCTGGGCTGCGGACCGATATCAGGCCGTGAAGCATGCAGGGGTGCAGCGGTAGCCGGAACGCACCCAGCACATCTTTAAGGCAAAAGCCAAAATAAACAAGCTAATTAATTAGGTGCCACCCAGCACGTAAATGTCGGCCCAGATCAGAGGTGATTGCCAATTTCACTTGCTCTACGCAATGTTCACTCCTCTTCCCAGGGTGCTGGAGCCTTTAGCTTTTCCATTGTTTGGTCAATTTAAACACCAGCCCAGACAGGTTGAAAAGACTGGGCTGTCAGGATCAAGGTGACATGTTGACTCTACACAAACTTCTCGTAAAGTATAGGCGCTGCCATGCTTTCTTTGTAATGACAGTTACGTGCTGGTCCCAGGACAGATCCTCTGACACTTAATCAGAGAGAGAAATGTCAATCCTTAATGCCAAAGAATTTAAAGTTATTGACCCTCTCCACCTCAGTTCCTCTGATGAAGACTGGCTTCTGAGCGGCACCTAATTAATTAGCTTGTTTATTTCGGCTTTTTTCTTAAAGATGTGCTGGGTGCGCTCCGGCTACCACTGCGCCCCTGCATTCTTCGCGGCCTGGTATCAGTCCGCGTCCGGAGGCTGGGGACCACTGGTCTAGAGGACAAATGCCAGTGCCCTTCCGGGTCCAGGTGTATTTTAATGTATGGTCGCAAGGGCCATGTTTGAGGCTAGCATCAGGCCAAATTCAGCCAACCTCATCCCTTCAAAATTCAGTCAATCTCATCCCTTCAGAAGGGTAATGAGTAACCTTCAGTTTCAGATTTATTTGTCACATATACATTGAACATATAGTGAAATGTATCATTTGGAGGCAGCCCGTAAGTTCCAGTGCCAATATAGGATGCTCACATCTTAACACTTCAGAATATATCAAATGCCAGGTGGCTAGCACTGGGGAAGTCGGATGCCTGATATCCAAGTCTGAGTCCACTGTAGACTGAAGGCCCTGTCTTGGGTTGGAGCACTGTATATGTGTGTGTGAGTGGGTGCAAGGGAGGAAAGGGGTTTGCTTTGCTGTTGTTGTTTTGTTGCTGTTGTTCTGTTGTTGTTGTTGCTTGAGTTGTTCCACTGAAAATTGTGAGCATGCTATGTTGGCGCCAGAATATGTGGCCCAGCACACCCTTGGGTTGTGTTGGTTGTTACTGCAAACAATACAATTCACTTTATGTTTCAATGTGATAAATAAATGAATCTGAACACAAGAGATTCCTGCTGCCCTTCCCTACCCGGATGAGAGGTGACTCCAGCCCCATCATTGTGATTGGCCATAATCTCCCTGTTCAGCTCGGGAGCAATTTATGAAATAAAGTATAGTGCCAGCAATGTCCTGTGAACAGATACATAATTATAAACAGAGCACATACAAATTGCTGGAGGGACTCAGCAAAACAGACAGCACCTATGGCGGGAAACACGTAGTGTCCTGATGGAGTGTCTCAGCCAGAAAAGTTAATTGTCGCCTCACCTGCTGAGTTCCTCCAGCATTTGGTGTGTGTTGCAAATGAATCGGAATCCGAATCTGACAAGCGCATCATTTATTAAAAAGCAGTTACATCAAGTGTTGCTCCTTAATAACAATGATGCAAAGCCGCTGCATCTAAACTTAAACAGGTATTCATTTCCCACCTTGGGGTATGCAACTAACTTGGGGAAAGGTAGAAAAAGAGAAAGCTTTTTGAAGAGATTCTCACAGTAGTCAATCACATGTAATAAAAGCATCTCTGTGGAATTATGATGAATTAAGTGCTTGCATTACTTCCGACAAAATTTAGACATTGATCTAAGTGGCTTTTCTGCACATTAAGAATGGCACAGGGGAGGAGGAGCACTTAAGTTCTGGTCTGACATTTTTGTTTGTGGTTTCTCTGATATGCACTCAGTGGCCATTTTATTAGATACAGGAATGTACCTAATGAAATGGCCACAGGAGTGGAACCCAGTGTGGTCTTCTGCTGCTGTACCCATCAAATTCTAGGTTCAACGTGTTGAGTGTTCAGAGATGCTGTTCTGCACATCACTGTTGTAATGTGTGATTATTTAAATTATTGTTGCCTTCCCGTCAGCTTGAACCAGTCTGGTCATTCTCCTCTGACCTCTCTCATTAACAAGGCATTTTTGCCCACAGAACTGCTGAACACCAAATTTTTTTTGATTTTTCACACTATTCTCTGTAAACTCTAAAGACTGTTGTGTGTGAAAATCCCAGGAGATTTTCAGTTTCTCAAATACTCAAATCACAATCCTTCCACAGTCAAAGTCACTTAGATTTCTTCCCTATTCTGATGTTTGGCCTGAACAACAACTGAACCTCTTGGCCATGTCTGCATGCTACATGATTGGCTGATTAGATATTTGCATTAATAAGCAGGTGTACAGGTGTACCTAATAAACTGACCACTGTGTGTATGAAGACAATGGGCCCAATGTCTCCTGCAAACCTTTCCACACCAATCCTTAGAGTTATGGCTTGAAATCCTTAATGTTTATTTCAAAGCAACTCACTATTTTAGTTTAGGGCGATTGCTCTTTCTTTTTAGAAAAGAATGTGCATTATTATGCTGACAGTTATAGGGCAATAAATTGCTTGCTTCTCCCAACTCATTTATAGCATGGATTAATTCCTACCAAAAATCAATTAAATGGATTTTCAGGGCAGTATCACATATATTTACAAGGTGAGACTCTGCAGTTAATTATATTGGATCACAGAGAAAGCCTGCATACTACACAGTGGACATGGCTTGTTATTTGTGTTGTAATGGCATTGATTATAGCTATTCGTCATTTTCTCGTGCACTTCTTCCAAAACAAGCTGAAGAGTTCAAAACCATATATACTATAGCAGTATGATACTTTGTTAACTGCAAGTACTCAAGGAAAGGCTAAGCGAGCTTGGGTTTTTCTCTTTGGAGCGAAGGAGGATGAGAGGTGACTTGACAGAGGTGTACAAGATGACAAGGGACATTGATAGAGTGGACAACCAGCGCTTTTCATCCCCAGAGTAGGAATGGCTAATACAAGAGAGCATCATTTTAAAATGACTGGCAGAAAGCTTAGAACATAGAACATAGAATAGTACAGCACAGTACAGGCTCTTCGGCCCACAATGTTGTGCCGACCCTCAAACCCTGCCTCCCATATAAGCCCCCACCTTAAATTCCTCCATATACCTGTCTAGTAGTCTCTTAAACTTCACGAGTGTATCTGCCTCCACCACTGACTCAGGCAGTGCATTCCACGCACCAACCACTCTCTGAGTAAAAAACCTTCTTCTAATATCCCCCTTGAACTTCCCACCCCTTACCTTAAAGCCATGTCCTCTTGTATTGAGCAGTGGTGCCCTGGGGAAGAGGCACTGGCTATCCACTCTATCTATTCCTCTTAATATCTTGTACACCTCTATCATGTCTCTTCTCATCCTCCTTCTCTCCAAAGAGTAAAGCCCGAGCTCCCTTAATCTCTGATCATAATGCATACTCTCTAAACCAGGCAGCATCCTGGTACATCTCCTCTGTACCCTTTCCAATGCTACCACATCTTTCCTATAGTGAGGTGACCAGAACTGGACACAATACTCCAAGTGTGGCCTAACCAGAGTTTTATAGAGCTGCATCATTACATCGCGACTCTTAAACTCTATCTCTCGACTTATGAAAGCTAACACACCATAAGCTTTCTTAACTACCCTATCCACCTGTGAGGCAACTTTCAGGGATCTGTGGACATGTACCCTGAGATCCATCTGCTCCTCCACACTACCAAGTATCCTGCCATTTACTTTGTACTCTGCCTTGGAGTTTGTCCTTCCAAAGTGTACCACCTTACACTTCTCCGGGTTGAACTCCATCTGCCACTTCTCAGCCCACTCCTGCATCCTATCAATGTCTCTCTGCAATCTTTGACAATCCTCTGCACTATCTACAACACCACCAACTTTTGTGTTGTGACAAGAATACACATAGATTAAGATGTTAGCTGTCCTGTGGAATCAGCAGTTGGTCTGCCACCTGTCTTCAGGAGAGAGAGAGATAAGGAAAACAATGGAGCAGCATGTGGAGATGTTAATGAAGGAAGGAGAGCTGTCAAGAGCGGCTCCCCCTTTGAACCCTGAACTGTTTGAAGTGATGGACAGGCGATACCCCAGCAGGGGGATAAAAAGGGACAGGTTTGCTAAGGCAGCACACACACGACACCCGAGGTAACAAGACCCTGGAAGCGGCGCGTCTCTCACAAGTCGGTGGGAAGTACCGGGCCATAAATGCACAGGGTGGAAAGGCATGATCGGTGGGAACCTGGTGTGTGTCCACCCTTGCCTGGGTGCCAGGTTCAGCGCAGGGAAACGATCGTATCTGGAAACGGAGGGGTCACGGTCGGTGACCTCAGATGACATCACAAAGGACTCGCCCAACAGCTGACTGCGAAGGTCTGTGTGTGGAAGCCGTTTGAATATTCATTCGTTTTTGCTCTCTCTCTCCTTCCCCCACACTGTCCATCTCCCACGGCAGCGATTACTGCGAACTGAACTGAACTTTGCGTCGCTTTGAAACTGGTCATTTGCCCCTAGACAACGATAGAGCTTGATTGATCCTGTGATCTGAATTCTGTGTACATGTATGTTTATCATTGCTGAACTGTTGCATTCATTATCCTTTTGATTAGAGTACTGTGTTGCTTGTTTCTTTAATAAAACTTTCTTAGTTCTAGTAATCCAGACTCCAACTGAGTGATCCATTTCTGCTGGTTTGGCAACCCAGTTACGGGGTACGTAACATAAGTGGGGGCTCGTCCGGGATTTTGAACACTAAATTTGGGACGGAGTAAATTGATTGGGTCAAAATTCCCGAACGAAAGAAAAGACAAACAGCAGAAATGGACGCTGAGGAAATTATAAAGGCGCCGACCTTGGAGGCATTAGAGGATGCCAGGAAATCGGAATTGGTAGCTGTGGCCAAACGGTTGAATCTTGCTAAGGGGAAGTCAACAATGAGGAGAGAGGAGATACACAGAGCTATCGTAGAGCACTATGTATCTAAAGGTGTGTTTCCCCAAGGCGAGCTGGAGGTGGTGTCTATTGAAAAACCTGCCGGAGACGCGGTACAGGTACAGCTTGAAAAACTGAGACTCGAGCACGAGTTCCGGGTACGGCAGTTAGAACACAAAGAGAAGCAGTTAGAAAGGTGGGAGAAAGAGAGAGAGTTAGAAAGGCGGGAGAAAGAGAGAGAGTTAGAAAGGCAGGTGAGAGAGAGAGAGAGACAGCTGGAGCGAGAGGAGAAACAGAGGGAAAGGGAATTCGAGCTGGAGAAGTTAAAGATAAGGGCAGAGCAGGGGCTCGTGCCGAACTAAGGTGGAGGGTTCCGGGCAACCCAGGAGGTTAGGCCGGTTCCCCCATTTGATGATACCGACGTGGATCGGTACTTTCTCCATTTCGAAAAAGTGGCTATAAGTCAGGACTGGCCGAGGGATAAGTGGGTTGTTTTGCTTCAGAGTGTACTGAAAGGGAAAGCCCAAGAAGCTTACTCAGCTTTGTCCGCGGAAGATGCCCAGAGGTATGAGGTGGTGAAAGAGGCCATCCTCAGGATTTATGAGTTGGTCCCGGAGGCATACCGGCAGAGGTTCCGGAATGCGAGGAAGCAGTGGGACCACACGTATCTAGAGTTTGCCTGTGAGATGCAGACATATTGTGAGCGTTGGTGCGCCTCGAAGGGGGTAGAGGGGGATTATGACAGACTGCTACAGCTGATCCTGATTGAGCAGTTTAAAGGTTGTGTCCCTGAG
Source organism: Mobula birostris (assembly GCF_030028105.1). NCBI lineage: Eukaryota > Metazoa > Chordata > Chondrichthyes > Myliobatiformes > Myliobatidae > Mobula > Mobula birostris. The sequence continues at coordinate 162,509,841 of NC_092371.1, forward strand.
GGTATGAGACCCTACCTAGATGAGAAAGAGGCAGCCATGTTAGCCGCAACTGCTAAGTTAGCGGATGAGTATGCGTTGACACATAAAATGAAGTTTGCCCCGAGTAAAGGCTACCAGAAGGGTAGTCAAAATGGAGGGGAGCGTCCGCCGGAAAAGTCAGAAAGTAAGCCGGGGACTAGTGAGAAGGATAAGGTAGACCGGGAGCAGTCTGGTAGGAAGTCTCCTGGGGTCGTCTGTTATAATTGCGGGAAAGTCGGATACTTTGCATCCAGGTGCTTTGCCCCAAAGAAGGAGACGGGAAAAGGAAAAACGGTGATTTTGACTGGCTGTATCGAGCTGGTAAACGAACCGCTGGGGAAGGACAGGTCTGCCAAAGTTCAGGAAGGGCGCGAGAAGTTTATCTCGGCCGGATTGGTGTCAGTGAAGGAGGGGTTAAAACCAGTTCCAGTGCGGATCTGGAGAGACACGGGAGTGTGTCAGTCACTAATACTCAAGAGTGTATTAGAGTTTAGCTCAGAGACCCAGACTGGGGAGGTCAAGGTCAAAGGTATTGGAGAAGGGACAGAGACAGTCCCTTTGCACCAGGTACACTTACAAAGCAACTTGGTCTCTGGACTAGTCACGATCGGGGTGAGGTCCGAATTATCGATGAAAGACGTAGAAGCCTTGCTCGGTAATGACGTCGCCGGGGGAATCGTGTTACCAGCAGTGAGATTGACAGGTCAGCCTGCCAGCATTGAGGCCCCGCCCATGGACTCACAGGTTCATCACGGGACCGCGGTAGTAAATTTAGCTGAGACGTTTCTGCCAACCCTGTTATGAGAAGGGGGTAGAAAGTGAAAAGAAGGAGTGTAGTGAGGCAAGAGGTAGTGAGGGAGCTGGGACAGACGTAGCATTAGCCAGGAAAGAATTTGTGCAGACGCAGGAGCGAGACGAGGGGCTGATGGTTTTGGCAGAGACAGCTCTCTCTGACGCAGAATTAACAAGGGAACTAGTAGGCTATTGTGTGGAGGAGGAAGTGCTAAGGAAGCAAGGGAGACCAAGTACCGTGCCCACAGATGAGGAATGGGGGGTGGTGCAAAAGAGTTATGGGGATGAGGTTTTTAACCCCCCGGTGGACATCTTGCGGTACTGGAGGGAACAGTTGGTGGAATCATGAAAGAGGTTTACCGGCTGCCCAGTGGGAAGGATGTTATTGATTATGACCGACGCGAACTGAAACAGTCACAGGCTTTTGATATGCTAACAAACCTAGTCGGGGTTAGCGCGGAAATCAATGAAGCTAGGGTCTCCCCTGTTACGTACCCCGTAACTGGGTTGCCAAACCAGCAGAAATGGATCACTCAGTTGGAGTCTGGATTACTAGAACTAAGAAAGTTTTATTAAAGAAACAAGCAACACAGTAATCGAAAGGATAATAAATGCAACAGTTCAGCAATGATAACCACACGTGCACAGAATTAAGATAACAGCATCAATCAAGCTCTATCGTTGTCTAGGGATAAATGACCAATTTCAAAGTGACACAAAGTTCAGTCCAATTTAGTAGTTCAGTTCGCAGTAATCGTTGCCATGGCGATGGACAACGTGGGGGGAGAGAGAGAGAGAGAACGGGAACGACTGATCATTCAGACACGGCTTCCACTCACAGACCGGCGATATGGCTCACAAGCAGCTTTTGGGCAGGTCCTTGGTGATGTCACCTGAGGTCACCGACTGTGACCCCTCCTCCAGATGCGGTCGATCCTCTGCAGTGAACTCAGCACCCAAGCAAGGGCGGACACACACCGGGTTCCCGCTGATCGTACCTTTCCACCCTGTGCGTTGTCCGGTACTTCCCACCGACTCGTGAGAGACGCACCGCTTCCAGGGTCTTGTTACCTCGGGTGTCGTGTGTCCTGCCTTAGCGAACCGGTCCCTTTTTATCCCCCTGCTGGGGTATCGCCTGTCCATCACTTCAAACAGTTCAGGGTTCAAAGGGGGAGCCGATCTTGGCAATACCCAGACGGATGGCTCCTTCATTAACATCTCCACATGCTGCTTCATTGTTCCTTATCTCTCCTTCCCCCTGAGGACAGGTGGCAGACCAACTGCTGATGCCACTGATGCTAACCCAGGCCAGCAAACATCTTAATTTTATGTGTATTCTCATCACACCCCAATAAGAGAAAAAAACCATTTTGAAAAGATGAGTATGGTATCGACCAGATGGGAGAAGGCTATTGTTTTGGCCAGCGCTGCTGATAAGGTCTCTCCCTTAATCCCCGAACAAAGCGACTCTTTAGGAGAAGTAATTAAATGACTCGCACCCGTGTGTTTGGTTGTCCCGAGGTGATGCAAAGAACTGGGACGTTGGGTGGTGTCTGTTACACTAGGATAGCCTAGCAAGCAACAGCTATATAGAATGAGTAATTCAATGACTAAAGGGCTGACGAACACAGAGGTGTGTATTGGCAATTTAATATGGCTGTCTGAAGCCAGCTTGATAGTGAACCTTGAAAAAAATGAGTTCGGCCACACGAAGGTCACTTACCTGGGAATTGTGGTGACACAGGGGCAGCTGGCAGCGATACAAGCTACAGTGCAGGCTATTACTGACCTCCCAACCCCGACAGACAAGAGGGCCCTCAGAAGGCTCTTGGAGATGGTGGGGTACTGTAGGAAGTTTTGCAATAACTCTGCGGTTACTACCCCTCCCCCTCCTACCAAGCCCTTGCGAGAGAAAACTAAGTCGGAATGGGGCGATCCTTGTTATTGTGGTCCGGGACAAAACCAAATGAGAGGTTACATTGATCGCAATTCATCAGTGTTTTTGGCCACTATGAAGTTTGCTAAGTTGGAGCCTGGTCTAAGGGATTATTAATAACACATATAAAAGGAACAGAAAATGTGATGGCTGACTGTCTGTCAGGTGCTGACAACTTCAAATTCGCTGTATTACCCAAATAGCTGTTAACGATGTATATTTGTGTGTGTATCAAATAATGTATTCATGTTTGTAATTTTTACCCCCCAGTAAAAATCCTTAAAGGGGGGAAGTGGGACAAGAATACACATAGATTAAGATGTTAGCTGTCCTGTGGAATCAGCAGTTGGTCTGCCACCTGTTTTCAGGAGAGAGAGAGATAAGGAAAACAATGGAGCAGCATGTGGAGATGTTAATGAAGGAAGGAGAGCTGTCAAGAGCGGCTCCCCCTTTGAACCCTGAACTGTTTGAAGTGATGGACAGGCGATACCCCAGCAGGGGGATAAAAAGGGACAGGTTTGCTAAGGCAGCACACACACGACACCCGAGGTAACAAGACCCTGGAAGCGGCGCATCTCTCACAAGTCGGTGGGAAGTACCGGGCCATAAACGCACAGGGTGGAAAGGCATGATCGGCGGGAACCTGGTGTGTGTCCACCCTTGCCTGGGTGCCAGGTTCAGCGCAGAGAAACGATCGTATCTGGAAACGGAGGGGTCACGGTCGGTGACCTCAGATGACATCACAAAGGACTCGCCCGACAGCTGACTGCGAAGGTCTGTGTGTGGAAGTCGTTTGAATATTCATTCATTTTGCTCTCTCTCTCCTTCCCCCACACTGTCCATCGCCCACGGCAGCGATTACTGCGAACTGAACTGAACTTTGCGTCACTTTGAAACTGGTCACTTGCCCCTAGACAACGATAGAGCTTGATTGATCCTGTGATCTGAATTCTGTGTACATGTATGTTTATCATTGCTGAACTGTTGCATTCATTATCCTTTTGATTAGAGTACTGTGTTGCTTGTTTCTTTAATAAAACTTTCTTAGTTCTAGTAATCCAGACTCCAACTGAGTGATCCATTTCTGCTGGTTTGGCAACCCAGTTACGGGGTATGTAACAGTGTCATCTGCAAACTTGCCATCCCACCCTTCTACCCCCAATCCAGGTCATTAATAAAAATCACGAAAAGTAGAGGTCCCAGAACAGATCCTTGTGGGACACCACTAGTCACAATCCTCCAATCTGAATGTACTCCCTCCACCACCACCCTCTGCCTTCTGCAGGCAAGCCAATTCTGAATCCACCTGGCCAAACTTCCCTGGATCCCATGCCTTCTAACTTTCTGAATAAGCCTACCGTGTGGAACCTTGTCAAATGCCTTACTAAAATCCATATAGATCACATCCACTGCACTACCCTCATCTATATGCCTGGTCACCCCCTCAAAGAACTCTATCAGGCTTGTTAGACACGATCTGCCCTTCGCAAAGCCATGCTGACTGTCCCTGATCAGACCATGATTCTCTAAATGCCTATAGATCCTATCTCTAAGAATCTTTTCCAACAGCTTTCCCACCACAGATGTAAGGCTCACTGGTCTATAATTACCCGGACTATCCCTACTACCTTTTTTGAACCTTTTTAGTGGGGAGTGAGTGGAGGCATGGAACACTTTGCCGGGGTGGTGGTGGAGGCAGATACATTAAAGGTCTTTAAAAGACTCTTAGATAGGCACATGGATGAAAGAAAAATGGAGGTCTATGTGGGCGGGAAAGGTTAGATTGGTCTTTGAATGGGTTGAAAAGGTCCACACATCATTTTGGGCCAAATTGCCTGTACTCCACTATACTGTTCTATCTAACAAGGTAACATCGCAATAATCTAAAAGCAGCAACAGCAAATAAATATATAATACACAGAGCCTCTGTAGATAACAATAATGTAGTGATAACATTAATATAGCCATAGCCTTAATTTTGTAATATGACTAAATATCAAATAAACACTGTTGTGGTGATGTTTTTAATATAATGATGACTGTAATATTCTGAAACAACAATATAGAACTAACTGCGATTGAGTGATGACTGCAATATAATAATAAATGAGCAGTAGAATGCTAACCATAAATAGTAATAATTGATGATCGCATTGTAATGACTGTAACACAGTCACAGGGCTATATTTGGTGGAAGTTGACTGTAATGTGATGAAAACAGATTGCAATATAGCGATAGCTAAGATAATGATAACTTGCAGCTATATTTAGCAACATTGATATTGTGATAACTGTAATATCTGTCAAGTATACAGCTGCAGAATAAAAACTATAAAATAATTATTCCAAACTGTAGGATAGCATGAAGAGGCCAAAATACAACAACAACTGCTCACAGAAGTGATAATGGATTGTGACGTATAGCAATCCCTCAGTCTGTGAAGGGGACGAGTTCCGGGAAAACATCTCAGTAAGCAAAAATTCATAAATTGAAAAGGCCTTCCCCATTAGTTACGCTTGTAAATTCTCAGGTTCTATTCCAAAGCTCAATAACTTCAGTCAAATTAATCTAAATCCCAAAACTATATCAATGCATTTGAAATAATGAAGAAAAACCAGTTTATTAACATGCTAATCTCAAAGATAATAAAACGCTGAAGAGTGTACATAACGTGTTCCTCCAGGGTAAACACAAAGTGGATCATACAAGACTCTGAAGGTCCTGACAGGGTGGACTCATCCAGTTTTCGAAGAGTCTACAACTGAGACTATTGTCTCAAGATAGGGGTTCAGCCACTGTAGATAGAAATGAGACAAGTATTTTATCTCGGAAGAATGTGAATCTTCAGAACTCTTCCTCAAAGGCTGGAGGAAGTGGAATCTCCTTTGAGGTAGTTCTTGGTGAACAAGGGGGTGAAAGGTCACCGCAAACAGTCAGGAATGTGAACCTGAGGAAACAAATCAGATCAGCCATGTTCTTATTGAATGAGGGAGCAGGCAAGGCCATAACTACTGGTAGCTTTGTGTGGCAAGGTGACAGTGAGGGAGGCAAGAGGCAGAGTTTAAAGATTAGCTTTATTTGTCACATGTACATCAAAACATCAAAGCATAGGGTGAAATGCATCATTTGCATCAAATCAGATCACTGAGGATAGTGCTGGGGGCAGCCCACAAGTGTAGCCAAACTTTGGGCACCAACATAACATGCCCCCAACTTCCTAACTTAACCCAAGCGTCTTTGAAATGTGGGAGGAAACCCGAGCAGCAGAGAAAATCTGAGCAGTCACAGGGAGATTGTACAAACTCCTAACAGATAGTGGCAGAAATCGAACCCCGACTGGTGGCCACTGGTGCTATAAAGTCATAAAACTAACCACTACACTCTCATCGTCTCTGGGATAACTGTGGTGCTGGTGAGTATGGGCTCAGCTGATGGTGAGAGTTCTTCCTGTGAACCATTATTGGGCGGCTGATGAACGAGGTTCAAGGAAAGTTCCAGCAGAGACATAGATAAAGCTCCTTCCAACATAATACAGCACTTTCCACCAAGAGCCTAATGCTGGGATTATGATGCTGCAAAGTGAGACAGTCACAAGACTGATGAGCAGTCCATCCTCTATGTTCATAGTCCAGCTCTCCTCATACTCCTCAGAAAGCAGAAGCATTGGTGAGCTTTCCTGATAGTGTTGGATGAGTTCTGGAGCCATGAGAGTTTGTGTGTGATGCGCACACCCAAGAGTTTGAAGCTGCTCGCAATTTCCTCTGCTGTGCTGCCAATGAGAAGATGGGTGTGACTGGTGTAAATTCTCCTTTGTCTTGAGGAAGAGGTTATTTGCCTGGTACTAGGCCCCAAGCTCTTCCACCTCCTCCTTGAAGACTGTCTCATCACTGTTGGTAAAGAGACGCACCACTGTTGTGTCATCAGCAAAGTTGACAGTGTGATTACTCGAGTATTTGGCCACGCAGCCATGTGTGAGCAGAGTGTACAACAGTGGGCTTAGTACACAGCCCTGGGGGAATCTGTGTGGAGGATAATGAAAATAGAGGAGCAGTCTAGGATCACTGCATGATGGACCTACAGTCACCCTCAGCATTGCCTCCAAGGAGATGAAAAAGGTGATGTTTGGTTACCATGAATGCTGAAGCAGTGCTGTCACCCCTGAGGTGAGTGCACGCAAGGACATGCTCTTCCGAATCAGGCCCCGTCTCATCCACTTTAAACAACTGCTCAGGAGAGTTGCCTCCTTCCTCAACGGTTCATTTGGAAAAAGTTCTGTTTCCACGGTAACTGCATTTGCTGCCTCTCCCCCAAGATAAATATCTTGCAGGTTTTCACATTTCTTGAAACGGTCAAACAAGCCATGGCTGTCTTGAGCATGTCAGCACATTTAAAAGATCCGTCACTCCCCTCGGGTTCCTTCAAGTCTTGCTATAACAATCTTATTTTTTCCTTTATCATCATCAAATTCAGGGATGTTTGCTGTTGATTCTGGGCATCTCATTGCATTTCAAACCTTCTATCATTCCTTCCATTATAACATTTCTGCATTTTGTAAGACATGATGCACTTCCAAGGATAACAATCTCTACAACCAATGGAGCTCTATTTTCCAATTTTATCAGTGGTCATTAATGTCAATTATTTAAATAGATACTTATGTCAGAGACCTGTGTTAAGAGCAGTCTACTTCAGTATAGCTGCCAGTCAAGTGGATAGTGATCTTCACTGACAAATTTATTCTTGGCATTTCAATTGCAGCTTTTTGCTTGTAACGATATCCATCTGGCTCCTAAAATTAAGGATTGTTCTTTGCAGTGAAAAAAAATTCAGGAGGTAGAGATACAATTGAATAGCAATTATATTATAGTAAAAATGGAGGTGTACAAGGGAAGCAAGGCCAAGTGTTTGGGGTACAGTGACCAACGAGTCCAGAGTTCAAGGCCAAATGTTCAGTGATCAGCATGTCCTGGGGTCAATGCTGAGGACTGAGGCTTGAGGGTCGAATCAGAAGTCAAGGCCCATTAGCCAGAGCTAAGTCTACGAACCTCTGCGAGTCCGCTGAAGAAGTTGAAGCCCAGTGACTGCAAGACCTAGTCCGAGTCCACTGGAGGCTGGCAGCTGAAGAGGATGGTCTATTCTGGGGTTAGGGGTGTATGGGGTGTCAGGGAGGGGTAGCACCTGTGGTGGGGGAACATGTCGCGTCCTTTTCAGGGTGGTTAGTCCACCTTTGGTCCCCACCTGGCACTCAGCTCTCACCTGTGGCTCCCCGTAGCTGTTTGCTTGCGACAGCGGCCACACCCCAGGCAACGGCTTCGACAAGCCGGCTAAACCAGTTGAAGGTAGCCGACGGGTCTCAAACACTCGGTGAGATAGGGAGTTGTCTATCCCAGCATGTGAAGACAGACTCCGGCGGATTGAGCAGACGAGACCAATGGAAGGTCCAACGGTCAAGAAGGCGGTCTCTGCAAGCATCGTGGAACGTGTAGAGCAGGACAAGACACAGAAGATGTCCTGGTCATCCACTGCGCCTAGTCCCATCTCCAGCCGTCTAGACTCTGTCTTGCCACTAGACCCAGATGGGAATTGGGAAGAGAGAGTGAGGCTGACGCTGCGCAACTCTCCCTCACTTAAATCCAAGTCACGCGCTAGTCTCGACACCATCAATAATGATGTCGAGGTCCTCATCGACGTTGACGATGAACAAACACACATTCTGGGGTTAGGTGACCATGTATGTGCCTGGGTGGGATGGAGGAATGAGGCTTGTTTTGCTACTGTTGTTTTGTTGCTTGTTGTGTTCTGTGTTGTTTGGCCAGGCATTGTGGGCATGCTACACTAACGTCAGAATGTGTGGCAACACTTGTAGGCTGCCTTCAGCACACTCTCAGGTGCATTGGTTTTTAACGCAAATGGCACATTTTACTGTATCTTTTGATGTACATGTGATAAATAATTTAAATCTTGGAATAATGCAGTGGTCTAGCTGCTATCTCACAGCTTCAGTGACCTGAATTTGATCCTGATCTCAGCGATTGTCTATCTACAGCTTCCACATTTTCCCTGGGATTGCATGTGGTTTCCTCGTACATCCCGAAGATGTTTGGGTTAGCGGGTTAATAGAGCACTGTAAATTGCCTCTGGAGTGTAGTTGAGTGGCAGAATCAGCGGGGGGGGGTGAGTTCATGGGAATGTAGGGAAAAAGGACTACAGGAAAAATCAGTGGGGTTGCTCTGTGAACCAGCATAAATTTGATGGGCCAAAATGCCCTCCGTCTATGTCACATGGAAATAGGAAAAAAACTGCACTTAATTATAATGTCTTATATTTGAGTTATCAATTAGAAACTCAAGAGATGCTGCAGATGCTACAGAGGCAGATCCATTAGGGACTTCTAGAGACATGAGATAACAGATGAATGTGAGGAAAATGTGAGGGGGAGGAGAAGATGGCGGCGTGACACAGCTCGCAGCAGCCACTCCGGTGGTGATGTCTGTTATTTGTTAAGTAGGGTGCCGTACACAGTCCTGATTTGATGGAGACAGACGTGAGAGAATGAAGGAACATCTGGTGAAACTTCTGAAATGCCTGCTTCGCTGCCGCTGCTACTGTGTGGTGCAAAATCTCCGGAGGGGAAGGCCCCTAGTCCTCAGCTTTGCTTGTTGCTCGGCGGCTGGGGCAGGGTCGGAGTGCTCAGCAGAGGATGGTGCTCGGTGTCAGAGGGGCTGGTCGGAGCCTCGAAGTTTTCGGACGGACTCAGAGTCTGCTGCGGTCGGGTGCTTCCAATGGTGCTGCATCGGCAAGTTTGTAGCGCTTGAAGGTTCACGGCTGGGAGAGTTTCTCTCTTCTGATTCCGTCTGCATGAGATGATGAGGCTATCAGGACTTTGAGACTTTTTTTTACCGTGCCCATGGTCTGCTCTTTATCAAATTACTGTATTGCTTTGCGCTGTTGTAACTATATGTTATAATTATGTGGTTTTGTAAGTTTTAGTCTTGGTTTGTCCTGTGTTTTCTTGTGATATCATTCTGGAGGAACGTTGTATCATTTTTTAATGCATGCATTTCTAAATGACAATAAACGAGGACTGAGTGTCCTCATAATCTAAAAATAGAGAGATATGGACATTGTGTAGGCAGAAGGGATTGGTTTCGTTGGCCATTTACTAATTTAATTGGTTCGGCACAACATTATGGGCTGAAGGGCCTGTTAATCTTTAAGTGCCGCCATCACGCAGGGCATGCCTTCTTTTCATTGTTACCCTCAGGGAGGAGGTACACGAGCTTGAAGACACACTCAATGTTTTAGGAACAATTTCTTCTCCTCTGCTATTAGATTTTTCAATAATCAATGAACCCAGGTGCACTACCTCAATATTTTTTGTTTACTTTTTGCACTACTTAATTTTATTTCTAAAATAAATTTCTTATTATAATTTATACTTTTTATTATTCTGTATTACTATATACTGCTGACACAAAAGAGCAAAAAATTTCACAATATATGTCAGTGATATTAAACCTGATTCTGATTCTGACTCTAATTTTGTGTAAGCTACAGTTATCAATTTTGTTAATGTCTAATAGGAGGGAAGAACTCTCTTCCTAATATTAGGACAACTTAATGCACTTACTTTCAAAATAGTACTATCAAATTGGAGTAATCATTATTGTAAAACAAAATGCATGTTTACCTACATACAGTGAGCTCCATTTCAGTGTAATCATGGTCAGAAAGTCAGGGTTGCTATGTTGGTTGACAGATAAACATCGGCCAGCACAGCAGTTGGACCACTTAAAAAGGAGCAGCGTGGGATGTTTTACAGCCACATGAAGAGGCGAAAGAAGACTAGATTTCACATAAACACAAGGTATTCAGTAGATGCTGGAATTCCAGAGTAACACACAGAAAATGCTGGTGGAACTCAGCAGGTCAGGCAGCGCTTACGAAAAGGATTAAAAGAGTCGATATTTTGGACTGAGACCCTTCATTGGGATTGGAAAAAAAGGGGGAAGAAGCCAGAATAAGAAGGTGTGGGGAGGGGAATGTGTACAAGCTGATAGGTGATACTATAGGTAAAGCCAGCTAGGAGGAGGAGAGGGATGAAGTAAGAAACTGGGTTGTGATAGGTGGAAGAGGTAAAGGACCAAAAAAGGAAAAAATCTGATAGGAGACTGGACAATGGGAGAAAGGGAAGGAGGAAGGGCACCAGAGGAAGATAATAGAAAGGTATGGAGAAGAAGAGGTAAGAGAAAAGCCAGAATAGGGGATGGAAGAAGAGAGAGGGGGTTAAAAATTACCAGAAGCTGGAGAAATCGATGTTTATGGTGTCAGCCTGGAGGCTGCCCAAACGGAACATGAGGTGTTACTTCTCCAACCTCAGAATGGCCTCACTGAGGCAAATATAGATTTACTATTGCATCCACAAAAATGCTTTAGTCAGTACTGGACTGGGGTCTCAGTCTGCATCTTGTGTCTGCATCAGCCTTTGGTGTGAGCTCGAAGGCACAGCCTGCTGATTCGGCGGTGAAAGAACTACCTACTGAGCCACAGCTGTTAATTATGCATCAAAATCATTCTTTCCATGCTTATTCACATTCGTATTTGCTGCTAAAATTAAGAAAATGTGTTAAGACCAATTTCAGCATCATAAAATTCATCCTGTAAACACACTATTTGGAAGGATATTGCTTAAATCCTAGCTGTCGAACTACGTGGTAGTTACATAACATTTGCTTTTGATACTAAGCCAACAAATTGTAAGAATGCATTACCCACTTCTCAAAGTCAAAGTACAATTTATTATCAAAGTATGTGGAAACCCAGTGGCCATTTTGTTAGGTAAGTCTGTACACTTGCTTATGTGGCAGCAACTCAATGCATAAAAACATGCAGACATGGTCAAGAGGTTCAATTGATGTTCAGATCAAACATCAAAATGGGGAAGTGACTTTGACCATGGAATGATTGTTGGTGCCAGAAGGAGGGGTTTTAGTATCTCAGAAACTGCTGATCTCCTGGGATTTTCACGCACAACAGTCTCTAGAGTTTACAGGGAGTGGTGTGAAAAGCAAAAAAAAAGTCCGGTGAGCAGCAGTTCTGTGGGTGAAAATAACAGGAATTCAGCAGATGCTGGAAATCCAAGCAACACACATAAAAGTTGCTGGTGAACGCAGCAGGCCAGGCAGCATCTCTAGGAAGAGGTGCAGTTGACGTTTCAGGCCGAGACCCTTCGTCAGGACTAACTGAAGGAAGAGTGAGTAAGGGATTTGAAAGTTGAAGGGGGAGGGGGAGATCCAAAATGATAAGAGAAGACAGGAGGGGGAGGGATAGAGCCAAGAGCTGGACAGGTGATAGGCAAAAGGGATACGAGAGGATCATGGGACAGGAGGTCCAGGAGGAAAGACAAGGGGGGGGGACCCAGAGGATGGGCAAGGGGTATATTCAGAGGGACAGAGGGAGAAAAAGGAGAGTGAGAGAAAGAATGTGTGTATAAAAATAAGTAACAGATGGGGTACGAGGGGGAGGTGGGGCATTAGCGGAAGTTAGAGAAGTCCATGCTCATGCCATCAGGTTGGAGGCTACCCAGACGGAATATAAGGTGTTGTTCCTCCAACCTGAGTGTGGCTTCATCTTTGCAGTAGAGGAGGCCGTGGATAGACATGTCAGAATGGGAATAGGATGTGGAATTAAAATGTGTGGCCACTGGGAGATCCTGCTTTCTCTGGCGGACAGAGCGTAGATGTTCAGCAAAGCGGTCTCCCAGTCTGCGTCAGGTCTCGCCAATATATAAAAGGCCACATCGGGAGCACCGGATGCAGTATATCACCCCAGCCGACTCACAGGTGAAGTGTTGCCTCACCTGGAAGGACTGTAAACTGTAAACTCCTGATGTGGCCTTTTATATATTGGCGAGACCCGAAGCAGACTGGGAGACCGCTTTGCTGAATATCTATGCTCTGTCCGCCAGAGAAAGCAGGATCTCCCAGTGGCCACACATTTTAATTCCACATCCCATTCCCATTCTGACATGTCTATCCACGGCCTCCTCTACTGTAAAGATGAAGCCACACTCAGGTTGGAGGAACAACACCTTATATTCCGTCTGGGTAGCCTCCAACCTGATGGCATGAACATCGACTCTCTAACTTCCGCTAATGCCCCACCTCCCCCTCGTACCCCATCTGTTACTCATTTTTATACACACATTCTTTCTCTCACTCTCCTTTTTCTCCCTCTGTCCCTCTGAATATACCCCTTGCCCATCCTCTGGGTCCCACGCCTCCCCTTGTCTTTCCTCCCAGACCTCCTGTCCCGTGACCCTCTCGTATCCCTTTTGCCTATCACCTGTCCAGCTCTTGGCTCCATCTCTCCCCCTCCTGTCTTCTCCTATCATTTTGGATCTCCCCTCCCCCTCCAACTTTCAAATCCCTTACTCACTCTTCCTTCAGTTAGTCCTGACGAAGGGTCTCGGCCTGAAACGTCGACTGTACCTCTTCCTAGAGATGCTGCCTGGCCTGCTGTGTTCACCAGCAACTTTTATCTGTGGGTGAAAATGCCTTGTTAATGAGAGAGGTCGGAGGAGGATAGCCAGACTGGTTCAAGGTGACAGTAACTCAATCACTCTATACATCAATGCTGTGCAGAAAGAGCATCTCTGAATGCACCACATGCTGAACCTTGAAGTGGATGGGCTGTAGCAGTAGAAGACAGCGAACATACAGAAATTCACTCAGTGGTCACCTTACTAAGTATCTTCTGTAACCAATACAGTGGCTATTGTATGTATATTCCCATATACTATCTTGAGATTTATTTCCTTGCAGACATTTGCAGAAAAAATAAAGAAACACTATAGAATTTACAAAAAAGCTATACTTAAACATAGACTGACAAACAACCAATGTACCAAAGAACAACCAGTGTCACTTTTCTCGGTTAAAGTGCAATGGCTCTCAGACAATTGCATGGATCTAAAACAACCCACCCCATTCATGCAAATGCCATGTCCCCTCTGCATCCTGCAAACATACTTCTCATCCTATCAGTTTATTCTATTTCTTTCCCTCTTACACATTGATCTAGCTACCCCTTGAGTGTACCCATGCTCTTTGTCTCAGTTAAGACTTGCAGTCACAACTTCTGCATTCTTGCTGGTCTCTGGGTAGAAGGATTTCTGCTCAGTCCCTTACTGAATGTATCAGTCACTCTCTGGCTTGGGAGTTCTTCACAACTCCAATCACAGAAACGTTAGGAAACTTGGGAATCTGAACATAGATGCTATTAAGGCCCTGTTGAGCGATGAACAGACAAAATAAGTGGGCCAATCAAAATGCTTCAAATAAGACTTCAAGGCAGCATATCAACTATGAGTTTGAGGAATATCTTGGAGATGCTTCAAGACATGAAGAAGACACTAGCCCGAAATGATTTAAAGATGAATATTAACACCACCATCATAATCACTCATATATCCTGTACCTTCTCAGTGTTTAGAAGTTCCATGGTGCTTTTTGGAAATGGATGGCATGATAGTATGTCTAGCGGAGCTGCCACCTCATGGTGCTTGCAGCCTGTGCTCAGTCGTGATCTTGGGTGCTGCTCCATGTGAAGTTGTGTGTCCTCCGGTGACTGCACGTGTTTCCTCTGGGTTCTTGGGTTTCCTCATACTCCCCAATATCGTGCAGTCCAGTAATTTAATCAGCCATTATCAATTGCCCCAATGTGTAGGTGTATGATTGAATCCGGGGAGAGCAAACGTTAATGCAGAAACAGATTGCAGTGAAAATTAGTTGGGAAATGGGATTCCTCTATAAGCCAATATCAACTGAGTGGGCTGAATGGCCTTCTTCTTTGTCACATGCAAATATATGAGATATTCTGATCAATATTTGTCTTTTAGCAATTTCACTGAAACAAATTATATTTGCTTTTTCACACTGGGAATGTACACAAGTTCCTTGTACATTTCCTACATTACAAAGGTGCTATACTTCAAAGGCACGTGATTGACTGTAAAGACTTAGGTCATTCCAAACTGTGGAAAGTGTGACAAAAAGTTTCCCACCAATCCTGCTTTAATCACATGTGTGATCTTGCCTTAAATCAGATGAAGGATACATTACTGAAAAGACTTGTATTTTCATTATGTTTTACTGACCTTGAAGTTACTCAAGTGCTTTACTGCCAATGGAGTGTTTTATGAACTGTAACCACCTCTGCATAGTAGGAGACACAATAATGATATCTCCAGAGCCACAGACAGTCTATGACTCTGGAGATATCATTACTGTGTTATAAACAATGTATGTCATAAACATTATATTTCACTAAATATGCCAGTGGTATTAAACCTGGTTCTGATTTGCAGAATAGAAACAACCCCTTCTGCCCAACTCGTCCATGTCAACTGTGTAGCCCAGCGAGCTCGTCCCATCTGCCCAGGTTTGACCCGTAGCCCTCTAAACCACACCTTTCCATGTACTTGTCTAGATGACTTTTAAATGTTGCTAAAATGCCCACCTCAAACACTATTTCTGGCACCTGATTCCTAATATGCACCAAAGGTTCAAAGTAAATTTATTATCAAAGTATGGATATGCCAAGGTTCATTTTCTTGGTGTAGTATATGGTAAGATGTACATACTTTGATACCCTTGGCGCAAGAAGCTACCACTGATGTCCCTTTTAAATATCTCACTTCTGATCTTAAACCTGTGCCCTCTCATTTTTAGCACCCACTCCCTGGGAAAAAAAGACTAAGTGCTTTCACCCTGTCCACATATCACCTCTATCATAGCTCCTACACCTCAATCTCCTACATTTCAGAAAATAAACTCCCAGTCTCCATAGGCCCCCATGTCTAGGCAACCATCCTTATAAATCTTTTGTGCACTCTTGTTAGTTTAATATTATCTTTCCTATAAAAGGGTGAACAAAACTGTACACACGACTCCAAATATGGCCTCATCTGATCTGCACTTCATATAACTGCAACAAACTTTCCAAACTCCATGCTCAGATCAGCTTGCCAAACACTTTCTTCATCACCCTATCTGCCCTGTGATGCTGCACATGCATTCCTTCTGTTCCATAACGCTCCGCAGGGCCCTACCATTCTCTGTACATGCCCAATCCTGGCTCAATCTCCCAAAGTGCAAAATCTCCCATTAATCTGGAATGAGAGCCATTTGCCTGTCCTCAGACTACATACCCAGCAGATCAAGAACCCCTTCTAACTTTTCATAAATTTCTGCACTATCTACAACACTGCCTATTTTAGTATCTTCCACAAGCTTAATAAACATGCCTTTATATTCATTTACATACAAATCATTTTCATAAAATACAAACAATAAAAGTCCCTAATTGAAAAAAGGCCTCCCGTCCAGGAAACTGTGCTTAATCAGCACCCTTTGCTTCCTATCATTGTTTGAGAATCCATTCTATCATTTCTCCTGAATCACATGCAATCTAACCTTTCAGACGAGTGTGCAATGAGGAACCTCATCAAAGACTTTGCAAAGACTACATAGACAATATTTGCCTCTCTATCCTCAGTTACTCTCCTAGTTATCTCCTTGAAGGATTTCAAGAGATTTGTCAGATATAACATCCCATACAGAAAGTAATGCTGACTGTCCTAAATCAAACCCTATCTCTGTAAATGTTGGTAGAACTTATCTTTCAAATCCTCTCCAGGAACTTACCCACCACTGATGTCAGACTCACTGGCTTGTAGTTGTCTGGCCTGTTTTTCCCTACCCTATTTTTTCTAGATGGTAGTACATTACTACTCACTACTCCTCCAGAATCTCAACTGGGGCCAGAGAACTGCACCAGGTTTACTTGGTGCAGGATAGGACATTGCTCGATGCAGAGGTTGCTGCCTAAATCAGTCAAGATATCTTGTAGAGAACACCGATGTATTGCTTGGTGTTCAAAGGGAATGATGATATTGATGAAGAAATGGGTATTCAGTTCTAGTCACCCCATTATAGGAAGGATATGGATGGATGCATGCAGAGAAGATTTACCAAGATGCTGCCTGGATTAGGAAGCATCTCTTATGAAGACAGGTTGAGGAGAGGTGACTTGATAGAGGTTTAAAGATGGTATGAGATACTGATAGAGTGGACAACCAGCACCTTTTCCCAAGGTAGAAATGACTAATATGAAAGGGCACCATTTTAAGGTGATTGAAGGAAAGTCAGAGGTAGGTTTTGTACACAGGGAGTGGTAGGTTTGTGGAAAGAGCTGCCAGGGGTGACTCTGGAGGCAAATACGTTAGTGACATGTTCCTGACTGAACAGCGGCAGGCATCCAAATTTCAGCCCCCCAATTCCACAGACGCCAGGTTCTTACATGGAAGGTCTGTACTTAAAGACCTCGTACAGAGCACTCAGTACTCAGTTGCAGGAGTTCCATTTCTAGTACAACTGTTTGTGATTTTGCCTTTGGATTTTGATGTGTCATCTTGTTTATTTTGAGTATGAGTCTGAGTTTATTTATTTATGTACTTATTGAGATACAGCTTGGAGTAGGCCCTTCCGAACAAGCGAGCCACGCCACACAGCAACCCACCTATTTAACCCTGGCCTAAAAAAAAATAATCCGTTAGTCTTACGAGACCATAGATCTGCACCTGGAAAGTCTTCACTCTCCAGGGCGCGGGCCTGGGCAAGGTTGTATGGAAGATCAGCAGTTGCCCATGCTACAAGTCTCCCCTCTCCACGACACCAATGTTGTCCAAGGGCATCAGGACCCATACAGCTTGGCACCAGTGTCGTCGCAGAGCAATGTGTGATTAAGTGCCTTTCTCAAGGACACAACACGCTGCCTCGGCTGGGGCTCGAACTCACGACCTTCAGGTCGCTAGTCCAATGCCTTAACCACTTGGCCATGTGCCCACATAGACCCTAGCCTAATTGTGGGATAATTTACAATGACCAATTAATCTACCAACCTGCACATCTTTGGACTGTGGGAGGAAACTGGAGCATTTGGAGGAAACCCACACATTCATGGAGAGAATGTACAAACCCCCTGCAGACAGCCTTGGGAATTGAACCCAGGTCATCTGTACTGTAAAGCCTTGTGCTAACCATTCCGCTACCATGCTGTACCCACAGTCTGATTCAAGACCCTACTTGGATTCACCAGCATCCACAGCTAGGGGCATTTAAGAGACTCTTTGATAGGCACATGGATGAAAGGGAAGGGAATGGAGGAAGGTTTGGATTGAATTTGGAGTGGGCCTGGACTGTGCTGCACTGTCCTACGTGGAACAATCTGGAAAGCAGTTCATGCATCACAGGTGCAGGGTGAGGGGTGAACAATCTGGAGAAGATTGTCAAGATAAAGAGCAACCGTGCCACTTCCAGCTCTTCTCCATTCCTTCCCCACTCCATCCCTGCTGCTCCCATGCCAGGTAAAGGTGCTCTGGTCACTTAAGCACAGGAGCTTCAATAAACCAGGGCATCCTTATTCCCCCACCCCCCAAGCCTTCCATCTTCCCATCTTCATATTTTAGAGCTTATCAGTGTTCAAAATATCTTCTAAAAGGGGTTCACCCAAAATGTTCACCCCTCACCCCTCCACCGGTGATGCAAGAACTGCTGAGAAATTCTAACAAGTTCTGTCAGATTTTCTGCTTCTGGGCCACAAAATTCCGTAATTGTTTTCATATGGATTATTTTGTAGCAAGTAATGCCACTCCCTGCCATCTGTAATGAACATTTAATCATGAAGACAGCACACTTTGAATAGCAGATTAATTTATTACACTGATGAAATTCTCACCCTTGGCATTTGCATTTTTCAATGGTCACACTCGCACAGCGTATCACTCGGCAATCAATTATTTGCATAAATATGCATTTCACTAATTATAAATTAAAAATTCTTTGCAGACATGATTTGCATATTAATATCTTAGTCATTGTATAAATTTTGCACAAATAATAAGTTGCTCTCACAGATTTAGTAATTGTTCTAAATAAAGATGTGAGAGGTTTCATGTTGCGGGTTGTAAGCATTTCTCGAGTGTTAGATGCACCTTCCTGCCCAGTAATTGAAAGAAGCGCTGTGAAGAGAGACCTGTTGCATTTGGATGTTCTTTTCCAATGTGACCAATATCTTTTGATGTTCTACTGTGAACTGCTCCTCCACCCCTGTACTTCTTGTTTCAATGTGACTGAGGCCAACAACACAATCTCAATCAGTGACACCTATTGGCTAACACTTTAATTTTCCATTAACAAAAGTTCAACTTCAAAGTTCAAAGTAAATTTATTATCAAAGTGCGTATATTTTATCATATTCCACCTTGAGGCTTCAGGAGAGAGAACCTGAGACCCCAATGTTTGAACAATGCTGAAGTCTTCTGATCAACACTCTGCTGCCAAAGGCCCTTACTGCTGTCTTACGATGACATTGATAACCAGCTACATTTAAAAACTGTTGAGCTCACTTTCAATAATTAAGTACTTGATTTATTTTTTTAAATAAATTTAGATTTCAGGAAAAATAAAGAAATACAATAGAATCTATGAAAAGGCAAACATAAGTAAAGACTGATGAATAACCAATATGAAAAGTCGAGATTATCTGTGTCGAGACAGGCTGTCAGGCCGGGAATGTCAAATTGGGCCGTTGGGCCAAGGGATTCAAGCTGAGACAACAGGCCGGGGTATTCAAGCTGGACAATCAGGCTTAGAGATTTGAGACAGACCATCAGGACTGGAGATTCAAGCTGGGCCATCAGGCTGGGGGATTTGAGTTGGGCTGTCAGGACACAGGAAAAGCCAGATTGAGTTCGGAAGCACTGCTGCCTGCTACTCAGAGGCACCAGAGTTGGTGCCTTTGAGTTAGCACGAAGGTGGCATGCAGTGAAACCATGAATGACTGTCTTGGACGTTTCTTTTGGGATCACAAAACCCAGTTGGACAAAGATTGCCGCAGGCCTGCTTTTCTTGTTTTGTGGTAAGACAGGCAGTGAGGCAGCTGTGTTGCCTCAGCTGTAGCTAGGACTAAGCCTCAGTCCTCAGGCTTGTGTTGTAGCATGGTATTCGTGCTTGGTTGGGAGTGAACTCTCCCATCAGTGCTGCCCTCTGGTGGTAGATTGGCAGAAGTACAGACTGGACAGCCAGGAACCATCAATTGGCAGGACTTGTCACTCACAAACTTAGATTAAAACTCGTTTTCTTACATGACTATCTTCTTTTTTTCCCTTTCTCATTATTTTGAATGTGCGTGTATGTTTTTGTACCTTGGCCCCAGAGGAACGCTGTCTCATTCAGCTGTATCCATGTGTGGTTTGAATGACAATTAAACTTGATTTGATTTGACTTGAAAAAGCAGACAAATAGTGAAAATAAAACAAAATTAATACTGGGAATGAGTCGTAAAGAATCCTTGAAAGTGAGTCTACAGGTTGTAGGATCGGTTCAGAGTTGAGGTGAGTGAAGGTATCCTCAGCAGTTCAGGAACATGATAGTTGTAGGGTCCTAATTGTTCCTGAACCATGCGGTACAGGGCGAGAAAAGGGCATTCCATGGGTGTTGGAAGTATTTGATGATAGATGCTGCTTTCTCATGACAATACTCCACGTAACCACACTTAATAACTCCATGTAACTGCTTTGCCTGTAATGACCGGGTGTGTCCATTTTCTCTCGCCATTATCAAATCAGAATCAGTTTTAATAGCACTGACATATGCCGTGAAATTTGTTGTTTTGCAGCCACAGTAGAGTGCAATATATAACAATAATACACTATAAATGGCAATAAGAAATGCTGTATATCTAAAGTTTTAAATTAAATAAGTAACGAAAAAAGAGAGCAAAAAGAAATTGAGGTAATGTACATGAGTTCATTATCTATTCAAAAATCTAGTGACGGTGGGGAAGAAGCTATTGCTGAAAAGTTTAATCTGCGTCTTCAGGCTCATCTACCTCCTCTGTGATAAGACCATAAGATATAGGAGCAGAATTAGGCCATTTGGCCCATTGAGTCTGCTCTGCCATTTCATCATTGCTGATCAAAGTTCCTCTCACCCCAGTCTCCTGCCTTCTCCCCGTATCCCTTCATGCCCTGACCAATCAAGAATCCATCAACCTCTGCCTTAAATATTCCTAAAGACTTGGCCTCCACAGATGCCAGTGGCAATGAGTTCCACAGATTCACCACTCTCTGGCTAAAAAAAAATTCCACCCCATCTCCATTCTAAAATGGTGCCCCTCAATTTTAAGGCCGTGTCCTCTGGTCTTAGACACTGCCACCATAGGAAACATTCTTTCCACACCCATTATATCAAGGACTTTCGCTATTTGATAGGTTTCAATTAGGTCACCCCTCATGCTTCTAAATTCCAGTGAATGGAGGCCCAGAGCCATCAAATGCTCTTCACATGACAAGCTGTTTAATCCTGGAATTATTTTTTGAACCTCCTTTGAACCCTCTCCAGTTTCGGCACATCCTTTCTAAGATAAGAGGCCCAAAACTGCACAAAATACTCCAAGTGAGGCTTCATCAGTGCTTTATGAAGTTTCAAAATTAGATCCTTGCTTTTATATTCTAATCCTCTTGAAATGAATGCTAACATTGCACTGGCCTTCCTCACCACAGATGCAATCTGCAAATTAACCTTTAAGGAATTCTGCAGAAAGACTCCAAAATCCATTTGCACCTCAGATTTTTGTATTTTCTCTCCATTCAGAAAATAGTCAACCCTTTCATTTTTTTCCTACCAAAGTGCATGACCATGTGCTTCCTAACACTGTATTCCATCTGCCTCTTCTTTGTTCATTCTCCTAATCTGTCTGTCCTTCTGTAGCCTCCCCATTTCCTCAAAACTACCTGCCTCTCTGCCTATCTTCATATCATCTGCAAACTTTGCAACAAAATCATCAATTCCATCATTGAAGTCATTGGCATATAACGTAAAAAGAATTGATCCCAACACAGACATCCATGGAACAGCACTAGTCACTGGCAGCCAACCAGAAAAGGCTCCCTTTATTCCCACTCTTTGCCTCCTGCCAATCAGCCACTGCTTTATCCATGCTAGAATCTTTCCTGAAATACCATGGGCTCATAGCTTGTTAGGCAGCTTCATGTGTGGCACCTTGTCAAAGGCCTTCTGAAAATCTAAGTACATAACATCAACCAATTCCCCTTTGTCTATCCTGCTTGTTATTTCTTCAATGAATTCCAACAGATTGGTTAGGCAAGATTTTCCCTTGAAGAGACCATGCTGACTATGACCTATTTTATTATATGCCTCCAAGTACCACAAAACTACATTCTTAACAATCGACTCCAACATCTTTCAAACCATTGAGGTCAGACTGACTAACAGACAGCCTCTCATTTCCACTCTTCAGGCTCTCTCCCTTCCTGAAAGGTGGAGTGACATTTGTAATTTTGCAGTCTTCCAGAACCATTTCAGAGTCCAGTGATTATTGAAAGATCATTACTAATGCCTCCATAATCTCACAAGCCACTTCTTTCAGAAGCCAGGGTTGTATACCATCTGGTCAAGGTGACTTATCTCCTTCAGACTTTTCAGTTTCCCAAGAACCTTCTCTCTAGTTATGGTACCTTCACACACTTAATGAGCCCTGAAACCTAGAACTTCCACCATACTGCTCGTGTCTTCCACAGTGAAGACTGATGCAAGATATTTATTCAGTTTATCTGCCATTTCCTTGTCCCCCATTACTACCGCTCCAGCATTGTTTTCCACTCTCATCTCCCTTTTATACTTTATCTATCTGAAGAAACTTCTGGAATCCTCTTCAATATTATTGGTTAGCTTACTTTTGTATTACATCTTTACCTTCTTAATGAATTTTTCAGTTGCCTTCTGTTGATATTTAAAAGTTTCATAATCCTCTAACTTCCCACTAATTTTTTCTATAATACATGTCCTCTCTTTGGTTTTTATGTTGGCTTTGATTTCCCTTGTTAGCCATGGTTGTGTCATTTTGCCTTTAGAATACCTCTTCCTCTTTGGAATGTATAGTTCCTCTGCCTTTCGAATTGCTTCCAGAAAATCCAGCCATTGCTACTCCACCACCATCCCTGCCAGTGCTCTTTTCCAATCGATTCTAGACAACTCCTCTCTCAGGCCTTTATAATTTTCTTTACTCAGCTGTAATACTGATACATCTGACTTTAGCTTCTCCTTCTCCAATTTCACAGTGAATTCTATCATATTATGATCACTTCTCCTAAGGGTTCTTTTACCTTAAGATCTCTAATTAATTCTGGTTTATTGCACAACATGTAATCCAGAGTAGCTAATCCCTTAATGGGCTCAACCACGAGCTGCTCTAAGAAGCCATCTCATAGGCATTCTAGAAACACCCCTCTTGGAATCCCACACCAATCTGATTTTCCCCAATCAACCTGCATATTGAAATCCCCTTGACTATTGTAACATTGCCCTTTTGGTATGCATTTTCTACCTCCCATTGTAACTTGTAGATGGCATCCTTACTACCGTTTGGGGGTCTGTATACAAGTCCTATAGGGTCTTTTTACCTTGCAGTTCCTTAGCTCTATCCACAATGATTCAACACCTCCCACCCCTATGTCATGTTTTTCTAATGATTTGCCAACAGAGCAATGCCACCCCCTCTGCCTTCCTGCCTGTCCTTTTGAAACAATGTGTCTCCTTAGATATTAAGCTGAGCTATAATATTTTTTCAGCCATGATTCAGTGATGACTACATCATACTTGCCGATCTGTAATTGTACTACAAGTTCATCGACCTTATTCCACATACCGCACGCTTTCAAACATAACACCTGAAGTCCTAAATTGAACTTTTTCAATTTTGTCTGCCCTTTATGTTGCCACTCATCCTGTTGACTGCAATTTTGACCTCTCATCAGCCTCTCCTTGCTTGGAGTCGCACTACATATTGACTGTTTGTAAACCAACTTCCTCATCTTCCACACTATCACTCCAATTAGTTTAAACTTTCCCAGATGACTCTAGCCAGCCTGGCTACAAGGATATTGGATTCCCATGGGTTCAGGTGGAACCCATCCATTTTGTACAGGTCGTACCTTCCCCAGAAGAGATCCTAATGATCCATAAATCTGAACCCCTGCCCCCTGCACCAGTTCCTCTGCCATGCATTCCCATGCCAAATCATCTTATTCTTACCCTCACTGGCACGTGGCTCAGGCAGCAATCTACAGATTACAATCCTGGAGGTCCTGTTTCTCAGCTTTCTACCTAGCTCCCTAAAATCTCTCTTCAGGAGCTCCTCACCTTGTCTACCTATGTCATTGGTTCCAATATGTACCAAGACTTCTGGCTGCTCATCCTCGCCCATGAAAATGCCATGGACACGATCTGAGGCATCCCTAGTCCTGGCACCAGTGAGGTTCTATCGCACCTACAGAACCTCACCTCTGTTCTTCTGACTAAGGAATCTCCTATCAACACTACAATCCTCTTCACCTCTCTGCTCTTCTGAGCCATAGCACCAGACTCAGTGATAGAGACTCAGCAGGTGATCCCCCTCAATAGTGTCTGAAGGTACTGTATATACTTATTATTGAAGGGAATGGCCATAGGTGTACTCTGCTCTGGCTGTGCATTTTCCCTCTTTGGTCTGACAGTCACCCAGTTACTGTCTCCTGCAAGCTAAGGGTAACTACCTCCTTGTAGCTCCTGTCTAACAATTCTGCATTTTCCCATATCAGCCGAAGGTCACTGAGCTGTAGCTCCATTTTCTTAATATGTTCTCTCAGGAACAGAAGCATGGTGCACCTGGTGCAGATGTGTCTATCTCGGAGACTGAACATCTCCCAGACATCCCACATCCTACACACAATACAAAACACTACCACTGGAACCATTCTCACCACACTATGCACTAATAGATCAGGAATGAACAACTAAGAACAGAGAGTAACTTACAAGACAATCTACCTCACCCAAGTCTGATGGCACTTAAACCTGATGAGCCAAAGCCACTCTAAAGACTGGCACACTCCAAAAGAATGGCTGCTCCACTTGAACTTGAACTATTCTTCGCAGCCCTTTCTAAGGAATCCCTCTTGCTGATTTGTCTCTCCTCAAATCGGAAAAACTGCCACAAACCTCTGCCTTCAAAATCTTGGTCACCACCCTGGTTAAAAAGTAGCTCTTTTCACACATCCCTGGTGTGTTGCACGGGGCAACTGAGGAGAACCCAAGTGCAGGACACCGGCATGTTGACTGAGTTGGGGATGCTGGCGTAGACATGAACATAGGACAGCAAACCAGAGGAATCTTGACAAGGAGACAGGATCTACAGGGATTATCTAGAAACTAGAGCAGAACTTGGAACTAACGGTTCAAAGCAGACAATAGAACAAAGTATCACACAAGAATAAACCAACAAACTGGTGACCTGTGTAGTGACACCATCGTACTTATTTCACAGTCTCTGATGCAAACCAGGTGTACCATAATTAAGTAAACTAGCAGCAATTGGAAATCTAATGGCTGTAATTAGGGCATAATCAGGGAGAAAGGAGCGTTAAAGGGGAACAACCAAACGGAACCATGACATGGTGTGGTTTGTCCAACTCAGGGAAAACTAGCTCGAAGCTCTGCTTTTTAAATCTAGAACGTGGAGCTCAATGAAAGGTAGCTCTTTTTATGCACTGCCGCTTGCTGATTGGTCACTCCTCAAATCAGAGGAACTGCCGTGAAACTCTGCCTTCAAAATCTTGATCACCACCCTGATTAAAAAGCAGCTCTTTTCATGCATCCTGGCGCAGATGGTAGCAGTGAGAGGAGGGAATGTCATGGGCGAAGGAGGTGTTTAATAATGGATGCCACCTTTCTGAGTCAATGCTGAAGAGACTAGTGCCCATGATGGAGCTACTGAGTTAGCAACTTTCTGCAGCTTTTTCCAGTCCTGTGCAGTGGCCCCACAATACCAGACATTGATGCAACTGGTTAGCATGCTTTCCACAGTACATCTGTAGAAACTGCAAGAGATTTGGTGACATTAGAAAATAAAAATATGGCTAACATGAGGGAACATCGTTTTAAAGTGCTTGGAAGTAGGTACAAGGAAGAGGTAAGTTTTTCACAGAGAGTGGTGGGTGTGTGGGATGCACTGTCAGCGAAGGTGGTAGAAGCGGATACAATAGGGTCTTTTAAGAGACTCAGATAGGTACATGGAGCTTAGAAAAATAGAGGCTATGTGGTAGGAAAATTTTAGGCAGTTTTTCGAGTAGGTTACATGGTCAGCACAACATTGTGGGCCGCAGGGCCTGTAATGTGCTGTAGATTTCTATGTTCTATTTTCTATATTCTATACCAGTTCTCCTCAGACTCCTAACGAAATATAGCCACTGTCATACTTTCTTTGAAATTGCGTCAATTAGTTGGACCCAGGATATATTTTTAAAGATGTTGACACCCTGGAACTTGAAACAGCTCACCTTTTCCACTCCTGATCCCTCGATGAGAACTGGTATGTGTTGTCCTGACTTCCCCTTCCTGACGACCACAATCAATTCCTTGGTCTTGAGCTGAACTCCTTGAGTTGAGCTGAACTATCTTGCTCCTGTATGCCTCCTCGTCACCATCTGAAATTCTGCCAGCAAAAGCTGTGTCATTGGTAGATTTATAGATGCCATTTGAACTGTGCCTACCCACGCACAATTGTGGGTGTAGAGAGGGTGGAGTAGTGGGCAAAGCACGCATGCTTGAGGTGAGCCAGTATTGACTGTCAGCAAGAAAGAGAAGCTATTTCCAATCTGCACTGACTGTGGTCTCCCGGTGAGGAAATCAAGGATTCAGGTGCAGAGGCCTAGTTTTGGAGCTTGTTGATTAGAAATGAGGGTAAATTGCACTGAACATTGACAACTGCTGTACTATGCACATCTATACTCATCTTAATAGCAGGGAGCTTCCTAATATCCTAAAATGCTGCATCACTGCATGGGATGGAAATTATGCTGCGGCAGATGGGACCCAGCCCTGACCTCACGTTTGATCCCTGCGGCCCATGGGCCTAATTGCCTCAAGACCTGGCTGGAGCAGTCTGTGGAGAGCAGCTGGGCTTCGGGAGGTAGAAGCTAACGCCCAGTGTTTGAACTATCCTGAAGTCTTCTGATCAACAAATCCTTTAGATTTTTATCTCTTTGCGCTGTACTGCTGCTGCAAGACAACAAATTTCACATCATATGTCAGAGATAATAAATCTGATTCTAATTCTGATTTTATTTTATATTTCAAACAACTGTTCTGTGGTATATCACACATCTCCATAAAATTACCCAATTTATCATTTATCAAAAAATTCACAAAACAAAATGTCACACCTATACACGTATATTTACAGCTAATGTAATTGCTACAAACAAATATATTGAAGTCTTCCAGTCAACATGATGCTGCCGCCAAAAGACTAATTTTCTTTTTAAATTGTTTTTGAAGATATCTGGTCTTTAGACCACCAATGACTCTGATAACCAGATATGTTTAAAAATAATTGAAAGTAATTTAAATAATTAAATAAAGAATAAAGAAAAATGATAAAGAACATTTATAGAGCAAATTTAGTTTTCCAGTGAATGACCAAAATTAATTGAGATGTAAATGGTATAAGTACACAACAGCAATACCTATTTTTGCAGTTGATACACTCAGCGGCCAATTTATTAGGTACACCTGTACACCAGTATGAGTGCTTGCAACACTGTGTGTCTGACGGAGTGATCAGCAGCACTGGGGCTCCACAGGGGACTGTCTTGTCTCCCTTTCTCTTCACCATTTATACCTCGGACTTCAACTACTGCACAGAGTCTTGTCATCTTCAGAAGTTTTCTGATGACTCTGCCATAGTTGGATGCATCAGCAAGGGAGATGAGGCTGAGTACAGGGCTATGGTAGGAAACTTTGTCACATGGTGTGAGCAGAATTATCTGCAGCTTAATGTGAAAAAGACTAAGGAGCTGGTGGTAGACCTGAGGAGAGCTAAGGTACCCGTGACCCCTGTTTCCATCCAGGTAGTCAGTGTGGACATGGTGGAGGATTACAAATACCTGGGGATACGAATTGACAATAAACTGGACTGGTCAAAGAACACTGAGGCTGTCTACAAGAAGGGTCAGAGCCGTCTCTATTTCCTGAGGAGACTGAGGTCCTCTAACATCTGTCGGACAATTCTGAGTATGTTCTACGAGTCTGTGGTGGCCAGTGCGATCATGTTTGCTGTTGTGTGCTGGGGCAGCAGGCTGAGGGTAGCAGACACCAACAGAATCAACAAACTCATTCGTAAGGCCAGTGATGTTGTGGGGATGGAACTGGACTCTCTGACGGTGGTGTCCGAAAAGAGGATACTGTCTAAGTTGCATGCCATCTTGGACAATGTCTCCCATCCACTACATAATGTACTGGGTGGGCACAGGAGTACATTCAGCCAGAGACTCATTCCACCGAGATGCAACACAGAGCGTCATAGGAAGTCATTCCTGCCTGTGGCCATCAAACTTTACAACTCCTCCCTTGGAGGGTCAGACACCCTGAGCCAATAGGCTGGTCCTGGACTTATTTCATAATTTACTGGCATAATTTACATATTACTATTTAACTATTTGTGGTTTTATTAATATTTATTATTTATGGTGCAACTGTAACAAAAACCAATTTCCCCCTGGATCAGTAAAGTATGACTATGACTATGACTATGACTATCTGCTTGTAATCCAAATATATATTCAGCTAATCATGTGGCAGCAACTCAATGCATAAAAGCATGCAGACATGGTCAAGAGGTTCAGTTGTTGTTCAGACCAAACATCAGAATGGGAAGGAATGTGACCTAAGTGACTTTCCCAAACCAAAATCCGTGGATGAACCAGAAAGTACATTGTCTGCTGAAGGCTAGATCTGTGGCATTCAAGTCTGGCAACCCAGGCCTGTACCAGAGAACTAGGTATGATTTGCGGAGGGCCACTCCAAGGCCGAAGAGACAATTTTGAATGAGGTTGGAGGCGACATCGGATGCACGGCAACTCTGGCAGGGACTGCAAGACATTACTTCCTACAAAGCGAAACCCAATAGCATGAATGGCAGCAATGCTTCACTGCCAGATTAACTCAACACCTTCTGTGCCAACTTTGAAAGGGAGAACACAACTATAGCTGTGAAGATCCCTGCTGCAACTGATGACCCTGTGATCTCTGTCTCAGAGGCCAATGTTAGGCTGTCTTTAAAGAGAGTGAACCCTCGCAAGGTGGAAGGTCCAGATGGAGTACCTGGTAAGGCTCTGAAAACCTGTGCCAACCAACGAGCAGGAGTATTCAAGGATATTCTCAACCTCTCATTGCTATTGCCTCTCATTTCCACCTGCTTCAAAAAGGCAACAATTAAACCAGTGGCAATTTGCCTATCGCCACGCAAGGTCAACTGCAGACACAATCTCAATGGCTCTCCACACGGCTTTAGACCACCTGGACAACAAAAACACCTATGTCAGGATGTTGTTCATTGACCATAGCTCAGCATTTAATACCATCATTCCCACCTGATTGAGAAGTTGCAGAACCTGGGCCTCTGTACCTCCCTCTGCAATTGGATCCTCGACTTCCTAACCGGAAGACCACAATCTGTGCGGATTGGTGATAACATAGTCATAGTCATAGTCATACTTTATCGATCACGGGGGAATTTGGTTTTCGCTACAGTTGCACCATAAATAATTAAATAGTAATAAAACCATAAATAATTAAATAGTAATATGTAAATTATGCCAGGAAATAAGTCCAGGACCAGCCTATTGGCTCAGGGTGTCTGACCCTCCAAGGGAGGAGTTATAAAGTTTGATGGCCACAGGCAGGAATGACATCCTGTAACGCTCTGTGTTGCATCTCAGTGGAATGAGTCTCTGGCTGAATGTACTCCTGTGCCCACCCAGTACATTATGTAGTGGATGGGAGACATTGTCCAAGATGGCATGCAACTTGGACAGCATCCTCTTTTCAGACACCACCATCAGAGAGTCCATTTCCATCCCCACAACATCACTGGCATTACAAATGAGTTTGTTGATTCTGTTGGTGTCTGCTACCCTCAGCCTGCTGCCCCAGCACACAACAGCAAACATGATTGCACTGGCCACCACAGACCCGTAGAACATCCTCAGCATCATCCAGCAGATGTTAAAGGACCTCAGTCTCCTCAGGAAATAGAGACGGCTCTGACCCTTCTTGTAGACAGCCTCAGTGTTCTTTGACCAGTCCAGTTTATTGTCAATTCGTATCCCCAGGTATTTGTAATCCTCCACCATGTCCACACTGACCCCCTGGATGGAAACAGGGGTCACGGGTACCTTAGCTCTCCTCAGGTTTACCACCAGCTCCTTAGTCTTTTTCACATTAAGCTGCAGATAATTCTGCTCACACCATGTGACAAAGTTTCCTACCGTAGCCCTGTACTCAGCCTCATCTCCCTTGTTGATGCATCCAACTATGGCAGAGTCATCAGAAAACTTAACATAACCTCCCTGCTGGCAATCACCACTGGTGCACCTCAGGAGTGTGTGCTTAGCCCATTATTCTACTCTCTATATACACATATATAGGCTAGGCATAGCTCAAATACCATCTGTAAATTTGCTGACAATACAACCATTGTTGGTAGAACTTTTGAGGGTGACGAGAGGGTGTACGGGAGTGAAGTATGCCAATGAATGGAGTGGTACCACAGCAACAACCTGGCACTCAACATCAGTAAGATGAAAGAGCTGATTGTGGACTTCAGGAAGCGTAAGATGAAGGAACACATGCCAATCCAGATAGAGAGATCAGAAGTGCAGAGAGTGAGCAGTTTCAAGTTCCTGGGTGTCAAGATCTCTGAGGATCTAATCTGGTCCAACATATCAATGTAGTTATAAAGAAGGCAAGACAGCGGCTATGCTTCATTAGGAGTTTGAAGCGATTTGGCATGTCAACAAATACACTCAAAAACTTCTATAGATGTACCGTGGAGAGCATTCTGACAGGCTGCATCACTGTCTGGTATGGGAGGAGCTACTGCACAGGACCGAAAGAAGCTACTAAGGGTTTTAAATCTAGTCAGCTCCATCTTGGGTACTAGCCTACAAAGTACCCAGGATATCTTCAGGGACCGGTGTCTCAGAAAGGCAGCGTCCATTATTAAGGACCTCCTGCACCCAGGGCATGTCCTTTTCTCACTGTTATCATCAGGTAGGAGGTACAGAAGCCTGAAGGCACGCACTCAGTGATTCAGAAACAGCTTCTTCCCCTCTGCCGTCCCATTCCTAAATGGACTTTCAATCTTTAGACACTACCTGACTTTTTTTTAATATACAGTATTTCTGTTTTTTGCACTTTTTTTAAAACCTATTCAATATACGTGTACTGTAATTGATTTACTTATTTTTTTCTTCTATATTATATATTGCATTGAACTGCTGCTGCTAAGTTAACAAATTTCACGTCACATGCCGGTGATAATAAACCTGATTCTGATTCTGAATGATTGTTGGTGCCATACAGGGTGGTTTAAGTATCTGAGGAATTGCCGATCTTCTGGGATTTTCACAAACAACAGTCTCTAGAATTTACGGAGAATGGTGTGAAAGTGAAAAAGAACCAGTGGGTGGCTATTCTGTGGGTGAAAATACATTGTTAATGAGAGAGGTCAGAGGAGAATGGTCAGAATGATTCAAACTGATAGGAAGGTGACAATAACTCAAATAAGCATGGGTTACAACAGTGGACAAAGGTTCCCATCCTGGGGTTCATGGACCCCTCGGTTAATGGTAGGGGTGCATGGCATAAGAAGGGTTGGGAACCCCTATTAGCGATTGTCCACTATAGTAGGAGTGGAGTTCAGCCGTTTGAAGTACTTCATGATGATGGGCATCTGCACCACTAGGCAATTGCTGTTTAGTTCTGAGCTGTAAAGTTGTTTGGTACGGGGATGATGGTGGCTGATTTGAAGCATGTGGGGACAGCAGCCTGGATTGGTGACACGTTGAAGATGTCCATGAAGATGTCGGTGAGCTGGGGTGCATACTGCCTAAGTACTCAGCCTGGGATGTTGTCCCCAGGCAACCTTATGGCTATTGATACTCGGTAGATTCCTTCTCATGCCTGATGCTATTTCAGACAGTGGCTGCTCAGCTGGGGGGTGGGGGGGGTGGGGGTGGGTAGCTTTTGTGGCTAGTGTGGTGTTGCATGCCTCGAAGTGTGCATAGAAGATGTTTTGAGCATCAGAGAGGGATGCATCACTGGTATAGTCGAAGCTGTTTTCTCCAGTGTAGTCAGTACTGTCACATACACTGGGGATCACTATTGGAGAGATGTTCCTGAAACTTTTGTGTGTAGGTGATCTTTGCCTCCTTGATGCCAAAGATAAGGTTTCTCATGGCTGCCCTGAGAGCTGCTCTGTCTCCAGACTTGAAGACAGCACCTTCCGCTTTTAGTAAGGAGCGCACCTCCGCGTTCAGCCTTCGGATCGAGCCGTCAGATGACCATTCCTGAGGTAATGACGGCATCTACACACTTACAAATGTAGCCGGTCAGTGATGAGGCTTATTCTTCAAAGTCTGTGTCTTCTCCATTTGTATGGTGGCCTCATTGAACATCTGACAATTAGACCATTCAAAACAGTCCGGAAGCATAGAGATTTCTCATTAGACCACACAGTGCAAGTCTTCCTGACTGAGACCATCCGGATGCTTGCTTTGTAGCGGGATGATGATACTATAAAGCTCTGCCAGTGCATATTTGGCAGTTGGGGGATGTAGACAGTGGTGACAAACACAGCAGTAAACTCCCTGAGCAGGTAATGTGTCTGGCATTTAATTGAAATATGTTCAGTTGCCACAGAACAGTGACTGCTAATTACAGATAAGTTTGTGCACCAGCCTTTGTTAATGTACACACAGATTCCAACTCCTTTGAATTGTCACTGGGAGTTCCTATCAGCACAGAACAGAGTCATCCCATCGAGTTGAAATGCTGAGCTGGGCATGTTGTTGTTTAGCTATGTTTCGGTGAAAACCAGAATGCAGCCATTTCTCATCTCTTCATGTGCATTCGTTCTCAGTCTCAGAGAGTACACTTTATGTTCTAGCGAGCAGACGTCAGCCCGGAAAAGTGATAGCATCACTGGCCTGGTCACGTAGGCTCTCAGCCTGCTCGTGCCCCAGCTCTCTTGCCATGTTTCTGCTTCCTCTTGCCATGTGTCTGGCGTTCCCTTGGTTCAGCCGCTGAGGCCAGGTTGCTTTCACCAGGCCTGGTGACTGTAGAATCCCTAGTCCATTGATCACCACTCTGCTGCCGGCAGATTAGAAGTAATTTTGTCTAAGAGTTCAATGTTCTGTATTCACAGAGCAACACAAACAAAATGCTGGAGGAACTCAGAAGGCCAGACAGCATCTGTGGAAAAGAGTACAGTCGACATTTTGGTGCTGCCTGGCCTGCTGAGTTCCTTCAGCATTTTGTGTGAGTTGCTCAGCTTTCCAGCATCTGCAGATTTTACCCTGTCTGTATCCACGGAGCTTTGGTTGACTGAAATCCCTGACTAGAAACTTTGAAATACTATGCAAGAATTTAAAACTAGCATCATTATTGGGAGCCAGGGCAGCTGTTGCATCTCTGCGTACCGCCACTTTATTAAAAATGCTGGTTTTCAGCAGACACTCACACACCTAGCTCCATGCTGCAAGATCAAAGATTCAAGTATTCTTGGCAAAAGCGAGGAAATGATCTTAATGTATATTAGATATAAGTGCAGGTAAAGGAAGAATTACTCGCTTGAGGAAGAAAACATAGAATGTAGAACAAAACAACACAGTACAGGCCCTTCGGCCCACCATGTTGTGCCAACCTTTTAACCTACCCTACAATCAATAACCCCTCCCTCCCACATAGCCCTCCATTTTTCTATCATCCAAATGGCCAACTATTGATAATGAACACCAACATTTTCCCAACCACTGAAGTTAGGCTGACTGGTGTATAATGCCCTTTCTTCTGTCTCCCTCCCTTCTCAAAGAGTGGAGTGACATTTACAATTTTCCAGTACTCTGGAACCAGTCCAGAATCTAATAATTCTTAAAAGAACATTATTACTGTCTTCACAATCTCTTCAGCCACCTCTTTCAGAACCCTGGGTCTCTTAAGGGTCTCTTAAATGTCCCTAACGTCTCAGGGTCCCAGCCCGAAATGTTGACTATTCACTCCTCTCCATAGATGCTGCCTGATTTTCTGAGTTCCTCCAGTTGTAAACAGCCTATAGACACACTTTCAAGGACTGTTTACAACTCATGTTCTCAGTATTATATTTTATTTGCAGTTTGCCTTCTTTTATACATTGATTGGATGTCAATCTTTGTTTTATGTCTACTGGTTTCATCTGTTGTGAGCTGTGAACCTGCAGGGGTTGTCTATTGTGTCCAATGCTCCCAATGGACCCTTCTCTACATCAATGAGACTCATTGTAAATTAGGGTACGGCTTCGTCAAGCACCTCTGTGGAACATCCCGGTGGCCAAACATTTTAACTCCCATTCCAACATTTCGGTCCGTGGCTTCCTCTTGTGCCAAGATGAGGCCACCAACAGGGTGGAGGAGCAACACCTTATATTCCATCTGGGTATCCTCCAACCTGATAGCATGAATATTGATTCTCCTTCTGGTAAAAATTTCCCTCTCCCCCTCCCTTCTTCTTTTATTTCCCACTCTGACCTCTTACATCTTCACCTGCCTATCACCTCCCCTGGGTCTCTTCCTCCCTTTCTCCTATGGGCCCCTCTTCTCTCCTGTCATTCCTTCCCCTCCAGCCCTTTATCTTTCCTATCTACCTGGCTTCACCTATCACCTTCCAGCTATCCTCCTTCCCCTTCCTGCACCTGTTTATTCTGGGAGCTTCCCCCTTCCTTTCCAATCCTGACAAAAGCTCTCGGCTCAAAACATCAACTGTTTATTCATTTCCACAGATGCTGCCCGACTTGCTGAGTTCCTCCAGCATTGCTTCGTATATGTAGTTTTTCATAAATTCTGTTCTATTTCTTTCTGCCATGTACATGCCTGCAAGGAAATTAATCTCAGGGTTGTATATGGTAACATATGATAATAATTACTTTGAACTTTGGATACAGTTCACATGGCATTGTATCTCTGTGTTTTAAGTCAATTTTTAAAAATCAAAGCTCCTTTTAATAAAGGTTTCAGTCACTTGACCCAACACCTCCTAATGCTGCTAAGTAATTTATTTCATATGATAATGTTCTTATGGTCATCCTGGGATGCCTCACTGCAATATGCGTTGCTTCACAAATCATGTTGCTGTAATGATTACATTATCATGTTGAATGATGATCCCCCTTTTTGCACTCCTTACTAGAGTTATGGCTTAAAAGGTTTTTGTCCAACTATGAACTACAAGAGATCTTTTGAGGATAGTGCTGTGATCCAGTGTGCATGATAAGCTTCTTAAGTAATCTCTTTGCCTTTAGGAATCACAGTGCGTGCATCCATAATATAAATTGTAAATGTGAATTAGAGTACTCAGGCTGTTTTAATAAGTACATTAATAAGCAATGGCTTAACCAGATTAGGCTTCAGCATCTTGCCTGTCACTCAGCACAGCTACTGAGGCAGATTGTGAACAGAAAAGTGTTTTGGAGATCAGCTCATAGAGGATCAGGCTGCATTGAAAGCTTACTAGCTTGGGGAAAGGTTCTCTATAGCATCGGGAGGTACCCCAGCCATCAGGGACACAACTGGCACTGGAGTGTGGACAGCCTCAACCACAAGACCCCAAAGAAAGCCTGCTAACAGGAGGGGATTATGGTGGGGTGGCACAATAGTCTAACAGTTAGTATAACGCTATTACAGCACCAGTAACACCCCACCACTCTCTGTAAGGTGTTTGTACATTCTCCCCATGACCACATGGACATACTTGGCAGTAGTCACTGAGGGAGGTTGCACCGATATAAGTGAAGTTTACTTGAAGCAGTAGGGTATCTCAGACTACCAAAGCAAGAGGTTAAAGACCTCAGTAAACACAACAACTAGATGATGAGCACAGGTCTTTGGTACATGGCCAGGTACCTCTGTCTGGGGCAGATGCTTTTCATGGGTTCACCCTCTCGAAGCTTGCTTGCACATCGGCCTCAGAGACTGAAATCACAGGATCATCAGGGGCTGCAGGAGTTCATGATGGTTCCTCCATGTTTTGATGGTCAAAGCAAACATGGAGCTCATCTGAAAGCAAAGTCCTGTTGTCAGCTATGTTGCTTGATTTTACTTTATAAAAGGTGATAGCATTCAAGCCCTGCCACATCTCTCGAGTACCCTTTGTTAATTCAATTTAGTCTGGAATTGCCACTACGCCCATGAAATGGCTTTCTGGAGATCATACCTGGGCCTCGTGTAACTTTCGTGGTCACCAGGCTTGAATGCTTCTGATTTGGCCCTTAGCTGATTGCTGATATCATGATTCACCCAGGGCTTCTAGTTGGGAAAATCTCTGAATGATTTTATGGGAAGACATTCATCCACAAATGTTTTAGTAAATTCCATGACAACCATGGTGTATCCATTCCGATCCACAGATGAGTCCCTGAACACCGCCCAGTCCACTGACTTGAAGCAATCCCACAGCCGTTCCTCTACCTCCTGCAACGACCTCCTTGTTGTCCTAATCTCTGCAGCTTTAATTTTTAGCCTCTATCTGTATGTAGGTAGGAGAAGGACAGCTAAGTGATCTGATTTTCTGAAATGCGGTCTGGGTATGAAATGTTAGGCGTTCCTTATCTTAGTACAATAGTGGTCTACTGTGCTGGGACCTCTTGTGCTACAGGTTATATGCTGATGGTAATTGGGCAGGGTTTTCTTCAAACAAGCCCGATTGAAACCCTTGACTATGATTCGAAATGCATTGGGATGGACCGTTTCTTGTTTGGAAATGGTATCATGCAGTTTCTCAAGCGTTTGATTAGAGTCAGCCACTGGTGTTATGTTAACTCCAGTGAGGATCATAGATGAGAACTCCTTAGTTAAATAGAACTGACAGCATTTGACCATTAGGTGATCAAGGTCAGGGAAACACAAGTTCGACAAAACTGCCACATCAGAGCACCACTGAGAGTTTATCATGAAGCACACACTCACTGCGTCAAAGTCCTGGCACTTCCTCCCTAACAACATTGTAGATGTACCCACACCTCAAGCACCTCAAGGTTCAGGAAGGCAACTCACCATCACCTTCTCAGGGACAACTATGAATGGTTCAGACTATGAACCCCTCATCCCTTGAAGAAGGATGTAGTAAACGGTGCCTGAATTAAGTAATTCAAGAAGAGGAAATCGGGAGAGCACATGGCAGTTCTTATCGAGGAGTCAGCAGTGGAAAAGGTGAGCAGCTTCAAGTTCTTGGGTGTCAACATCTCTGAGGATCTATCCTGGGCCCAGCATATTGATGAAATTACAAAGAAGGCAGGCCAGCAGCTATACTTCATTAGAGGTTTGAGGACATTTCATATGTCACCAAAGACTCTAGCAGATTTCTACAGGTGTACTGTGGAGAGCATTCTAACAGGTTGTATCACCAACTGGTATGGTGGGGTCACTGCATAGGACTGGAAAAATCTGCAGAAAGTTGTAAATTCAGCCAGCTCCATCATGGGGACTAGCCTCCCCAGCACCAAGGGCACCTTCAAAAGGTAATATCTCAAAAGGGCGGTATCCATCATTATGGAACCCCATCACCCAGGACATGCCCTCTTCTCATTGCTGCCATCAAGAAGGAGATACAGGAGCCTGAAGAGACACACTCAAGTTTTCAGGAACATCTTCTTCCACTCCACCATCAAACTTCCGAATGGTCCACGAACCCATAAACCTTATGTCTCTATTTTGCTGTCTCTGCATTATATACTATAAAAAGTATAATACATACTATATATTATTATTGTAATTTATAGTATTTTTTATGCATTTCACTGTATTTTGCTGCTGCAAAACAACAAACTCCACAATGTACTGCATGTCAATTATAATAAATCTGATTCTGATTTTGATAATTATCATTTGGAAGTGAAGCTCCCACAGTAATAATAATAGGCATCCATTAGTCTTGTGAGACCATGGATTTGCATCTTGGAGGGTTTCCAGGGCGCAGGCCTGGGCAAGGTTGTATGGAAGACCAGCAGTTGCCCATGCTGCAAGTCTTCCCTCTCCACGCCACCGATGTTGTCCAAGGGAAGGGCATTAGGGCTGACACAGCTTGGTACCGGTGTCGTCGCAGAGCAATGTGTGGTTAAGTGCCTTGCTCAAGGTCACAACACGTTGCCTCAGCTGAGGCTCGAACTAGCGGCCTTTAGATCACTAGACCAATGCCTTAACCATTCGGCCAAAAGCAAAATGGTGCAGGTGACGAATATTTGAAATAAAAACAGGGAATACTGGAAATAAACAGCAGGTCAGGCAACACCTGTAGAGAAAGAACATCTAATGAAACAGTAACTCTGCTTCCCTCTTTGCAACTGCTGCCCGAGTATTTCCATCATTCTCTGTCTTTATTGGCTCTCAGTCTGAGCTCAACTTCTCTCGTAAACTGATGTCACCTGTTACCAAAACTTGGCCTGATTTTCCCTCACATCTTGAGTAGTGAGAATGATATACAAAACATAATATAAGCTGAATTTTCTTAGTTGATGGAACATCAAGCATGCCATTGACCTCGAAGTTGGATATATCCTCCTCTGCATAATTCATAGTATATCTGGTCCCAACACCTAAGATTTCTGATGATTCATTGAGCAATTGTTGCAAGGCACCACAAGGTGTACTAACCCTTCGAAGAGATATAGGAATTGGACCAACTAATATGGACCTTATTCCCCAGTTCCACCTGCACCACAGCCACCCACATTTGCACAGGGAATTCTCTCCTTTCCAAAAAGGCAATTTGCAGCCAGTTTTTGAAAGTTTAAACAGCTTCTGTGTCAGCAGGGTTTTTGTATTTTTGCACTATGATTAACGATGCAGAAATATAGCATTAATCATGCTGCGAAAATTGACTTGTTAGTGCCTCATAATTGAATAAAGAAATAATTGTGGTGCAAAGCACACAAACAACTTTCATTCGCATTGACACCAACACTAACAATGTCCCACGGTGTTGGTTATTAACACAAATATAAAATCAGGTGTACCACAAGTGTAATGGCGCAGACAGATTGGAAATGTTACTGTGTTCCATACAGAGCAGCAGAGTAATATTAGAAATGTACTTTGGGAATGTAGGAAATGGTGCATTCCAAAATGTCTTGGAGTTATTTCAATGTAACCTCTGGAAATGATGTCAATTACACCATTAACCTCTGGAATTGCATGTTCATTACTCTGCTCACCTGTATCAGGATTCTAGGTAATGATGTGTGAACAGAGGCCATTAGGCATACAAAACTGTAGTCTGCAGACCACAATGGGCTGAAAAAGTCAATTAAAAATAGTTCTAGACCCTCTATGGTAAATGGAAGCAAAGGCACTCTGGACCTGGGGCTATAACTGTGAGTGAACGTCATGACAACAGAGATGCTTCCAAATGATCTATTTGAAAGCCTGCAGAGCAGCCTAAAGTCTGTATGCTGACCTTTGTACCTAAAACAGAATGCCGTGGGGTCAAGTCTTGCCATAAAATAAGAAGATAAGCTGACTGGCAGGAGGTAACGCGTGGGAATAAAGGGAACCTTTACTGATTGCCTGCTGGAGATTAGTGGTGTTCTGCCAGAGTCAGTATTGGGACTGCTTCTTTTCACATTATACGTCAGTGATTTGGATACTGGAACAGATGGCTTTGTGGCCAAGTTTGTGGATGATACAAAGATAGGTGGAGTGGCAGGTAGTGTTGAGGAAGCAGGGAGGCTGCAGAAGATTTAGACAAATTAGGAGAATAGGCAAGGAAATGGCAGGTGGAAAACAGTATAGGGAAGTATATGGTCATGTACTTTAGGCGAAAGCATAAATGTGTGGAATATTTTCTAAATGGAGGAGAAAATTCAGCAATCAAAGGCGTAACAGGACCACCTCAATCACAACTTGGATTCCCGCTGCCTCCTCCCTCTCCAAGTCCGAGTTTCTGTTCTTCTCTTCAGTGGAGAAGATCATTGGCTGTCAACTATCAACATTAAAAGATCTTTTCATCGCCAGAGTGAAGAGCTGTAAAAATTACTGCTGACTCCACCCACTCTAGCAGTCACCCATTCACCAAGTTGCCATCAGGGTGGTGCTACAAGCCCATCACCATCAGAACCACACATCGTCTCCGAAGCTGCTTTCATGCAGCTATCCAGCTCCTCAGCGAAACTCACTCATTTTGTGCATGGTCCATTAAATGGCTTTTCTTGTTCTCCTTCTTCTGTTGATAATTATTGAGTCTATTCTTTTGTTCATATTTATTTCAGTTTGATTACTGACATATGCTATGTGACCGTTCTGCTAATTGTTGATCGCTCATGGCTGTTTGCACTACTGTCTTGCAAATTGCTAGTTGCTATTGTGCTGTTTGTTATGGTATTGTCATGTGTTTTATGGTCAG
Organism: Mobula birostris; assembly: GCF_030028105.1. NCBI lineage: Eukaryota > Metazoa > Chordata > Chondrichthyes > Myliobatiformes > Myliobatidae > Mobula > Mobula birostris. Next base: position 162,550,195 of record NC_092371.1, read on the forward strand.
CACCGAACCACAATCAATTCTGGTATGTTTCACGATTCTGTTTCTGATTCTGAAATGACGTACTGCCATTGGAGATGATCCAAAGGATGTTCACAAGAATGATCCTGGGAATGAAGCAGTTAGAACAGAGAAGAGGAGGAATTTCTTTAGCCAGAAGGTCGTCAATCTGTGGAATTCTAGCTATAGATGTCTGTGGAAACCAGGTCATTGGGTATATTTAAAGTGGAGTTGATAGGTTCTTGAATAGCAAAGGCATAAAAAGGTTATTAGATTAGATTAGATTAGGTTAGATTAGATTCAACTTTATTGTCATTGTGCCAACTACAGATACAAAGCCAATGAAATGCAATTAGCATCTGACCAGAAGTGCAAAAGAATAGTACTATTTACAAAATAACTGCAAATAAAAAGTAAGTGCTACAGCACACAAATATAAAAGTACTAAGACAGTCCAATATGGGTGCAATACTGCTTAGCGCTCTGATGTGAGGTTCAGCAGGGTCACAGCCTCAGGGTAGAAGCTCTTCCTGAGCCTGCTGGTGGGGAGCGGAGGCTCCTGTAGTACCTACCGGATGGGAGGAGAGTAAAATGTCCATGGTTAGCGTGAGATGCATCCTCAATAATGCTTTTCACCCTGCCTAGGCAGCGTTTATGGTAGATGTTCTCAATGGTGGGCAATTGGGTGTCAATAATCCGCTGGGCAGCTTTCACCACACGCTGGAGTGTATTGCGGTCCAATACGGACAATTGCCATACCACACTGAGATGCAGTTGGTGAGTATGCTCTCAATGGTACAGCAATAAAAGTCTGTCAGTATCCTGGGACAGAGGTGAGCTTTCTTGATGCTCCACAGGAAATAAAGGCGCTGTTGCCCCTATTTGATCAGGATGGAGGAATTCAGGGACAAGGTGAGATCATCGGAAATGCGGACACCAAGGAATTTGAAGCTTGATACACGCTCTATTACAGCTCTATTGATGTAAATGGGGACATGAGTGTGGCTCCTAGCATGCCTGGAGTCCACAATAATCTCCTTGATCTTCTGGGTGTTAAGGGCCAGGTTGTTATCAGCACACCACGCGGCCAGGTGCTGGACCTTGTCCCTGTAAGTCGTCTCGTCATCCCCTCTGATCAGGCCAACCACCTTGGTGTTGTCTGCAAACTTGATTATGGAGTTAGAACCGTGTACAGGAATGCAGTCATAGGTGAAAAGAGAGTACAGAAGAGGGCTCAGCACACAGCCTTGAGGCACGCTGGTGTTCAGGGTGAGAATGGAGGAGGAGAGGTTGTCTAACTTAACTGATTGGGGTCCGTTAGTCAGAAAATCCAAGGTCCAATTACTAAGCTGACGAAGTTTGGCGATCAGCTTGGAGGGGATCACAGTATTGAATGCTGAACTAAAATCAATGAACAGCATTCTTACGTAAGAGTTGGGGCTGTCCAGGTGGGTCAGGGCAGAGTGAAGTGCCGTGGAGATGGCGTCCTCTGTTGACCTGTTGGTGCAATAGGCAAATTGATGGGCGTCCAGGGTAGTGGGCAGACAGGATTTCAGATGTGATAGAACCAGTCTCTCAAAGCACTTTGCAATAATGGGGGTGAGTACAACTGGACAGAAGTCATTCAGGCCCATGGCAGTGAAATGTTTTGGCACTGGCACGATGGTGGCAATCTTGAAGCTTGTGGGGACAACTGCCTGGGCCAGGGACAGATTGAAAATGTCCGTGAAGACCCTGACCAACTGCCCTGCACAGACTCTGAGCCCATGGCCAAGTATTCCATCCAGACCAGCTGCCTTCTGTATATTCACCCTGCTCAGGATGGCACAAACATCAGAGGTGGAAAGTGAGAGAGGCAGTTCACCAGGTGGGAGATCCGCTTTGAGGGTGACCTCCTTGTTCCCTCGGTCAAAGCGAGCTCATCAGGAAGGGAAACAGAGCTGGAAGGGGGCACAGTACTAGGTGGTTTGAAGTCTGTGATAATCTGTATGCCATGCCATATGTGCCAAGGTTCCAAGGAGTTGAAATGCTCCTCAATCCTCTGCTTGTACGTGTGTTTAGCCTGAGAGATTCCCCTCCTCATGTTGGCCCTGGCTGAGCTGTAAGCCTCCCGGTCTCCAGACCTGAAGGCTGAATCTCTGGCTTTGAGCAGGAGGCAAACCTCTCTGTTCATCCATGGTTTCTGATTGGGGAAAACTTTTATTTGTTTTATTTGTTATGGGGAGACAGCAGGAGAATGGGGTTGAGAGTGTTTATAAATCAGCCATGATGGAATGGCAGAGCGGACTTGATATGCAGAGTGGTCCAATTCTGTCCTTATGGCTTATGGTCTTAAAATCTTTAATGGTCAACACAGGTCGCTCAGCTAACCCCTGAAGCTGAATATGTATATTGCATCACACACCCTGCTGGAGGATCTCAACAAGTCAGGTAGAATCTGAGCAGAGGAATAAACAATCAATGTTTAGGGTAGAGACCCTTCCCCAGGATGGATGAAGAACATGTGTCTATGTACATTGCATAAAACTTTTAACTCAGTTGATCTGCAGGACATTGATTGCTGCATTTTCCATTTTACGATTCAGAAGGATGGAACTAAATGGGCTGCTCTGCGGGACGTCTTGATGAATCAGAATCGGGTTTATTATTACTGACATTCTGTACGTAGTGAAATCTGTTGTTCTGCAGCAGCAGTATGGTGCTATACATAAAATATATTACAAGTTATAATGAGAAATATTATAACATTAAATACGTAGTGCAAAAAGAGAGCAAAAGAATAATGAAGTGGTCTCATTGTCTGATCGGAAATCTGACGGTAGAGGGGACGAAGCTGTTCCTAAAACAATGAGTATATGTCTTCAGGCTCCTGTACATCTTCCCTAATGGTAGTGATAGGAAGAGGGCATGTCTTGAGTGGTGGGGGCTCTCAATGATAGATGACACCTTTTTTGTATTCAAAGCATCACTCCTTAATCTGTTCCATACTTTACAATATTTAATATCAATGCACTTTAGTTCATTATTTATGGGTGATTCCTCCACAGATTTTATCTTTGCCTTGTTAAGTTATCATGTGTTTTGTGCTTTACACCCTGGTTCAGAGAGAGGTTGTCTTGTTTCTCTATACATTATATACATGTATGTAGTTAAATGACAATAAACTTCACTTGACTTGACCTGACTTGAGGCTTCGCCTTTTGAAGATGTTGTGAATGTTATTTGGTTGAATTCCTTCCGAACTTTCTCCTCAAACGCTGACCATCTGTCTCAGGTGCCCTCCCCCTTCAATCATTTTCATTCCATCTGTAAATAATAGAGAAATAAACATTATGAGTATCGTTGCAATGAGCTGCAACCCTTGTAAAGGGTAGGTCACGAAACCTGTCACAATATCAAATCTTTACCCATTTAAGTTGTTTCATTTCAGCATTTCTCTGATGAGTGGAACCTGCAGAGAGGAGAAAATGTGCTTTGTCAAGTGTGATCTTGCTCTAGTGTGGCAGACTGTAATGAATGCTAATCTGTTTCTGTGTTAGTTATAAAACCATTCTGTGTTTCTCATCCCAGGTTCATTTCATTTCAGAAATAAAAAATACAGAAGGGTTCCACTATTTGGAAGAATTATCTAATGACCATCACCTGGTCCAACCACACAGATGTCATGGTCAAGAAAACTCACCAACACTTCTCCTTCCTCAGAAGGCTAAAGAAATTTGGCATGTCCTCGTCCATCCTTACCAATTTTAATTGATGCGGCATAGAAATCGTCCTACCTGGATGCACCGTGGCTTGGTATAGCAACAGCTCTACACATGACCACAAGAAACTGCAGAGTTGTGGACACAGCTCAGCACGTCACAGAAACCAGCCTCCCCTCCACGGGCTTTGCCTGTAGTTCTCGCTGCCTTAGTAAAGCAGCCAGCATAATCAAAGACCCCACCCAGCTTGGACATTCTCTTCCTTCCTCTATCAGGCAGCAGATACATGAGCCTGAAAGTACACACCACCAGGCTAAAAAACAGTTTCTATCCCACTGTTAAATAACTATCGAATAGTTACCTAATGTGATAAGTTGGACTCTTGACCTCACAATCTACCTTGTTACGATCTTGCACCTTATCGTTTACCTGCACTGCACTGTCTCTGCAAATGTAACACTTTATTTTGCACTGTTACTGTTTTGCCGTGATCTACGTTAATGCTCTGTATAACGTTCTGATCTGTATGAAGAGTACGCAAGACAAGTATATCACTGCATCATGGAACATGTGACAACAATAACCTAATAAACCTTGAAGGGATTATCTTTCAGAAGAGAGGTTAAGCTAAGGTAACATCCAGCCACAAAGTTAGATGAAAAGGATCCCATGCCAATGGTTCAAACAAGAACAAGATTTTGTTCCCTAATATTCAATCCAATATTCATCCCTTCATCAGGAGAACTAAGATAATGAGTGGCATTTATGCCTGCACCTATATCTCTACATACCAACTGGTATGGTCCTGATCTTCACCTCCCCCAGCCCCTACTTTCCACCAACTCCCCAGTCATCATAGACTCACCATCTCTATTGAGCAGGTGAGAAGGGCTCTGGGGAAACTCAGACATGGCAAAGCAATGGAACTGGATGGAGTGAACCCCGAGATCCTGAAAGAGTGTGCTGAGCACTGTGTGCAGTTCTCCAGCACATTTTCAATCTGAGTCTCGGCCGGGAAAGGGTCCTGACGGTGTGGAAAACATTATCTGTGGTCCCAGTACCCCAGAAGGGCCAACTGAAAGTCTTCAATCACTACTGTCCAGTGACCCTGACATCATGTGACCCTAGAGTGGTGGGTGCTGGCTCACCTCTGACCCCTGGTCAGATCAGCTCTCTATCCCCTGCAATTTGCCTACCAAGAGCACATTAGAGTCGATGATACTGTCATCTACCTGCTGAACAGAGTCTGCTCCCATTTGGATAAGCAGGACAGCACTGTGAGGATCATGTTTTTTGATTTCTCAAGTGTCTTCAACACCATACAGCCCTCATTACCAAGAGAAAGCTCCGTTCAAAGCAGATTGGCACTTTCATTCTATCCTGGATAATGGACTACCTGACTGGCAGACCACAGTATATGCAGCTTCAGAGCTGTGTGTTAGACATGGCTATAAGCAGCACTAGGGCCCCACAGGGGACTATATTGGTTTCCTTTCTGTTTACCCTGTATTCCTCGGACTTTCGATACCTGTATATATTTCTATCTATCTATTTATCTATTACTGATTGCCAGAGGGTAATCTTTAGAAATCAACTGTCACAGTTCCCACCATTTGGTAATGACAGTGCTTTGGAGAAAGGCAAGGAGTGGCACGTTAGTGGTGGTCGGTGCAGCTCTGTAAGATCAGGGTTCGATTCCTGTTGCTCTCTGCAAGGAGGTTGTACATTCTCCCTGTGACTGCGTGGGTTTTCTCTGGGTGCTCTGGTTTCCTGACACATCCCAAAAACACGTACAGTCAGGGTTAGTACATTGTGGGCAAGCTATGTTAACAATGGAAGCGTGGTGACACTTGGTGAGACTTCAGCATAATCCTCATTGACTTGATTTGATGCAAACAACACATCTCACTCTTGTGCTTTGACATACAACTAACAAATAGAAAACGATCTTGTTCTTAATATTAATGAACAGTCATGTAATGTCCGTCCTGTTTTCTATATGCAAACTCTATGTGAAAGAGAATGAAAAACAAAACCTGCACGTACTGGAAGTCAGATCTGAAAATGAGGGATCATCAACCTGAAATGTTAACTCTGTCTTTCTTTTCAAAGAAACCTGCTACCCCACCTGCTGAATGCTCCCAGATTTTCTGTTATTATTTCTATTGCACCTGCCAATTAACACTGAGCTACAAAGATGACAGTTTTCATTACAGTTATTAGTCATAACCACAGTGTTACCATGACATGATACAGTGTGTGGGGTAGAAACATTTCACCACTTTCCAGCCATCAGGTTATCCAATGACATTCACTATGGAGACCAGAGAGAGAAAGCAGGTCCTTCGACCCATTGAGTCCGAGTTAATCAACCAACTATCTACACTGATCCAACTTCTATTCTCGCCACCTTCTAATCAATTTCACAGAATGTTAGAATGAAGATAAAGCTTTATTGTACATCAAAAAATCATAACACACTGTGAAATGTAACATTTGCATAAGTCAACGAGGATTGTACTAGGCAGCTTGAAACATACAGGGCAATGCACATTGAAACATACAGTGCAATGTGTCATTGAAACATACAGTGCAATGTGTCATTTTGCATCAATGAGATCAACACAGTCTGCGGATTGTGCTGGGGGCAGCCCACAAATGATACTGCGCTTCTAGCACCGATGTAGTGTGCCCACAACTCACTAACCCTAACTGTACATCTTTGGGATGTGGGAGGATACCAGGGCACTTGGAGGAAAGTCTTCGGGAGAACATACAAACTCCTTGCAGGAATTAAACCCCAACTGGTGATTTCTGGCACTGTATGGCTACAGTAGGGTCTTTTAAGAGACCCTTGGATAGGTACATGGAGCTTAGAGAAATAGAGGGCTGTGGGTAACCTTAGGTAATTTCTAAAGTAAGTACATGTTTGGCACAGCATTGTGGGCTGAAGGGCCTGTATTGTGCTGTATGTTTTCTATGTTCTATGTTCTCTATGCTAACCATTACAATGCTGTCCCATTCTCCTATACATTAGAGAAGATTTACAGTGGCTGATTAATTTACCAATCTGTGCATCATGTGGGAGTAATCAGGAGCTTCAGAGGAAACCTACAGAGTCACAGAAAGAACATGCAAACTCGACAAAGACAGTGCCCGAGGTCAGGCTTGAACCAGGTCTCTGGCACTGTGAGGCAACAAGATACTCTGAGAGTTGTGGAGTCAGAACCCAACAAGGTAATCTGAACAATGTAGAGGGTAAACTTTGGAAATTTATTGTATATAAAAACTGAATCTGTAAATCTATTCATGTTAATTCTCTTACCAAAACACTTAATAACCTGCTGAGAGTTTTCAGAATTGTCTGGTGTTATTTCTGATTTCCAGCATCTCAAGCCTTTGATTTTCATCGCATATATATATATATATATATATATATATATATATTTTTTTTTTTTTTTTTTAAATTTATTGATTTATTGATTGATTTAAACGAACATAAAATATAGAACAGTAAGTCATGGGAAAACCCCTTCGGTCCACAATATTGTGCCGAACCAATTAAATTAGTAATCAAATAAGCAACTAAACTAACCCCCTCCACCTACACAATGTCCCTATCCTTCCATTTTTCTCACGTTTATATGCCTATCTAAAAGTCTCTTAAACATCTCTAAAGTACCTGCCTCTACTGTCACCCTAGGTAGCACATTCCAGGCACCCACCACTCTGTGTAAAAAACTTTCACCTCACATCTCCTTTGAAACAACCTCCTCGCATCTTAAATGTATGCCCTCCAGCACTAGACATTTTAACCCTGCGAGAAAGATATTGTCTGTCCACCCTATCTATGACTCTCATAATCTTATAAACCTCTATCAAATCTCCCTTCAGCCTCTGCCACTCCAGAGAAAACAACCCAAGTTTGTCCAACATCTCGGTATATCACATGTCCTATAATCCAGGCAGCCTCCTGGTAAACCTCTTTTGCACCCTCTCCAAAGCCTCAACATTCTTCCTGTAATGGGGTGACCAGAGATTTATAAAGCTATAACTTTTGAACTAAGTTCCTTCACAAATAAAGGCAAGCAGTTTATTTGTCTTCTTAACCTCCCTATTGACCTGTGTAGGTCAGAGAGTTACAGTATCAACTTTGGCCTCAAGATCCCTCTGCTCATCAACACTGTAAAGGGTTTTTTTACATTTGACCTACCAAAGTACAGTCTCTTTCACCAATCAACTTCCCAGCTCTTTACTTCATCCCTCCCCCTCCAAATTTCACCTATCACCCTGTATTTCTTTCTCCTCTGCCCCCACCTTTTACATCTACTCCTCAGCATTTTTTCTCCAGTCCTGAAGGGTTTCAGCCCAAAATGTCGACTGTACTTTTTTCCATAGATGCTGCCTGGCCTGCAGAGTTCTTCCAGCAGTTTGTGTGTGTAACCAACAAGATTGAATGCTTCATTTGTGACTTCCAGAGAACCTCTGGATGGCAAAAACACCAGGATCCAGCAGTACTGACAAAGCTGTCTACAAGAGTTAGCCCCATTTACCTGTATTTGGCCCATATCCCTCTCCTATCCATGTAGCTCTTAAGATGTCTTTCAAACATTGTAATTATGCCTGCATCTACATCTTCCTCATTCAGTTTGTTCCATATATGCACCACCCTCTGTGAGTAAAATCTACTTCTCAGTTTCCTTTTAAACGTTGCCCTTCTCATCTTAACCTTCTGCTTTCTAGTTTTAGACTTCCCTATAATTGGAAAAAAAGACTGTGACTATTTACCTTATCTATGCCCCTCATGGTGTGATGGATATTTACCGTCCAGGGCCAGGAGGCCTTTTTGCTTTCCAAGGTCAGCTTTCCAGCACAGCAGCTGACATAGAGATCAAGAGTTGTTCTTGAGTAAGTTAAACTTCTAACCAATATTCTTTGTTCAGTTTCTTGTTGTAAATGGGAGCCAGTCTTCAGTTCTTAATGTAAGTGGTCAGAAATATCAGCCTAAAGCTAAAAGAACAGCTTTGCAAACAACAGCACTGTCTATAGAGCACAGAACTGATGCAGTGAAAGACAATGTTATGTTAATTGGCCTCCATCAAATCAGACAACCCTGGCTCAGTTATTTAGTTCCAGGAGGTTGGCAGACAGATTGATACTATCACTGAGAACATCAAACAGCCGATCTATTAATAGTTGGAAGATTTGTGTACTCAAAGAGTAAGATTTACAACATTACTTGTGAGTATCTGGGAACTCTGTCCCCAGAAGTTCTTAGACCATCTGTGTGAAAAGGTATCTGAAAAAATATCACACGTGTGTGAAATCACCCATGAAAAGATACAGTATAAATGTACGATGATGCTTGTTAGGAATGGTCAAGGAACATCAAGAAGAATGACAGAAAGACAGGGTGAACCAGAATCCATTCCTTTGCCTTTGATTTCTGAGATGGATGATTTGTTAATCTGAAAATTATTGGTATGTCCTTTTAGCTTATAGGAATTATTCCCATGTTTTGGAAATCCTTTGTGTTTTAGAAATGGTGTACAATTTGGAATTCTTCTGTGAGTTTTAAATACGTTTTAAAAATATTTAAATTCATACATGTACACTAAAAACAAATGAACTGTGTTTAAATTAATTTGTGAGCTGGAAGTATCTCTTCCTCAGCAGGGAAAGGGGACCCACCATACAAATGGTGAGTTTTGGCAGCTAATGTCACCATGGGGATAAACAGAGATGTGAACTAGCCTTTTAGGGTAGCTGCTTACAGTATAACCTGCCTTTAGTGAGGGTACCCGTCACTTTCTTTATCAGATAAGGCTTATGATTTTGAGTTGTGTTTAGAACTTTGCAGTCAGAAAACAATTAACATCATGGAGGGAAGGGGTCTGCTTTGCTGTTGTTCATCAACACTAACAACACATTTCACTGTACATATTTCAATGTACATTCATGTGTTAATTAAATGAACTTGAATATGACCAGAACTGCACACAATACTCAAAGTGTGGTCTCACCACTGGCTTCTACAGTTGCAAAGTTATGTCCCAGGTCCCATATCCATTGCTCTGACTGATGAAGGCAAGCACACCAAACATCTTCTTCACCACACTGAATAACTGAGTCTCCTCCTTTTTGCGGGGGGGCTGGGGTACTCTCCACTTGCCTGGATCAGTGTCGCACTAATGATCCTCAAGAAGCCCAGCTACATCTTGATTGGCACCCAATCCACCACCCTAAGCATTCACTCCCTCCACCATCGACGCACAGTAGTGGTAGTGCGCACCATCTACAAAATCTACTGCAGCAGCTGGCAAAGGATGCCTGCCCCGACTGCAGCTCCCATTCCTACAGCTTTTCCCATCAAGACAAACAAGAGCAGCAGGTGAATGGGGATGCTACCACATGCTGGATTCCCTCTCAATCCCACAGCAACCTGACCTGGAAATACACTCCGTGGCCATCTTATTAAGTGCACCTGTACACCTGCTCATTAATGCAAATATATAATTAGCCAATCATGTGCAAGCAATTTAATGATTAAAAACATGCAGACATGGGAAAGAGGTTCAGTTGTTGCTCAGAATGGGGAAGAAATGTGATCTAAATTATTTTGACCGTGGAGTGATCGTTGGTGCCAGACGGTATGGTTTGAGTATCTCAGCAACTGCTAATTGCCAGGGATTTTCATGTACAGGAGTCTCTAGAATCTGCACAGAATGGAGTGAAAAAAAGGGAGCAGAATTTTGTGGATGAGGGCAATGGCCAAGTTAGTTCAAGCTGACAGGAAAGTGATGGTAACACAGAAATTAAACACATGTCAAATCCCGAAGTAGGCTACAGCAGCAGAAGACTGTGAACATACATAAACACATTCAGTAGTCTCTATTAGGTACTGTACCTCCTGTAACTAATAGAGTGGCTACTGAGTGTGTATTGCTCATCAGAACGACTGAGTATCGGCAGATTAGTAAATTGGTTTATTATTGTCACATGTACTGAAGTGCCATGAAAAATTCAGCTTTGTGTAACATCCCTACAGATCAGTTCATTACAACAGTGGATTAAGGTAGTACAATGTAAAACAATAACAGTGTGCAGAATGAAATGCTATAGATGCAGAGAAAGTGCAGTGCAGGTAGACAATAAGCTGCAAGGTCACAACAAAGTAGATAATGAGGTTGAGAGCCAACTTAATGTTCCGTGGAAATGTACAGCTCAACAAGGTGGCTCAGCACCAAGGACAATTAGAAATGGGTAATAGCATATTGTGATGGCAGGATAATAATTAAAACAAGGCATGTAATGAGGAAAGTGCTCATGAGAACTTTCAGACAGAGATGGGATCATTTATAATGGATAATAGGCATATGACAGAGGAATTAAACAAGTTCCTAGTATCTGTCTTCCCAGAGATAACGGGGAATCAAAGACCCATTACAAAGGAGAAAATAAATAATAGTAACAAAGAAACATTACAGGAGATGTTAAAGAGTTCAAAAACAGTTACATCAACTTCTCAGATGATATACGCCCCAAAGTTTCAGGGTCCAATCCCTGCTGCTGTCCAAGGAGTTTTTACTTTCTCCCTGTGACCACGTGGGTTTCCTCCAGCTGCTCTGCTTTCCTCACACATTCCAAAGATGCATGCTTAAGATTCATAATTTGTGGGCATGCTGCATTGGCGTCAGAGACATGACGACACTTGCGGGCTGACTAGAACATTCTCACTGATTTGCTTGGACACAAATGATGCATTTCACTATATGCAGAAATGTTTCAATGTATATGTGACAAATAAATCAGTCATGCCTCAGTTTGACCACCTGGGGGCACCAGAATGCTCACAGCTCTGATGCTCCTCCTCCTAATTATTAGTTCATTATTTTCACCTATGTCTTGTTTCCATCATCAGAGCACAAATGCCTTGTTTTGTTTGTCTAGTTAAGAACCCTCTGTTCTGTTCATCTTTGCTCAGTCTTGAGTTTACCTATTCTGTATGTAGTGATTCCTGAGGCCTTGCCTATATTATTTACTAGCCAATCCACAAGTAGAAATTCTTTGTTCAATTCTATCTTGGAATAATTCCTACAGATGGAAGGCAGGAAAATGTTTCCCTGTAATTTTATAAAAAGGGGAAGGAAGAAACGCAGAACACAGATCAGTCCCTCCATTGGTCAGGGTCACCATGGATGTTGTGTCCTAGCTGTCTGTGATATGCAAGCCAGTATGCAAACAAGCCAGGGCAATATGACATGGAGAGCAGGCTGTTGCCCATGCAGTACGCTCCGCCTCTCCATGCAGCTGATGAATCCATAGGAACAGCAGAGACCAAAACAGTCTGGCACCAGTGGCATCGCAGGAGTTGCCAGTCATGATTGAACTCAACGTAGGACAGCCTTCGGGACTCCAGCTCCAGACTTTTCCTCGGAGCTTACTTCCAAAGTGGGTATAGGCACAAGGCACCAGGGGTTTGAGATCAGAGTTTTCCCTCCCCTAAATGAGCTGCCAACCACTGCTGATGAATCCCATCTGCCTGAAGCAACTGGCTTTAAGATGCCAATAATCTGCCTTTGCCGCTTCTCCTGTCAGTAGAAACAGTTCCACCGGGCTTGGTAGCTAAGCCGCACATGAAGGCCAGGAGTTACACTTGTTTGTCAGAGACTCTTTGAGATGCACACCATTGGGAGCATTTAGTAGATAGCAGGAACTTATCCCCACTATATCCCCCAGCTATGACAACCTTAAGGAACCACAGATGTGGGAAAACTAGTGGGAAAAATGCTGAAATATCTAACATGGATCTTGTAACTCACAGCTGAGTGGAGTAAAATCTTAAAACTTTAGATGAAGTGAAATAATGATGGAGAAAGAAAGGAATAAATAAATATAATGGCAGGCTAGATGAAGTGTGAGGGAGAAGGCTTGAGTGGGACCAAGTAGTCTGCTTCTGTGGTGTAAAACTTCATGGACATGTGGAGCACCCCTAAAATGGTGTGTAGTTGCTTCATCCCCAATGCCAACATTTTATGCCAGTTATCAGGACTGTATATTCTGAAGTATGGTGCCGAGCTTTTCTTTTTTGCTTTTCAATCCAAAACCTATCGTTTCTTTCTGCAACTTGGTTTCATCATGCATTCACCCTGGTCCAGATTTATGCCTGTCTTGGAGATCTGCCAGGTATGTGTGACAGAACTCCTGAATTCTTTTTTACCACCTGCTGCTCCATATGGTTCAATTTCACATCAACCAGCGATCAGCTTGCACCACACAGCTCAGTTGTCTGTTATCGTTCAGCCTCACTCCTCAGTCAATCGACCGGGATTTTGTGAAATTAACCAAGTGCCGATCCCTCAGAGGGCAGGTGCCTGACAGCCACTCGCTGCTGCTACCAGACATCCTCATTCAATAAGAGACAGAGAGAATGAAATTAACCTCATGCATGGTCTTGGATGTAAAACTGATCATCAGGGGGCTCGTTGCCTAAGTTTTATAAGAATTATATTTCAATCTTCTTGTCATCCTACTTGAACCAAATTGGGACTCAGTAGTAAATCATGTTTCAGTTACTGTTACAATAGAGATATTCTACAGTGGGAATTGTGCTAGTCTTGGATCAGTGCCATATCCCTCATAAATAATGTCCTTTCTGGGCCAATATCCCCAGTACTCAGGCCACACTAAGTGTATGCTAGACAACTGACTCCCATAAACACTCTCTCTCATGAGGTTTACCATGGGAAAAGATAACCAGGAAGATAGGAAACGAACTTCTAGGAAATTCTCCAAACCTTGAACATGTGCAACATCCCCACTGACTGCAGGGAATTTCTGCTCTGACATCTTAAAGTGGAAGAGGAGCTTCCAGAAAAGGGTGGCACTGTGGACTAGCAGTTAGCATAATGCTTTACAGCACCGGCCGTGGGGTTCAATTCCCACCACTGCACGCAAGAAGCTCGCATGTTCTCCCCATGTCCACGTGCGTTTCCTCCAGGTGTTCCGGATTCCTCTCACATTCCAAACACGAACAGGTGAGTAAGTGGTGGGAATACCATGTTGGCGCTGGAAAGTATGGCAACGGTTGTGAGCTGCCTCCAGCATATCCTCAGTCCGTGTTGTTCACTGATGCAAGCAACACATTTCACTCTGTGTTTTGATGTCATGTGACAAACAAAGCTAATCTTCATAAATTGTTTATGTCACAGAGGAGCTCAGGTCCATCTGTCCTGTGCAAGTGATGGAAGGCCCGCGTCACCTCACAAACTATCCACCTGCCCACCCTTTCTTCCCTTTGAGCAGAGGAGCCCACAGTTCCCACATTGGCCTCAGCAGTCACTTCAGAGCCCATGGCCATCCCCAGTCCCAAGAGAAATGAGAAGTAATTCAATATAGTGGAAGTGAATTCACAATTACACAATTTCCCAGTGAGAATGCAAATTCACAGGATGTATAGTTGCAGCATCCCGCTATGCAATATGTTCCCTAATTACTATTTATAGTAAACGTGTTAATGTGTTCTTTATGAATATGTAGAGGTTTAAGGAATGAGAGAAAAAAATATTTGGCCTTCAAATCCAAGCTAAATTTTCAAATATTCTATCTTATTTCAATTTAGATCATAATAACATAAGACATAGGAGCAGAATTAGGCCATTTGGCCCATCAAGACCACTCTGCCATTTCATCATGAATGATTTATTATTCTTCTCAACCCCATTCTCCTGCCTTCTATCCGTAACCTTTGACACCCTTACCAATCAAGTCTATCAACCCCCGCATTAAATATACCTAATGTCTTGGCCTCCACAGCCTTCTATGGCAAAGAATTCCACAGATTCACCACCCTATGGTTAAAGAAATTCCTCCTCATTTTGCTTCTAAAGGGAAGTCCTTCTAAGCTGAGGCTGTTGCTCCAGTCTTAGACTTCCCCATTATAGGAAACATCCTCTCTATGTCTATTCAATCTAGGTCTTCCAATATCTGATAAATTTCAATGAGATCCCCCTTCAATCTTCTAAATCCATTGAGTACAGGCCCAGAGCCCTCAAATGCTCTTCATATTAACCCTTTCATTCCTGAGATAACTCTCATGGACCTCCTCTGAATTCTCTCTAATGCCAGCACATTCTTTCTTAGATAAGGTGCCCAAAAGTGCTCACAATTTTTTACAAAATCAGAAAGCAATAGATGGCCTAGTCATCATTCCTGTTGTTAACTGCCGGAGCTTGCCTGGTGCATTTCCAATATTGAAGCATCGATAATGATTTTAAAAGGCCCCTACTGCCTGGAGACCTCATGAATACATGGTAGGTGTTTCTGAACTGTCGGTATATTAAACGTAGTCGAAAAATAGAAGATCAAACTACAAAATTTGCAGGTGTCACCACAACAATCATTCCAGAGAAATCAACAAAAAATACAAAATGACATCTTATAGAGTCTGCAGACTACGTGGTAGTTAAGAAGCAGGTATCCAAAATGATAGATGAGTGAAACATTTGAGCAATAAGGAAAATGAGGGGATATTTTCTTGGAAAAAAAAACATTGACAACAAACAGATTCAGGAGTTCTGATACTCAAATCACTGCAAGTATAGGCACAGGTTAATAAGGCCATCAGGAAGCAAACAGGCACTAATTCATTTTGAAAGGGATAAATCCAAGAAACAAAACCAACAATATGTTGAAATTATTTTGACCTTTGATTAAACCATATTTGGATAAACTGTAAATATTTCTGGGTCGCAAACTAACAAAGAGATAGACGTTGTTGAAGCTCTGTAAAAGATTTACAACGTAATACCAGAACTGAGAAGTTTTAACAATTGAAAACAACGATAGTCACTCAAGACTATTGACTATTTAGTAAAGTCATGAATTGTTTGTAATCTTAACTCTGCATTTCCATTCACCCACAATGACCTTTCACCTCCTAGTTTATCAAGAATCTACCCAACTCTCTCTTCAAGATATTCAAAGACTTGGCATAGAGGGAACACAATGAAGATTCACCCATTTGACTTTGGAGATAACAAGAACTTGTCATATGTCACCCAGGCCTTTTATTCACTGGAGTTTAGAAGAGCAAAAGGGGATTTCATTGATGTACAAAATTCAAACAGAGCTGGACTAGGCAGGTGGATTGGTGGAGGGGCAGGTAGTGTTGAGGAAACAGGTAGGATGCAGAATGACAGACAGATTACGAGAATGGGCAAGAAAGTGGCAAATGAAATAAGTTTTGGAAAATGCATGGTTATGCACTTTGGTAGTAGAAATAAGTTTGTGGACTATTTTCTAAACGGAGAGAAAATCTAAAAATCTGGGATGCAAAGCGACTAAGGAGTCCTTGTGCAGAACCCCTAAAAGGTTAACTTGCAGGTCAAGTCAGTGGTGAGGAAGGCAAATGCCATGTTAGCATTCATTTCAAGAGGTCTAGAATACAAGAGCAAGGATGTATTGCTGATGCTTTATAAGGCACTGGTGAGGCCTCACCTTGAGTATGGTGAACAGTTTTGGACCCCTCATCTTAGATTGGATTGGAGAGTGTCTAGAGGAGGTTCACAAGGATGATTTCAGGAATGAAAGGGTTTATCATACGAGGAATGTTTGATGACTCTGGGTCTGTACTCGCTGGAATTCAGAAGGATGAGAGGTGATCTCATTGAAACCTTTCGAATGTTGAAAGGCCTAGACAGAGTAGATGTTGCTTTTATTTGCTGGTGGGGAGAGGGGGATTGTTGCTTGCTGCTGCTTATGCAAGAGAGGGAGGGGAGCTGGGGGGGTGCTTTGTGGTTCTAACATTTAACTGTCATTCATTTTTTGGGGCATTCCTGTTTTCATGGTTGGTTGTGAAGAAAAAACATTTCAGGATGTATATTGTGTACATTTCTCTGACATTAAGTTGGACCTTTGAATCTTTGAAAGGATGTTTCCTGTGGTGGAGGAGTCTAGGGCAAGAGGGCACAGCCTCAGGATAGAGGGGCGCCCTTTCAAAACAGAGATGTGGAGAAACTTCTTTAGCCAAAGGGTGGTGAATTTCTGGAACTTATTGCCACATGCAGCTGTACAGGCCAGGTCATTGGGTGCATTTAAGGCAGAGATTGATAGATCCTTGAGTAGACATGGCATCAAAGGTTACAGGGAGAAGGCCGGGAACTGGGGTTGAGGAGGAGAGAAAAAAGGATCAGCCATGATTGAATGGCGGAGCAGACTCGATGGGCCGGTTGGCCTAATTCTGTTCCTATATCTTATGGCCTTATAGATGGATGTAGGGGCATTGTTTCTCCTTGGTGGATTCTCAGGAAATGGCAAAGGCATTCAGGAGTGAGATGAGGAGAAATATTTTCATTGAGAGGATAATCAGATCTCAGAATTTTCTACCACAGGAAGAAGGCTGTGGAAGCCAGGCTGCTGAACAGATGTAATGAAGATTCAGATGGATTTCTAGACACAAGGAGTGTGGGGTGAATGTGGGGATATGGTAACAGAATCAATTGCAGGCTTATTATCAACGGCATATGTCATGAAATTGTGACATATGTCCTGATGAAGGGTCACAGCCCAAAACATCAAATGTTTATTCCTCTCCATAGATGCTACCTGCTTGGTTCTTTCAGCATTTTGTGTGTGTTCCAGGATTTGCAAAGTATCTTGTATTTTTTGTTGTATGATTAGTTGTTTTGCAGCAGCAGCAGTACAGTGCACACATAAAATTACTAAAAGTTACAAAAAATAAATAAATAGTGCAAAAAGAGGGAAACAAGGGAGTGGGAACAGCCATGGTCTTATTGAATGAGGGAGCAAGCTTGAAGGGCCATGCCATCCGAGATGTCTGAGGTATTTCTGGATGCGTCCACAATATCCTGAAAAGGGAGGGTGAGCAGCCAGAAGTTGTGGTACATATTGGTACCAATGACATAGGAAGAAAAAAGGAGGAGATCCTGAAAAAAGAATACAGGGAGTTAGGAAGGAAGCTGAGAAGTTAGACCTCAAAGGTAGTAATCTCAGGGTCGCTGTCTGTGCCACACGACAGCAAGGATAGGGATAGAATAAGGTGGCAGATAACTGCGCAGCTAAAGAATTGGAGCAAGGGGCAGGGATTCAGATTAAGAAACATAAAAAACAGGTGCAGGAGTAGGCCAGTTGGCCCTTCGAGCCAGCACCGCCATTCAGTATGATCATGGCTGATCATCCAACTCAGAACCCTGTACCTGCCTTCTCTCCATACCCCCTGATCCCTTTAGCCACAAGGGCCATATCTAACTCCCTCTTAAATATAGCCAATGAACTGGCCTCAACTGTTTCCTGTGGCAGAGAATTCCACAGATTCACCACTCTCTGTGTGAAGAAGTTTTTCCTCATCTCGGTCCTAAAAGGCTTCTCTTTTATCCTTAAACTGTGACTCCTGGTTCTGGACTTCCCCAAAATCAGGAACAATCTTCCTGCATCTAGCCTGTCCAATCCCTTTAGAATTTTATATGTTTCAATAAGATTCCCCCCTCAATCTTCTAAATCCCAGTGAGTATAAGCCTAGTTGATCCAGTCTTTCATCATATGAAAGTCCTGCCATCCCAGGAATCAATCTGGTGACCCTTCTTTGTACTCCCTCTATGGCAAGGATGTCTTTCCTCAGATTAGGGGACCAAAACTGCACACAATACTTCAGGTGTGGTCTCACCAAGGTCTTGTACAACTGCAGTAGTACCTCCCTGCTCCTGTATTCAAATCCTCTTGCTATGAATGCCAGCATACCATTCGCCTTTTTCACCGCCTGCTGTACCTGCATGCCCACTTTCAATGACTGGTGTATAATGACATCCAGGTCTCATTGCACCTCCCCTTTTCCTAATCGGCCACCATTCAGATAATAATCTGTTTTCCTGTTTTTGCCACCAAAGTGGATAACCTCACATTTATCCACATTAAATTGCATCTGCCATGAATTTGCCCACTCACCTAACCTATCCAAGTCACCCTGCATCCTCTTAGCATCCTCCTCACAGCTAACACTGCCGCCCAGCTTTGTGTCATCCGCAAACGTGGAGATGCTGCACTTAATTCCCTCATCTAAGTCATTAATATATATTGTAAACAATTGAGGTCCCAGCACTGAGCCTTGCGGTACCCCACTAGTCACTGCTGCCATTCTGAAAAGGTCCCGTTTATTCCCACTCTTTGCTTCCTGTCTGCCAGCCAATTCTCTATCCACATCAATACTATACCCCCAATACCGTGTGCTTTAAGTTTGCACACTAATCTCTTGTGTGGGACCTTGTCAAAATCCTTTTGAAAATCCACGTATACCACATCCACTGGTTCTCTCCCATCCACTTTGCTGAACACCTACGCTCTGTCCACCAGAGAAAGTAGGATCTCCCAGTGGCCACACATTTTAATTCCACATCCTATTCCCATTCTGACATGTCTATCCACGGCCTCCTCTACTGTAAAGATGAAGCCACACTCAGGTTGGAGGAACAACACCTTATATTCCATCTGGGTGCCTCCAACCTGATGGCATGAACATCGACTTCTCTAACTTCCGCTAAGGCCCCACCTCCGCCTCGTACCCCATCCGTTATTTATTTTTATACACACATTCTTTCTCTCACTCTCCTTTTTCTCCCTCTGTCCCTCTCACTATACCCCTTGCCCATCCTCTGTTCCCCCCCACTTGCCTTTCTCCCTGGGCCTCCTGTCCCATGATCCTCTCATATCCCTTTTGCCAATCACCTGTCCAGCTCTTGGCTCCATCCCTCTCCCTCCTGTCTTCTCCTATCATTTTGGATCTCCCCCCCCCCCTCCCACTTTCAAATCTCTTACTAGCTCTTCCTTCAGTTAGTCCTGACGAAGGGTCTCGGCCTGAAACGTCGACTGTACCTCTTCCTAGAGATGCTGCCTGGCCTGCTGCATTCACCAGCAACTTTGATGTGTGTTGCTTGAATTTCCAGCATCTGCAGAATTCCTGTTGTTTGGGTATGTTGCCACCTGTCTTCACTGTGGAAGACACTGGCAGTGTGCCAGAGGTCCTTGTGTGTCAGGGAGCAGGAGTGAGTGCCATTGTTATTACAAAGGAAAAAGTGCCAGGCAAACTCAAAGCTATTAAGGTGGATAAGTCACCTGAACCAGATGGACTACATCCCAGGGTCCTGAGAGAGGTCGCTGAAGAGACAATGGATGCATTAGTCAAGATCTTTCAAGAATCACTTGATTCTTGCATTGGTTCCAGAGGACTGGAAGATTTTAAAAGTCACTCCACTCTTAAAGAAGGGAGAAAAGCAAAAGAAAGGAAATTATAGGCCAGTTAGCCTAACCTCAGTGTTGGGTAAGTGTTGGAGTCTATGATTATTGAGGTTTCAAGGTACTTGGAGACTAATGATAAAATAAGTCAAAGTCAGCATGGTTTCTGTAAAAGGAAATCTTGTCTGACAATCAGTTAGAGTTCTTCGAGGAAGTAACAAGCAGAGGGGACAAAAGAGAAGCAGTGGATGTCATTTACTTGGATTTTCAGAAGGTGTTTGATAAGGTGCCACACATGAGGCTGCTTAACAAGATAAAATCCTCTGGTGTTACAGGAAAGATACTGAAAGGGATAGTGGAATGGCTGACAGGCAGGAGGCAGTGAGTAGGAACAAAAGGGGCCTTTTTCTGGTTGGCTGCCAGTGGCCAGTAGCGTTCTTCAGGGGTCAGTATTGGGACCTCTGCTTTACAAATTGTTTGTCAACAATTTGGATAATGGAATTGATGGCTTTGTGGCAAAGTTTGTGGATGATATGAAGATAGATGGAGGGGTAGGTAGTGCTGAGGAAGTAATACGATTGCAGCAGGACTTAGACAGGTTGGAAGAATGGGCAAAAAAAAGTGGCAGATTGCATACAGTGTTGGGAAATGTATGATAATGCTTTTTGGTAAAAGGAACAATGGGGCAGATTATTATCTAAATGGGGAGAAAATTCAAACATCAGAGGTGCAGAGGGACTTAGGAGTCCTTGTGCAAGACTCCCAGAAGGTTAACCTACAGGTTGAGTCAAATACAATGTTGGTATTTATTTCAAGGGGAATAGAATATAAAAGCAAGGAGATAATGCTGAGCCTTTATAAGACACTAGTCAGGCCACACTTGGAGTATTATCAACAGTTTTGGGCCCCATATCTCAGAAAGAATATGTTGTCATTGGAGAGAATGCAGAAGACGTTCACGAGGATGATTCTGGGAATGAAGGGGTTAACATATGAGAAGTATTTGGCAGCTGTGGGCCTGTACTCACTGGAATTTAGAAGAATGCAGGGGGATTTCATTGAAACCTACTCGCAGTCACACCCTCTTGTCCCTGACCGAATTTGAGGCAGCTGGCAGCCAATCTAATGGGTGTGACTACCTCCTGAAACAGAGAATCCAGGTAACTCTCCCCCTCCCTGATGTGCCACAGTGTTTGCTCAGATTCTGGGTCATCAACTTTGAGCCTGAGTTCCTCAAGCAGCCAACACTTGCTGCAGATGTGGTCACCAAGAACCACAATGGGGTCCACCAGCTCCCACATCATGCAGCTACAGCACAGCACCTGATCGTGCATCATCCCTTTATTTAATTAGCTGTAATTTAGTGAGTTTTTATTCAACCACTACAAAAGCTTTACCTGCTACTTACCTGTGCCTCCCCACTGAAGTCCCTTGAGCCAAAGCCTTAAGTTCTCACTCCTATACCGGTCCACTCACACAATGGCCACTCTTCTTTGACCCTGCTTTACTTATTAATGAATCGTGAATTGATTAATCCGCTGCTAATGCACCAAGCCTGCAGAATGTTCCTTTATTAAACTCTTCTCCCCGACCTGTGCAAAGTTCTCTCTCTCTCTGCAAATTAGTTGGTCTGCTGCTAATGCGTAAATGACTGCAAGAAAATGAACTTCAAGGTAGTATATATAGGAACTTTGATAATGAATTCACTTTGAACTTTGACACTTTGAATGCTGGGCATGAATGAAGGAATGAATGGAAGGGAAGTATGTGGGGGAGAAATAGATTGAGAAGGGAGAGAAAGGCAGGAGGGGAAGAAAAGATGCAGGAAAGACAGGAAAGAAAAAAAGGACAAAGGACGGGATGAAAGAATGCAAGGAGAGGAGATAAAAGATAGAATGAAAGAAGGATGCAGTGGAAGAAAACAAGGAAGAGGAATTTGCATTTATATAGTATTTCTTCTAGACTTGATGCTAAAAATTAAATATCTAAGTCAGGTTTGGGTCCAATTATCACTGTAATATACATTCAGTGGCTATTTTATTTTGTACCTCTCATATTTACTAAAGACCATAAGACAATAGGTCAGAATTTGGCTATTTGGCTTATTGAGTCTGTTCTGCCATTTCATCATGGCTGATCCATTTTTTCTCTCATCCCCAATCTCCTGTCTTCTCTCCATAACCCTGCATACCCTGAACAACCCCAAGAATCTATCAAGCTTTGCCTTAAATATACATAAAGACTTGGGCCTTCACAGCTGCCTGTGGCAAAGAATTCCAAATTCACCATTCTCTGGCTAAAGAAATTCCTCCTCATCTCTATTGTAAATGGACAGCCTTCTATACTGAGGCTGTGTTCTGAGTGTATATCAGTGGTCTTTCGCTGCTCTTGCCTGTCCACTTCAAGGTTCGATATGTTGTGCATTCAGAGATGTTCTTCTGAACACCACTGTTGTAATGTGTGGTTTTTGAAGTTACTGCCACTGTCCTGTCAGCTTGAACAAGTCTGGCCATTCTTCTCTGACCACTCACATTAACAAGGTGCCATTCACTGGATTTTTTTTTGTTTTCTGCACTATTCTCTGTAAACTCTAGAGACAGTTGTGTGTGAAAATCCCAGGAGACCAGCAGTTTCTGAGATACTCAAACCACCCTGGCTGGCACCAACTATCATTCCATGGTCCATCACTTAGATCACATTTCTTCCCCGTTCTGGTGTTTGGTCTGAACAACAAGTGAACTTAATGATGTCTGCATCCTTTTATGCATTGCGTTGCTGTCACATGATTGGTTGATTTGATATTTGCATTAATGAGCAGGAATATTAGTGTTCCTAATAAAGTAGGCACTGAGTGTAGGTAGCTAATTTAAGACCCTTTCCTAGTCTGCAGAGTCAACGTGTTCAGTTTTCTAACCCTCAAATCATTTAATTGTGACTTAGGCCCAAGAGACTCCAGTAAAAGATAATGGTACTTAAAGCCAACTGACTGGTGTAAGGTCTGAGTGTGGGGGTAAATCAGGTATGTCCACAGCTTGAGTTCTTGGAGACACTCTGAATACTATCGCTAGTTTTCTTCACAGACGGGATTTAGGGACTAGAGAAAAAAAGACATAATTATAGTTTAACACAGAATTCAGCGGAATTCATAATTATAGTTTAACACAGAGTTTAACACAGAATTCAGCGGCAGGTTAACCCAATAATCAATAAGATGGAGAAGGTCATGAATGATCTCAGCCAGAATCAGAAAATGAAAACCAGAAGAGAGGATCTTTTCACAGACAATATTACATTGTATATGTATTATGACTATGAAATCATCCTCTTTAGATTTTTCAAAGATGAATTTCTGTACACTGGCAGTAGGAACTGAAAAGGAGCAAAGACACTTGGGAGCCCACACACACAAAGTAATAGTCAGGCACAAAAATCATTCTTAAAGATTAATGAAAAGTTGATTTTTTTCCCAAGTGGCTGGGTTAATTTGGGAATTGATATGATGCTTCAGTTGTACAGAGCCTTGGTTATCTCCCATCTGTAGTACTTCATTCAGTTATGGCACCTTGGAGACTGCTCAATAAGTAGATAAATCAGAAAGCATTCATTCCACACTGAAGACAATAAAAATGAAGTGATCTGATTGAAACATAGAGGAATCTGAGAGACACAGAGAGTTTGAGGGTTTTTTTCCCTCTCTGGATGGGTAATCTAGAATCAGAAGCTTCAATCTCAGGATTCTTAAATTGGTTGTTTAAGATAGAGCAGAGGGGGAGGTCCTTCTCTCAGAATGCTGTGAGTCTTCAGAATTCTCTATACTATAAAACCATAAGATATAGAAGCAGAATTAGGCCATTCAGTCAATCATGGCTGATCTATTATCCCTCTCAATCCCATTCTCCTACCATCTACTCGGAATCTTTGACACCCATGTTAATCAAGATCCTATCATCCCCCACTATAAATATACCCCATGACTTGGCCCCCACAGCCATCTGTAGCAATGAATTCCACAGATTCACCCTGCTCTGGCTAAAGAAAATTCTCCTCATCTCCATTTTAAAGTGACATCCTTGTATTCTGAATGTGTGCCCTCTGGTCTTTGACTCCCCACTAACACTTTCATTCCTGGAATCATTCTTATGAACTTCCTCGGGACTCTCATACCAAAGAGATCTGTCAGCAAAACATTGGATTTTCTGTATTCAAGATTAAGAGCACAGTTGAGTTAAGGATCATTTAGGGAAGGAAACTGATATCAACATAATTTTTTTGAGTGGCGGAGAAGGCTTGAAGTGTTCTATTGAACTATTCCTGCTCTTTTTCCTCATGTTCCAGAAAACTGCAAATCTCTGCCTCATATCATGTAAATTCCTGGAGCCAACAGGAGTTTGATAAGTCTGGTCAATTTTAGTAGGTGTTAGTAAAAGATGTGAAGCTAAGGCATGAACATACTTGAGCTAAAATTCAGCTTCATTTGAGTAGATACAGTGAAGTTACTGAGGGCAAGAGCTTTGAGTTTGCACTTAGAGGAGAAAGTTGGCAGGTGCACAATAAATATAACTCCTGGAATTTCTCACCTTATGGATGCTCTGTTTACAATATTGCCATTGGATTTATAGAGTAAATGCTCTCTATTTATTAATCTCTTTTTCATTATAAGGAAAAGTGCACTTTGGGAAAAGTTTGCATCAAGGAACACATAATGAATTTCTTCCAATCTTTATAATTTACAAAATTTTGTTTTAAAGAGAAATGGTTTCCAGGAATGCAGATCTCTTGTAAATCAAGAAAGGCCTATTTGCCTGGACTTTAAAAAAAGTTGAAGTATTATCTCTTTCCATCAGACTTCTACTGAAGCACCAAAGAATCTGGAGAAAGTCACAGGATTGTGATTCAAACAATGCAATATGTGAACTATAATCAAGTTTAATATTGTTTGCGCATGTCATGAAATTTGTTGTGGCAGCAAGAACAGCGCAATAATGATAAAAATCTCTAAATTACTGTAAGAAATAAATATACATATATTAAAAATTACAATAAATTAGTAGTGCAAAAGGAGAGGAGAAAAATAGTAAGGAAATGAGGAGACCAGAACTTTAGACACTAGGTGTTATGAACTTAAACCACACACCCCCACCCCCATTTTCGCGGCCTTCTCTGGAAATGGCTCGCTCACTAACACTCACTGGCAGTCTCGGGCCACATAGGTCTAGGGAATACACACTCCAGTCCTGTCAAATCTGTGAGATTGAGACATCTCTCCCACCCAAACCCCAGTTTGTGTGAGTGCTGTGTGATTTGCTACCCTGTTACAACTCATTGTCAGGAAATAATAGATCTGCACACAGCATATAATTAAGGAAAGTATATTTATGAATATTATCTTGACTAAATGGTCAGTAAAGAAAAGAAAGGAAAAAACAAAAAGGACCCATTATAATTAAACAGTCAAATGTGCACACATTAGAGCTCAACTCTTCCAAAAGTCATATTCACCGATCCTCAGTAAACTCCAGCACATTGCTCCATCAAATCACCATCCTCACTGAATCCTACGACTGGTTCTCTCCAGCATCTTCTCTCCTCATCCCCCGCCGAACAAAGACAAAAGCTCACACCAGTGTCAGGCACACAAAAAGATTCCGCTCCTCTGATCGGATGGCTCACATTCCAAAGCACCCATTATCGCTAACCATAACCCAAACACTACTTCTACATGAAATACCCTACAACGTTAACAGTGAAATCTTTACCCGGGCATTACACACTAATAGAGCAAAAAAAAAAATCAACAAGATTACAAATAATTAGAATTGAAATTAATTTATTATTGCGCATATACCAATGCACAGTGAAAACCTTGCATAGTATTCATATAGATTGATTAAGGTTTAACATCCACTCACCTCATGGTAGGTGATTAAAAGCTTGGCCATAGAATTGGAAATGGAGTTGAAACTGGTATTGGTTTAAACTCTTAGGCTTCCAGCTGGGTACAGGTACAGGAAGCCTGAGAAGAGTTTATTTGTCATATACGCTGGGAAATCACTAGATCTTTGACATTGGTTTATTATTGTCATATGTCCCAAGACAGAGTGAAAAGCTTGTGTTGCATGTTGTTCATACAGAGCAAATTATTACACAGTGCGTTGAGCTGGTATAAGGTAAACAATAAGAAAGCAGAATAAAGTGCAACAGCTAAAGAGAAAGTGCCGTGCAGGTAGACACTGTAATTCAGGATCATTATTAGATACAGGAGAGTACATAACAAAGTGACCACTGAGTGGACGTTTGTGGTCTTCTGCATTCACTTCAAGGTTCGACATGCTGTGCTTTCAGAGATGCACTGCTGCACACCACTGTTGTCATGCATGGTTATTTGAGTTATTGTCACCTTCATTTCAGCTTGAACTAGTCTTGCCATTTTCCTCTGACCTCTCTCATTAATAAGGAATTTTCACCCATAGAACTGCTGCACACTTGATTTCTTTTTTGTTTTTTGCACCATTCTCTGTAAACTCTAGAGACTGCTGTGTGTCAAAACCCCAGGAGATCAGAAGTTTCCGAGATACTCAAACTGCCTCATGTAGCACCAACAATCAATCTGGGGTCAAAATCACTGAAATCATGCTTCTTCCCATTTTGATATTTGGTCTGAACAACAAGTGACCCTTGCGACCATGACTGCATGTTTTTATGCATTGAGTTGCTGCCATATGATTGGCTGATTAGATATTTCCATTGAAAAGCAGGTGTAACTAATGGAGTGCCACTGAGTGTATGTAATAATGAGGACATGTTCAAGCCAACAACATCATGAATCAATGTTACATTCTGATACCCTCAGTTATATAATCATATGGAACTCACTGTCCAACCTTACCAGCATTATCTAGCTTGAGAGGCTTTGGTCATGAGAAGAGAACAGTAAATCTGGGATTGTTCTGCTTGGAGAAGGTAAAATTACAGATTGGAGGGATGTTCAAAAACCACTAAACACTTAATGGGGTTGAAATTAGAAGTTGGTTTCAGTGGCAGGAGGATCACTTATCAGTGAACACTGAACAGAAAAGCATTGACAAGACAAGTGAAGAGACAGCTATATTTCATTAGGTTTTGAGGAGATTTGGTGTGTCACCAAAGACTTGCAAATTTCTATAGATGTACAGTGGAGAGAATTCTGACTAGTCACGTCACCATCTGGTATGGAGGCATCAATGTACAGGAGCAGAAAAAGCTGCAGCAGGTTGCAGGCTCAGTCTGATCCATCATGGGCACTAGCCTCCCCACCACTGCGGCAAAAGGCGGTGCCTTAGGAAGGCGGTATCCATCATTAAGAACCCTCACCATCCAGGACATGCCCTCTTCTTATTGCTACCATTTTGCATTGCACCACAATAGTTGTGCAATCACTCGAGATGCATATGATGTTCTGCTAAGGTGTTGTCTATTGGTGGGCCCCCTGATGCCTGTGGAGGCCAATCAGATTGACATTCTGGTGCATTGAGGGTAAGAGTATGTGGTGGCTGTGCTTTGTGATTGGATCGTTTGGTTCTTCAGTCTCTCCTTTCACGGCTGCCACTTGTTCTCTGTGGCACAGCAGAGGTTGTTCCAACTTAGCACAGCTCCCTCTTGAACCGATTTCCTCCAGGTGTATCTATTGAGTGCAATGTCTTCCCAGTTTTCAAATGTTTTCAGGTGAATTTCATTAGGCTGATTGGATATTATCTTTGAAGTGTCTCCTTTGGCAGCCAGGAGCTCGCTGACCTTCCTTCAACTGGCAGTAAAGGATCCGTCTGGGAAGATGTGAGTTATGTACCTAGATGGCATGCCCTATGCAGACCACACTGCGCTGCTGACGCGGAACATCATATGTTGCTGGTAATAAATGGATTCTGATTGTGAGGAGCAATGCCTTTGCATAATGAGTTATCATGCTCTAGATATACTGTCTGAAAGTGTGGAGGAAGTATATTCATTCACAATTTATTGAGCAAATTTGGGTATACTGTAAATGCTTGAAAAAAAAGACTGAAAAGCTATGGAACTAATTGGAAAGCTCTTTCAAAGTGCCAGTGCAGGCAGTGAGTTGAAGAAAATCCCTGAAGCTGTGTCAGACAATGAAAAACAATTTAGCAGATTATGAGGAGCACTGATGCAGTGGCAGGTAACAAGGCATCGTGGTTAACTATTGAAGAACTAGGCAGAAAATAGACTGAAAATCTTGAATTAGTTGGAATGCTTCCATTTGATGGATAAATTGAGGTTTAAGAACATGTTCCATAACTTTAGGAGGAATCTGCAGACACGGCAATTTCGCAGTTGCATAGGCATTCATTCAGCAAGAATACATAACTCAAAAGTGAACCAAAGTTGGTGAAAAATTTATCAACGTTCCTACACAAGCAAGCTGTAGGCTGGAAAGAAAATCCCTTAGAGAATTTGTTAATGCAAACACAGCCTTTCCTCGGATCATCTGCCATGTGACATGCCTGCAAAGTTACAAATCATCAAGTTAACAAGATGGCTTTAATTTCACTGGGTCTCTACTCGGTGCATGTGAATAGAAACATTAGGGGCAAAAAGCATTCATAACTTTTAGAATGCTGATGGCACAAACTTACTCCCCAACAGCGCATCTATGTTGTGTTAATAATAGTTTTGTTGGCATTTACATTTCTTTGTCTTTTAATAAACATTTTATAAGGATCTGGGTTGTGATGTGTTGTGAGTTTTGACCAATTTTCCCTTACCTAATGGGTTCAGGCTAAAATCAGAGGTAAGACCATCAGACCATAAGACCATAAGATATAGGAGCAGAAGTAGGCCAGTTAGCCCATCGAGTCTGCTCCGCCATTTCATCATGGCTGACTCGATTTTCCTCTCAGCCCCAATCTCTTGCCTTCCCACCCCAATATTCCTTCAAGCCAGACCAATCAAGAACCTATCAACTTCCGCCTTAAATATACATAAAGACTTGGCCTCCATAGCTGCCTGTGGCAAAGAATTCCAGATTTCCCATTCTCTGGCTAAAGAAATTCCCCCTCATCTCTGTTCTAAAAAGATGCTCCTTTATCCTGAGGCTGTGTCCTCTGGTCTTAGACTCTCTCACCATACGAAACATCCCCTCCACATCCACTCTATCAAGGCCTTTCACCATTCGTTAAGTTTCAATGAGGTCATTGCCTCATTCTTCTGAATACAAGCCCAGAGTGCTCCAGTTTCCTCTTGCAGCCCATAGATGTATCAATTAGTAGGTTAATTGGTCATTGTAAGTTATCCAGTGACTAGGCTAGGGTTAAATCAGTGGGTTGCTGGGTGGCACAGCTCGGCAGGCCAAAAGGGACTGTTCCACTCTGTCTCACCAAATAAATATAGTGGAGAAACTATCTACAGTTTCATGCACGTGATGGGACAATGACAGGTGCAAAATATAAGAAACTACCATGAAAGGGAGGGGATAGCAACTGACCTTATGATATCAAAACCTCCATTCCTGTCACATTGGGCACAAATCAATATGCTTACCAACAGAACCGCTCTACGACAGATGCCATGCACCTGGCCCTGACACACCTAGAAAACAAGGACACTTCAGTCAGAATGCTCTTTCTGGATTTCAGTTCTCCATTCAACACTATTTTCCCACAAATTTTAGTAAACAAGCTCCTGCTTCTTGGTCTAAACACACCGAGTGCAACTGGGTGTTGGACTTCCTCACCAACAGACCTCAGAGAGTCGGGGTGCACAATTGCTCCTCTCCCCCATCATCCTTAACCCCAGGGCTGTGTGGTGAGCCCATTGCTGTACACTCTGCTCACACCTGACTATATGGCCAAACACTCGAGTAATGACACTTATTTTGCCAATGACACAACACTGGTGGGGTTCATCACCAACAGCCATGAGACAGCCTACAAACAGGAAGTGGAAGAGCTAGAGGCCTAACATCAGGCAAATAACCTCTTCCTCAAGACAAAGGAGATGGTTGTTGGCTTCAGGAGAACTTGTACCACTCACACCCCTCTGAATATCAGTAGCACAGCAGTGGAAACTGCAAACACTTTCAAACTCTATGGAATATGCATCACACACAACTTCTCATAGTCCCAGAGCACATTCTACACAATCAGGAAAGCTCACCTGCACTTTTACTTTCTGAGGAGGCTGAAGAGGGCAGGTCTATACACATCTATACTCAGGTCTTTCTACAGATGCAGAGTAGAGGGCATCCTCACTGTATGCAATGGAAACAGCACTGTGGCAGACAAGAAGGCTTTACAATGGGTAGTAAAAACTGCCCAGTGCATAACTGGCATCAGCCAACCTGCCATCAAGGACATATATATACAGAAAGGTGGCGGAAAAATGCCAGCAACATCATGAAGGTTCCCACCTACCCTGCTCATGGATTGTTTGTCCCACTACTATCAGGGAGGAGACTACGTAGGACCTATGCCAGGACTACCAGACTCAAAAACAGTTACCTTCGCAAGCAGTAAAGCTGATCAACATCTCCACCCAATAAACCACCCCTCCACGTCCCCCACCCCCATTACTTTATCATTTCTTGTCAGTGTCCTGACATGGGTATATGCAGACACACATCTCCCATTGCAACTTTATGGACATATAATCAATCTATGTTTATAAGCTATCTTAAGTATTTATATTTATTGAATTTTTTAAAATTATTGTGTACTTTATTTTATTGGGTTTGTTTATGTAATGCATCAGATCCAGATTAGCAATTGCGCTACATCAGTTCTAGTAAGATGGCATTGCACTCAGGCACAGTGGCCTCTCTGAGTCCAGACAAAGTTGTAATGGTCTGTCCTTCAAATCTTTTTTATGGTTGCAAAACACCGCTGGATATTAAGGACATCAAGATGGCCGATCTATCCCACTGGCAAGTTCCTTGACAGTGGTGGAGCTGAACTTGTTGCACACTGTGTTGCAGCCAGCTTCAGCCACTCAGGGAAGAAGGCGTCAAAAGGTAGTGCGCGGAGGCAGAGCGCAGTCCAATAAGCAGTGGAAATAACCGGCTCGGTCGTTTTTATTGCAACTGCAAGACCCTGATGGACATTAGCAATGTAGAATACTGTGGGTGCCTCACACTGAAATACTTGTAAAGACCAACTGCAGGAGTATTGGGGCCATGATCACCCAGCGCCAGCTGCAGTGGCTGGGGCACGTGATAAGGATGCCCCCACGTCAGCTACCCCAGCTACATCATGGTCGATGCTCAGCTGGAGGGCCAAAGAAGCACAATAAGGATCAGATGATGAATGCTTTAAGGAAGTGTAAGATCAGACCCAAGGATCTGGAGGACGTTGCTGCTGACTGTACCACTTGGCAACAGCTGTGTAAGGACGGGGTTCGTATTCTGGAGATGGAAAGAACAACCAGATGATGTACCAGGTAAGGCACTGAAAAGCTGTGCCAACCAACTGCAAGAGTGTTCAAGGACATCTTATATCACTCACTGCTGCAGTCAAAGGTTCCCAGCTGCTTCAAAAGAATGACAATCATACCAGTGCCCAAGAAGTTCAAGATCAACTGCATCAATGATTAGCACCCAGTTCCACTCACATCTACTGTGACGAAGTAGTTTAAGAGGTTGGTCATGGCCAGAATCAACTCCTGCCTAAGCAAGCACCTGGACCCACGACAAATTACCTATTGCCACAACAGATCTACAGCAGATGCAATCTCTCTGGTTCTCCATTCAGCCTTATATCACCTGGATAACAGCAATACCTATGCCAGGCTGCTGTTTGTTGGTTATAGCTCAGTGTTCAACATTATCATATCCTCAGTTCTAATCAACAAGCTCCAAAACCTGGGCCTTTGTTCCTCCCTTTGCAGCTGGATCCTCGACTTCCTCACTGGGAGACCACAGTCAGTGTGGATCAGAAATAACATCTCCTTCTCACTGATAATCAATTCTAGAGCACCTCTAATTACACCCATAACTGTGTGGCTAGGCACACCTCAAATGCCATCTATTAATTTATCAATGACATAACTATTGTTGGCAGAACAACAGACACAACATGCTGCAGGAACTCAGCAGGTCAAGCAGCATCTATGGAAATGAATAAGTTGGCAGAATTTCAGATGGTGATGAGGTGGCATACCGCAGCAAGATAGATCAGCTGATTGAGTGGTGTCGCAGTGACAACCTTACACTCAATGTCAGTAATGCCAAGGAATTGATTATGGACTTTAGGAAGGGAAAGTCAAAGGAACACACATAGGTCCTCATCAAGCGATCAGCAGTGGAAATGGTGAAAGCTTCAATATCCTGGGTGTCAACATCTCTGAAGGTCTATCCATTACAAAGTTGAAATTGATTCCATTACAAAGAAGGCACAACAGCATCTATATTTCATTAGAGTTTGAGGAGATTTGGTATATTACCAAAGAGATCCTCAAATTTCTACAGATGTACTGTCAATGTCAAATCCAATTTACTACCTCATTTTGAATGCCTATCAACTGAACCTTCTTGACCAACCTCCCATGCAGAAACTTGTTAAATGCCTTGCTAAAGTCCATGTAGCCAACATCCACTGCCTTGCCTTCATCCACTTTCCTGGTAACTTACTTGAAAAACTTTATAAGATTGGCTAGACATGACTTATCACGCACAAAGCCATCCTGATTATCCATAATCAGTCAAATCCTTATACATCTGATCCCTTAGAATACCTTCTAATAACTTTCCCACAACTGATGTCAGACTCACTGGCCTGTTATTTCCTTCTTTCTGTTTAGAGCCTTTCTTAAACAGTGGAACAACATTGGCTATCCTCCAATCCTCTGGTACCCCTCCTGTTGCTAAGGATGATTTAAATATCTCTGTTAGGATCCCTGCAATTTCTGCACTTGCCTCACCTAAGGCCTGAGGGAGCCCTTGTCAGGTTCTGGGGATTTATCATGAAGTTGATGTTGTATACTTCTCACTTTTATAGACTATTTCCTTCTCCTGAGTAAATACAGATGCAAAAAAATTATTCAAGATCTCCTCCATCCAGATAAACAATTTTGTCCCTTGCAATCCTATAGCTCGTAACATATCTGCAGAATCCTCCTTCACCTTGTCTCCTAGAGCAACTTCATGCCTTATTTTAGCCCTCCTGATTTCTTTCTTAAGTTTTCCCCTGCATTTCTTATACTCCATAAACACCTCTATACCTGCTATGCACCTCTTTTTTTTCTTAACCAGGGCCTCAACATCTCTTGAAAACCAAGGTTCCCTAAACTTGTTATGTTTACCTTTTATTCTGATAGGCACACACTTTTGACAGCCTCCCACTTACCAAGTACACCTTTGCCAGAAAACAGCCTGTCTCAATCCATGTTTGCCAGATAATTTCTGATACCATCAAAATTGGCCTTTCTCCAATTTACAATCTCAACCCAGGACCAGAACTACCTTTTGCATATTTACTTTGAAACTAATGGCATTGTGGTCACTAGATGCAAAGTTCAGCTTTGATATTTGTCTATATTGTATTATACAACACACTCTCTCGTTGGGACTTCTATGTACTGATTAAGGAAACTTTCCTGACACATCTGACAAAGAATCCCATCTAGTCATATTACAGTACAGGATTCCCTGTCAATAGGTGGAATGTTAAGATTACCTACTATAACAATCTTATATTTTTTGCAACGATCTGTGATCCCTTTACAAATTTGTTCAGCTAAATCCCACGGACTGTTGGATGGTTTGTAATATAGCCCCATTAACGTGGTTATACCCTTCTTATTTCTCAGTTCCACCCAAAATGCCTCAGTAGATGAGTTCTCCAGTCTGTCCTGACAGAGTACCACCGTGACATTTTCCCTGACTAGTAATGCCACCCCACTTCCTGTAAGCCCTTCTGCTCTGCCACGTCTAAAATAACAGAACCCCAGGACACTAAGCTTCCAGTCCTTCCCCTCCAGCAACCAAGTCTCACTAATGGCTACATCATCATAATTCCAGGTGTTGATCCATGCCCGGAGATCATCCGCCTTTCCAACAATACTCCTTGCATTGAAATATACGCAGCTCAGGACACTACTCACACCATGCTCATCCTTTTGATTCCTGACTTTGTCTGAGGTTTTACTAACATCTGTCTCCACAACCTCTCCACTAACTGTTCTGGCATTCTGGTTCCCATCCCCTTAGAACTCTAGTTTAAACCCCACCATGCAGCATTAGTAAATCTTCCCACTAGAATATTAGCCCCCTCCAGTTCAGGTGCAAATCATACAGGTCCCACCTTCCCTGGAAGATAGCCCAAATTATCAAAAAATCTTATGCCCTCCCTCCTGCACCAACTCCTTAGCCATGTGTTAAACTGTATAATCTTCCTTTTTCTGGCCTCACTAGCACGTGGCATGGGTAGAAATCCTGAAATCACAACCCTGGAGCTCCTGCCTTTTAACTTAGCACCTAACTCCCTGAACTCCCCATGCAGAACCTCGTTACTCATCCTACCCATGACATTGGTACCTACACGGACCACAACCTCTGGCTGTTTACTCACCCACTTAAAAAAGCTGAGGACTCGATCGAGAAGTTCCGGACCCTGGCACCCAGGAGGCAACCTTGCTGTTGCCCATAGCCCCTCCTTTCTGCTTCCTATCACCACAACTTGCCTCTTCTTCCCCCTTCCCTTCTGAATCACAGAGCCAGACTCAGTGCCAGAGACCCAACCACTGTGACTTTTCTCTGCTCGGTCATCCTCCACCTCCCCCCTGACAGTATGAAAAGTGTTGTTGAGGGGGATGGCCACAAGGGTACTCTGCACTGGGTGTTTAACTCCTTTCCCTCCCACCTCCCTGACTGTCACTCAATTTCCTGTGTCCTACTCCATTGGTGTAGCTACCTCTCTATATGTCCTGTGAAGATCCCTGCTGCACCCGATGACCCTGTGATCTCTGTCTCAGAGGCTGATGTTAGGCTGCCTTTAACGAGGGTAAACCCTCGCAAGGCTGCAGGCCCTGATGGAGTACCTGGTCAGGCCCTGAAAACTCGTGCCAACCAACAGGTGGGAGTATTCAAAGACATTCTCAGTCTCTCACTGCTACAGTTGGAAGTTTCCACCTGAATCAAAAAGGCAACAATTATACCAGTGCCTAAGAAGAATAATGTGAGCTGCCTTAATGACTATTGCCCAGTAGCACTCACATCTATAGTGATGAAATGCTTTGTGAAGTTGGTCATGGCTAGAATGAGCTCTTGCCTCAGCAGGGACCTGAACCCACTGCAATTTGCCTATTGCCAGAATAAGTCTACGGCAGATACGATCTTAATGGCTCTTCACACGGCCTTAGATCATCTGGACAATACAAACACCTATGTCAGGATGCTGTTCAATAGGTATAGCTCAGTGTTTAACACCATCATTCCCACCATCTTGATCGATAAGCTACAAAACCTGGGCCTCTGTACCTCCCTCAGCAATTGGATTCTCAGCTTCCTAAACAGAAGACCACAACCTGTGTGGATTGGTGATTATACCTACTCCTTGCAGACGATCAACACTGCCACACCTCAGGGGTGTGTGCTTTGCCACTACTCCACTCCCTCTATACCCATGACTCAAATATCATCTATAAATTTCCTGATGATACAACCGCAGCTTTAAAGGGTCCTTCATCTCGATGTCTACAATGGATTTAGTTATGCACTAAAGCATGTTTGACACAAGGCTTTCCCACATCCTGCCTCATTATTCCACCTTCCTTTCCAGTCCTGATGAAGGGTCTCAGCCCAAAACTTTGACTGTTTAATCCTTTCTTTGGATGCTGCCTGACCTGCTGAGTTCCTCCAGCATGTGTGTGTTACTCTGGATTTCCAACATCTAAAGAATCTCTTGTGTTTCTGACTCTGGCATTCTGTGATGTGTCTGTGAACAACAATGTAAATCTTACCCACATTTTATTTATTCATGCATTGCCTTTAGCATCCGACTGTCATTGAGCAGGCCAACATTCATTGTCCATGTTCAGATGCCCTTGAGGAGGTCATGGTGTGTCATTTTCTTGACCCACTGCAATCCATCCAACTTCTGAAATTATAAAATACCCTGTGCAATTTCCCATTAAAGAGCAGAATCGAGAATGTCTCCTATTATCAGCATGTCTGCTCATGTTAATTTGTTGAGAAATCAGAAGTAACATGGTAATCTAACCAATGGGTTCAAAAGCCACTTATGGACATAATGTGAAAACATTTCAATATCCTGCATGGCACCCACCCAAGCACGGCAAACTCTGTTTTCTCTCATCACAAATCAAAAGTCATTTGCAAAATAAATTTAAAATCATTTATGAAGTAGCACATAACTGAGAATTTTATTCTTAAGTGATGATGAATTGGGGTACAGGGGATGGAGATGGAGAGTTGAATCATTATATCATGACAACAACCTTCCCCTCAACGTCAGCAAAAGAACAGAGCAGGTCCTTGACTTCAGGATGGAGTTGGTGCACATGCTCCTGTCTTTGTGAATGCTGCTGACATTGAGGGGATTGAGAGCTTCAGGTTCCTGCTCTGGCCACATAAATGCCATGATCAAGAAAGCTCACCAATACCTCTGCTTCCTCAGGAAACTAAGGAAATTTGGCATGTCCCTATCAACCCTTACCAATTTTTATCAATGCTCCATAGAAAGCATTCTATCTGGATGCATTACATAAACTTAAGGGAGTTGGCAGAAGATAGAAATCTTGAGCAAGATGCACAAAATGCTGGAGGGACTCAGCAAGTCAGACAGCACTTATGGAAAGGATTAAAATGTTTTGGGCCGAGCCCCTTCATCAGAACCACATTAAAGTTGGCATACTAATCTGGATGCATTATCATTTAGTATATTAACTTCTCTGCCTGAAGCCACTAAGAAACTGCAGGGAGTTGTGAAAACAGCTGAGCACATCAAAGGAACCAGCCTCCCCTCAGTAGACTCTTTCTACACTTTTCGCTGCCTCAGTAAAGCAATCAGCATAATCAAAGACACCACCAACCTTGGACCCTCTCTCTTCTTCCATTTCTCATCCTGGAGAAGAATCAGTGTTGATGGTAGAGCAGACCTGATAGGCCAAATGGCCTAATTCTTCTCCTATGTCATATATCTGATAAAAGCCTGAATGCATGTGCACCAGGCTGAAGGTCAACTTCAACCCTGCTGTTGTAAGACTACTGACTGGTTCCCTAGTAGGATAAGATATAATCTTGACCTCACAATTTACCTCTTGTACTCCATTGTCAACAACATTGCACTTTCTCTGTAGCTTTTGCAGTTTATTCTGCATTTTGTTATTGTTTTACCTTGTCCTACCTCAATGCACTGTGTAATGAATTGATCTGTATGAACAGTATGCGAGACAAGCTTTTCACTATCACACAATACATGGGACAATAATAAACCAATTTCATTTCCAATTCCATCACAAGATGACTGAATAACTGAGTATGTTCTGGTGTGTTGTTGTAGTTTTCTTATGGCCCAAAACTAATCTCGTCTTTCCTGGATATTCTCCATTTGTGATACTTCCTGCTGCAGGAAATGCTTACAAACAGATCTTGGCTTATAATTTTATAAACATTTATAAAAATCTGCTTATATTTCAGTGAGCTGCAACCATCGCAAGCAGTTGCTTGTTCAGCTGATGTGATGCAAGGTTTAAAAGAGGTCAGGGCCTTTTGGAATGTTTCAAAGAGCTTAACCAATCTATTCGGCACTCGGCAAAGGACAATAAAAAGAAGCAAGATGTAAGAGGAGGGGCCACTGTGTGAGCAGACAGCATTAGTGTGGTCATGCCTTAGCTCATCAGTGCAAGAATAGGCTTGGGCAAGAACAGGCAGAGGCTGTAAGTAAGTTACTAGTAAGTTTTTTTTTTCTCTTTCTGTGTTGAGCGGTACATAGCTAATGCAGTGGGTCCAGGGTTAATGGTACGTTCTCCATGGGAACTCCGGCAGACCTGCTGTCTCCCTGATAACTCCATCTGCACAAAGTGCTTCGAGCTGCAGCTCCTTAGAGACCATGTTAAGGAACTGGAGCTGCAGCTGGATGACCTTCAGCTCATATGGGAGAATGAGGAGGTGATATCTAGGAGCTACAAGGAGGCAATCACGCTGAAGTTGCAGGAGACAGGTACCTGGGTGACTGCTAGGAGAGAGGAAGAGATTAGACTGTGCAGTGGCCATTTCCCTCAATAATAAATACACTGCTTTGGACACCGTGAGGGATGGAGAAACAATCTACTGGGGGGAAGCCACAATGAGCAGGTTTCTGGCACTGAGTCTGGCTCTGTGGCTCAGAAGGGAAGGGTGGGGGGGGGGCAGAGAAGAGGAGTGCAGTGGTGATAGGGGATTCCACAGGTAGAGGAGCAGGTGAGATTCTGTGAACATGAAAGAAACACCCGGATAGTATGTTGCCTCCGATGTGCCAGGGTCAGAGATATCTCGGATCATGTCCACGGCATTCTAGAGGGGAAGAGCAAACAGCCAGAAGGCAGCTTACATATCGATAACAACAACATAGGTACCAAAAGGGAGGAGATCCTGAAGAGAGAACGTAGGGACTGAGGTAGAAAACTGAAAAGCAGGACTTCCAGGTTAGTAATCTCTGGATTGCTGCTTGTGCCATGCACCAGTGAGGGTAAGAATAGAATGATTCGCTAGATAAATGCATGGCTAAGGAGTTGGTGTGGAGGACAGTGTTTCAGATTTGTGGATCATTGCGATCTGTTCTGAGGAAGATAGGACTTGTACAAAAATGATGGGTTACACCTGAACCCGAGAGGGACCAATATCCTTGTGAGCTGTTGGAGAGGGTTTAATCTAACTTGGCAGGGGAAAAGGGGCTGGAGGGCTGAGGGTGGGGCAGTTGGTACACGAAGTGACACTGTGAGGAAGACAGGGCAAAATTGCAGTCAGTGGGATAAGTTGAGTGTAACATGGGGCAAAATCGGAAAGTGTGATGAATACTGGACTAAAGGTGTTATGTTTGAGTGACCCAGTATATGGAATAAGTAGATGACCTGTAGCACAGTTAGAGATTGACAGGTATGACATTGTAGGCATCACTGAGTTGTGGTCGAGAGAAGAGCATAGTTGGGAGTTTAACAACAAAGGATACACAGTGTATCGAAACTACAGGCAGGTAGAAAGAAATGGCATAGGATTGGAGGTATAGAATCCTTGTGGGTAGAGTTAAGAAAC
This sequence comes from Mobula birostris, assembly GCF_030028105.1. Classification (NCBI taxonomy): domain Eukaryota; kingdom Metazoa; phylum Chordata; class Chondrichthyes; order Myliobatiformes; family Myliobatidae; genus Mobula; species Mobula birostris. Next base: position 162,589,372 of record NC_092371.1, read on the forward strand.
TGTAAGGGTAAAAAGACCTCAATGGAGTTATGTACAGGCCTCCAAACAGCAGCTAGGACATGGAACACAAATTACAATGTGAGATAGAAATGGCATGTAAAGAGGACAATGTTACAACAGTCATGTGCAATTTCAATATGCAAGTATACTGGGAAAATCAGATTGATACTGAATCCCAAAAGAGGAAATTTGGGGTCTATAAGGAGTTTTTTTTAGAACAGATTGTTGTTGAGCTCACTGGAGGAAAGGAAGTTCAGGATTGGGTATTGTATAATGAACCAGATTTAATTAGGGAGCTTAAGGGATAGGAGCCCTTAGGAGACAGTGATCACAATATGATAGAATCCACCCTGCGATTTGAGAGGGAGAAGCTAAAGTCAGATGTATCAGTGGAGTACAGGGACTTACAGAGGCATGAGAAAGAGCTGGCCAAAGTTAATTTGAAGTGAACTCTCTCAGGGATGATGTCAGAACAGCAGTGGCTGGAGTTTCTCAGGATAATTCAGAAGATGCAGGATAGATACATCCCAAAAATTAAAAAAAAATTCTAAAGGAAGGATGAGGCAAGCGTGGCTGCCAAGGGAAGTCAAAGGCAGCATAAAATGAAAAGAGAGGGCATATAATATAGCAAAAATAAGTTGGAATTCAAGGATTAGGAAGCTTTTAAAAACCAACAGAAGGCAACTGAAAAACCCATTAAGAGTGTGAGGGGATCCAGGAGTACCCCTATTAACTGTTTGGAGAGAGACATGTATCGTTGATGGTTTGTTTGGAAAGGAGAGAGAGACAGAGTTATTTACCACCGATATGTTGCTTTTGAAAAGAGAGAGAGAGAGAGACGAAGATTAACGGTTGGACTGTCACTTTATGGCATTGGAAGTAACTTTGGATTTTTACTGAGTTTGAAGTTAGAGACAGCACCGAGCAGCTCGAAGGTTGCTATGGTGACCGAAGACTGGTTGTTGATGTTACTTCCAAGGACAGGTTGCCTGCTTGTGCACTCCTTTACAGACAGACTCTGAATGACAGGTGATGCTCAGCCTGGTGAAATAAATGGGAGGTGAGATGATACAGACCTCAGGACACAGGACACATGATCTGGACACTGAATGAGCATTGTTGTGCCCGCAGAAAAAGTGGGTTTTGGAGGATCGATCAGGCGGATCGATCCAAATTGCTATTCTATCGGTGAAGAAGGGGTTGACTGGTGGGGAGTTGTCTATGTGTCTACCCTCGCCTGGGTGATAGCTCCACCACAGAAGACCAGTTCCCCTGGTTAAAGTCACAGTCGGTGACTTGTAAAGGATTTCGGAGGACAACGAGAAGATCGATGGTATCAGCTCACCTGAAGAATCAACTCACTCTCTCTCTCTCTCTCTCTCTCTCCATCACTACTCAACTAAATACCACGAACTGAACTGAACTGAACTTTACTCAACATTGTAAGACTGTATCTTTTTACCCCTAGACTTAACGAAGCTTGGTTTTCTCACACATATATATTCCACACTTACTTTTATATATAATTATTGCTAACCTGTTTGATTTATTTACATTTATATTACTGTAATTGTGTAGTTACTAATAAATATTATTAGTTTATAGCAATACGAGATTCCAAAGTGTTTTCCATCTCTGCTGGTTCTTTATCCCCATCACGGGGTCCGTGACAAGAGAGAAAAGATGAAATATGGAAGGGAGGTTAGCCAATAATACAAAAATTAATACAAAAGTTTTATCAGATATATAAAGAGTAAAAGAGAGCCGAGAGCGGATATTGGAAAATTACACTGGAGAGGTAGTAATGGGGAGAAAGAAATGGTGCATGATCTTTTTGTGTCAGTTTTCACTGCGGAAGACACTAGCAGTATGCCAGAAATTAGAGAGTGTCACGGGGCAGAAGTGAATGTAGTTGCTATGACAAGAAGAAGATGCATGGGAAACTGAAAGGTCTGAAGGTAGATAAGTTACCTGGATCAGATGGACTACAACCCAGGAGGTAGTTGAAGAAATAGTGGGGGCATTAGTAATGATCTTTCAAAAATCATTAGATTCTGGGATGGTTGCAGAAGACGAATATTACAAACGTCACTCCACTCTTTAAGAAGGAAGGGAGGCATAAGAAAGAAAATTTTTGGCCAGTTACTCCAACTTCAGTGGTTGGGAAGATGTTGGAGTCCAATAAAATTGAACTGTACAAAAAGGACGGGTTGCACTTGAATCCGAGGGGGACCAATATCCTGGCAGGGAAGTTTGTTAAGGCTACTGGGGAGAGTTTAAACTAGAATTGCTTGGGGATGGGAACCGAACCTAAGAGACAGGGGAAGGGGCGGTTGGCTCACAAATAGAGAAAGCTTGGAGACAGTGCAAAAGGGAAGATAGGCAGGTGACAGAGAAGGGATATGCTCAGACCAATGGTTTGAGATGTGTCTTTTTTCACGCAAGAAGCATCATGAACAAAGCAGATGTGCTTAGAGTGTGGATCAGTACTTGGACCTATGATGTTGTGGCCATTACAGAGACTTGGATGGCTCAGGGGAAGAAATGGTTACTTAGAGTGCCAGGTTTTAGATGTTTCAGAAAGGACAGGGAGGGAGGCAAAAGAGATGGGGGCATGGTACTTCTGATCAGAGTGTCACGGCTGCAGAAAAGGAGGAAGTCATGGAGGGATTGTCCACTGAGTCTCTGTGAGTAGAAGTTAGAAACAGGAAGGGGTCAATAATTCTACTGAGTGTTTTTTACAGACCACCCAATAGTAACAGGGACATCGAGGAGCAGATAGGGAGACAGATTCTGGAAAGGTGTAATAATAACAGGGTTATTGTGGTGGGAAATTTTAATTTCCCAAATATTGATTGACATCTCCCTAGAGCAAGGGGTTTAGATGGGGTGGAGTTTGTTAGGTGTGTTCAGGAAGGTTTCCTGACACATTATGTAGATAAACCTACAAGAGGAGAGGCTATACTTGATCTGGTATTGGGAAATGAACCTGGTCAGGTGTCAGATCTCTCAGTGGCAGAGCATTTCAGAAATAGTGATCACAATTCTATCTCCTTTACCATAGCATTGGAGAGGGATAGGAACAGACAAGTTAGAAAAGCATTTAATTGGAGTAAGGGAAATATGAAGCTATCAGGCAGGAACTTGAAAGCATAAATTGGGAACAGATGTTCTCAGGGAAATGTACAACAGAAATGTGGCAAATGTTCAGGGGTTATTTGCGTAACGTTCTGTCAAGGTACGTTCCAATGAGACAGGGAAAGGATGTAGGGTACAGGAACCATGGTGTACAAAGGCTGTTGAAAATCCAGCCAAGAAAAAAAGAAAAGCTTACGAAAGGTTCTAAAAACTAGGTCATGACAAAGATCTAGAAAATGCAAATATCTAATTAGCCAATCATGTGGCAGCAACTCAATGCATAAAAGCATGCAAACATAGTCAAGAAGTTCATTGTTGTTCAGTCCAAGCATCAGAAGGGGGAAACAATATGACATAAGTGACTTTGACCATGGAATGATCGTTGGTGCCAGGTCTGAATATCTCAGTAAATGCTGATCTCCTGGGATGTTCACGCACAACAGTCTCTAGAATTACAGAGGATAGCACAAAAAAATCATCCAGTGAGCAGCAGTTCTGTGGGCAAAATGCCTTGTTAATGAGACAAGTCAGAGGAGAATGGCCAGACTGATTCAAGCAGACAGGAAGGTGACAATAACTCAGGTAATCGCACGTTAGAACAGTGGTGTACAAAACAGCATCTCTGAGTGCATAACAGGTTGAACCTTGAAGTGGAGGACTACATCATGAGAAGACCACAAATGTACACTCAGTATACCTAATAAAGTGACCACTGGCTGGACACAAGTTAAATCTAACTTCCATAATCTGAAAGCTATGAAAAGAGCAGAGGTTGTTCAGTGTTATGTAATGACTTGTGTATGTGAGTGGAGAAAACCAATAATGATTTCTAAACATTAATAAAATCCTACTTAGTTTTATGTCTATGAACATACTCCTGAATAGATTTTTCTAAGCATACCACATAATAAATTAAACCGCGTTTTGTTGTATCGACAGGTGTAATAATTTGAACAGATTTTCCTCTGACTGAATTTGCTGTGGACTGGGACACTGGCTCCTTCGACGTTACTGTAGAACTGGATCTTGTAGCCAGCTGCACCACCAGAATGGCTTTGACAGCCAGTGAGACCCTGACTCACGACCTCACCAGTTGCTGAAACTCAAAGGTATTGCATTCTGGGAACAGATATGGCATTCAAACTGAGGATGTGTTACAAGAAAGTAATGTTGAAAAAATGCAACAGAAATTCATCAGCTTAGAAAGCATGCACAGATTCAGGTTTACTTATCTTATGTACACAAAATATACACTGAAATGTGTCAATTACATTAACAACAGCACACTCAAATCACGTGCTGGGGACAGTCTGCAAGTGTAGCCACACATTGTGGCACCAGCATAGCATGTTCATATGCAGTGTTCAACAGAACAACGCAAGCACCAGGTACAACAAAACAAGTCAACAATAGCAAAACAAGATGACGACAGTAAATCAAGCCTTTTACCACATTCAATTTCACACACACACACACGCACGCACACACACACACACACACACGTGCACCTCCAACCCCAGAATAGGCTGCCTCCGGGCCTTCAGACCTTGCCTGCAAACTTTCAGACTTTAGCCCTTCAAATTCATCTCAGGATTCGCTGATCACAGCTTTGACCTTTGAGCCTCGACTTCCAGACTCACAGAGACCTCTGACCCCAGAGACCCCAACACTCATGACTACATCAGGCCTCTACATTTAGGCTTCATTAAAATCTGTGTGGATGAGTGTGTCCCTACAAAGACTTACTGTACATTCCCAAACCAAAAGCTGTGGATGAACCAGGAGGTACATCATCTGCTGAAGGCTAGAACTGTGGCAGTCAAGTCTGGCAACCCAGGCCTGTACCAGAAAACCGGGTATGATCTGCAGAGGGCTATTCCTAGGGCGAAGAGAGAATTTCAAATGCGGTTGGAGGCAACATCAGATGCATGACAACTCTGGCAGGGACTGCAAGACATTACTTCCTACAAAGCAAAACCCAATGGCATGAATGGCAGCGATGCTTCACTGCCAGATGAACACAACACCTTCTACGCACACTTTGAAAGGCAGAACACAACTTCAGCTGTGAAGATCCCTGCTGCACCTGATGACCCTGTGATCTATGTTTCAGAGGCCAATGTTAGGCTGTCTTTAAAGAGAGTGAACGCTTGCAAGGCGGAAGGTCCAGATGGAGTACCTGCTAAGGCTCTGAAAACCTGTGCCAACCAACTGGCAGGAGTATTCAAGGACATTTTCAACCTCTCACTACTATGGGCAGAAATTTCCACTAGCTCCAAAATGGCAACAATTATACTAGTGCTGAAGAAGAATAATGTGAGCTGCCTTAATGACTATCGCCCAGTAGCACTCACATCGACAGTGATGAAATGCTTTGAGAGGTTGGTCATGACTAGACTGAACCCCTCCTTCAGTAAAGACCTGGACCCATTGCAATTTGCCCATCATCACAATAGGTTAACGGCAGATGCAGTCTCAATGGCTCTTCACCCGACTCTGGACCACCCGGACAACACCAACATCTACGTCAGGATGCTGTTCATCGACTGTAGCTCAGCACTTAATACCATCATTCACACAATCCTGATTGAGAAGTTGCAGAACCTGGGCCTATGTACCTCCCTCTGCACCTCCCTCTACACCTCCCTCTGCAAATGGATCCTCAGCTTCCTAACTGGAAGACCACAGTCTGTGCAGACTGGTGATAACATCTCCTCCTCGCTGACGATCAACACTACTGCACCTCAGGGGTGAGTGCTTAGCTCACTGCTCTACTCTCTGTATACACATGACTGTGTGACCAGGCATAGCTCAAATGGCATCTATAAATTTGCTGATGATACAACCATTGTTGGTAGAATCTCAGGTGGTGACTACAAAGACTTACTGTATATTCCCAAACCAAAAGCCATGGATGAACCAGGAGGTACGTCATCTGCTGAAGGCTAGATCTGTGGCATTCAAGTCTGGCAACCCAGGCCTGTACCAGAAAACCAGGTATGATTTGCAGAGGGCTATTTCAAGGGCGAAGAGACAATTTCGAACAAGGTTGGAGGCAACATTGGATGCACGGCAACTCTGGCAGGGTTTGCAAGACATTACTTCCTACAAAGCGAAACCCAACAGCATGAATGGCAGCGATGCTTCACTGCCAGATGAACTCATTGCCCTCTATGCCCACACTAAAAGGGAGAACACAACTACAGCTGTGAAAATCCCTGCTCACCTGATGACCCTATGATCTCTGTCTCAGAGGCCGACGACAGGCTGTCTTTAAAGAGAGTGAACCCTCACAAGGCAGAAGGTCCTGATGAAGTACCTGGTATGGTTCTGAAGACCTGTGCCAACCAACTAGCAGGAGTATTCAAGAACATTTTCTTTTTTTTTTGGCGTATGCCTGCGTGCATGCGAGTCTCTGCGTGTGTGTGTGCGTGTGCATCCATGCGTCCATGCGTGCATCCGTGATGATGTCTTTTTCACGGCTTTTTATAGGGCGCGGAACGAGAGAGAGACTGTGTGACGCGCCACTCCTCACACAGACATTTTTTCACAGTATTTTTCCCTTTATTTCACGAGGTTGAGTTGCGATCTCGACACTCAACCGGGCACGGATGGAAAGCGGACTCGACTGGTTTCAAACCCGGGAACCTTCACTCCCGGGTCCGGCACCAATGTCATTGCGCCACCAGCCGGCCCTCGAGGACGTTTTCAACCTCTCACTGCTATGGGGTGAAGTTCACCCTTGCTTCAAAAAGGCAGCAGTTATACCAGTGCCTAAGACGAATAATGCGAGCTGCCTTAATGACTATCGCCCAGTAGCACTCACATCAACAGTGATGAAATGCTTTGAGAGGTTGGTCATGACTAGACTGAACTCCTGCCTCAGCAAGGACCTGGACCCATTGCAATTTGCCTGTCGCCACAATATGTCAACGGCAGATGCAATCTCAATGGCTCTCCACACAACTTTAGACCACCTGGACAACACAAGCACCTATGTCAGGATGCTGTTCATCGACTATAGCTCCTCATTTAATACCATCATTCCCACAATCCTGATTAAGAAGTTGCAAAACCTGGGCCTCTGTACCTCCCTCTTCAATTGGATCCTTGACTTCCTAACCGGAAGACCACAATGTGTGGATTGGTGATAACGTATCCTCCTCACTGACGATCAACACTGACGCACCTCAGGGGTGTGTGCTTAGCCCCCTGCTCTACTCTCTATTTACCCATGACTGTGTGGCTAGGCATAGCTCAAATACCATCCATAAATTTGCTGACAATATAGTCATTGTTGGTAGAATCTCAGGTGGTGATGAGAGGGCATACAGGAGTGAGATATGCCAACTAGTGGAGTGGTGCCGCAGCAACAACCTGGCACTCAACGTCAGTAAAACGAAAGAGCTGATTATGGACTTCAGGAAGGGTAAGACGAAGGAACACATACCAATCCTTATAGAGGCATCAGAAGTGGAAAGAGTGAGCAATTTCAAGTTCCTGGGTGTCAAGATCTCTGAGGATATAACCTGGTCCCAACATATCGATGTAGTTACAAAGAAAGTCAAGACAGCAACTATACTTCATTAGGAGCTTGAAGAGGCATGTCAACAAATACACTCAAAAACTTCTACAGATGTACCGTGGAGAGCATTCTGACAGGCTGCATCACTGTCTGGTATGGGGGCGGGGGGGGCTACTGCACAGGAATGAAAGAAACTGCAGAAGGGTGTAAATCTGGTCAGCTCCATCTTGGGTACTAGCCTACAAAGTACCCAGGACATCTTCAAGGAGCAGTGTTTCAGAAAGGCAGAGTCCTTTATTAAGGACTGCCAGCACCCAGGGCATGCCCTTTTCTCACTGTTACTGTCAGGTAGGAGGTACAGAAGCCTGAAGGCACACACTCAGTGATTCAGAAACAGCTTCTTCCCCTCTGCCGTCCGATTCCCAAATCCCTTGGACACTACATCACTTTTTTTAATATACAGTATTTCTGTTTTTGCACTTTTTTAACTATTCAATGCATGTATACTGTAATTTATTTATTATTATTTTTTATTTTTTTTCTTCTATTTTATGTGTAGCATGGAACTGCTGCTGCGAAGTTAACAAATTTCACATCACATGCCAGTGATAATAAACCTGATTCTGATTCTGATTAGACTTCGATTCTCAGACTTCAGACAATAAAGCTAAATTTAACAATCTAAAACATACATACTTTTATGTCCACAGCTGATTTCCCTGCATCACATACTCACACATGACTGAAGTGGTGTATAGACGCTGGCATACTTGTCAGCCAGGAACTGGAAAATCTGTATAAATTGCTGCTGGACTGCTGGACTTCACAAGGTGTCCACTGGTCCAGAATGGGTCTCCTGCAGCTAGCGCTCTGCTGAGCATTGTAGGAATAAGGTCAGAATGGCACACAGAAACAGGCCATCAGCCCAACTCATCTCTGCTAGTAGTTGTGGTCCACATTAGGCTCAAAGATCCTTTTCACTAGCATATTCCTCCTTCCTTCGTACTTTATTTAGAGGTACAGCCTGGTTACAGGCCCTTCTGTCTCAATAAGCCCTTACTGCCCAATTACAACCGTGTGACTTATAAACTTACTAGCTCATATATCTCTGGAATGTGGGAGGGTTCTAGAGTACCCAGAGAAAACCCACCATCCTTGGGGAGAATGGTACGATCAGAGGTGGGAAATGAACCCATGTCATTGGCACTATAACAGCATTATGCCAACTACTATACTACCATACCATCCTATTCTGCTGTCCATTAAATGCATTTCCACTATTCACATGAACTTCTTGATGTGATAGTGAACTCCACGTCTTCACCACCCTTGCTTACAGGTGGGATTTTGTAGATGAGAGAGCTAGTTAGCTTTCAGTAAAATACATGGCATCGAGTAAAACACAGCAAGCAGTGCACTAAAATGAAGTGAACGCTTTGCAGCAGGATAACAGCAGGCTCCAAATAAAGAGAGAGATGTGTGAAGATGCATTCAACAAAGACTGATGACAATAAAATACAGTCTCATTTTTTTTATTTTGATCTCCCAATCTTAAACCAGGGATGTACGTGATTGCTATTGATTTGTGCCAAAAGCACCAGGAAGGTAATAGCATTCGGGATGAATTTCTGTTGGGTTAGCTGATCTCAATCAGGTCAACCTCTAATGGTCTACAATTGGCCTCAACTGACACACCGAGTTCAAAAGTTCAAAGTTCAAAATTCAACTTATTATCAAAGTGCATATACGTCACCATATACAATCCTGAGATTTATTTTCTTACAGGCACTCTCAATAAATCCATAACAAAATAATAACCATAATAGAATCAGTGAAAGACCACACCAACTTGGGTGTTCAGCCTGTATGCAAATGAAAATAGACTGTGCAAATACAAAAGCAAAGAAATAATTGTAATACATAAGCAATAAAAATCAAGAAGATGAGATAATGAGATGAGGGCAAGCATCATCCAAGATAGTACAGTGGCATAGGAGTTAGTAAGACGCTTTACCCAGCAGCAATCAGTGACTGGTGTTCAATTCCCACCATTGGCTGCAAGGAGTTTGCATGTTCTCACCATGCTTGCATGGGTTTCCTCTGGGGACTCTAGATCCCATCCCAATTCAAAAGATGTACAGCTTAGGGTTCATGAGTTATGGGCATGTTGTGTTGGTGCCAAAAGTGTGGCAACACTTGCGGGCTGCCCCCAGCAAAATCCTTGGACTGTGTTAGTCTTTGATGCAAAGCAACACATTTCACAGTTTGTTTTGGGTTTCCGAGTACATGAGACAGATAAAGCTAATCTTTAATCTTTAATAGGGTTTTATCTACTGCTTGTTAAATCTCTTCAGTGAGTCCTTGACATCTAAGGAACGCTTAGAATACACGCGATTGAAACACCTGATTCCTGATCATTCATTTTCCACCAAATCACTAAAGTTAAAGGTTTGTACCTGGAATTTTGTAATGCACCAACTGTTCACCACATCTCCTATATTCTAAACGATGGCCTGATTTGGAAAGCACAGCTTTAGTTGTGGTGCACTTTGGGGCATCTTGAAGTCATGAAAGATACTGTAGAAATGTTACATATTAGTGATCTGCAGATGCCGGAGATCTTGAGCAACATGCACAAAATGCTGGAGGGATCTCAGTAAGTCAGGTGACATTTCTGGAGGGGAATTGTCACCGTCAATTAACTGGACTCTGTAAATTTGCACTCGTTCCTCAATCATACTTTATGTTTTCTTGTACACAGGGAGAACAGTTGGCCCATGTCACCACACTGCACTGAAGTCTGAACAAAGAAATGCTATTTTTATACAAAATTGACTAGTTGGATACAGATACTGTACAATTGGTAACCTTTTGTATGTTCAAATTCCTTATTTGCATAATCAACCACCAATCATACCACAATAGTACTGGTATTAAAAGCCAATATAATCTACACATTAAACTCCAGTAATATTTTCAGAATTAGTAAAGGAATTGACTAAGTATCACCCCAGAATTTTGCATTTACATCATTATCTTGCCAAATGGCTCTGGTCTACTGCTGTGCAAAGGGAAGCTGTGCTCTTCAAAGGTCTTTCTTGTCTGAGCTGACAGCACAACATTTGTAAATTATCTCTACCTGGACAATACCTTCCCTCCATAGATACTGCCTGACTTGCTGAGTTCCTTCAGCACTCTGCATGTATTAGTGTAGAAATATTTCTTTCTTGAGGTGGAATGAGAAACATATCTAACAAGCAATCCTTCACCTCCTACAGTGTCGAATTTCCATTCAGATGCTATAATGACTGCCTCTACCTTCTGGAACCTGCAAGTAACAATTGACTCACGCTGGGTTCCTTCCCGAAGTTAAGCGTGATAATCTGAACCATCAGTATGGGATGTGACCCAATATAGTGTTATAGATTACAACACAGAAACAGGCCCTTCAGCCCATTTAGTCCATACCAAACTATTATTCTGCCTACTCCCATCGACCTGCACCTGGACCATGGCTTTCCATACCCCTCCCTTCCATGTATTTATCCAAATTTCTCTTAAATGTTACAATCAAACTCGCATCTACCACTTCTGCTGGCAGCTCATTCCACACTCATACCACCCTCTGACTAAAGATGTTCCCCTTAAATATTTCACTTTTCACCCATCACCCATGACCTCTAATTCTAATTTCACCCAACTTCAGTGGAAAAAGCCTGTTTGCTTTCACCCTATCTGTAACCCTCATAATTCTGTATGCCTCCATCAAATCTCCCTTCATTATCCTATCACCCAGGGAATAAAGTCCAAACCAGTTCAAACTTTCCCTGTAACTCAGGTCTGCAAGTCCCAGCAACATCCTTGTAAACGTTCCCTGTCAATGTCATGGATTCTGAATTAAGAGTTGGAGCCTCACATTGTTGGCTTGCTTTCTTACAGGAGGAAAGGACCTGCCTGGGCCCCATAGAGTGAGTTGACATTACAATTGATGCTCATACTTTGTGTCAGAGCACAGTACATCTATACATTTCACTTAATTGAAAATCTGAAGATGTGTGACACAACCATCAATGAACAAATTAGGAAATGTCACTTACTCAGTCTCTGCCTGACCTTTGGACCTTTTCAGATGACAGACAGATCATGACAGAGCTTCAAAATAAAGAGAGACACTGTCTAGCGGAGCAGTCGTCGGAGTAGTGTAGGTCAGAGTAGTAGGGCTTTGGCTCTTTACGGCTTTGGCAAGGATGGACCTAGGTGAAGTAGATTACTTTTCCCCCCTCTAACAAGAATAGTAGGTATGACTGCAAGGCCAGTTTTCTGTTCTGGGTGTCAGATGTGGGATTTCTGAGAGACTTCCAGCCTCCCTGATGGCCACCAGGTACTTCGAGCTGCAGCTCCTTAGAGACCGAGTTAGGGAACTGGAGCTGCAGCTCGATGACCTTCAGCATGTTCGGGAGACTGAGGAGACGATAGACAGGAGCTACAGGCAGGTAGTCACTTTGGGGCCATAGGAGACAGATAGGTGGGTGATCGTCAGGAGAGGGAAGGGAGGGAGTCAGGTAGTGGAGAGCACGCCTGTGGCTGTCCCTCTTAACAATAAGTACTCCATTTTGATTGCTACTGGAGGAGGGGGGGATCTACCTGGGGGAAGCAACAGTGACTGTGCTTCTGGAAGACGATGGCAGTGATAATAGGGGACTCTGTAGTTAGGGGGACAAATAGGCGATTTTGTGGGCACAAAAAAGAAACAAGGATGGTAGTTTGCCTCCCAGGTGCCAGGGTTCAAGATGTTTCTGAGCACGCCCACAATAGCCTGAAATGGGAGAGAGAGCAACCAGAGGTCGTAGTACATATTGGTACCAAAGACCTAGATAGAAAAAGGTTAGAGGTACTGAAAGCAGAATAGAGGGAGTTAGGAAGGAAGCTGAGAAGCAAGACTTCAAAGGTAGTAACCTTGGGATTGCTGCCTGTGCCACGTGACAGTGCGTATAGGAATAAATTGAGGTGGAGGATAAATGCGTGGCTGAGGGATTGGAGCAGGGGGCAGGGATTCAGATTTTTGGATCATTGGTACCTCTTCTGAGGTAGGTGTGATTGTACAAAATGGACAGATTGCACTGGAATCTGAGGGGGACCAATATACTGGCAGGGAGGTTTGATAATGCTATTTGGGAGGGTTTAAACTAGATTTGCAGAGGGGTGGGAACTGAAGTGAAGAGGCAGAGGATGAGGAGGTTGGAGCACAAGTAGAGACAGCTTGTAGGGAGTTTGTGAGGAAGGATAGGCAGATGTTAGAGCAAAGATTCACTCAGCCTGATGGTTTGAGATGTGTCTATTTTAATACAAGGAGTATCATAAACATAGGAACTTAGAGCGTTGATCAATACGCGGAACTATGATGTTGTGGCCATTACAGAGACTTGGATGTCTCAGGAGCAGGAATGGCTGCTGAGTGTGCCAGGCTTTAGATGTTTCAAGAAGAACAGAGAGGGAAGAAAAACAGGTTGGGGCGTGGCATTGTAATTACGGATAGTGTCACGGCTGCAGAAAAGGAGGAAGTCATGGAAGGATGGTCTACTGAGTAAGTGTGGGTGGAAGTCAGAAACAGGAAAGGGGCAATAACTCTACTGGGTGTTTTTATAGACACTCCCCCCCAATAGTAACAGGGATATCGAGGAGCAGATAGGGAGCAGAGTCTGGATCGGTGTGAAAATAATAGCATTGTTGTGATGGGAGATTTTAACTTTCCTAATATTGATTGGCATCTCCATAGCGCAAGGGGTTTAGATAGGGTGGAGTTTGTCAGGTATGTTCAGGAAGGTTTCCTGACACAACTAGAAGAGAGGCTGTATTTGATCTGGTATTGGGAAATGAACCTGGTCAGGTGTCAGATTTTTCGGCGGGAGAGCATTTTGGAGGCAGTGACCACAACTCTATCTCCTTCACCATAGTGCTGGAGAGGGATAGGAGCAGACAATTTGGGAAAACATTTAATTGGGCTGGGGGAAATATGATGCTATTAGGCAGGAACTTGGGTGCGTAAATTGGGAGCAAATGTTGTCAGGGAAATGCATGGCAGAAATGTGGCAAATGTTCAGGGAACATTTGCATGGAGTTCTGCATAGGTATGTTCCATTGAGGCAGGGGAAGGATGGTAGTGTTAAAGAACCATGGTGTACAAAGGATGGAGAAAATCTAGTTAAGAAGAAAAGAAAAGCTTACGAAATGGTCAAGAAATTAGGTACTCTTAGAGCTCTAGAAAATTACAAGGTTACTAGTAAGGAGCTTAAGAATGGAAATAGGAGAGCCAGAAGGGACTATGAGAAGGCCTTGGTGAGCAGGATTAGGAAAACCCCAAGGCATTCTACAAGTATGTGAAGAGCAAGAGAATGAACCATGTAAGCATAGGACCAATCAGGTGCAATAGTGGACATGAGTGCATGGAGTTAGAGGAGGTAGCAGAGGTATCTAATGAATACTTTGCTTCAGTATTCACCAGGGAAAAAGACCTTGCCAATTGTGGGGATGACTTACAGTGGACTGAAACGCTTGAGCATATAGACATTAAGAAAGAGGATGTGCTGGAGCTTTTGAAAAGCATTAAGTTAGATAAGTCACTGGGACTGGATGAGATATACCCCCAAGCTGCTGTGGGAGGTGAGAGAGGAGATTGCTGAGCCTCTTGTGATGATCTTTGCATCATCAATAGGGACAAGAGAAGTAACGGAGGGTTGGAGGGTTGCAAATGCAAATGTTGTTCCCTTGTTCAAGAAAGGGAGTAGGGATAACCCAGGAAATTATAGACCAGTGAGTCTGACCTCAGTGGTGATTAAGTTGTTGATGACCCTGAGAGGCAGGATTTATGAGCACTTGGAGAGACATAATCTGATTCGGGATAGTCAGCATGGCTTTGTCAATGTCAGGTCATGCTTTACGAGCCTGATTAAATTCTTTGAGGATGTAACAGAACATATTGATGAAGGTAGAGCAGTAGATATAGTGTATATGGATTTCTGTAAGGCATTTGATAAGGTTCCCATGCAAGGCTTATTGAGAAGGTAAGGAGGCATGGGATCCAAGGGAACCTTTCTTTGTGGATCCAGAATAGGCTTGCCAATAGAAGGCAAAGAATGGTTGTAGACAGGTCATATTCTGCATGGAGGTCGATGACCAGTGGTGTGCCTCGGGATCTGTTCTGGGACCCCTTCTCTTCATGATTTTTATAAATGACTGGATGAAGAAGTAGAAGGGTGAGTTAGTAAGTTTGCTGATGACACAAAGGTTAGGGGTGTTGTGAATAGTCTGGAGGGTTGTCAGAGGTTACAGCAGGACATCGATAGGATACAGAACTAGGCTGAGAAGTGGCAGATGGACCAACCCAGATAAGTGTGAAATGATTCATTTTGGCAGGTCAAATTTGAAGACAGAATACAATAATAATGGTAACACTCTTGACAGTGTGGAGGATCTGAGAGATCTTGAGGTTCATGTCAATAGGACGCTCAAAGCTGCTGAGCAGGTTGACAGTGTTGTTAAGAAGGTGTATGGTGTGTTGGCATTCATCAGCCATGGGATTGAGTTCAAGAGCTATGACGTAACATTACAGCTATATAAGACCTTGGTCAGACCCTTGGAGTGTTCAGTTCTGGTCACCTCACTACAGGAACGATGTAGATACCACAGAGCAGTGGTCCTCAGCCTCCGGGCCACGGACTGATACGTTACCGTAAAGAATGCAGCGGTGCAGCAGTAGCCGGAACGCACCCAGCACATCTTTAAGAAAAAAGCTGAAGTAAACAAGCTATTTAATTAGGTGCCACCTGGCACATAAATGTCAGCCCAGATCAGAGGCGATGCAATCAGCAATCACCTCTGATCTGGGCTGACATTTACGTTGAGGAATAGGTTGAGTGAACTCTGCCTGTTCTCCTTGGAGCAACAGAGGATGAGAGGTGACCTGATAGAGGTGTATAAGATAATGAGGGGCATTGATCGTGTGGATAGCCAGAGGCTTTTTCCCAGAGCTGAAATGACTAACACAAGGAGGTATGGTTTAAGGTGCTTGGAAATAGGTACTGAGAGGATGTCAGGGGTATGTTTTTCACACAGAGAGTGGTGGGTGCGTGGAATGCGCTGCTGGGGGCAGTGGTGGTTGAGGATACAATAGGGTCTTTTAAGAGCCTCTTAGATAGGTACATGGAGCTTAGAAAAATAGAGGGCTATGCACTAGGGAATTTCTAGGCAGTTTCTAGAGTAGATTACATGGTTGGCACAACATTGTCCACCAAAGGTCCTGTAATGTGCTGTAGATTTCTATGTTCTTAAAAGATATGGATCTTTTAAGTGCAATAACATTTATGTACTAAAATGGCTCAAGACGTTTCACAGGATCAAAATCAGTCAAAATCTGACTTTCAGACCCAGAATCTTGGTCAGAGAGGTTATTTCTAATGATTGATAAGTGAGGAAAGAGAGCAGGAGAGGTGCATGAATTGCAGGGACAAGAACTGCAGGGTTCAGGACCTAGTTAGCTAAAGGTTCGTGGGAGGAACGTTTGCTGAGAGAAATGAGAGCTGCAGCTACATCTGTTTACATTGCTGGCACAACAGAATGAGCTGTCAAAGGCACTCCTCACTGAGATTTGAAGAACACAGAGAATAATTTTATATCCTGAGTTCCAGGTCACCATTGATCTTTCTTAAACGCAACTTCACACATCTCTCCTTTGAAGCCTATCCTGATACTGCTTCACTATTCTCACCTTGTTTTAGTGCTCTACCTGGAGTGCATTACTTACTCAATGCAAGTTAACCTGCCCATTGTGAATTGAATGATGACCACCTTTTCAAAGGCTATCACATGACCTTCATCCTGTCCAATTTCTACCCCACAGCCTATTTTCCCTCCTCCATTCACTCTTCCTCCAGGCTGTCCCTTGGGATTGAGCATGGCTTCCTTCCACTCCAGTTCTGTGGGTACTGAGGTGACCGATGAGGCCAAAGTGGGAAGCACAGGCACTTCCATGATGGGGCAGGACTTGAGCAATAGGGTGGGCAGGTTTGTGGAGAAGGAGAAGATGGCGGCGCGACACAGCTTGCGCTGCCACTCCAGTGAATGATATCTGTAATCTGTCAAGTAGGGTGCTGTGCATAATCCTGATTTGATGGAGACAGACGTGAGAGAATGGAGGAACATCTGGAGAAACTTCTGAAATGCCTTTCTCGCTGCCGCTGCTACTGTGTGATCCAGAATCTCCGAGGGGGAAGGCCCCGAGTCCTTGGCTTTGCTTGTTGCTCGGCAGCCGGGACGGGGTCAAAGCGCTCAGCAGAGATGGTGCTCGGTGCTCAGTGTCGAAGGGCTGGTCGGAGCCTCGAAGTTTTCAGACGGACTCAGAGTCGGCTGGGGTTGGGTGCTTCCAATGCATCAACAGTTGTCAGCGCCTGGAGGTTTATGGCAGGGAGAGTTTCTCCCTTCTGCTGTCTGCTATCGGGGACTATCGGGAGTCAATCGGAACTTTGAGACTTTTTTTTACCGTGCCCATGGTCTGCTCTTTTATTAAATTATGGTACTGCTTTGCACTGCTGTAACTATATGTTATAATTATGTGGTCTTGTCAGTGTTAGTCTTTGGTTTGTCCTTTTTTTCGTGATATCACTCTGGAGGAACATTGTATCATTTTTAATGCATGCATTTCTAAATGACTATAAACAAGGACTGAGTGTCCTCATAATCTAAATCTAAATCTAAATCCAGTAGTAACGCAAGAAAAGTATGTTTCTGAGGCCTGAACTCCAGGTTCTAAAAGCCTTCTCCAATGGTCCTCCTTTAGACATTCCCAACAGTCAGTAAGGATTTTGCATTTCCTCATGGAGACCAGCAGTAGATCCTTGAATCTTTTCATCCCAAGCATCTTCTGCCATTCAAACAGATCACAGTTGATCCCAGTATTAATTCCATCTATTCACCTTGGCTTTGCTATTGCAAGTCACCCTCGTCTTCAGAGCTGTTGAAACAACTGAACATGTAAACGCTAATTATTTCTATCCAAAACCAAGCTCAGATTACAACTTGTCCATTAACCTCTCTGAGAGAGCTTTTGTCCAGGAACACTTCAGTATGTTAGATCTTATTTTATGATCGAATCATAGAGTCATAGAGTACTACAGCACTGCTGGCCCATCCAGTCTATGTCGATACAATCTTCTGCCTAGTCCTAACTAACTACACCTGTACTATATCCCTCCAAACTCCTCGCATTGATGGACCTATCCAAATTTCACTTAAATGACACTTGTCGGCTGCCCTCAGCACATCCTCAGATCATGTTGATTGTTAATGCAAACAATGCATTTTACTGTATGTTTTGATGTACTTGTGATTAATAAACAAATCTAATGTAAATGTTACAATTGAACCTGCATCTACCACTTCCACTGACAGCTTGTTCCACACTCGCACCACCTTCTAAGTGAAGAAGTTCCCCTTCAGGTTCCCCTTAAATATTTCACCTTTCACCCTAAATCTGTAACCTCTAGTTCTATTCTCACACACCCTGAGGGGTGAGTGCCTGCATCTATTCACCCTACATATACAGTATACCCCTCATAATTTTGTATAGGTCTATAAGATCTCCCCTCATTCTTCTACGCTCCAAGAAGTAAAGTCTTAACCTATTTAAACTTTCCCTGTACCTTAGGTCCTTAGTCCTGGTAACATCCTTGTAAATTAGCTCTGTACTCTTTTAGTCATGGTCATAGTCATAGTCATACTTTATTGATCCTGGGGGAAATTGGTTTTCGCTACAGTTGCACCATAAATAATTAAATAGTAATTAATTATAATTATTGATATCTTTCCTGTAGGTGAATGACCAGAACTGCATACAGTACTCTAAATTCAACCTCACCAACATCTTATACAACTTCAACATAACATACCAACTCCTGTACTCAATAGTTTGATTTATATATGCCAAAAGGTCTCTCTACCACCCTATCTATTAGTAATGCCACATTTAATATTTTTTTTGATTGGGAAGGCATTTTCATGAAATACTTCAATAAACCATTCCTCAGACCAAAGACCTTGAGATATTCTCGGATATACCCCCACTCAGCAAGACATCTCACATTGTTGGATTTGCATAGCCATCTGCTGAATTCATCATATCCAATTACTAGAGGACTATTACTAAAAAATATAAAAGTTACGTGGGTGACAGGATCAAGCCATTAAAGGTATTTCATGGATGGATAGACTAGAAAGAGAGAGAACCAATATCCTTTGGTCTGGTGAATGTAGAAATGGAAGAATACCTAAAATAAGCAAGGCAAGATGCCACTGGTGAAACACAAAAACATGTTGTGGCAGCTTACAAACTTCTAAATATACTTCTAAACTATTCTCACTGCAATCTGCAGCCTGTAATTTCCCTTTAAGTAATCTACTTTTGATCAAACAAGCAATTTTACAATCTTCTGAAGGACTTGGCAGACTTAACCCTCATGCATGTAGATATGGCACCTTTAAGCGGATTAAGGTACATCGCCTTGGCCAAAAGAGAGGGAGTAAGGAAGGACTCCAAGCCAGACTAAATTGGCAGGGCATGAAACATCCTCTACCCACCATCTTTTCAGCAAATGTAGAGTTGCTGGAGAACAAGGTTGTGGAATGAAAGGAAACATTGCTGTATTGGGGGGAAATGAGGAATTCTCTGTTTCATGGAGACACGGCTCACTCCAGACATGTCGAGTACATTGTTAAGACCACAGGGCTTCTTGATACACGGAATGAAAGGGACTGCTGACTCAGAGAAGTCAAAAATGGGGAGGTGTATTTCATGATAAACTCTTTGAGGTACTTGGATACAACAGTTCTGTCGCATTCTTGTTCCCCTGACCTGGAACATCTAATGATTAAGAGTCGACCATTCTACTTACCAAGAAGGTTCTTCTCCCTTGATCCTCACCGCAGTTTACATACTGCCAAAGGCCAACGTTAAGCAGGGACTCAAGGTAACGTGTGCCACCATCAGCAAACAAGAAGCAGCCTACCCCACCACCTTTCAAATCATTGTTGGGGACTTCAGTCAGCTTCTTTGAGGGAATTTCTGCCCATTTATCATCAGAATATCACCTTCAGCACCAGGGGTCCAAACACACTTGACCACTGCCATGGCACAATTAGAAATACCTATTGTTTTTGCCTTGACTACATTTAGAGAAATCTGATCATTTGCCTGTCCTCCTCCTACCTGCATACAGGCAGAGGCTAAAGAGCAAGGCCCCAGAGATAAGGAGGTGGTTACAGGAAGCAGAGGAGCAGATAAGGGATTGGTTCAAGTCAGTGCACTGGGCGGTGTTCAAGGGTTCATCAGAGGATCTGAATGAATATACCATGGTTGTCACGGACTTTCTAAAAACAGTTGTAAATGAATGTGACTCACAAAATTATTCAGAATCTTCCCCATTCAAAAGTTCTGAGTAAACCATGAGATCTGCAATGCCCTGAGAGTCAGATCAGTGACATTCTCCTCTCTGGCAACCAAATAAAGCATAAGATATCCAGGTACAATCTCCAGAAAACCATCACATGTGCAAAGTGGCAGTTCTGGACCAAATTGAATCACTGAAGGTTGCTCATTAGCTGTGGCAGGATTTGAATGCTATCATGTCCTACAACGTGAAACCAAGTGAAGTAACTGACATCAAGACTTCACTCCCAGATAAGCTCAATGCCTTTTATGCTTGCTTTGACCATCAAAGTATGGAGGCCTACAGCCCCTGATGACCATGTGATTTCAGTCTCTGAGGCTGACATGAGAGCACCCTTCAAGAGGGTGAACCCAGATGAGGTATCTGGCCAAGCATTAAAAACCTGTGCTGATCATCTGACTGAATTGTTCACCAATATCTTTAACCTCTCACTTTGGCAATCTGAGGTACCCAACTGCTTCAAGGAGTCTTCAAATATATTGGTGCCTAAGAAGACCATTGGTGCCTAAGAAGTAACTCCAAAACATAAAACTAATTGAAAGAAAATCACAGAGCCATAGAAATCTCATGGATGTATCTCATGCATAAGAATGTATGCCATCCATGTACACTACCTTTACATATTGGGTGGCGAGGTGGAGATACGTCTCTACTAAACAAGGTGTAAGGTGCTCTTTTACTCTACTTCTCTGCAAGTCACCATTGGGCAAGGTGTGCCACATGAAGCCATGGAAGCAGGTAGCAGGGGTCATATGAGCTGCTGGTGCATATCACAAGTCCTGGTTGTGCAACCACTGACGCCAGGCAGACACTCTGAACAGTATTGATAATGGCTGGGGTTACATGTCTTGTAAAGACACTGCCCAGAAGAACCAGTTCTGTAGAACTTGCCAAGATCATGGTCATACACAATGTTTGCCCACATCATATGACATAACACGTAATAATGATAATGTGACCTTTCCATATAATTCATAATTAAATATGTAAACAACAAAGAATGCTTAATCAAACAATGTTTTGTAATTTTGTAACTTTTTGTAAATTCTTCATATATTTCCAATTCTAAGGTTAACTGGGACAATCCATCAGCATTTCCATGATTAGTTGTCCTCTTGAATTCAGTCTGGTAGTTGTGTCCTCCAAGAAACAGAGCCCATCTCTGCATTCACGCTGCTGCTGTTAGTGGAACTCCCTTCTGTGGATTGAAATGGACACTAGTGGTTGATGATCAGTAATGAGGGTAAACTCTTTACCATACACGTACTGGTTAAAAAGCTTTACACACCAAACCAGACTCAAGGCCTCTCTGTCAATCTGTGCATAATTTTTCTCTTCAGCGGTAAGGGAACATAATGTAAAGGCTATGGGCATCACTTATAACTTCAGACATGTCTGCATCTATACTATAAAATTGCCTTGTCACAGGCAATCTTCACTGGACAATGTAAATCATGATGTGTGAGTACAGTGTCTGACATCACCATTTCCTTTACCTTTTGGAAAGCCACCACATACAGCTTTGTCCATTGCCATTTCTTCCCGATCTATAGTAAGGGGTTCCAGGAGTGGAGCTGAGTGCTGCCGTAATAACAACCTCTCAATGTCAGCCAGACCAAGGAGCTGATTATTGACTTCAGCAGAAGGAAACTGAAGGTCCATGAGCTAGTTCTCATTGGGCAATCAGAGGGTGAGAGGGTCAACAACAATAAATTCCTCTGTGTTATTATTTCTGAAGATCTGTTTAGGGTTCCAGCATGTATGGGGGGTGATAGATAAGTTCGTGGCCTAAGGTAGAAGGAGTCAATTTTAGAAAACCTAGCACATTTATTTTTCAACAGAGTCCCCTCCTACATGTACGCACTTAGTCCAGCGGTCGTGGAGCATACGGATCCCTTCTTTGTAGAGGTAGTCCACAGCAGGGATGATTGATAAGTTCGTGGTCTAAGGTAGAAGGAGATACAGCTCTTGTTACCTGCACATGCAGTTCAACTCTTTGAGTGAAAATGCAGAAAGTTTGAAGTTAATAACTCATCTCCTTCTACCTTAGGCCATGAACTTATCAATTACCCCTGCTGTGGACCACTTCTGCAGGTCCAAGATGCCAACTTCTACAAAGAAGTGATCCATATGCCCCACGACCGCTGGACTAAGTGTGTAAATGTAGGAAAAATAAATGTGCTAGGTTTTCTAAAATTGACTCCTTCTATTTTAGGCCACGAACTTATCAATCATCCCTCATAACTGCCATTACAAAGAAAACATAGCAGTGCCTCTACCTTCTTGAAAGTTTGCGAAGGTTTGGCAAATCATCTAAAGCATTGACAAACTTCTACAGAATTGTGTTGGAAGCATATTAGCTGTTTGCATCATGACCTGGTATGGAAACACTAAAGCCCTTGAACGGAAAATCCTGCAAAAAGTACTGGATACGGCCCAGTCCATCATGGGTAAAGCCCTCCCCACCAAAGAGCACATCTAGTCAGAGCACTGTAACAGGAAAGCAACATGCATCATCACCAAGAGCCCATTGCTGCAATCAGGAAGAAGGTACAGGAAAAGCAGGAACCACACCACCAGGTTAATGAATAGTTATTACCCCTCAGCCATCAGGCTCTTGAACTAGTGGGGGTAACTTCACTCACCCCATCACTGAATTGTTCCCACAACTTATGAAGTAAAATACTTAGCCATATTTGGAGGTGTGGGGTCAAGTGACCGAAACCTTCATTAAAAGGAGCTTTGATTTTTAAGGAGAGAGACAGAGACAGAGAGAGAGAGAGAGAGATACAATGGCACGTGAACTGTGTTCAAAGTTCAAAGTAGATCTATTATCAAAGTATGCATATGTTACCATATACAACTCTGAGATTAATTTCCTTACAGGCATTACATGAAAGAAACAAATAAGCAGAATTTATGAAAAACGACATAAACAAAGCCACACACACAAAACGCTGAAGGAACTCAGCAGGTCAGGCAGTGTCTATGGAAATGAATAAAAAACGTTTCAGGCTGAGACCCCTCTTCAGGATTGGAAAGCAAGGGGGAAGATGCCAGAATAAAAAGGTGGGGGGAGGGGTAGAAGAATAGCTAGAATGTGATAGGTGATGCTATGTGGGTAGGAAAGATAAAGGGCTAGAAGAGGAAAGAATCTGATAAGACGGAAGTGTAGAGCATAGGAGAAAGAGAAGGAGGAGGGGCACCACCATGAAGTGATAGGCAGGTGAGAAGAGATAAGAGGCCTGAGTGGGGAATAGAGGGAAGGGGGAAGGAGAAATCACTATTCATGCCATCAGGTTGAAGCCTCCCCAGATGGAATGCAAGATGTTGTTCCTCCACCCTAAGGGTAGCTTCATTGTGGCACAAGAGGAGGCCATGGCCAATATGTCAGAAAGGGAATGGGAAATGGAGTTAGAATATTTGACCACCAAGAAATTCCACTTTTGGCAGATGGAGCGGAGGTGCTTGACAAAGCAGGTATACACTTTGGCCTCTTGCAGGGATAAGTTCAGAGAGGGACAAATGAACAAGGAAAGCCTCATCCTGGGAAAACCAGTGGTGGAGATGAAGGAACTGAGAAAAGGGAATAGTATTTTTACAGGAAACAGGTTGGGAGGAGGTATAGTCAAGATAGCTGTGGGTATCGGTAGGTTTATGAAAGATGTCACTTATAAAACTGTCACTTGGCAGTTTGTATCCAGTGGTGGAGACAAGGAGATTGAGAATGGGGAAGGAGGTGTCAGAAACGGATCAAGAATCAAGTGAATTTAGGGGCAGGGTAGAAGTTGGAGGCAAAGTTAATGAAATTGACGAGTTCAGCATGGGTGCATGAAGCAGCACCAATGCAGGCATCAATGGAGTGGAAGAAGAGTTGGGGAGCACTATTCAATATGCTAAGGACGCGGCCTAGAAGACCAGTGAGCCTTCAGGGTGCCGGATTTTCGTGGCTCTGGAGGCGGACAGATTCAAGCCTGGTGTCACCGTCGCCGACTGATGTGTTGTGGGAGATGGAAGATCAGAAGCAGCAAGCTTGCTGCTGGCTATGTGCCCAGAGACCCAAGTTCTTTGAGCACAGAGCTCAGAAAAAGTGACGCAACAGACTTTTAACATCATAAATCAGCAAGTTTTTTTGTTATGTCTGCTCTCTCATTGAGAAACGGGACACCTCTTTTTCCCTTATTAGGGAGAGAGAGAGCCTATGGTATGACGAATTACTGGGTGAACGAGCAGTCTTTGGGGTACTGCAAGTCTGTGTCCTTACTGATTCTTTGCTGCACGCTTGAATGTTCAGTGGGGGGGGTGCACTGATGCTTTTTTGCTGGTGGGAGAGTGGGGGTCGTTGCTTTGCTGCTGCTTATGTGTGTGAGGGAGGAGTCGGGGGGGCTTTGCGGTTCTAACGTTTAACTGTCATTCATTCTTTGGGGGCACTCCTTTGTTTTTGTAGATGTTTGTGAAGAAAAGATGTTGACTGTCCATTTCCCTCCACAGAATGAATCTCAGTAGTAGTATATGGTAACATATACTGAATGTACTTTGATAATAAATTAGCTTGAACTTTGAACTTTGAGATGCTAACTAACCTGCTGAGTTCCTCCAGTATTCTGTGTGTGTCATTCCAGTATTCCAGCACTTGCAGAATCTCTCCTAGTGTCTCGACTTGTACAGCGGTCTGGTTGGGTCATCTGTGCCGGGTGATTGGATTGTGCTTGTCAGGCTCAAACTGCAAGCAGGAACCCATGGAATCAATCTGCATGGCTTGCCGATAAGGCAGGCTCAGAGCCATTAACAGAAACCGATGATCTCCCATTTTCTGCCACTGATGTTGTAAACAGAGTGAAACAAGGGCTTCAACCTAGACTTGTGCTCAGTTGAGGGAACTGTTGATCTTTTAATTGAAGGCAAATGACCTTAAAGCAGGACCTTAATGTTCCTTTGGAGCAACCCTAAAGTGAAACGTTGATTATAATACAACATGCCTTGAAGTCATTTGGGAAATGGAGTTGGATCAATGGGCTGTGTTTATCCACAAGAAAATCTAATTACAAGGAAACAATCCTAAATCATTTTTCTGTTTGACAGACTGATGTAAATTAAACGGGTTCTTCTGAGTTGGTGCCAGTCATTGACAAGAGTCGGTGCTTCATCCAACAATTTCTCGGACTCCTCAAAGGTCTCGTATTGAGGTGACATCTGATGGGCTGTGGTGAAGGCCCGACCTCAGCAGCTCAGGGAAACGTGCTCAGCTATACAGGCAGAAGACCTGAATTAGCCAAGCCGTAATTATGCATTCCTCGTTCTTTCCCAGTGAAAGTCAGTGGCCACAAACTGCGCTCTTGCTGGGTTGCTGGTTAATGCTGCAGGGGTCCACAATGAACCTGGGACCATTGTTGGAAACCCAACGAATTATATAGAACATAGAAAACTACAGTATGTTGTATCAACCTCTATAATCCTACTCTACAATCAACCTGATCATTATTTATTAATTTACTAGGGATGATATTACTTTATGTGTTGTGTGTGTGGGTTATAGGAACTGTGCTGTGCACCTTGGTGCAGAGGAACATTGCTTTGTTTGGCGGTAGACCTGTGCATAGTTGAATGACTATAAACTTGAACTTGAACTCCGGTATTGGATTTAATCTTAGGATTCCTTCAGAATCCAAAACCATACCCCTGGGCTCCAGGCCAGAGAAATCCATCCATGTGAGAGTGACTGGGGAACTCCAGACAGAATTTCTGCTCCTCTTGTTTGTGGGGAGTAGATTAACAGATGTGGTTAAAGCCTCTGGAGTCATCAGAAAGTTTAAGTTTGCAGCCAATTGTTGTATAGATTTGGCATCACTCACATTGAGGCTTTGTTTCAACTTGCAGAGTGTTGCAAGCCCTGATTTACAGTCAATTCATTGTTTTCTGTGTGCATAATCTGGCTCGCACAAAGGCTAATATAACGGGTTAGTGATTTTGAGCTGGTGGGATGTGTGTGTTGGGGGGGGTGCTCCCCACCCACAAACAACCTGCTCTACATTTGGAAGTGGATAGGATGACAGTCAATTAAAGACTTTTTTAAAATATGAACACATATTCAATCCCAACCCACTGTCTCCAAGGTTAAACATGTACACAAAGTTAACAATGGCTTCACCTGGGCATCTAAGAAAATAGAGCAGGAGTAGGCCACTTGGCCCCTCATATCAGTACAGTAACACAACTTAATTATTCTTAGCCAGAAAAGCCTAATTGCAGTTCCAGCTTTTTCATTTGACACTGTTCTAACTCAGCCCACCTCCGGCTTCACAGCGTGTGGGGGAGATCTCTACTTCCCTTTGTGTAAGGAGGCCTTCCCACAGCACCCCGAACCATCTAGCTCTCATTTAACCACATGTCTACTTGTTCTGAACATCAGAGCAGTAGCCTTCTTCGATATACCAAACTGACAATTTTAATCATCTCAATTAGATTCTATGGTCCACTGTGCCCTTCCAATTGATTCCTTCTTTTTCAGCCCTTTATCTCTTCAACCTATCCCCTCTTAGCGTCTTACTTCATCCCACTTCCCCCACCCACCCATCTTTTCCTTCACCTTGCCTCACCTATCGCCTTCTAGCTTGCACTGCTCCCCCTCCACCCACCTTTTTATTCTGGCTTCTGCCCCCTTCTTATCCAGCCCTGATGAAGGGTCTCGGCACAAAACATCGACTGTTTATTCATTTCCGTATATGCTGTCTGACCTACCGAATTCCTCCAGCATTTTGTGTGTGTTGCTCAAGCATTCCAACATCTGCAGAATCTCTTGTGTTCACCAATCAGATCACATTTTAATCTTCTACACATTGGCTTTGTCAAGGGCAGGTCATGCCTCACGAACCTGACTGAACTCTTTGAGGATGTAACAAAACATATTGATGAAGGTAGAGCAGTGGATGTAGTGTATATGGATTTCATTAAGGCATTTGATAAAGTTCCCCATGCAAGGCTCATTCAGAAAGTAATGAGGCATGAAATCCAAGGAGTCCTTGCCTTGTGAATCCAGAATTGGCTTTCCCACAGAAGGCAAGGGGTAGTTGTAGATGGTTCGTATTCTGCATGGAGGTCAGTGACCAGTGGTGTTCTGCAGGGATCTGTTCTGGGACCCCTCCTCTTAGTGATTTTTATAAATGACCTGGATGGGGAAGTAGAAGTGTGGATTAGTATGTTTGCTGATGACACAAAAGTTGGGGTTGTTGAAGATAGTCTGGAGGGTTGTCAGAGGTTACAGCACGACATCGCTAGGATGCAGAACTGGGCTGAGAAGTGGCAGATGGACTTCAATCTAGATAAGTGTGAAGTGGTTCATTTCAATAGGTCAAAATTGAAGACAGAATATAATATCAATATTATGACTCTTGGCAGTGTGGAGGGATCAGCAAGGTCTTGTAGTCCATGTCCCTAGGACACTCAAAGCTGCTGCGCAGGTTGACAGTGTTGTTAAGAAGGTGTATGGTGTATTGGCCATCAACTGTGGGATTGAGTTCAGGAGCCATGAGGTAATGTTACAGCTATATAAGACCTTGGTTAGACCGCACTTGGAGTCCTGTGTTCAGTTCTGGTCACCTCATTACAGGAAGGATATGGATACTATAGGGAGAGTGTGGAGGATGTTGCCTGGATTGGGGAGCATGCCTTATGAGAATAGGTTGAGTGAACTTGGCCTTTTCTTCTTGGAGCAATGAAGGGTGTGAGGTGACCTGACAGAGGTGTATAAGATGCTGAGAGGCATTGATCATGTGGATAGCCAGAGGCTTTCTCCCAGGGCCGCAAAGGCTAACACAAGGAAGCATAGTTTTAAGGTGTTTGGTAGTAGGTACAAGGTGAAAGAGTGCTGTGGGTGTGTGGAATGCACTGCCAGTGATGGTGGTGGAGGTGGATCCAACAGGGTCTTTTAAGAAACTCTTCGATAGGTACATGGAACTTAGAAAAATAGAGGGCTATGCGGTAGGGAAATTCTAGACAGTTTCTAGAGGAGGTTACGTGGTCCGCACAACATTCTGGGCCAAAGGGCCTGTAATGTGCTGTAGATTTCTATGTTTCTATGTAATGCAAATGTACTCATAAATTATCCTTCGATGTCCTTGGATTTACTGCACACCAGCCACTACCTGAGACAAACATAGGCCTTACACAGCCAAGTGAGAGGTGTCAAAGACAGATGTGATACTGCTCCTACTGTCCATTCAAAAGAATGCCTCATTTTAGAAATAATGTCAGCCCTATCACTTGGGAAAACCAAGGCTGGCATCTTTCCAGCAATCCATATCTATCACCCGGAAGTGAAAAGTAATCTCCAATGCATGACTGCAAGCAATAATAGACAGCCAGGATTCTGCACCAATAATAAAGACCAGGGATGCTGGAAATCCAGGGCAGCACACAAATTGCTGGAGGAAATCAGCAGGTCAGGTAGCATCGATGGAGGGGAATAAACAGTTGATGTTTCAGGCTGAGACCCTTCATTGGGACTGGAAAATAAGGGGGAAGAAGCGTGAATAAGAAGGTGGAGGAGAGGGGATGAAATGCAAGTAATTCCATGGGTATAATCATAAAATGGTTTCCCTTCCCATTCCCTTCACATTATTCAGACAGTAGCAGCATAAATGCTATCAGACCATAAGAAATAGGAGCAGAATTAAGCCATTTGGCACATTGAGTCTGCTCTGTTATTCCATCATGGCTTATTTATTATCCCTCTCAACCCCATTCTCCTGCCTTCTCCCCAGAACCTTTGATGCCTTTGCTAATTAACTTCTATTTTAAATATACCCAATGAACTGGCCTTCACATTCATCCGTGGCAATGAATTTCATAGATTCACTGCCTCTGACTAAAGAAATTCCTCCTCATCTCTGTTGTAAAGAGACATCCTTCTATTCTGAGGCTGTGCCCTCTGGTCCTAGACTCCTTCACTACAGGAAACATCCTCTCCATGTCCACTGTATCTAGAGTTACAACATCCAATAAGCTTCAATGAGAAATACTGGTGGAATGGGTGTGTGCCTAATAGTCAAGAATCAGAATCCCATGTTTTGAGAGTGTTTATCATTGTTAGTTGTGGGAAGATAGGATGTCTCAAGAATAGATGCGCTGGGTGTGTTGTTAGGAAGTCTAATCAGTAATGAGAACACTGCTGCTACACAAAATGCCAAGACTGAAAACAAGGCTCAGTGGCCGGCATATCTGGCTTACAAAGGAGTTAGTGACTGAAGCCTCACCTGGCCCAGACACAGGTTGGAGGATATGGTTGATGCATCCTTCACGGGTATTTTACTGTTCATCATTTTTTTATTTGAGCGCTGGGTGCTTGCGGAGAGTCTGGAAAGAATCAAAACCCATACTCATTGGTTGTCTATCACCCAGGATCTCTGTATAGAACAGTGGAGATAAATGTATTTTCCTTGGAAACAAAGTAACTGGCATTAAGGTGAATTTGGAAACAAGCCAGCCCCCAGATTCTGACTTAGCAATCAGACACCTGAAGTGAAGACGGCAACAGGATTCTAGGGTTCTGTTAAAGTTTGACTGGTTAAATAGTTTATTGAAAAAAAAGAACTTGCTGTTAAGAATACCTTGTAAGACCTCAGGACTACCCTGCAGTGCTTCATTGCTGATTCGGTACTCTAGAATGCATATCACTGCTGTGTTATCTACATGCATTCATACCTACTTTGAATTTGAGGCTCAAGATTCAAGTTTATTTATCAGGTATACATGGAAACTTACAGTGAAATGCATCATTTGCACATCTGCCCCAACACAAGGATAGGTTGAGGCAGCACACAAGTGACCCCACACATTCTGAAGCCAACATAACATGCCCACAATGCTCTGCAGAACAACACATTAAGAATGACAAAGAGGTTCTGTTATATTTAGTAAATGAGAAAAATTCTAACAAATGGAGTACAATATTGGAAAATGTGAGCATGTCCAACTTGGCGGGAAAATGAGAAAGAATCATATCATCTAAGTGGTGAGAGATGGCCGTGCTGGTGGGAGACTGCAATGCTCTAAGGTACAGATAGATCTGGGAGTCTGTGTGGATGGTTTGCCAAAGGTGAACGTGTAAGTACAGCAAGTAATGAAGTAGACTAACAGAACATTATTGTTTATTGTGAGGGAAATCAAATATGAAAGTACGGAGGTGTGGGTTTAGTTCAGCTGAGCATTAGTAATATCACATTGGGAGTGTTTTGTGCAGTTTTGGTGGGGGGGGGGGTCAATGCATTTAGGAAGCCATTCAGAGAAAGTTATGGAACTGAATCAGAATCAGAATCAGGTTTAATATCACTGGCATATGTGATGAAATTTGTTAGCTTGTGGCAGCAGTACAGTGCAATACATAATAGTAAAGAAGAGTGGGAATAAAGAGATCCTTTTCTGACTGGCAGCCGGTGACTAGTGGTGTTCCACAGGAGTCTGTGTTGGGACAGATTCGGTTTATGTTATATGTCCATGACTTTGATGACTTTGTTGCAAAGTTTGTGGATGATATGAAGATGGGGGAGGGACAGGTAGTTTTGAAAAAGTTGAGAGACCACAGAAGGTCTTAGACAGGTTAGGAGAATGGGTAAAGAAGTGGCAAGCGGAATACAGTGTCAGGAAGTGCATGGTCATGCACTTTGGTAGAAGAAAAAAAAACGTGGACTGTTTTCTAAATGAAAAAAGAACAAAAAAAATTGAGGCGTAAAGGGACTTAAGAGTTCTTGTGCATGATTCCCTAAAGGTTAATTTGCAGGTTGAGTCTGTGGTGAGGAAGGCAAAAGTGATGTTAGCATTCATCTCAAGTTGACTAGAATATAAAAGCAATGATGTAATGTTGAAGCACTGGTGAGGCTTCACTTGGAGATTGTGAACAGTTTTAGGCCCCTTATCTTAGAAAGGATATGCTGACACTGGAGAGGGTTCAAAGGAGGTTCACGAAAATTTTTCCAAAATTAAACAGCCATAGGAAGTGTGTTTTATGACTCTGAGCCTATATTCACTAGAATTCAGAAGATTGAGAGGTGACCTCATTGAAACCTATCAAATGGTGGAAGGTCTTAATAGAGTGAATATGGAGAGGATGTTTCCTATGGTGGGAGAGCCTAGGACCAGAAGACACCGCCTCAGAATAGAGGGGTGTCCTTTTAGAACAGAAATGAGGAGGAAATTCTTTACGCAGGGAGTGGTGAATCTGTGGAATTTGCTGCCACAAGCTGCTGTGGAGGCCACGTCTTTACAAATATTTAAGGCAGAGGTTGCCAACAACATCCACTGCCTTGCCTTCATCAACTTTCCTTGTAACTTCCTCACAAAGCTCTATAAGATTGTTTAGACACGATTTACCATGTGCAAAGCCATGCATACTATCCCTAGTCAGTCAATATATTTTTGGTTTATTTTTGGAGCCATTCTTAAATTGAGGAACAGTGTTAGCTATCTTCTAATCCTCCAGTACCTCTCCTATCCCTAAGGATGATTTAAATATCTCTCCAAGGGCCCCGGCAATTTCTGCAATTACCTCCCACTGGGTCCGAGGGAACACTTTG
Source organism: Mobula birostris (assembly GCF_030028105.1). Classification (NCBI taxonomy): domain Eukaryota; kingdom Metazoa; phylum Chordata; class Chondrichthyes; order Myliobatiformes; family Myliobatidae; genus Mobula; species Mobula birostris. Next base: position 162,621,099 of record NC_092371.1, read on the forward strand.
TCAGACCCTGGGGATTTATCTATCCTGATTTGCCTCAAGACAGCCAACACCTCCTCCTCAGATTTCTGTATAGGGTCCATGAGCTTGATGCTGCTTTGCCTCACTTCTATAGACTCTGTGACCATCTCCTGAGTAAATACAGATGTAAAAAATTAATTTAAGATCACCCCCATCTCTTTTGTCTCCACACATGGATTATCATTCTGATCTTTCAAAGGACCAATTTTGTCGCCAGCAGTCCTGCTGCTCTTAGCATATCTGTAGAATCCCTTAGGATTTCCCTTCCCCTTGCCTGCTAGATCAACCTCATCCTTTCTTTTATTCCGACTGATTTCTTTCTTAAGTGTTCTCTTGCATTTTTTATACTGTATAAGCACCTCACTTGTTCCTACCTGCCTATACCTGCTACACACCTCCTTTTTTTCTTAATTCAGGGCCTCAATTTCTTGAAAGCCAAGGTTCCATAAAATCTTTATTATATTTACCTTTTATTCTGACAGGCACATACAAGCTTTGTACTCTCAAAATTTCACTTTTGGATGCCTCCCACTTACTATGTACGCTTTTGCCGGAGCCTGCCCCAATCCACACATTCCAGATCATTTCTGATGCTATAAAAATTGGAAGTCGGCTTTTCACCAACTTAGGATCTCGAACCATGGAGCAGACCTACCTTTTTCCTCATTTAGTTTGAAATTAATGGCATTATGATCACTAGGTGCCTAGAGTTCCCCTACACAAACTTATGTCATTTGTCTTGTCTCATTGTGTGCAGTTTTAGTCCCCTAATCTGAGGAAAGAATTGTGTGCAGTTTTGGTCCCTAATCTGAGGAAAAACATTCTTGCCATAGAGGGAGTGCAAAGAAGGTTCACCAGATTGGTTCCTGGGATGGCAGGACTTTCATATGATGAAAGACTGGATCAACTAGGCTTATACTCACTGGAATTTAGAAGATTGAGGGGGGGATCTTATTGAAACGTATAAAATCCTAAAGGGATTGGACAGGCTAGATGCAGGAAGGTGGTTCCCGATTTTGGGGAAGTCCAGAACAAGGGGTCACAGTTTGAGGACAAAGGGGAAGCCTTTTAGGACCGAGATTAGGAAAAACTTCTTCACACAGAGAGTGGTGAATCTGTGGAATTCTCTGCCACAGGAAACAGTTGAGGCCAGTTCACTGGCTATATTTAAGAGGGAGTTAGATATGGCCCTTATGGCTAAAGGGATCAGGGGGTATGGAGGGAAGGCTGGTACAGGGTTCTGAGTTGGATGATCAGCCATGATCATACTGAATGGCGGTGCAGGCTCGAAGGGCCGAATGGCCTACCCTGCACCTATTTTCTATGTTTCTATGTTTCTATTCTCTAATAGTGGATCCAGTATCGCACTCTCTCATTGGGACTTCTACGCACTGATGAACACTTGTAACGAACTCCATCCCAACTAGTCCTTTTGTCGCATGGAAGGCCCAGACAATGTGTGTAAAGTTAAAATCACCTACTATAGCAACCAAATCATGCTTAACAAATCTGTTGGAATTCTTTAAAGAAATAGCAAGCAGGAAAGACAAAGGAGAATTGGTTGATGTTGTGTACTTGGATTTTCAGAAGGCCTTTGACAAGGTGCCATGCATGAGGCTGCTTATCAAGTTAAGAGCCCAAGGTATTACAGGAAAGATACCATCACGGATAAAGCAGTGGCTGATTGGCAGGAGGCAAAGAGTGGGAGTAAAGAGAGCCTTTTCTGGTTTGCTGCCAGTGACAAGTGGTATTGCACAGGAGTCTGTGTGGGACCGCTACTTTTTACATTATGTATCAATAACTTGAATGATCAAATTGATGGCTTTGTTGCAAACTTTGCGGATTCCACGAAGAAAGCTGGTGGGGCAAGTGGTTTTCAGGAAGCAGAGAGGCTACAGAAGGACTTAGACAGATTAGGAGAATGGGCAAAGAAGTAGTAGATGGAATATAAAGTCAGGAAAAGTATGGTCATGCACTTTGGTAGAAGAAATAAAGCATGGACTACTCTCTAAATGGAGAGAAAATTCAATAGGAAAAAATCTGAAGTGCAAAGGGATTTGGGAGTCCTTGTGCATGATTCCCTAAAGGTTAGTTTGCAGGTTGAAGCTGTGATGAGGAAAGCAAATGTGATGTCAGCATTCATTTCAAGAGGACTGGAATATAAAAGCAAGGCTGTAATGTTGAGACTTTATAAAGCACTGGTGAGGTTCACTTGGAGCATTGTGAGCAGTTCTCGGCCCTTTCTCTTAGAAAGGATGTGTTGACACACAAGAGGGTTCAAAGGAGGTTCATCAAAATGATTCCAGGATTGAACAGCCTGCAATAAGAGCATTTGATGGCTCTGGGCCTGTATTCACTAGAATTCAGAAGAATGAGGGGTGACCTAATTGAAACCTATCAAATGGTGAATGGTCTTGACAGAGTAGATGTGGAGAGAATGTTTCCTGGGGTGGAGAGTAAAGGACCAGAGGGAACAGCCTCAGAATGGAGGGGCATCCTTTTAGAATGGAGATGAGGGGGAATTTCTTCAGTCAGAGAGTGGTAAATCTGTGGAATTCATTGCAACGGGCAGCTGTTGAGGCCAAGTCCTTGCAGATATTAAAGCCAGAGGTTGATAAATTATTGATTGATCAGGGCAGGAAGGGATATGGGGAGAAGGCAGGAGATTGGGGCTGAGAGGAAGAAAGGAGCAAACTCAATGGGTCAGATCTGCTCCTATATCACATGGCTTTATGGTTTTATTTGTAAATTACAATATGAAGTATATATTAAAAAAATTAAATTAAATAGGTCATGCAAAAAGAGAGGGAAAAAATGCTAAGGTAGTGTTCATAGGTTCATTGTCCATTCAGATATCTGATGGCGGAGGGGAAGAAACTGTTCCTTAAACATTGAATGTGTGTCATCAGGCTTCTGTACCTCCTCCTTGATGGTAGCAATATAAAGAGGGCATACCCCGAGTAATGGGGATCCTTAATGACGGGCGCCACCTTTTTGACGCATGGCCTGGATGCTAGGGAAGCTAGTACTGATGCTGGACTGACAGAGTTTACAACTTTCTGCAGTTTTATCCAGTCCTTTGCAGTGTCCCTTTTGTACCAGATGGTGATGCAAACAGTTAGAATGCTCTCTGTGGAACATCTGTAGAAATTTGCAAATGTCCTTGGTGATATACCAAGCCTCCTCAAACTCATAATGAAATATAGCTGGTGTTGTAACCTTGTTGTAATTACATCAATTTTTTGGGCCCAGGATAGATCCTCGAAGATGTTGACATCCAGGAACTTGAAACTGCTCACCTTTTCCACTTCTGATCCCTCGATAAGGACTGGTGTGTGTTCACTCGATTTCCCCTTCCTGAAGTCCACAATCAATTCCTTGGTCATACTGATACAGAGTGCAAGGTTTTTACTGTGACACCACTCCATCTTGGTCCTGTATGCCTCCCCATCACCCTCTGAAATTATACCAACAACATTTTTTGTCATTGGCAAATTTATAGATGGTGTTTGAGCCATGCCTAGCCACATAATCATTGGTGCAGAGAGAGTAGGACAGTGGTCTAAGCACGCATCCTTGGGGTGCGCCAGTGTTGACTGTCAGCGAGGAGATGTTATTTCCAATGTGCACAGACTTTGGCCTCATTGTGAGGATGTCAAGGATCCAGTTGCAGGCAGAGGTGCAAAGGCCCAGGTTTTGGTCCTTTTTGATTAGAACTAAGGGTACGAACACTGTTGAACACTGAGCTAAAGTCAATAAGCAGCAGCTTGGTGTACTGTAGATATTGCTATTGTCCGGGTGATCCAAGGCGGAGTAGCGAGCCAGCGAGGTTGCATCCGCAGGTCCAGGTCAATGCTTAGGCAGGAGTTGATTCTAGCCATGACCAAACTCTCAAAGTCATCACAGTAGACTGATACCTAGAATGGGCAAATTGCCTTCTGAGAAAAGGGTGGACTGATTGTATTTGCATCTGATAGAAGTTAGAAGTGTGAGAGGAGACACGGTAGCGTAGTGTTTAGCATAACGCTTTATGGTACCAGTGACCTGGGTTCAATTCCTTCGCTGTCTGTAAGAAGTTTGTACTTTCTCCCCGTAACCATGTGGGTTTCCTCCGGGTGCCCCGGTTTCCTCCCATTGTATGAGGACATACCAGTCGATAGGTTAATTGGTCATTGTAAATTGCCCCCAATTTGGCTAAGATGAAATAAGTGGGTTCACAAACACAAGTCCTAATGGAGGTTCTCTGCCTGAAAAGTTAACTGTTTACTCTTTTCCATGAATGCTGTCTGGCCTGTTGAGCTCCCCCAGCATTTTGCATGTGTTGCTTTAAAAAAGTGGGTTGCTGGGTGGTGTGGCTCAGAGGTCTAGAAGGGCCGAATCTGCTCTGTATCTTAATATTAAGAAAACACCTTTGTCATAAATAAGATCCCAAGGGTCATGGAAGGGTGTATGCAGAGAAAATGTTTCCTCTTGAGGGAGAATTAATTAATAACTAATGTTCACTGCTTAAAAATAAATGAATGTTTATTTACGAGATGAAGCTATATTTTCTCAAGAGATTCTGAATCTTTGGAACTCTCTTCCTCAAAGAGCCTGAACAAATATATTTAAGACAGAGGTCATTAGATTCTGGTTAAGCTGGGGGGTGGGGGGGATGAAAGATTTCCAGTGGTAGCAGGAGGTTATTAACCTATTGAATGATGGAGTAGACTCCAGTGGCTTACTGCTATTTATTTGCATGTATAGTGTAAGACTTCCTGTAATCACTCAGTCAAGCCTGCAGTCACCCATCCCCATTTCACTTCACAGCGACTGTGTGCTAAAATTTGTTTTACAATGTTTATGTGAAACTTTTTTGAGCCATTTTCCTATATTAAATACTCAATTTCAGTGCAAATATTTATTGCTGAATGGGTGCCTGGCCACTAGAAGGAATTGGCCAGTCAGTCGATCCTACCGTCTGGTTAGTGGCTGATCCAAATGGAGCGACGGGCTCACTGATGAACTGCAAAGGGCTGTGAGACTTCGGCACTCCGAGTGGAGTTCAAAGTTCAAGGTAAATTTATTATCAAATGAACGTGTACATCAAGGTATACTACCTTGAGATTCATTTTCTCGAAGACATTCACAATAAAACAAAAAATACAACAGAATCAATGAAAAACTGCACAGAGGAAAAGACTGAAAAACAATCAAAGTGCAAAAGAAGACTAATTACAAATGCAAATAATAAATAAATAAATAATACTGAGAACATGAGCTGTAGAATCCTTGAAAGTGAGTCCATAGGTTGTGGAATCAGAGGATGGAAGGAAGTGTCTGTACTGCTGACTGATGTTGGTGAGCTGGTGTTCAGGATCCTCCCTTGGAGAAAGAAAATTTCAAGTTTACAATTCCCTTGAGAAAAAAAAATGTCTTAAAAGGTGACCTACTATTTTTAAAAAGTGACCCTTAATTTGAGATTCTCCCATAAGAGAAAATATCCTCTCCACATCTATCCTGTCAAGACTCTTCAAGATCTTACATACGATATTTCAATCAAGTCACTTCTCATTCTTCCAAAATCCAACAGATAGAAGCCTGGCCTGAGCAGCCCTTCTTCATATGACAACCCACCCGTTCTAAACATTAGGTTAATGAATTCTCTCTGAACTGCTTCCAATGCATTAACATCCTGCCTTAAATAACGAAATTAGTTCTGCACACAGTGTTCGAGGTGTGGTCTCAGTGCTTCAATCAACATCTCAGTGGCCTACCTGCACTATATATCCTGCGATGTCACTGTGCTTGCTATGGCACTGCAATGTCACAGTGCAGGTCCTTTGCAGATTTATTTCAATTATCTCATTGGTTTTATGGTTTAAATGCAACGAGTAGCCATGCTTATGCGTCTAAGAAAAGGGAGTCAAGATGATTTGCATTTAGTGGACTTCCAGTGCAATAGTAGGAAATCAGTCTCAGGGATAATTATTTTGAAAGGAGTAGTAACTCCATGAAACTAGTTCAGTAGAGAATATAATGAAGGGGCTCTATTATAAGGACGTAGAGAAGATGGGTCTGCCTGGGTTTACTACAACTCTGTGTAAGGCAGTCAGAAAAAATTTGGTTGGAAGCTGAGGAGGGAGGACTTTCCACTGAATTGATTCCACAACCTATGGACTCACTTTCAAGGCCTCCACAACTCATCTTCTCAACATTTATTACTTATTTTTAATTTTTTTTGTTTTTTCTTTTTTTTCGTATTTGCATAATTTGTTGTTTGTCAGCCCTTGTGTGCAATTTTTCATTGAGCCCTATTGAGTTTCTTTGAAGTTAATGTGAATGCCCACAAGAAAATGAATCTCAGGCTACCATATGGTGACATATATATACTTGCATAATAAATTTCCTTTCAACTTTGAATGTGAAGCTTACCAACAGGGGCATCATGTATAGATATGGGAAATGGATAAATGTCTCAGGATGAAAGGAGAAGAAGATGATACTGATAAGGTGAGGTAAAATGAGACAGGAGAAAGCCAGTGATGTCTATTTAATATTTAAGTTATATTTTAGTAATCTTGTGTATACATATATATAGATAGGTTGATTACGTTTTCCTGTTTGTTTAAATAATTATTTTCAAGGTTTCAAAGGTACATTTAATGTCAGAGAAATGTATACAATATACATTCTGAAATTCTTTCTCTTCACAACCATCCACAAAAACAGAGGGGTGCCCCAAAGAATGAATGACAGTTAAATGTTAGAAACCCAAAGCCCCCCCATCTCCCCCCTCCCACGCATAAGCAGCAGTAAAGCAACAACCCCTCCCCCTCCCCCACCAGCAAAAAATGCATCGGCACCCACCACCGAGCGCTCAAGCGTGCAGCAAAGTATCAATAAAGACACAGACTTGCAGTACCCCAATGGCTACTCGTTCACTCGGTAATTTGACATACGACAGGCTCTCTCCCAAATAAGGGAAAAAGGGCTTCCCCCATTTCACAGCGAGAGGGGAGACATAACAAACAACTCATTGATTTACAATGTTAAAAGTCTGTTGCTTCACTTTTTCCAAGCTCTGTGCCCAAAGAACTCAGGTCTCTGGGGACACAGCCAGCATTCAGCTTGCTGGTTTCGATCTTCCCTGTACTCCCACGACACACCAGATTCCTGGGGAGGCACCGACTTCAAGTCCGCCCATCTCCAGAGACATGAAATCCCAAAACCCTGAAGGCGCGGTAGTCTTCTAGGCCGCGTCCTTAGTATATCAAATAGTGGCCAGTCGTGAGACCCTGACAGTGGGTCCCATTCCCATAAAGAACCGAAGTCAGCATGTAACTTCAGGTCAGGGTCTTCAAAAGAACCATGAAAGGGAAGAATAGAGATATTAAAGATGGAATTGAGCTGTTTCCAAAGATGCAAGTAAAGGAGTCGCCTTTAGGCACCATTGTCTGCTAAGTTCCACCCCCTCTATTTACAGGTTATATGTTTGTATGTAAAAATACATTAATTGCATATGTATGATACGTGCGAGTCTCACTTCAAATAAAGGCAAAGTATACACCTGCATTTCGGACCCCCATGTCTTCCTTTCAATTAGTTTAACTTTTTGAAGTTACAAAACATAACATCGGTGACAAAGTACAAAGCGTATTTATAAAATGAACACGACATAGCTACCGACCTGTTAAAGTGCAGTGAGACGTTCGAAATGAAATAAAACACAATGAGAAATGGTCAAGTTAGAAAAAGTATCTGTTCTTCGGAAGGGAAGATATGATTGAGTTTTTAAAAACGGCTGAATTCACAGCTTCATAAATTGAGTAATAGGTGATAATTGTCATTTTAAAAAGCAGAAATGAGATTTGGTGAAATTGTAAAAGTAATGCAGGAACATTTAGAACTAAAGCCATTATTGATTGCAGAACGATTTAGGTTTCATAAGTGGAATCAAAGGGAAGGGAAGTCGACTTTAGCATACTTGACTAAACTGAAGAGATTCTCTGAGCATTGTCAGTTCAGTAATTGTCTTAATGATACACTAAGAGGTTCTATAGTTTGTGGAATCTTACAGGAAAGCATTCAATAACAGCTCCTAATTGAAGCACAGCTTACAATTAAAAGAACAGTGGAAATTATTGTTTCAATGGAAACCGCAGGCAGAGATGCAATTGAGACTCAGTCAGGAATGAAAGTGAGGGTGAAAAAAATTGCAGCTTCTAAATAAAAAGCACACTGGCCAAACAAATGGTGTTATCGTTGTGGCAGGTGCTCACGTATACCAAACAAATGCAGATTTAAGGGTGAAACTTGCTGAAAATGAAACTGAGTAGGACACATACAAAGAGTGTGTCAGGCAAACAAAAATAAATAGACTGCACAAAGAAGAGAAAAAAATACAAGTTCAAGTTGCATTTACAAAAAGAGTATTGATCTGCATGCTGTTGATGAAAAATCTGATAATGATGAGAGTGACACAGAATTGTGTAGCCTTGAGATTAACAATGTGAAAATTAATAATCCCATACTGTAAAATGAATAGATGGGTAGAGTTTGTCAAATGTGTTCAGAAAAGTTTTCTTCATCAGTACACAGAAGTCCCAACAAGAGGTCATGCGGTACTGGATCTGCTTTTAGGGAATGAGACAGGACAGGTGACAGAAGTTCACGTAGGGGAACACTTTGCATCCAGCAACCACACTGCCAATAGTTTCAAGGAGAATATGCAAAGAGATTGGTCTGGTCTGTGGGTTGATATTCTAAATTGGAGAAAGGCCAAATTTGATGGTTTCAGAAATAATCTGACAAGTGTGGATTGGGACAGGCTGCTTTCTGGCAAAGTTGTGCTTGGAAAGTGGGAGGCCCTTGAAAGTGAAATTTTGCGAGTATAAGCTTCTGTGTACCTGGCAGAATAAAAGGTAAAGATAACACATATAGGGAATCTTGGTTTTCAAGAGATATTGAGGCCCTGCTTAAAAGAAAAAAGGAGGTGCATAGCAAGTAGGAACAAATAAAGTGCTTATTGAGTACAAGAAATGCAAGAGAATGCTTGAGAAAGAAATCCGGAGGGCTAAAAGTGTTGCAACGAATGAGGCGAACCCAAGCACAGGACACAGGCACGGAGATGTAGTTAGGATGCAGACGTGGGCGTGAGCATTGAACAGCAAACAGGAGGGAGAGCAGGAAGGCAGGAGACAGGCAGAATTTATCTTGACACAGAGAGACTGGGTTTCACAGGTAAACCTCGTAACTGTAGTAGAACTTAGAAAACTGATCTTGACACAGAAAGACTGAGTTCCACAGATAAATCTTGGTACTGAAGCAAAACTTAGGACACACAATCCTAAGCGGCCACAAAATGTTAATTACCACACTGGCAAAACCAATGATCTGGCAACTAGTGGGTGCAAAGCCGGGGTTCTTATGCTGCAGGTCTTGATGAAAACCAGGTGTGCCGTCATCAAAGGGAATTAGGAGAAAATGGGGAATTAACGGTCGGAACTGTGACACAATCAAAGGGAATTAGGAGAAAATGGGAAATTACTGGTTAGGACTGTGACAAAAAGAAGGCATGAAGTTGCTTTAGCAGACAAGGTGAATAAGTATTTGGACAGACATGGATTGATTAAGGATAGTCAGGATGGCTTTGTGCATGGTGAGTCATGTCTAACCAATCTTATAGAGTTTTTCGAAGAAATTACCAGGAAGTCGATGAAGGCAAGGCAATGGATGTTGGCTACATGGACTTTAGTAGGACATTTGGCAAGGTCCCGCATGGGAGGCTGGTCAAGAAGGTTCAGTCGCTCGGCGTTCAAGATGAGGTAGTAAATTGGATTAGACGCTGACTTTGTGGGAGAAGCCAGAGCATGGTAGTAGCAGTTTGCCTCTCTGACTGGAGGACTGTGACTAATGGTGTGCTGCAGAGATCAGTGCTCTGTCTGTTGCTGTTTGTCATCTATAATTAAAGATCTGGATGATAATTTGTTTAAGTGGATCAGCAAATTTGCAGACACCAAGATTTGGGGTGTAGTGGACAGTGAGAAAGGCTATCATGGCTTGCAGAGGGATCTGGACCAGCTGGAAAATGGGCTGAGAAATGACAGATGGAATTTAATGCAGACAAGGGTTTTGCATTTTGGTCGGACCAACTATGGTAGGTATTGGATACTGAACACAAAGCTCACCGAGGAGTGTGGTAGAACAGAGGGATCTGGGAATACAGGTCCATAATTTATTTTAAGTGGCATCACAGGTAGATAGGGTTGTAAAGAAAGCTTTTGGCACATTGGCCTTCATTAATCAATGCATTGAGTACAGAAGATAGAATGTTATGTTGAATTCTTCAGGACATTGCTGAGGCCTAATTTGGAGTACCGTGTGCAGTTTTGGTCACCTACCTTCAGGAACAATGTAAACAGGGTTGGAAGAGTGCAGAGAAAATCTACGAGGATGTTGCTGGGCCTGGAAGACCTGAGTTACAAGGAAAGATTGGAAAGGTTAGGACCGTTTTCTTTAGAACATAGAAGACTGAGAGGAGATTTGATAGAGGTATGCAAAATTATGAGGGGTATAGATAGGGGAAGTGCATGCAGGCTTTTTCCACTGAGGTTAGGTGGGACTACGACCAGAGGTCATGTGTTAAAGGTGAAAGATGAAAAGTTTAAGGGGAACATGAGGGGAATCTCCTTCACTCAGAGGGTCAGGAGAATGTGGAATGAGCTGCCAGAGCAAATGGTCTATGTGAACTCCATTTCAAGGTTTAAGACACGTTTGGATAGGTACGTGGATAGTAGGGATATGGATGACTATGGTCCTGCTATAGGTTGTTGGAATCTGGCATGGACTAGATGGGGTGAAGGGCCTGTTTCTGCATTGTACCTCTCTATGACCCTATAACAGAGAAGCAACATGGTTTACATCAGAAGTGAATGGCAAATTAATTAAAATGGAAATGGAATGGTTCAGCTGTTCCAGTCACTCTACAATATGAGTTTGAGAGGCATTTCAGAGATACTGAATTGAAGCATGCAGATACCCAACTAAGAATTCACACTGGAGAAGAGATAACTCCTGTGAGGATGACATTGTAACTGTGAAGTACAGCAACCCTCAAGCCACACTGAGTTTGTATGTGGTGAAAACAAGAGGACCAGCATTGCGGGGATGTGATTGGCTGAGACAACTAAAACTTGATTGGAAATCCATCCTCCATTTGAATGCACACCCCCTGCAGTGAAGTTGACTGAAAGAGAATTAGGAAGGGTACTGGATGATGCTACAACTGTCTCCAGTCCGAACACCATGAACTGACGTCCATCAGAGGACATACAGGTGTTGGTGCCGACCTCTGTGCCTCTAGTTAGAAAGCATATTGGACAAAGGAAGGACCGTGTTGCTCAGAGTCAGCGTGAAATTTATGAAAGCAGTGGTCCAATTACAGCAGTTTTTTTAGGCAACATATCTGAGAAAGCTTCTGATATGTTAATCAGGCAGTTACCTGTGAAAAGCTGGAAGAGAGTTCAAGGAGCTTCAGGAAAGTTGCAAGGTTTCAGCTTTTGTGAGTATTAAGAATCAGAATCTACTCTATATGTGTATTAGGATTAATGCATGAACTTCAAATGGGAGACAATATGCTACTTGTAAGAGTAGATGCAAAGACCAAAGCCCAGCTAGATGAATGGAAGGCCAAGAAGAAAGGAGTCAATGGAGATAGGAAAACAGAGGATTCATCAGATGATGTAAATGAGGAAACCAAGAGGAGAGATCCAATTGTAAAGGGAGAAATAGAAGGATAATAAGAGAATATTCCAGTGAACCAAATGCACCAGGATCAAGATGTACAATTTAGAAGAAGAAAATGAGAGAAGGAAGGTGGCTACCACTGTCAGAACAACTTCCTGCAGTCTCAGAGTCAATACCTACAACCACCACGGAGGAGGCTCCAGAACCTGAGATTGTTTCACAGCCACAAATCTCATCTGCCAAGGAGAGTAATCCCCATTGTCAGAATCTGAATCACAATCAGAATCAGGTTTATTATCATTGGCATGTGACATGAAATTTGTTAACTTAGCAGTAGCAGTTCAATGCAATACATAATCTAGTGGAGAAAAAAAAATAAAAACAATAACGATAATAAATAAACAAGTAAATCAATTGTATATATCGAATAGATTTTCAACAACGTGCAAAAACAGAAATACTGTATATTTTTAAAAAAGTAAGTGTCCAAAGATTCAATGTCCATTTAGGGATTGGATGGCAGAGGGGAAGAAGCTGTTCCTGAATCGCTGATTGTGCGCCTTTAGGCTTCTGTACCTCCTACCCGATGGTAACAATGTGAAAAGGGCATGCCCTGGGTGCTGGAGGTCATTAATAATGAGCGCTGCCTTTCTGAGACAGGAAAGACATTATCCCACTAGAATAAGAAATCCTCCACAGCGATTAAATCTTTAAGCCTGAATGGGACAATTTAAAATTTACCATGCTGTGTATGTCTGTATATAGTAGTTATACTATATAATATGCTATATAGTTGAGATGCATTCTATGTTGAGTTGGAGCTTATAGCTAAGCAGGGAACAGCATTATGTATTTAATATTTCAGATATTTTTGAGTAATATATACTGTACGTATATTGATTAAGCTTTTACGTTCACTTAAATAATTAATTATGGGTCATATGTAAAGATACGTGAATTGCATGTCATTTTGCTACCACATGATATATGCGCACCTCATTAAAGACGAAGTATGCACCCACGTTTTGGACTCCAGTGTCTTATTTTGAATTAGGTTAATGTTTTGAAGTTACAAAACGTAACAGCTGGTGTGAAGGAGAAACACCAGCAGAGACCCTATAAACCTCATGGCCTGTATCTGACCTAATAAAATCCATCTACTGACCAGTCCCACAAAACTCACATATGGTGTCAGTCAGTTGCCTAATGTGTCAAATAGTAAAGTAGTGCTCAGAGCATTATATCTATTTCAAATTTATTCAGACAATCTTAGAAAATAAATTATCCAATAGGTTGTCAGCTGAGATCTGTTTGAACACGTTGAAGCCTGCCAGACTCTGTATCAAATTCTCCAACTTTAGTTGACTTACTTTCCACTTGTGTTTTGAAAGCAGCCACTTCCACTGTATATTCCTCTCCATAGATGTTGCCTGACTTGCTGAGTTTTTCCAAGTTTATCCACCCTCCTGTTTTGTTACTCAAGAATTCCAGCATTGGCAGAATCTTTTGTATTTATTCATTTCTGGTCACTCCATTATAGGAAGGATGTGGAAGCATTGGAGAGGCTGCAGGAGAGGTTTACCAGGATGCTGCCTGGATTAGATGGCCTATGCTATGAGGAGCCATTGGGGAAACTTGAGTTATTTTCTCTGTATCAGCAGTGGCTGAGGGAAGACCTGATAGAAGTCAGATTATGAGATGCATCAACAGAATACATACATGGTATCTTCTTCCCAGGATCAGAATGCTTAACACTAGAGGGCATACATTTAAGATGAGAGGATATAACTTTAAAGGAGATGTGTAGGGCAAGTTTTTTACTTGGAGAGTGGTGGATACCTAGAATGTGCTGCCAGCATTAATGGTTAGATAGATAGATAGATAGATATACTTTATTGATCCTGAGGGAAATTGGGTTTCGTTACAGCCGCACCAACCAAGAATAGAGCATAAATATAGCAATACAAAAACCACAAACAATCAAACAACAAAATGCAAACTATGCCAGATGGAAAGTAAGTCCAGGACCAGTCTATCGGCTCAGGGTGTCTGACCCTCCACGGGAGGAGCTGCAAGTTCGATGGCCACAGACAGGAACGGCCTCCTGTGCCGCCCAGTGTTGAATCTTGGTGGAATGTGGCTGAAATCCAACAGTAAAAAGTTCAATATCCGGTCTACAAACACGTTCCTCGATCGTAATATGACCCGGATTTCACCATCTGTTGTTAACCAGATCAGTAAGCACCCAACTCCTTTACGCTTACTGCTCTCAGTGCATTTCCGGTCAGCCGGAACGGTCTGGAAGCCGTCCATGGAAAAGATTTGATCGGGTATGTCCTCGGGCAGCCCCGTTCCAGTGAAACACATCACACTGCACTCCCGAAATGTTCTCTGACGCCTGGCTAGCGCTGTGAACTCGTCCATTTTATTACCCACCGAACTCCTCTTCTCCATAAGTCTCTGTTGTCTCGACCCGGTCCTCTTTCCTCGACTTTGTGATCCCCCTCAGCATCCTCTGTGTGTTTTCCTCCAGATTTCAGCAGGGGTGTCCGCCGCTCTGCTCGCTAAACCTCGCAAATACGAAGGGTAATTAATAAGTTTGTGGCCTAAGGTAGAAGGGGTCAATTTTAGAAAACCTAGCACATCTATTTTTCCTACATTTACACACTTAGTCCAGCGGTCGTGGAGCATACGGATCCCTTCTTTGTAGAAGTCGGTGTCTTGGACCTCCAGAAGTTGTGCACAGCTGGGGTGATTGATAAGTTTGTGGCCTAAAGTAGAAGGAGATGAGGACAAACTTCATCCTTCTGCATTTTCACTCAAAGAGTTGAACTGCACGTGCATGTAACAAGAGCTGTATAACTCATCTCCTTCTACCTTAGGCCACAAACTTATCAATCACCCCTGCTGTGGACCACTTCTACAAAGAAGGGATCCGTATGCTCCACGACTGCCGGACTAAGTGTGTACATGTAGGAGGGGACTCTGTTGAAAAATTAATGTGCTAGGTTTTCTAAAATTGACTCCTTCTACCTTAGGCCCCAAACTTATCAATCACCCCTCGTAAGATAGAGGTGTTTATGAGGCTTTTAGATGGGTTAATAAATGTGTGGAGAATGGGGGGATATGGTTATTGTGTAAGCGTAAGCAGAAGGGATTGGTCCAGTAAGGCATTTAATTAGTACTGGTATTTCAATTAGTTTGGTACAGGATTGTGGACCAAGGAGCCTGTTCCTGGTCGCTGCTGTCTGATGTTCTCACTGAGAGAGTACCAGTCATCACTGGAGTCCAGTACTGGTCACCAGTCTCTCTGAGGTTGGGTGCTGCTGCCTCTATATCACCAGAGACGTTACCATGACTGACATCACCCCCTGGTTACCTTGGACCAGTGTTCCCAATGGAAATCCATGTCAATCAGAACCTGTTCCTCACACTAGGCAGTTCAGCACAGTCTGGGATCCCATTTATTTCCATCGCACCATATACACAAAGACTACACCTCTCAGCATGGGAGTCTCTGTGAGCACTCGACAGGTTCAGTTCTGGTTGCCTCATCATAGGAAGGGTGCAGAAGCTTCAGAGAGGGTGCAGAGAAGATTTACTAGGATGCTTTCTGGTTTAGAGAGAATTCTTTTCAAGTTAGCTGAGCAAGCTCGGGCTTTTCTCTTTGGAGAGAAGGAGAATGAGAGGTGACTTAATAGAGGTATACAAGATGATAAGAGGCATAGACAGGGTGGACAGCCAGAAAGTATTTGCCAAGGCAGAAACTCCCCTTTCCCCACCTTCTTATTCTGTCTTCTTCTCCTTTCCTTTCCAGTCCTGGAGAAGGGTCTCAGCCCAAAACATCAAAGTGCTCATTCCTCTCCATAGATGCAGCCTGACCTTCTGGGTTCCTTCAGCATGTTTTATTTGTTCTTATGAACTTCCAGCATCTGAAGAATCTCTTGTGATTATGAGGGGATTAATTTGAATGTGATTGGAGGAAAGTATAGAGGTAAGTTATTACTCAGAGAGTGGTGGGTGCATGGAACGTGCTGCCTGGGGTGGTGGTGCTTTAGGGACATTTGAGACTCCTAGACAGGCACATGGATAAAAGAAAAATGGAGGGGTATGTGAGTGGGAAGGGTTAGATTGATCTCAGCATAGGATAAAAAGTTGGCACAACATTGAGGGCCGAAGGGCCTGCACTGTGTGATACTGTTTTATGTTCTACGTACACCTATGTTCACAGTGATCTCAGAGTCAATTCCCATCTCCTTCACTGAAACACTGTGTCAGGGCAGCAGTGTTAGGTTAACCTACCGAGCAATACAAGAGGTGACAATCTTGTCAATGGTCGTTTTGTCTCATTGATGTGATGACCTCCTGATCTTCCTTCCCTCTATCCTTTTTGAACTCGGGAGGCTTCTGAGCTGTGGTTCCAAATGACAACAGGCCCCCACCTCCTCAAGGGCGTTCAGCAGCAGGCAATTAAGGACAACCTCACTGGTGTCGCTCCACAACCCACAACTGTATAAAAACAGTTCACGGACCTGTGGTGCCAACTTCATCTCGTTAGAATACAGGCATACGTTACAATGTTTTTAGCACTCGAGTCTGCCAGTTCTGACAGTTTTCAACAGTGATTAATTGCCTCAGAACTTAAATCAGATGTGGTTGACTAATTAGAGCAATTGTGTTAGTAGAGCCCTTTGAAGTTCAGGATTTGGAGATCAAGAACATAAGGAGAGTTACCAATCCAAACAATTAATAGCCCAGATTATTTTTCTGGAGATTTACCAGCAAATTTAATGACACCAATTGTTACAAATATATAAAGGACTCAGAAACCTGCAGTAGGGTCATGATACAATTGACATTGCTGGACAGTTCATGTTGCTTGGTCAGTGCCTCACGTAAATGGCAGCTTGCCCTCAGCCTCCTGAGTTTTACGGTGTGGCTGTATTGTGCTTTAGTTCAGGGGTCCCCAACCTTTTCTGCACCGCAGACCGGTTTATTATTGACAATAGTCTTGCGGACCGGCCAACTGGGTGGGGGGGGGGGGGTGAGTAGGGTTGCCAACGGACAAGAGTAACCGTCAAATACGTTGTGTTTACACTGAGAAGACTACCATGACCATGAAGCCTTGCGCGGGCACCATTGCGCATGCGTGTACGCGCCGATTTTTTTCTACAAATCCTTTTTGCCGATTCTGTTCGGCGGGGGGGGGGGGGGTGTTAATCACGACCGGAATATCGGTGATAAGTGGCTAATACACTCAATTTCGTTTCTTAAAGGGTTTATCTAACGAATTTAATATTAAACACACAGCGTAAAATTTCCTCGCATGAATATAGTGATAAGTCACTTATAAGTCAATAGCATCATAACATTTTAAGTAACATTTGGATATTAAACACACAGCATATATTTTCCTTGTATGAACATATAAAATCATTGCAACACACCAGTATCGCTGAATCAGTGGGAGCTCTGGGCTTGTTCCCCTACAACAAGACGGTGCCATTGAGGGGTGATGGGAGACAGCGATACTCGAAGTGGGTTCCTTATGTCCAGTCTATTCCGCAATCTAGTTTTCGTTGCATTCATTGCAGAGATACGTTGGAAATGGAAGCAACGTTTTCAGTGCTTTCGTGGCTATCTCAGGATATTCAGCCTTGACTTTGATCCAGAATGCCGGCAGAGATGTTATGTCAAACATACTTCTCAGCCCACCGTCATTTGCAAGCTCGAGGAGTTGATCTTCTTCCCGCGCTGACAT